>NC_141874.1:657897366-658522366 GCF_056163025.1 Triticum urartu
TCAACAATGCTCTGCACGGAGCTACTCTAGCTAATTGCTCCCACTTTCAATATGTATCCAGATTGAGATTTAGAGTCATCTGGATCAGTGTCAAAATTTGCATCGACGTAACCCTTCACGACGAACATTTTGTCACTTCCATAATCGAGAAACATATCCTTATTCCACTAAGGATAAATTTGACCAATGTCCAGTGATCTACTCCTAGATCACTACTGTACTCCCTTGCCAAACTCAGGGCAGGGTATACAATAGGTCCGGTACACAACATGGCATACTTTATAGAACCTATGGCTAAGGCATAGGGAATGACTTTCATTCTCTCTATCTTCTGCTGTGGTCGGGTTTTGAGTCTTACTCAACCTCACACCTTGTAACACAGGCAAGAACTCCTTCTTTGACTATTCCATTTTGAACCACTTCAAAATCTTGTCAAGGTATGTACTCATTGAAAAACTTATCAAGCGTCTTGATCTATCTCTATAGATCTTGATGCTCAATATGTAAGCAGCTTCACCGAGGTCTTTCTTTGAAAAACACCTTTCAAACATTCCTTTATGCTTTGCAGAATAATTCTACATTATCTCCAATCAACAATATGTCATTCACATATACTTATCAGAAATTTTGTAGTGCTCCCACTCACTTTCTGGTAAATACAGGCTTCACCGAAAGTCTGTATAAAACTATATGCTTTGATCAACTTATCAAAGCATATATTCCAACTCCGAGATGCTTGCACCAGTCCATAGATGGATCGCTGGAGCTTGCATATTTTGTTAGTACCTTTAGGATTGACAAAACCTTCTGGTTGCATCATATACAACTCTTCTTTAATAAATCCATTAAAGAATGCAGTTTTGTTTATCCATTTGCCAGATTTCATAAAATGCGGCAATTGCTAACATGATTCGGACAGACTTAAGCATAGATACGAGTGAGAAACTCTCATCGTAGTTAACACCTTGAACTTGTCGAAAACCTTTTTGCGACAATTCTAGCTTTGTAGATAGAAACACTACTATCAGCGTCTGTATTCCACTTGAAGATCCATTTAATCTCAATGGCTCGCCGATCATTAGGCAAGTCAATCAAAGTCCATACTTTGTTCTCATACATGGATCTCATCTCAGATTTCATGGCCTCAAGCCATTTCGCGGAATCTGGGCTCATCATCGCTTCCTCATAGTTCGTAGGCTCGTCATGGTCAAGTAACATGACCTCTAGAACAGGATTACCGTACCACTTTGGTGTGGATCTCACTCTGGTTTACCTACGAGGTTCGGTAGTAACTTGATCTGAAGTTACATGATCATCATCATTAGCTTCCTCACTAATTGGTGTAGTAGTCACAGGAATAGATTTATGTGATGAACTACTTTCCAATAAGGGAGCAGGTACAGTTACCTCATCAAGTTCTACTTTCCTCCCACTCACTTCTTTCGAGATAAACTCCTTCTCTAGAAAGGATCCATTCTCAGCAATGAATATCTTGCCTTCGGATCTGTGATAGAAGGTGTACCCAACATTTTCTTTTGGGTATCCTATGAAGATTTACTTCTCCGATTTGGGTTCGAGCTTATCATGTTGAAACTTTTTCACATAAGCATCGCAGTCCCAAACTTTAAGAACCGATAGCTTAGGTTTCTCGCCAAACCACAGTTCATACGGTGTCGTCTCAACGGATTTAGATGGTGCCCTATTTAACGTGAATATTTTACTTCTACGATCATATCGTAGAAACTTTATTTTTGTTACGATGATTCTCCACTTCACTCTGAAATTCTTTGAACTTTTCAAATATTTCAGACTTGTGTTTCATCAAGTAGATATACTCATATCTGCTCAAATCATCTATGAAGATCAGAAAATAATGATACCTGCCGCGAGCACTACAACAAGAACCCCCCTACAACAACGCATCAATGCGTTGTCTTATGTCCATATATATGTTGCTAAGGTCTACACCAATGGATTAGTATTCATTGCTTTTGGTGGCGTTGGAAGGATCTACAACAACGTATATACATCCGTTGGTAAACGACATGTAGAAGCATTGTTAGGTAGCAACATATAAAGCTAGAGACCAACAACACTTCATATGAATTGGTGGCAACCCTGTATAAAAGGATTTTTAAATGGACATAACAAAGCATTCCAACGACTTTAAGCTTCACTAGATAGCATGAACAATTAATGACATCTTATATATTGTCATCCACAATTATTAGGTCAATGCCGATAGTGCATAGGAGGCACAATATAAAAAACCGAAGGATCTCATATATTAAATCGACCATGTTCCATTACAAAGAAGATGATCCAAAGATTCCAGATCTCATATATGAAATCGATTATGTTACATTACAAAGATCATGATCCATTACAGGAGGTGAAACTATAATATTTGAAAAATTGATCCTAAAATGGCATTCTAATTATCTTGTAGTAGCTCCATTCCTAACCTTGCAATGAACATCTGAGCCATGCATCATCTATTTATTTCAGTGATCTACAACAACAATATGAGGTGA
The DNA here is from genome assembly GCF_056163025.1 of Triticum urartu. NCBI lineage: Eukaryota > Viridiplantae > Streptophyta > Magnoliopsida > Poales > Poaceae > Triticum > Triticum urartu. Next base: position 657,899,901 of record NC_141874.1, read on the forward strand.
GTAACTTATAGTAGAGAAAATCAGGCTAATAGAGCAGTAAAATTTAAATGGCCACCGTACAAATGTGATTAACAATGACTTAGATTTATATATAGAAGTGAGGCAATTAATAATCTGAATAGAAAAACTTCTTTAACATGAATTTATTAAACAACATTGCAGATTATGCAACCTATATCAATGTACCAATTTATTATTTTCATCTTTGATCAGCAAAACACCAAGCACCTTTGACCTATCGAAATTGCATGTGCATTGTTAAAACTATCAGCTTGTCATTACTACTAAAAATTATCCAAACATCATATTATACCAACAAGAGGAGATGAATTCAGCAAGGCTGATGACAAGTAGGTAACCAATAGGACCGATTACTAGAAAATTGAACATCACCATTTTGTAGTGGTCTCTGAACTAATTAGATTTTCATCACATTACTCCTGTACTACTCAGCTTGGGATGATTCATTAGGCATGCTTGCTATGGTGTATTAGGAGAAAATCTCAGTGCGAGAAACTTGAAAATCCTTAAATAATCTACATCACGCAAAACTTCGTAGTTACCTGAGAACTACAAATTCACAATTATAATTTCCTGATCCATGAATAAGATTCTCAGAACCTGCAGAAGCAACATGAAAAAAAGCATTATCAGATTTGGGACAGGTGGAGTTATCAACTCATGGCCACATGTTCTCTCCAATAAACTTGGCGAGAGGCAACCAAACTGAAAGCACGAAGAAAGAAAAAAGTAGATCATCACCCCATCTGATCTAGTGTAGAACATTTTGTATACAACGTTATCTTATAGCTAAGAGATTTCATTTCAACTCTAGTGAAATTTAAGCATATGAGGAACATCTAAACTGTTTTCAAGAACCAAGGCAATGCTCAAACCAAGCCACGTGACACACATAGTAGTCAAATAGCATGCAAGATCAAGGGTATCATTAGTTAGCCATTAGTTGTGGAGATGCGTTTTATTACCTCACACATGAGAGTTGCACATGGCTCCATGGACACAACATGCAGTCATTTCAAAGAAAGATTAGGCATACCTGATTGCTAGAATGATCGGGAGTGTAGGCATAATGAGACACCTAATATCCAGTTGTCATAAGAGGACACTCAAGTTACCAAATATGGAGTAGCTACTCACTAAACAAAAATTGTGAAAAGAAAACGAACTTGAGAAGAGGTCACTTGTGTTGGCTGAAGAAACAATCCGTGGTTAAGCATTTGTGTATTCGACAACACATTTCCAAAAAAAATCACGTATACAGTCCAACGTAGCTGAGCCAAACACACATGGCATGAATTTATCTGTTACAATGCAGAAGGTACAATATCTTCCTACTGTAAATAGTAATGCAACGGGGCAAGCGCACACTGGTCCACATGTGGTTCAGTCAGGAAACAAAAGGAGCTATATGATAAATAAATTCATTAGAGGTAAGAGGAAAACAATTGAAAGAACAAAAAACTGAAATATCGCAGATACCTCATTCTATATCCACTTGTAATTTGAAAGGGCCACCTGAAATCAATGACCGAGGTAAAGTAATCACACGGGAAAATCAAGAAGCAGGACTGTAGGTACAAACAGTAAAGTAATGACACTTACGATTGTTCCATTCCCAATTTAAATTTGCTAGCTCCACATGAACAAGGGTGAGCAGGAGGGAAAAGGGTGATGCAAATTCTGTGAGGAATCAATTGTTGGGGGCAAAAAATTAGAAGATTAGCTCACCAAATATAGAAAAGATGTAAGAGAATCACTAGCTGGCACTTTCACCCCTTGACGAGGATAGGATGGGAGGAAGAAGACGTTGGTGAGAGGTTTAAGGGGCTGTGGGCAATAACATGATGGCGTAGTTGCTGTCGGCAGCGCTAGCTTGGGCGAGTGCTCGGAGAGGCTAGATGGTCTTCTCCTTGCATAGAAAGAAGTTATGGATTGGACAGGAACAAAACAATGTGAGTCTGCACCACAAGGCAGAAGTGTCAAGGATGGGGCGGCCATCTTCTGACGGCAGCAACCGCGACACATTTACACAGGTTAGATTGAGACGGTTCTTGATCATAGTTTCCTGCTACATCCTAGGTAGGGCTGAATTATCCAGTTGTCCTAACCAACTAATCAGTTGTTGTGGGCATATATTTGTTTTTTTTGTTTTCCAGATTTATGAAATCCACATAGTATTAATGAGAGTTGATTACCAATATACTTACCAAGATACTTACTATTTCCTGAATTATATCCAATTCTCCTCTGCTCTTAGTAACTGTGTAATGCCTTTGCAGTGAAGATTTAAACTGTGAAGCAACATGCAAATAAGCCTTTGCTTTACCATTAAATGAGAAAATATATATATGAGCAATAATCGTTGTAAACAAACAGTTGGTTATCTAGAAAAAGCAATGTGATGATGCATTAATTGGGATCTATACACATTGATTCATGACTTTTTTTATAATAAGAAGAGTACGTCTACTTCAAATCTCTGTGTTTTGTTATCTAACATCATGATATAATAATTAACCCCTGTCAAACCCTGTATATTACTGAACAATATTCATATGAAGGGGATTGTTGATGCAAGGGATTCAATCCCTAAAGGGATCCGAGTGACATGTGTTGATTGGTTCTGAGGAATAAATTGAACCGAATAAAGCAGCATACAGATAAAGACTTGTAGATGCGGGAGGGAGAGAACAAGACCTGCTGAACTGCGGCAGTTGGGGAGGACGGGTCCGTCGGTACTTGCGTTGTTCCTGGCTCTACGGACGAACAACGGCGGCGTCTGCATCTCCGGTCGCGCGGAAAAACGGTGGCGGCGTCTGCATCTCTGGTCGCGCGGAGGAACGTCAGGGGCGATGCCTTCCCTGACGCCTACCCCGACACAGGAGGATGGGCGACGATGCATTGTGCATCCCCGATGAGCGGTGAAATTGGCGAGGGAGGCGAGCTTGGAGGAGGAACGGGGGCAGGCGGCCGAGGGAGAGGGGGTTGGGCGGCGGAGGCGGCGGTGGGAGGTGGCGAGGGAGGGGATCTTGCTGGAGGAACGGGGGTAGGCGGGCGAGGGCGAGGGCGAGGGGGCGGGGCCGGGGGCGGGGGCGGCGGTGGGAGGCTTGGCTACTGGATCTGTCTCCTGATTTTTCTTAACGAAGGGAAGGAGATTGCCCCCTTCGTGCGCGAGCGTTGACAGCGCAAAAAAAGATGGAGGTGGGTAGAGATGGAGGTAGCTACGGGGAGGTTAGCGCTAAGTGGGGAAGATGGATTCAATCAAACAACACATTGTGTTATCGCGTTGCTAGACATGTGTTACTGTAGGGGGTGTTTGTTGTAGTGGAGCCTCAATATTCATCGGACCACATACATCAGTATGTATGATTTCCAACAAATCTGTTGCTCGCTCCATTGTTTCGGAGAACGGAGTCTTAGTCATCTTGCCCATGAGGCATGGTTCGCAAGCTTCAACTGATTCATAATCAAGTGATTCCAAAAGCCCATCAGCATGCATTCTCTTCATGCGCTTTACACCAATATGACCTAAACGGCAGTGCCACAAATAAGTTGCACTATCATTATTAACTTTGCATCTTTTGGCTTCAATATTATGAAAATGTGTATCACCACGATCGAGATCCAACAAACCATTTTCATTGGGTGTATGACCATAGAAGGTTTTATTCATGTAAACAGAACAACAATTATTCTCTAACTTACATGAATAACCGTATTGCAATAAACATGATCCAATCATATTTATGCTCAACGCAAACACCAAATAACATTTATTTAGGTTCAACACTAATCCCGAAAGTATAGGGAGTGTGCGATGATGATCATATCAATCTTGGAACCACTTCCAACACACATCGTCACTTCACCCTTAACTAGTCTCTGTTTATTTTGCAACTCCCATTTCGAGTTACTACTCTTAGCAACTGAACCAGTATCAAATACCGAGGGGTTGCTATAAACACTAGTAAAGTACACATCAATAACCTGTATATCAAATATACCCTTGTTCACTTTTCCATCTTTCTTATCCACTAGACATTCAGGGCATTTCCGCTTCCAATGACCAGTCCCTTTGCAGTAGAAGCACTTAGTCTCAGGCTTAGGTCCAGACTTGGGCTTCTTCACTTGAGCAGCAACTTTCTTGCCGTTCTTCTTGAAGTTCCCTTTCTTTCCCTTGGCCCTTTTCTTGAAACTAGTGGTCTTGTTAATCATCAACACTTGATGCTCTTTATTGATTTCTACCTTCATCGATTTCATCATCATGAAAAGCTCGGGAATCATTTACGTCATCCCTTGCATACTATAGTTCATCACAAAGTTCTACTAAGTTGGTGATGGTGACTAGAGAATTCTGTCAATCACTATTTTATCTGGAAGATTAACTCCCACTTGATTCAAGCGATTGTAGTACCCAGACAATCTGAGCACATGCTCACTGCTTGAGCTATTCTCCTCCATCTTTTAGCTATAGAACTTGTTGGAGACTTCATATCTCTCAACTCGGGTATTTTCTTGAGATATTAACTTCAACTCCTGGAACATCTTATATGATCCATGACGTTCAAAACGTCTTTGAAGTCCCGATTCTAAGCTGTTAAGCATGGTGCACTAAACTATCAAGTAGTCATCATATTGAGCTAGCCAAACGTTCATAACGTCTGCATCTGCTCCTGCAATAGGTCAGTCACCTAGCGGTGCATCAAGGACATAATTCTTCTGTGCAGCAATGAGGATAAACCTCAGATCATGGATCCAATCCGCATCATTGCTACTAACATTTTTCAACTTAGTTTTCTCTAGGAACATATAAAAATTAAATGGGGAGCAACATCGCGAGCTATTAATCTACAACATAGATATGCTAATACTACCAGGACTAAGTTCATGATAAATTAAATTTCAATTGATCATATTACTTAAGAACTCCCACTTAGATAGACATCCCTCTAATCATCTAAGTGATCACGTGATCCAAATCAACTAAACCATAACCGATCATCATGTGAAATGGAGTAGCTTTGAATGGTGAACATCATTATGTTGATCATATCTACTATATGATTCATGCTCGACCTTTTGTTCTCAGTGTTCCGAGGCCATATCTGCATATGCTAGGCTCGTCAAGTTTAACCTGAGTATTCTGCATGTGCAAAACTGGCTTGCACCCGTTGTAGATGAACGTAGAGTTTATCACACCTGATCATCACGTGGTGTCTGGGCACGACGAACTTTGGCAACGGTGCATACTCAGGTAGAACACTTTTATCTTGAAATTTAGTGAGAGATCATCTTATAATGCTACCGTCAATCAAAGCAAGATAAGATGCATAAAAGATAAACATCACATGCAATCAATATAAGTGATATGATATGGCCATCATCATCTTGTGCTTGTGATCACCATCTCCGAAGCACCGTCATGATCACCATCATCACCTGCGCGACACCTTGATCACCATCGTAGCATCATTGTCGTCTCGCCAATCTTATGCTTCCACGACTATTGCTACCGCTTAGTGATAAAGTAAACAATTACAGCGCAATTGCATTGCATACAATAAAGCAATAACCATATGGCTCCTGCCAGTTGCCGATAACTCGGTTACAAAACATGATCATCTCATACAATAAAATTTAGCATCATGTCGTGACCATATCATATCACAACATGCCCTGCAAAAACAAGTTAGACGTCCTCTACTTTGTTGTTGCAAGTTTTTACGTGGCTGCTACGGGCTGAGCAAGAACCGTTCTTACCCACGCATTAAAACCACAACGATAGTTTGTCAAGTTAGTGATGTTTTAACCTTCTCAAGGACCGGGCGTAGCCACACTCGGTTCAACTAAAGTTGGAGAAACTGACACCCGCTAGTCACCTGTGTGCATAGCACGGCGGTAAAACCAGTCTCGCGTAAGCGTATGTGTAATGTCGGTCCGGGCCACTTCATCCAACAATACCGCCGAACCAAAGTGTGACATGCTGGTAAGCAGTATGACTTATATCGCCCACAACTCACTTGTGTTCTACTCATGCATATTACATCAACGCATAAAACCTGGCTCGGATGCCACTGTTGGGGAACGTACTAATTTCAAAAAAATTCCTACGCCCACGCAAGATCATTGTGATGCATAGCAACGAGAGGGGAGAGTGTTGTCTATGTACCCTCGTAGACCGAAAGCGGAAGCGTTAGCACAGCGCGGTTGATGTAGTCATACGTCTTCACGATTCGACCGATCAAGTACCGAACGCACGACAGCTCCGAGTTCTGCACACGTTCAACTCGATGACGTCCCTCGAACTCCGATCCAGCCGAGTGTTGAGGGAGAGTTTCGTCAGCACGACGGCGTGGTGATGATGATGATGTTCTACCGATGCAGGGCTTCGCCTAAGCACCGCTACGATATGATCGAGGTGGATTATGGTGGAGGGGGGCACCGCACACGGCTAAGAGATCAAGAGATCAATTGTTGTGTCTTTGGGGTGCCCCCTGCCCCCGTATATAAAGGAGTGGAGGAGGGGGAGGGCCGGCCCTCTCTATGGCGCGCCCTAGGGGAGTCCTACTCCCATCGGGAGTAGGATTCCCCCTTTCCTAGTAGAACTAGGAGCCCTTCCAAGTAGTAGGAGTAGGAGGGAAGGAAAGGGAAGGGAAAAAGAGAAGGAAGGAAGGAGGCGCCCCCCTCCATAGTCCAATTCAGACCAGCCCATGGGGAGGGGTGCGGCCACCCTTTGAGGCCTTTCTCTCCTTTCCCGTATGGCCCATTAAGGCCCAATACGAATTCCCGTAACTCCCCGGTACTCCCGAAAATACCCGAATCACTCGGAACCTTTCCGATGTCCGAATATAGTCGTCATGACCATTTCGAGACTCCTCGTCATGTCCCCGATCTCATTCGGGACTCCGAACTCCTTCGGTACATCAAAACACATAAACTCATAATATAACCGTCATCGAACTTTAAGCGTGCGGACCCTACGGGTTCGAGAACTATGTAGACATGACCGAGACACATCTCCGGTCAATAACCAATAGCGGAACCTGGATGCTCGTATTGGCTCGTACATATCCTACAAAGATCTTTATCGGTCAAACCGCATAACAACATACGTTGTTCCCTTTGTCATCAGTATGTTACTTGCCCGAGATTCGATCGTCGGTATCTCAATACCTAGTTCAATCTCGTTACCGGCAAGTCTCTTTATTCGTTCCGTAACACATCATCCCGCAACTAACTCATTAGTTGCAATGCTTGCAAGGCTTATAGTGATGTGCATTACCGAGTGGGCCCAGAGATACCTCTCCAACAATCGGAGTGATAAATCCTAATCTCGAAATACACCAACCCAACAAGTACCTTCGGAGACACCTGTAGAGCACCTTTATAATCACCCAGTTACGTTGTGACGTTTGGTAGCACACAAAGTATTCCTCCGATAAACAGGAGTTGCATAATCTCATAGTCATAGGGACATGTATAAGTCATGAAGAAAGCAATAGCAACAAACTAAACGATCAAGTGCTATGCTAACGGAATGGGTCAAGTCAATCACATCATTCTCCTAATGATGTGATCTCGTTAATCAAATGACAACTCATGTCTATGGTTAGGAAACATAACCATCTTTGATCAACGAGCTAGTCAAGTAGAGGCATACTAGTGACACTCTGTTTGTCTATGTATTCACACATGTATTATGTTTCCGGTTAATACAATTCTAGCATGAATAATAAACATTTATCATGATATAAGGAAATAAATAGCAACTTTATTATTGCCTCTAGGGCATATTTCCTTCAGGATGATCTCCATTCTCCATAATGGAGAGTCAGGGTCTATATTGTTTTATGCTATTTTACCTTAAATAGGGTATTTAGGTCCTTCCTAATACTGATGATCATGTGCTAAGAACAATTAAGTAGGGTTGGTTCGATGACTATCAAGATGATGATCGTATGACTTGTTATTAATAATGAGTAGAAGTTGTATGATGATGATTAGTAGGACTTGTTAGGATTAGTATTACTTCCGACAAACTCACTACTCGCGGTCTTGAGACTTGTAATGTTCTATCTTTGTTCGGTCTTTTGAATTCGAAGACTAATATGATGAATTGTATTCGGAGACTAATCTTCTATTGTATTCGATGAATCTGTTGTTGCTGTGTGGTGCTGTCTATATTATGTCCAATAATATATTTTGTAACCTGTGAAAATATCAGAAAAGAAAAAATCCCTAATATTCATACTAGTGGCGCACCACCACATAGTGAGCCATTAGTAAGCTAGAGCACACTAATGGCGCATCATCCACCAGTGCGCCATTAGTATGACAAAGCACATGGGTAAATATGACCCCCTGGGAGGCATACTAATGGCGCAACGTGGGCTATACTAATGGCGCACTGCATGGTGCGCCATTAGTATACCAGATACTAATGGCGCACCATAGGTGTGCCATTAGTAAAAAATACTAATGGTGTGATACTAGTGGCGCACCTGTAGTGCGCCATTAGTAGGCAAAACAGGTGCGCCACTAGTAGGCCTTTTCCTAGTAGTGTCATCTTCTTGTCCTTCCGTTTGCCTGAAGCCCGGCGACCGCCCTCCAACGAGGGCGCGAGGAAGTGCTGTGTCGGTCTGTCCAGCGGCGGCTAGGTTAGGAGCGAACCAGACTGGAGGCTGGAGCGGATGAATTGGGATTTTTCCTGCTGTCGTTCGATATGGGAGGCGCTCGTTTGGGCCGCGAGCCTGCTATTGGGCCTGCCTTGCACTTATGTTATTGGCCTATCCAAATTGAAACATTTTTATTCATTTCTTACATTGCCTGCTCATGCGTTGGGACGAACTAAACTAGCCTGGGCCAACCTGGACGACTCAAACTAGGTGCACACTTTTGAGCCACCCGAGGCGGCCGCCCATACCAGCCCCTATGGTGGCGTCGCCCCTTTTTGCGTGTATGATAGGGGTAGTGAAAAATATTCCAGTGGCGCTTTTGATTTACCCACATAGTGGTTGAATTGCTTATTACTAGGAACTGAGTTCGCCAATAATGTGAAGGATGCCGGTCTTTTCATCCTATTGTAGATTTCTTAGATCTCGATATGCCAAATGTAATCGCATGAAATATATAGTAAAAGCCAGTGTGATGTATGTGGCTACAACTAGTCTGACTACACGTCCTCATATAACATAACAAGGACGCACCATCTTACCAGATTAACCATTCGACTTACCAATGCAGTGTTGGAAGAAAGAAGTATTGGGACTACGTATCCACGCAATTAATGCCATGGACTCCTTCGTACAACCTTGTAAGTGAAAAAGAAGTTGCAGTGTGCCTGTACAAAGAACTAGCGTAAGTTCAGTTACCTGCTTCTCGGAATTTTAGTTAGCCACTTATTGCAAAATTGTTCAATTATGTTGCTTGGCTTAATTTAGTTTGCTACTGATTACATAATGCCATAGCCTGTTAATCCTATTATAGATTGCACCTATCTATGTGTTTGATACTTACTGTTAAGAATTACCTATTTGCCTGAACTTAAATAGCTACTTGTTTGTTTAACTGCTTTGCTGCTGCAACAACGGGTTACAATGATGTTAATAACTACTTTTCAACATCGAATTGAAACTCTTTAATTTCTTGTTTGTTTAACTAGTTTTCTGTTATAACTCCTAGTTGAGATGTTTTGCTAACTTCAACTTTTCTGAATCCAATTAGAACTTTAATGGCAAAACAGGTTAGCCCAAGATCAAAGAGCGAGGTCCCCATGGACGTTGTATCATCCCACAGCAGTGGCACCGGCCCAATCGTGCATTATGAATTGCCAACTGCTGATGCTCTAGAGGCTAAACTAGTGGTAGAAAGAGATTCTGCTTCTGCACTTAGAGATGAAGTTGACATGTTGAGGAAGCAAACAACACAATCAGTAGCAGTACTCAAGACAACCATTAAATATTTGGTGGATTTCAAAATGAAGCAAGCTGAGATTGACCACATTGTTAAGGTCCTGAAGGAAAAAAGGAAATTAAATTCCCACTTGGTAAATGATAGGTGAAATGTTCTTTCCATTGTTGAATAACCTTTGTGTTGTTTGTTCATGTAATCAATCAAACCATTTGTTTTAGAGATCATGTAATAATTGTTTTTTGTTTTTTGTTTTTTGGTTTGTAATTTTATTTGAGCACAAGTCTGTATTAATTGATAAGACTCGGAGACATTTCATTTTGATTGTTGTGCCAGACCTACAAATATGCCAATCGGACAGAATGTGCATTCAACAATAATAGTAGTATAGATGGACCATAAATGGCACGCATCGGAAAGGGCCAAGATGTTGTAGTAGCTTGGCTAAAAAAGGATGTTGCTGTAGCAAAGAAAAGTACAATGGCCTGGCTTATGTATGTTAGTTGATATTATTGATCCATATACTCTATAAGTGTTTATATGTCAGTTAGTTCTGTACATTCTTGGTAGATTCACTTGGTATTTGAATCTTGATACATCGCTTGTGTACATATCTAAATGGGAGTACACATTATGCTGCGTTTGACATTTGAGTTGGACATGAAGTGTTCCAAATATTCGAATCCACCTTAAACTCGATTCTAGCTTCTGAATTTGAGTATCGGCATTTGTAAACCATATTCATATATGACAGTGGAATACATCTTTGTCGTCCTTTTGAAGATATATATAAACACATAGAATGATTTATAAAGATTCGTATAGGAATACAAAATGGATTCGAATTTAGTTGCCAGGGTAAACGTGGATGCTTATTGTCTCAAAATTCGAAAGAAGCGGCAAAATGCCCACTCCCACGTCGGCTGCCTGAAGCCAAGTGTTTGGGAGATGGAAATTACTGTCTACCCATTACACGGACAATCCATCGGCCCGATTTCCACTTCTCTACATAGGGGTAGGATAGTAACTTCAATAAGACGTGACACGACCGCCTATGAGCCCATTCAAACCCGGTGGGCGCCAAACATGGGCGGCAAAACACATTTGATTCAAGCTCATCCGAAAGACCTCTGTTTCTCCCTCCATTTCCCCATTCATACACGGTTGGCGGCAAAACAAACTCAACTCGGCCGAAATCGATGTAGGCAAATATTTTCAATAGGGGCAGGTTTGTAACTTCACTCAGACGTGACACAACCGCCCTACCTGTCAGCCCCGTTCATACACCGTGGGTGCCAACCATGGGCGCCAACCACCCTCTCCTCTCCCAAAATCGCTCTGGGCGCCAACCATGGGCGAGATGCGAGATTACCGTCGTATCCCCAACTGATGAGACGTCCAAATTTTAAACGGGGGCTAAGTTCGTAACTTTCCCATATTTCAGACAGGCGTGTCCCAAAAACATGGTTCAACGTACCTCTCCCTCCATCTTCCCATTCATACACCATCCACGCTAGACACCATCCCCACACCAGCCTCCGTCCGCCACCCCATCCATTGCCGCCGTCCTCCACCACATCCATCGCCATCGTCCTCCACCACATCCATCGCCACCGTCCTCCACCATGCCGGAGCGCCTACCAAGACCGCGTCGTCCACTTCTAGAGATGGACGTTTCTCATCCACGGCGACGGACCAAGAGCCTTGCATCACGTCCTCTCGCTTCATCGGCGTCGTCGTCCTCTTTGTCGGAGCCGCTCACATGACCTTCTCTTCCACCGCAATGGGACTTTTCCCCCGATGCACCCGTCTACCATCGCAGATCTGCTTCAACGCCACCGACAGCCATCGCACCCCCGACGCCTACACGGCGCCGCAAGAGAGGTGATACTTCATATCTCCTCAACTTTTTGATCTCAACCAGAAAATAGATCTTAACTTGGTTACTCTACTTTCTTTTAAGCTCTTAGAATTTAGTTCTTAGTTCGAAGCAAACAATGGCTGCTAAATATCATTTCCCCGATTTCCCCTTTTTATGATCACTATACGATCAGAATACGTGCTTCGTGTCATAATAGCACTGCTCGACCCATCAATCTAAACAAGCTTAGTTGTTCAAATACGAATCTGATATTATTAAAACAGATTCGTTTAATTGGTCAGCTAAATGTTCCTAAATTAGTTTCGAAAATGCATGTTCGCCGCTCGGGTGTGTATCTCTACAGGGTGCCCACGGTGGGCCGGCCCACCCTGGGATTTTGGGTTGTCCCAGGCCCCGATTCCCCTCTGTTCTGTTGTGCGCTTCCGATCTCTACTCGCCCCCAGCCACCTGCCTCACCGGCGACTTGCCGTCCCCGAACGACATGACTCTAGGGGGAGACGTCGAACTAACAGGAGGTCAGGAGCCGCTCGCCCAACAGCGTCACCGTTGCCCGGGCGCGCCGTCGTGCCTACCTTCCCAGTCCGTTCAGGGCTCAGGCGTGCAGCACCCACTAAGCCAACCCGATTTATCCTGAGATAAGTCCTCAACACTCAGTAGCCACTCCTCATCACCCATTTTCTAATTGATTCATTACTCATTACGCAGGATTGTCATTAGGGTTTGTTGTGTGCTCAGTGCTACCTACACTTAATGGTTCAGATGTATTTCGGTAATCTTTAGTACCTGTAAAGTTCACAGGGTTTTCAAAATTCTGGCCCTAGGAACAGACACTAGTCATTTTGGATTGTTGGTCGTAGTGACATTGACCCAGATTACTACTACAAGCCAGGTTTGTTGAAAATTTTACTTGTCTTTCTTACTCATTCGATATAATATCCAATTATTCACGTCGATTAGTTGCAAACAACAAGTGCTAGACAAACTTCTTGATTCAGATTTTGGACAGTCTCTTACCGCAGTTACAATTCTGCATACTTGTCCTAGTGAGCTCACAAGTAAATGATTGATTCACTACATCTATGCTTGCCTTGTCATATTTGTTGTCAATATTCTTTTAGGGTGGACCACCCTGTTTCTAAATACTGCAACCGTAGACATGAGTGAATAGTATTTCTGTATGTGATCTCTTCCATCATGTGTGGGCAATGGATACTGCATTGTATAGAAAGAAAGTGTCATTTCCAGCTTTTACATAGGCTTCGATCTTTGACATGGAATACAATCTACCTACTTGCTTTGTGTCGCAATACCAACACTCCACCCTTGAAGCTAAACATTATGCCACTCATAATTCCTTAGTTTATTTGCTCAAATATGAATTTCATATAATTCTAATGTTCTTACTTCAGTTTTGAAATGTGTGTCTGCCTATTATAGAGACATTAAGGGGTTTGTATTTCTGTGTGTGGTCTGGTCAGCACGGTTGGGGGTGAACTTTGCATATACAGGGGTTTAGAGGGAGACACTCTTCGAGTTGAATCCGCAATGCATTCCATAGATAATCTGATTACTTTTTATTTTTCATGAATCTCAGATTCTGAACAGCATCATAATGATTATGAGCTTGCGTGCATGAAAAGAATAAAGCAGAACAATGCCATGGCTGTCAAACTTGGCATTAAGGGACTGAAATCAAGTCTGGATGCAGTGCAATGCAAACGCTCTCCACCTATAGATTCATGCTCAGAATATGATCCTAACAGTGATTCTGAGCTAGAGGAAGACCTAAGTCAATGTAGCTCCCTAGTGGAGGAGTCAGAGGAAGATGACCTATCTTATTCACCCATCAAGGTGCTTGCTCTAACTTTCCAAGGTTACATTTGTCGCACATATCTTGCAACTGATGTTTTGCATTGCTTCTACTTTGTTGAACTGCCATTAGCTTAGTTTACACATCGTGTATGTGAATACGGCCTGCCTATCCATTTTTAGTACATATTCCATCTGTCATCATACCATATTTATCCATTCAAATGTTGTTCTTGCGTATCAGACGTTCAAAAGGAAGAGGGCGATTGCTGATCATGGAGAAGCACAAGCAAAGTATTTGGAAAAGGTAGTGGCACCTGATAAATCAAATAGCCCATTAGGTGTAGTTGCAATATCGCCTGACCCACAAAACACCCCAACTCTAGCAGACTCTAGCCCTACTACACTGGTCATTTCTGATTCCCCAACTCAGCAGACCCCAACTGCAGTAAACATTATGATTATGCCAGTTGACATAGCACCAGCTCTACGACGCAAAACCCCCCATTCCAGCAAAGAGTACACCAAATCGAGTTGCCAAATCGCTTTTCGAACCAGAGAGAGCCCCAATTGCAGCAAATAGGACCCTTGTTCCATTTCTTCCCAGTTTAGAAGACAAAGCTTATATTGTTGTCAGGAACTTTGTGCGCATCTTTCCTTCATGGAAATATTATACCGCAGACACAGAACAATTTCCAGTCTTCCTCCGCAACTTACACGTAAGTAATGTACTAATGTTATTCATGGTCATTACTGCATATGTTTCTGCTGACAGAAGACACAAGATTTCATTCTTTTAAATAGGCGAGGACCAAACTGGATTGTGAAGACGAGCAAGGGTTGGTTGCGCTTTTCAAGCACTCGTTGATGAAGTATCGTTCCTACCCGAGGCAAGCGCACTTCGATGGCAAGCCTCTAAACGAAATTTCTGTAAAGTCTCCGGTGCTACATTTATCCGACGGTGACTGGAATAATCTAGTTACACATTGGTCTCGGCTACAGCGTAAGGTACTATCTATGATATCACATCACAATTTGAACTACATTTCTGCATTTGCCTTAACGTCTCACTTGCACGAAAACTGTTAGCAGAAGAACATTCGTTCTCAAGGGACCACAGAATCTCGCAACTATACTACACACTGCATTGCTCTTGTGAGTACCTCTTACCCTGTATGACCATACTTACTTTCATAGTTGTTTGATTATGTAGCATCACTGCACACATGTTAGCCTCGTTATCATCCATTTGGTGGACATTATAAGATCTGTATGGACTCTTACATAAATTTAGAATCAACCCAATGCTTTTGAAGAGGTTTAGCTCTACAGTCCTCTTGTAAGGACTGAATGTCATCTATCACTGTACTTACATTAACAGCTACTCCCTCCGTCCCATAATATAAGAACGTTTTGTACAGTACACCAGTGTTCAAAACACTCTTGTATTAAGGGAAGAGGGATTGGTTCATTGTGTAGCATTCTGCATCTTATCTCCCTCGCCCACTATTTACTAAAAAAGATCAGATCTATATTTAATCTTACCAAAAAGTAGAATACACAGACAATGCTAGTGCAGAAGTGTAGCCCATTGCTCTTGTCAGTACATTTTGTCCTGTAATGCTTGTACTTCCAGGGATTGGTAGTTGATTATGTAGCATCAATCTATATCTTATCTTCATTATCCTCTATGCCTTCTAGTATTATCATATCTATAATTACTCTCTACAAAATGTAGAGTACATGCAATGCTTATGAAGAAGATTCTGTGCTGAAATTCTTGAGTTATCCTACCCTTGACATGGAGAAGGGCATTATAAAGCCGGTGTTAACTGTTAATGTAAGTCAGTCCTTCTAAAGCCTTTATCCTCAACTGCTTTTTAATTTGCTCATACTCCCTATCGTTTACTGCTGTTTAGTTTGCTGTTTCTACCAAAATGCATGTTCGCAAGAACCGTAAGTTCTAAGTTTTAATTGTAAAACCAAATTCCTTATTCATACCATGCACATTACTCAATACTCCCTATATGTATGCTTGTTTTTGTGGATCTATAATCCAGTGTGTGGTGAAGCAGCCCACGTTTGCACCTTGTCATCTCCTGTTTCATCTTACTGATGTGGCTGATGATATGAACAACATGCCATGCACATTAACCAAAATAGATACAGTGATTTTCTTTGCCCTTCATCTATGCTTGTTATGTTGACATGGTAATCCAGTAGTGTGGTGAAGCTCCCCGCATTATGAACAATGCCAAATTATGATATGGATATTTTGAACTTACTCTTTATTTTCTAATTTGAAATTGGATGGAATTGACAGCACAGTTATCATCTTTGTTTATACATGCAAAACATGTCATCTCTCTGCTTTGTTTCAGGGTGATATGCCTGATGGCATGCACAAGTCTGCTGAAGGCTGTGCGACAAACCCAACATATATTGCAACAAAGAAGGCAAAACATCTTGAAGATAGCGAGACAACCCCAAAGTCTTGTCTTGATGCAGTGTTCAAGTTACTTGAGACTAGCAGTCAGACAAGCTCACAGAATTCGTTGTCTGAATTAGTTCGACTTCTTCAATCCCAAGTTCTAGCAGAAAGGCATTCTGCAACTCAACTTCGACTTGAAGTCCTATCTCTAAGAAAGATTGCGGAGAACACCAATGAGAACATCATCGCTAAATAGCTACACCTAGAAGCTATGACCGACATGCTAGGCCGGTCTCACAGCCTTGCTCAACAGCTTGCGCAGCAGTTCCCGTGCAAGGCTAACCTTTCTTGAACTGTCTTGGAAGTGGTCTTGGTTCAGTATTATTTTGTTACGCTGCAATGGTGCCCAGTTTTTGTAGTCTGCTTCTTCATTGTGCTTTATGATCACTGGTGGCGAACTTCGATGCCTAGTGGATGTAATATACCATAAATCCTTTATTGTATAGTTTAGGTTTATTCTTAGTTACTATGTCATAATTTATTTATTTTATAGAGTAGGTTTGTTCTTAATTCCTACTAGTTACTGCCATCATTCTCTATCTGAAAAAAAATCAGATGTAGTCGACCGGGCCAAAACATTCGCCTCACCCGGGCCTAGTGTTTAGTGGGCCACAATTGGGCGGCCTGCATCTTTCTTGGGCCCGAATGATTGGGGCCTTCACACTTTGCGCGAGGCCCACAACTTACACCGGCCTATATTTTAGTTGGGCCTTTTGTGGACCCAGCGCTTAGTTTGGCCTAGGTAGCGTTGGTCCATTAACAGGCTGAATATTGTACTGGCCTGTTACGGCCCAGATGAAACCATGGGCCTTTAGCAGGCCGAAATGCATATTGGGCCTCAATTTTCACTAGTCGTCGACGGGCCTTCAGTAGGTTGAATTGTAGATCGGGCCTTTTTGGGCCCAGTTATATCACGGGCAGTTACCAGGACGAAACATATCTTGGGCCTTAGTTGGCCCGATGATATCATGGGCCTTTAAGAGGCCGAAAGCTTAGTACAGACATCAACGGGCCGAATTATGCGACAGGCCTTTAACAGGCCCAAAGTCACGTTGGGCATAACTGTTGCCACCTTTATCAAGGGCCGTTAGTGGTTCCATGCTACCTCTTGAGCACTGCGTTGGTTTTCCCCGAAGAGGAAGGGATAATGCAGCAAAGTAGCATAAGTATTTCCCTCAGTTTTGAGAACCAAGGTATCAATCCAGTAGAAGGCTACGCGCGAGTCCCTTGTAACTGCACAAAACAAATAAATCCTCGCAACCAACGCAAATAGGGGTTGTCAATCCCTATAAGGCCACTTACGAGAGTGAGATCTGATAGATATGATAAGATAATAGTTTTGGTATTTTTATGATAAAGATGCAAAGTAAAATAAAGGCAAAGTAAATACCAAAGGAAATAACTAAGTAGTAGGAGATTAATATGATAAAGATAGACCCGGGGGCCATAGGTTTCACTAGTGGCTTCTCTCGAGAGCATAAGTATTCTACGGTGGGTGAACAAATTACTATTGAGCAATTGATAGAATTGAGCATAGTTATGAGAATATCTAGGTATGATCATGTATATAGGCATCACGTCCGAGACAAGTAGACCGACTCCTGCCTGCATCTACTACTATTACTGCACTCGTCGACCGCTATCCAGCATGCATCTAGAGTATTAAGTTAAAAACAGAGTAACGCCTTAAGCAAGATGACATGATGTAGAGGGATAGACTCATGCAATATGAAGAAAACCCCATCTTGTTATCCTTGATGGCAAAAATACAATACGTGCCTTGCTGCCCTTACTGTCACCGGGAAAGGACACCGCAAGATTCAACCCAAAGCTAAGCACTTCTCCATTGCAAGAAAGATCAATCTAGTAGGCCAAACCAAACTGATAATTTGAAGAGACTTGCAAAGATAACCAATCATACATAAAAGAATTCAGAGAAGATTCAAATATTATTCATAGATAGACTTGATCATAAACCCACAATTCATCGGTCTCAACATACACACCGCAAAAAGAAGATTACATCGAATAGATCTCCACAAGAGAGGGGGAGAACATTGTATTGAGATCCAAAAAGAGAGACAAAGCCATCTAGCTACTAACTACGGACCCGTAGGTCTTAGGTAAACTACTCACACTTCATCGGAGAGGCTATGGTGTTGATGTAGAAGCCCTCCGTGATCGATGCCCTCTCCGGTGGAGCTCCGGAATAGGCCCTAAGATGGGATCTCGTGGATACAGAAAGTTACGGTGGTGGAATTAGGGTTTTGGCTCCGTATCTGATCGTTTGGGGGTACGTGGATATATATAGGAGGAAGGAGTACGTAGGTGGAGCAACAGGGGGCCCACGAGGGTGGAGGGCGCGCCTGGTGGGGGTGGGCGCGCCCCCCTACCTCGTGCCCTCCTGTTTTGTTTCTTGATGTAGGGTCCAAGTCTCCCTGGTCTTATTTGTTGAGAAAATCACGTTCCCGAAGGTTTCATTCCGTTTGGACTCCGTTTGATATTCCTTTTCTTTGAAACCCTAAAACAGGCAAAAAAACAACAATTCTGGCCTGGGCCTCCGGTTAATAAGTTAGTCCGAAAAATAATATAAAAGTGGATAATAAAGCCCAATAATGTCCAAAACAGTAGATAATATAGCATGGAGCAATCAAAAATTATAGATACGTTGGAGACGTATCAAGCATCCCCAAGCTTAATTCCTGCTCGTCCTTGAGTAGGTAAATGATAAAAACGGAATTTTTGATGTGGAGTGCTACTTGGCATAATTTTAACGACAATTGTATTTTCTGAACGTTCGGGATCTAACAACAGATCCGAACGTTTCCGTCATTGTATGTTGCGGCGGTCGTCAGTTTCATTTTTCAGAAAAAAAACAATGGAAGGATTCGAACTCCGCACCTAATGAGTCGCACATGGTCTTGTCTATTCTTGATAGCCATCTAGGCCAACCTTACGATATGATTAACAGTAGGCTAGTTACTTTACATACTTTATTACGCCAGCGAATAGGCCACTGCTATGATGCAACCATCAATTTTTTTCTGTTAGATGCTGGTAACACTCGAATTTTTTCAGAAAAAATAGTAACACTTGAATTCAATTCTTGTGGGAGAGAGAATAAGTTCCTATGTTGAGTGTGAACTATGGTCTCTGCTCCACACACTATACTTTCTGTGAACCAAATGCAAACTAAGCCATTTGACTCTTTTTTACTATTGTATTGTATTAGTGTAATTTTTTTACTAAGATTGTTTTTGAGAGCATTGCCTAATTTTACTCTCTCTAGATTTTTCGTCTATTTTTTCTGTCGCACAAACTTTTGGTTGCCGTTATCTATTCAGATTAGAACACTAGTAGTCTTCTATTGCTTTATTTTTGGCCAAAAAATTTCTTACAAATTGATAGAGATGAGTGTCTAACTCACAACATCAATAGTGAGGACTAGATTGGGGGTATACCGCACTTAAAGTCGGAACTTACATATACTACGACTAAGCTTAAATGTAGTAGTACTAGTATCTACATGATCTTTGACAAAAAAGTTATTGAAATATACCCCCGATAAGTTCTGTATAAATATCACGATAATTTAGTCACCACAGATATGATAACTTATGTGCAAACATCATGGTAACTTTGACCAAGAGGAAAAAAATTGTTGAAACATACTCCGGTAATTTCTATGTAAAAATCATGGTAATATACGCACCTTACACTAGATAACTTATGTACAAACGCCGCGATAACTTTTGATCTAATAAAAATGTCGTTGAAAACATATTCCGGTAACTTCTGTGATAATGGCATCGTAATTTGTGCATCGGGGCCGTCAACTTACATATAAATATCATGGTAACTTCGAGCAAGGGTGAAAAAACTATTGAAACATCTCCCCGGTAATTTATGTGTAAACAACCCGGTATTTTCTACATGGAAACATTGATTACTTAGGCACAAACACTACGACAACTTTGACCTAAAGGAAAAAAGTTGTCAAAAATGTACCCTGGTGACTTTTGTATAAACATCATGATAATAACACATCATATACATGATAATTTAGGTAGAAACACCATGATAACTTGAACCCCGAGAAAAAAATTGTTGAAAAATATAAGCTCGATAACATTAGTGTGAATACCATGGTAATACAAGCAGTGCATACCTAATACTTAGGTGAACCGCCCGGGGGAGGGGGGTATTTGTTGATAATTTTATTTCCGATACTTTGTGTGCGTATTATACACACAATAAAGTTGATAACTCGCTACAAACCCCACGATAACTTTTGACCCTGGGATAAAAAATTGTTGAAAACATAACCCTGATAACTTGTGTGTAAATAACATGGTAATGTACGTACAACAGAGCAGATAGCTTACTTAATCCAGATGTGGTAACTTTTTTGACCAAGGAAAAATGTTGTTAAAATATATCTCCCAACAACTCACGTGTAAAAAACATGACAATACGCGCAAACATCATAATCACTTTTTGACCCTGTGATAGAAATTTGTTGAAAACATACGCTGGAAAACTTTTGTGTAAATGACATGGTAACTTATGTATGACAGACGTGATAACTTACATAGCCCATATGTGGCAAGTTTTGGTCCCAAAAAAAGTCATCAGAACATATCAACATGGGATCTAATTTCGAAGATCTCGTCGAGACGTTTTTTTGTGAAGATGATTTTTCAATCGGTGCGACGGTTTGAGCTACAAAACATTTTAAAGTTTGAAAAAGGAAAGAATCTAGGATGACATCAGTTTTTCGTCCTTTAATGCATAGATGCATGTAATTAGAGGGAGAAGTGCACGTGAAAAGAAAATTAATCATTCTAATGCATGCATGTACATAATTAGAGTGAAATAAGAATTGTTCTTGCCTATCGCTAAAATCCGAACATTTGGTAGTTATTAAAGTCCTAATTTTAATGTAATTCTTCTTAATTGTGGTATGAATATTCAGATCCGAAAGATTCAAGACAAAAGTTCATATTAACATAAAAAATAATAATACTTCAAGCATACTAACAAAGCAATTATGTCTTCTCAAAATAACATGGCTAAAGAAAGTTATCCCTACAAAATCATATAGTCTGGCTATGCTCTATCTTCACCACACAACATATTTAAATCATGCACAACCCTGATGACAAGCCAAGCAATTGTTTCATACTTTTGACATTCTCAAAACTTTTTCAGTCTTCACGCAATACATGAGCGTGAGCCATGGATATAGCACTATAGGTGGAATAGAGTGGTGGTTGTGGAGAAGACAAAAAGGGGAAGATAGTCTCACATCAACTAGGCGTATCAACGGGCTATGAAGATGCCCATCAATAGATATCAATGTGAGTGAGTAGGGATTGCCATGCAACGGATGCACTAGAGCTATAAGTATATGAAAGCTCAAAAGGAAACTAAGTGGGTGTGCATCCAACCTGCGTGCTCATGAAGACCTAGGGCAATTTGAGGAAGCCCATCATTGGAATATACAAGCCAAGTTCTATAATGAAAGATTCCCACTAGTATATGAAAGTGATAACATGAGAGACTCTCTACTATGAAGATCATGGTGCTACTTTGAAGCACAAGTGTGGTACAAGGATAGTAACATTGTCCCTTCTCTCTTTTTCTCTCATTTTTTTATTTGGGCATTTTCTCTTTTTTATGGCCTCTTTTCCTTTTTTATTTTTTTTTCTTTTTCGTCCAGAGTCTCATCCCGACTTGTGGGGGAATCATAGTCTCCATCGTCCTTTCCTCACTGGGACAATGCTCTAATAATGATGATCATCACACTTTTATTTTTCTTACAACTCAACAATTACAACTCGATACTTAGAACAAAATATGACTCTATGTGAATGCCTCCGGCGGTGTGTCGGGATATGCAATGACTCATGAGTAACATGTATGAAAGAATTATGAATGGTGGCTTAATTTGCCACAAATACGATGTCGACTACATGATCATGCTAAGCAATATGACAATGATGGAGTGTGTCATAATAAACGGAACGGTGGAAAGTTGCATGGCAATATATCTCGGAATGGCTATGGAAATGCCACAATAGGTAGGTATGGTGGCTGTTTTGAGGAAGGTATATGGTGGGTGTATGATACCGGCGAAAGGTGCATGGTATTTAGAGAGGCTAGCAAAGGTGGAAGGGTGAGAGTGCGTATAATCCATGGACTCAACATTAGTCATAAAGAACTCATATACTTATTGAGAAAATCTAAAAGTTATCAAAGTAAATTATTACGCGCATGCTCCTAGGGGGATAGATTGGTAGGAAAAGACCATCGCTCGTCCCCGACCGCCACTCATAAGAAAGACAATCAATAAATAAATCATGCTCTGACTTCATCACATAATGGTTCACCATATGTGCATGCTACGGGAATCACAAACTTCAACACAAGTATTTCTCAAATTCACAACTACACAACTAGCATGACTTTAATATCACCATCTCTATATCTCAAAACAATTATCAAGTATCAAACTTATCATAGTATTCAACACACTCATAAGAAAGTTTTATTATTAATCTTGTATACCAAGCATATTAAGATTTTATGAAAATTACCATGGTATTTAAGACTCACAAAATAATCTAAGTGAAGCATGAGAGATCTATAGTTTCTATAAAAAAATCCACCACCGTGCTCTAAAAGGATATAAGTGAAGTACTAGAGCAAAATTATATAACTCAAAAGATATAAGCGAAGCACATAGAGTATTCTAACAAATTATAAATCATGTATGGCTCTCTCAAAACGTGTGTACAGCAAGGATGATTGTGGTAAACTAACAAGCAAAAGACTCAAGTCATACAAGACGCTCCAAGCAAAACACATATCATGTGGTAAATAAATATATAGCTCCAAGTAAAGTTACCGATAGAAGTAGACGAAAGAGGGGATGCCTTCCGGGACATCCCCAAGCTTTGGCTTTTAGGTGTCCTTAGATCATCTTGGGGGTGCCATGGGCATCCCCAAGCTTAGGCTCTTGCCACTCCTTGTTCCATAATCCATCAAATCATTACCCAAAACTTGAAAACTTCACAACACAAAACTTAAAGTAGAAAATCTCGTGAGCTCCGTTAGCGAAAGAAAACAAAAGATCACTTCAAGGTACTGTAATGAACTCATTATTTATTTATATTGGTGTTATACCTACTGTGTTCAAACTTCTCTATGGTTTATAAACTATTTTACTAGCCATAGATTCATCAAAATAAGCAAACAACACACGAAAAACAGAATCTGTCAAAAACAGAACAGTCTGTAGTAATCTGTAGCTAGCGCAAGATCTGGAACCCCAAAAATTCTAAAATTAATTTCTGGACGTGAGGAATTTATCTATTAATCATCTGCAAAAAGAATTATCTAAATAGCACTTTCCAAATAAAAATGTTAGCAGTTCTCGTGAGCGCTAAAGTTTCTATTTTTTACAGCAAGTTCAACAAGACTTTCCCCAAGTCTTCCCAATGGTTCTACTTGGCCCAAACACTAATTAAACACAAAAAACACAACCAAAACAAAGGCTAGATAAATTATTTATTACTAAACAGGAGCAAAAGGCAAGGAATAAAAATAAAATTGGGTTGCCTCTGCTACCTCTTGAGCACTGCGTTGGTTTTTCCCGAAGAGGAAGGGATGATGCAGCAAAGTAGCGTAAGTATTTCCCTCAGTTTTTGAGAACCAAGGTATCAATCCAGTAGGAGGCTACGCGCGAGTCCCTCGTACCTGCACAAAACAAATAAATCCTCGCAACCAACGCAAATAGGGGTTGTCAATCCCTATGAGGCCACTTACGAGAGTGATATATGATAAAGATAATATTTTTGGTATTTTTATGATAAAGATGCAAAGTAAAATAAAGGCAAAGTAAATAGCAAAGTAGTAGGAGATCAATATGATAAAGATAGACCCGGGGGCCATAGGTTTCACTAGTGGCTTCTCTCAAGAGCATAAGTATTCTACGGTGGGTGAACAAATTACTGTTGAGCAATTGACAGAATTGAGCATAGTTATGAGAATATCTAGGCATGATCATGTATATAGGCATCACGTCCGAGACAAGTAGACCGACTCCTGCCTACATCTACTACTATTACTCCACTCATCGACCGCTATCCAGCATGCATCTAGAGTATTAAGTTAAAAACAGAGTAACGCCTTAAGCAAGATGACATGATGTAGAGGGATAGACTCATGCAATATGAAGAAAACCCCATCTTGTTATCCTCGATGGCAACATTACAATACGTGCCTTGCTGCCCTTACTGTCACCGGGAAAGGACACCGCAAGATTGAACCCAAAGCTAAGCAATTCTCCCATTGCAAGAAAGATCAATCTCGTAGGCCAAACCAAACTGATAATTTGAAGAGACTTGCAAAGATAACCAATCATACATAAAAGAATTCAGAGAAGATTCAAATATTGTTCATAGATAAACTTGATCATAAACCCACAATTCATCGATCTCAATAAACACACCGCAAAAACAAGATTACATCGAATAGATCTCCACAAGAGAGGGGGAGAACATTGTATTGAGATCCAAAAAGAGAGAAGAAGCCATCTAGCTACTAACTATGGACCCGTAGGTCTGAGGTAAACTACTCACACTTCATCGGAGGGGCTATGGTGTTGATGTAGAAGCCCTCCGTGATCGATGCCCCCTCCGGCGGAGCTCCAGAACAGGTCCCAAGATGGGATCTCGTGGATACAGAAAGTTACGTCGGTGGAATTAGGGTTTTGGCTCCTACTCTGATCATTTGGGGGTACGTGGATATATATAGGAGGAAGAAGTACGTAGGTGGAGCAGCAGGGGGCCCATGAGGGTGGGGGCGCGCCCCCTACCTCGTGGCCTCTTGTTACGTGCCTTGACGTAGGCTCCAAGTCTCCCGGGTCTTATCTGTTGAGAAAATCACATTCCCGAAGGTTTCATTCTGTTTGGAGTCCGTTTGATATTCCTTTTCTTCAAAACCCTAAAACAGGCAAAAAACAGCAATTCTGGGTTGGGCCTCCGGTTAATAGGTTAGTCCCAAAAATAATATAGAAGTGGATAATAAAGCCCAATAATATCTAAAACAGTAGATAATATAGCATGGAGCAATCAAAAATTATAGATACGTTGGAGATGTATCAAGCATCCCCAAGCTTAATTCCTGCTCGTCCTTGAGTAGGTAAATGATAAAAACAGAATTTTTGATGTGGTGTGCTACTTGTCATAATTTTAATGTAATTCTTCTTAAGTGTGGTATGAATATTCAGATCCGAAAGATTCAACACAAAAGTTCATATTGACATAAAAATAATAATACTTCAAGCATACTAACTAAGCAATTATGTCTTCTCAAAATAACATGGCCAAAGAAAGTTCATCCCTACAAAATCATATGGTTTAGTCATGTTTCATTTTCGTCACACAAGAATGCTCTCATCATGCACAACCCCGATGAGAAGCCAAGCAATTGTTTCATACTTTAGTAATCTCAAACCTATAAACTTTCACACAATATATGAGCGCGAGCCATGGACATAGCACTATGGGCGGAATAGAATATAATGAGGGGGGTTATGTGGAGAAGATAAAAAAGGAGATAGTCTCACATCAATGAGGCTAATCAATGGGCTATGGAGATGCCCACCGATTGATGTTAATGAAAGGAGTAGAGATTGCCATGCAACGGATGCACTAGAGCTATAAATGTATAAAAGCTCAACAAAAGAAACTAGTGGGTGTGCATCCAACTTGCTTGCTCACGAAGACCTAGGGAACTTGAGGAGGCCCATTGTTGGAATAAACAAGCCAAGTTTTATAATGAAAATTCCCACTAGTATATGAAAGTGACAAAACAAGAGACTCTCTATCATGAAGATTAGGGTGCTACTTTGAAGCACAAGTGTGGCAAAGGATAGTAACGTTGTCCCTTCTCTCTTTTTCTCTCATTTTTTGGGGCCTTCTCTTTTTTTATGGCCTTTCTCCTTTTTTATATTCCTCACTTGGGACAATGCTCTAGAAAATGATGATCATCACACTTATATCTATTTACAACTCAATGATTACAACTCGATACTAGAATAAAATATGACTCTATATGAATGCCTCCGGCGGTGTACCGGGATATGCAATGGACCAAGAGTGACATGTATGAAAGAATTATGAACGGTGGCTTTGCCACAAATACTATGTCAACTACATGATCATGATAAGCAATATGACAATAATGAATGTGTCATGATGAATGGAATGATGGAAAGTTGCATGGCAATATATCTCGGAATGGCTATGGAAATGCCATAATAGGTACGTATGGTGGCTGTTTTGAGGAAGATATAAGGAGGTTTATGTGTGCAAGAGCGTATCATATCATGGGGTTTGGATGCACCGGCGAAGTTTGCGCCAACTCTCAATGTGAGAAAGGGCAATGCACGGTACCGAAGAGGCTAGCAAGGATGGAAGTGTGTGAGTGCGTATAATCCATGGACTCAACATTAGTCATAAAGAACTCACATACTTATTGCAAAAATCTACAAGTCATCAAAAACCTCGGTACTACGTGCATGCTCCTAAGGGGATAGATTGGTAGGAAAAGACCATCGCTCGTCCCCGACCGCCACTCATAAGGAAGACAATCAAATAACACCTCATGTTTCAAATTTGTTGCATAACGTTTACCATACGTGCATGCTACGGGACTTGCAAACCTCAACACAAGTATTTCTCAATTTCACAACTACTCAACTAGCACGACTATGATATTATTACCTCCATATCTCAAAACAATTATCAAGCATCAAACTTCTCTTAGTATTCAGAACACTCTTAAGAAAATTTTACTAACTTTGAATACCTAGCATATTAGGATTTTAAGAAAATTACCATGCTATTAAGACTCTCAAAATAATCTAAGTGAAGCGTGAGAGATCAATAGTTTCTATAAAACAAATCCACCACCGTGCTCTAAAAGATATAAGTGAAGTACTAGAGCAAAATTATATAACTCAAAAGATATAAGCGAAGCACATAGAGTATTCTAACAAATTCCAAATCATGTATGGCTCTCTCAAAAGGTGTGTAAAGCAAGGATGATTGTGGTAAACTAACAATCAAAGAATCAAATCATACAAGAAGCTCCAAGCAAAACACATATCATGTGGCGAATAAAAATATAGCTCCAAGTAAAGTTACCGATAGAAGTAGACGAAAGAGGGGATGCCTTCTGGGGCATCCCCAAGCTTTGGCTTTTAGGTGTCCTTATATTATCTTGGGGGTGACATGGGAATCCCCAATCTTAGGCTCTTGCCACTCCTTGTTCCATAATCCATCAAATCTTTACCCAAAACTTGAAAACTTCACAACACAAAACTTAAAGTAGAAAATCTCGTGAGCTCCGTTAGCGAAAGAAAACAAAAGACCACTTCAAGGTACTGTAATGAACTCATTCTTTATTTATATTGGTGTTATAACTAATTTATTCCAACTTCTCTATGGTTTATAAACTATTTTACTAGCCATAGATTCATCAAAATAAGCAAACAACACACGAAAAACAGAATCTGTCAAAAACAGAACAGTCTGTAGTAATCTGTAGCTAGCGCAAGATGTGGAAACCCAAAAATTCTAAAATAAACTGATGGACGTGAGGAATTTATCTATTAATCATATTCAAAAATAATTAACTAAATATCACTTTCCAAATAAAAATGGCAGTAGTTCTCGTGAGCGCTAAAGTTTCTGTTTTTTACAGCAAGTTCAACAAGACTTCCCGCAAGTCTTCCCAACGGTTCTACTTGGCACAAACACTAATTAAACACAAAAAACACAACCAAAAAAGAGGCTAGATAAATTATTTATTACTAAACAGGAGCAAAAAGCAAGGAATAAAAATAAAATTGGGTTGCCTCCCAACAAGCGCTATCGTTTAACGCCCCTAGCTAGGCATTGATAATTTCAATGATGCTCATATGAAAGACAAGAATTGAAGCACAAAGAGAGCATCATAAAACATGTGACAAACACATCTAATTCTAACATACTTCCTATGCATAGGCATCTTATAGGCAAACAAATTATCATGGCAAGCAAAAACTAGCATATGTAGTGAAGAGGAAAGAAACAATAGTAATCTCAACATAACGAGAGGTAATTTGGTAACATGAAAATTTCTACCACCATATTTTCCTATCTCAAATAATTTTATGTGGGGTCATAAGCAAATTCAACAAAATAGCTATCACATAAAATATTTTCAACACGATCCACATGCATGCAAAGTTGACACTCTTCTGAAATAGTGGGATTAATATTAACTAAAGTCATGACCTTTCCAAACCCACTTTTATCAAAAACTTCATAAGATTGAATATTCTCCAAATATGTGGGATCTAAAGTTGACACTATTCCAAACCCACTTTCAATCATATTGCAAACACTATTATCAATCTCATATTCATCATGGGGCTTAAATAAATTTTCAAGATCAAAAGAAGAATCACCCCAATCATGATCATTGCAACAAATAGTAGTCATAGCAAAACTAGCATCCCCAAGCTTAGGGTTTTGCATATCATTAACACAATTGACATTAAGAGAATTTATAATAACATCATTGCAATCATTCTTTTCATCGAAGGAACTATCAAGTATGGGTGCAATAGCAATGATCTCATGTTTAACATAAGGAACTATAGCAAATTCATCTTCATAAATATTGGCATCATGGCCACAAGAATAGCAAGCATCATGTTCATCAAGGGATATTTCAACCAAATCATCGGAATCATCACTATCTATAGATTCATGCATATCATTATTTTCTTCCAAAGCAACGGTCATTCTTTCAATAAATTCTTGGACATAGACATTATGAGCAAACTTTTCATTGCAATATTTAAGTATGACGGAATTTTCAGATTTATTGAGAGTAAAATCATACTTTTCAATCAAAGAAGCAACTTCATGAGTACCCTTAAAAACGACAAATTCTTCAATTTTTTTGATATCATAGTAACTATAAACACCCTTTGCATAAGAAGATAAGATTTCATTATCATTGAACTCACATAGGTAGGGAAGGTGTTTTTTAGGGTTCTTAGAGCAACAAGTAAAATCACAAATTTCACAAAGATTCCAAGCATAGCATAGCAAACTATTTATATGATACCATAAGAGCTTCCCTTTTTCAGACAAACGACGATGCACAAAATGAGCATGCTCATCTAAAGATTTCCCATCAACTAGGCTAGTTGGGGATTCAGCACGAGCGCATAAGGATCGAAGATGATCCAAGTAGAACACTTTAAGTGGATCCATAACAATAGATTATTGGTAAGCAAAGATGCAAGCAAATGGAAGGCACATGGTAACACAAGCAAACAAGCAAAAGAGGCAAATAGAGAAAGAGAGGGAGGATAGAGAGAGAGAGGGCGAGTAAAACGGCAAGGGTGAAGTGGGGGAGAGGAAAACGAGAGGCAAATGGCAAATAATGTAATGCGGGAGATAAGGGTATGTGATGGGTACTTGGTATGTTGACTTTTGCGTAGACCTCCCCGGCAACGGCGCCAGAAATCCTTCTTGCTACCTCTTGAGCATTGCGTCGGTTTTCCCCGAAGAGGAAGGGATGATGTAGCAAAGTAGCGTAAGTATTTCCCTCAGTTTTTGAGAACCAAGGTATCAATCCAGTAGGAGGCTACGCGCGAGTCCCTCGTACCTGCACAAAACAAATAAATCCTCGCAACCAACGCAAATAGGGGTTGTCAATCCCTATGAGGCCACTTACGAGAGTGATATATGATAAAGATAATATTTTTGGTATTTTTATGATAAAGATGCAAAGTAAAATAAAGGCAAAGTAAATAGCAAAGTAGTAGGAGATCAATATGATAAAGATAGACCCGGGGGCCATAGGTTTCACTAGTGGCTTCTCTCAAGAGCATAAGTATTCTACGGTGGATGAACAAATTACTGTTGAGCAATTGACAGAATTGAGCATAGTTATGAGAATATCTAGGCATGATCATGTATATAGGCATCACGTCCGAGACAAGTAGACCGACTCCTGCCTACATCTACTACTATTACTCCACTCATCGACCGCTATCCAGCATGCATCTAGAGTATTAAGTTAAAAACAGAGTAACGCCTTAAGCAAGATGACATGATGTAGAGGGATAGACTCATGCAATATGAAGAAAACCCCATCTTGTTATCCTCGATGGCAACATTACAATACGTGCCTTGCTGCCCTTACTGTCACCGGGAAAGGACACCGCAAGATTGAACCCAAAGCTAAGCAATTCTCCCATTGCAAGAAAGATCAATCTCGTAGGCCAAACCAAACTGATAATTTGAAGAGACTTGCAAAGATAACCAATCATACATAAAAGAATTCAGAGAAGATTCAAATATTGTTCATAGATAAACTTGATCATAAACCCACAATTCATCGATCTCAACAAACACACCGCAAAAACAAGATTACATCGAATAGATCTCCACAAGAGAGGGGGAGAACATTGTATTGAGATCCAAAAAGAGAGAAGAACCATCTAGCTACTAACTATGGACCCATAGGTCTGAGGTAAACTACTCACACTTCATCGGAGGGGCTATGGTGTTGATGTAGAAGCCCTCCGTGATCGATGCCCCCTCCGGCGGAGCTCCGGAACAGGCCCCAAGATGGGATCTCATGGATACAGAAAGTTACGTCGGTGGAATTAGGGTTTTGGCTCCTACTCTGATCATTTGGGGGTACGTGGATATATATAGGAGGAAGAAGTACGTAGGTGGAGCAGCAGGGGGCCCACTAGGGTGGGGGCGCGCCTGGTAGGGTAGGGCGCGCCCCCTACCTCGTGGCCTCCTGTTACATGCCTTGACGTAGGGTGCAAGTCTCTCGGGTCTTATCTTTTGAGGAAATCACGTTCCCGAAGGTTTCATTCCATTTGGAGTCCGTTTGATATTCCTTTTCTTCGAAACCCTAAAACAGGCAAAAACAGCAATTCTGGGCTGGGCCTCCGGTTAAGAGGTTAGTCCCAAAAATAATATAAAAGTGGATAATAAAGCCCAATAATGTATAAAACAGTATATAATATAGCATGGAGCAATCAAAAAATATAGATAGGTTGGAGACGTATCAACCTCCCAACAAGCGTTATCGTTTAACGCCCCTAGCTAGGCATAACAAGCAAGAATAGATCTAGGTATTGTCATCTTTGGTACGCAATCCATAAGTGGCTCTCATAATAGATTCATAAGGTAATTTAATTTTTTTCTAGGAAATTGTTCCATGCCTTTCCTTAATGGAAATTGGAATCTAATATTTCCTTCCTTCATATCAATAATTTCACCAATCGTTCTAAGGAAAGGTCTATCAAGAATAACAGGACATGAAGGATTGCAATCTATGTGAAGAACAATAAAATCTACGGGCACATAATTCCTATTTGCAACAATAAGAACATCATTAATTCTTCCCATAGGTTTCTTAATAGTGGAATCCGCAAGGTGCAAGTTTAGAGAGCAATCATGAAAATCACGGAAACCTAACAAATCACACAAAGTCTTTGGAATCGTGGAAACGCTAGCACCCAAATCACATAAAGCATAGCATTCATGATCTTTAATTTTAATTTTAATAGTTGGTTCCCACTCATCATAAAGTTTTCTAGGGATAGAAACTTCCAATTCAAGTTTTTCTTCATAAGATTGCATCAAGGCATCAACGATATGTTTAGTAAACGCTTTATTTTGACTATA
This sequence comes from Triticum urartu, assembly GCF_056163025.1. Classification (NCBI taxonomy): domain Eukaryota; kingdom Viridiplantae; phylum Streptophyta; class Magnoliopsida; order Poales; family Poaceae; genus Triticum; species Triticum urartu. Next base: position 657,931,795 of record NC_141874.1, read on the forward strand.
AGCATGAGGAGAATTTAGCATGGATTTTAACAAGGAAATACAATCAATCAAAGATCGATTTTCATAGTTAAATTCCTTGAAATCCATAATAGTGGGTTTAGCGACATCTAGGATTTTAATTTCTTCAATCCCACTTTTATCAAATTTAGCATCAAGATCAACAAATTCCAAATTCTTGGAATGCCTTCTAGGTAAAGGTGGATCATATTCAGTCCCATCATTATCAAGATTCATATTGCAAAACAAAGATTTAATAGGGGACACATCAATAACTTTTAGATCTTCATCTTTATTCTCATAGGAACTAGAAGAACACGCTCTTATAAAGGCATCTTTCTTAGCACGCATCCTAGTGGTTATTTCTTTGCACTCATAAATGGAAATTCTCATGGCTTTGAGAGACTCATTGATATCATGCTTAGGTGGAATAGATCTAAGTTTCAAAGAATCAACATCAAGAGCAATTCTATCAACGTTCCTAGCCAAATCATCAATCTTAAGCAATTTTTCTTCAATCATAGCGTTAAAATTCTTTTGCGAAGTAATAAATTATTTAATATTAGATTCAAAATCAGAGGGCATCTTATTATAACTTCCATAAGAATTGTTGTAGGAATTTCCATAATTATTAGAGGGATTACTAGGATAAGGCCTAGGATTGAAATTTCCTCTATACGTGTTGTTACCAAAATTGTTCCTACCAACAAAATTCACATCCATAGATTCATTATTATTCTCAATCAAAGTAGACAAGGGCATATCATTAGGATCAGAAGGAACACTCTTATTAGCAAATAATTTCATAAGTTCATCCATCTTTCCACTCAAAACATTAATTTCTTCTATCGCGTGCGCCTTTTTATTAGTAGATCTTTCAGTGTGCCATTGAGAATAACTAACCATAATATTATCTAGGAGTTTAGTAGCTTCTCCTAAAGTGATTTCTATAAAAGTGCCTCCCGTGGCCGAATCTAAAAGATTTCTAGAAGCAAAATTCAATCCGGCATAAAAAAATTGTATGATCATCCACAAATTTAAACCATGAGTAGGGCAATTACGTATCATTAATTTCATTCTCTCCCAAGCTTGTGCAACATGTTCATGATCAAGTTGCTTAAAATTCATAATATCATTTCTAAGAGAGATGATCTTAGCGGGAGGAAAATACTTAGAGATAAAAGCATCTTTGCACTTATTCCATGAATCAATACTATTTTTAGGCAAAGACGAAAACCAAGCTTTAGCATGATCTCTAAGCGAAAAAGGAAATAGCTTCAATTTAACAATATCATTATCCACATCTTTCTTATTTTGCATGTCACACATATCAACGAAGCTATTTAGATGGGTAGCGGCATCTTCACTAGGAAGGCCGGAGAACGGATCTTTCATGACAAGATTCAGCAAAGTAGCATTAATTTCATAAGATTCAGCATCGGTAAGAGGAGCAATTGGAGTGCTAATAAAATCATTGTTGTTGGTATTGGTGAAGTCACATAATTTTGTATTATCTTGAGCCATCGTGACAAGCAAGCAGACTAACACACAAGCAAACAAAAAAGCAAACGGGCAAAAAGAGGCAAATAGAGAGGGAGGATAGAGAGAGAGGGCGAATAAAATGGCAAGGGTGAAGTGGGGGAGAGGAAAACGAGAGGCAAATGGCAAATAATGTAATGCGGGAGATAAGGGTATGTGATGGGTACTTGGTATGTTGACTTTTGTGTAGACCTCCCCGGCAACGGCGCCAGAAATCCTTCTTGCTACCTCTTGAGCACTGTGTTGGTTTTCCTCGAAGAGGAAGGGATGATGCAGCAAAGTAGCGTAGGTATTTCCCTCAGTTTTGAGAACCAAGGTATCAATCCAGTAGGAGGCTATGCGCGAGTCCCTCGTACCTTCACAAAACAAATAAATCCTTGCAACCAACGCAAATAGGGGTTGTCAATCCCTATAAGGCCACTTACGAGAGTGAGGTCTGATAGATATGATAAGATAATATTTTTGGTATTTTTATGATAAAGATGCAAAGTAAAATAAAGGCAAAGTAAATAGCAAAGGAAATAACTAAGTAGTAGGAGATTAATATGATAAAGATAGACCCGGGGGCCATAGGTTTCACTAGTGGCTTCTCTCGAGAGCATAAGTATTCTACGATGGGTGAACAAATTACTGTTGAGCAATTGACAGAATTGAGCATAGTTATGAGAATATCTAGGCATGATCATGTATATAGGCATCACGTCTGAGACAAGTAGACCGACTCCTGCCTGCATCTACTACTATTACTCCACTCATCGACCGCTATCCAGCATGCATCTAGAGTACTAAGTTAAAAACAGAGTAACGCCTTAAGCAAGATGACATGATGTAGAGGGATAGACTCATGCAATATGAAGAAAACCCCATCTTGTTATCCTCGATGGCAACAATACAATACGTGCCTTGCTGCCCTTACTGTCACCGGGAAAGGACACCGCAAGATTGAACCCAAAGCTAAGCACTTCTCTCATTGCAAGAAAGATCAATCTAGTAGGCCAAACCAAACTGATAATTCGAAGAGACTTGCAAAGATAACCAATCATACATAAAAGAATTTAGAGAAGATTCAAATATTATTCATAGATAGACTTGATCATAAACCCACAATTCATCGGTCTCAACAAACACACCGCGAAAAGAAGATTACATCGAATAGATCTCCACAAGAGAGGGGGAGAACATTGTATTGAGATCCAAAAAGAGAGAAGAAGCCATCTAGCTACTAACTATGGACCCGTAGGTCTGAGGTAAACTACTCACACTTCATCGGAGAGGCTATGGTGTTGATGTAGAAGCCCTCCGTGATCGATGCCCCCTCCGGCGGAGCTCCGGAACAGGCCCCAAGATGGGATCTCATGGATACAGAAAGTTACGTCGGTGGAATTAGGGTTTTGGCTCCGTATCTGATCGTTTGGGGGTACGTGGATATATGTAGGAGGAAGGAGTACGTAGGTGGAGCAACAGGGGGCCCACGAGGGTGGAGGGCGCGCCTGGTGGGGGTGGGCGCGCCCCCCTACCTCGTGCCCTCCTGTTTCGTTTCTTGACGTAGGGTCCAAGTCTCCCTGGTCTTATTCGTTGAGAAAATCATGTTCCCGAAGGTTTCATTCCGTTTGGACTCTGTTTGATATTCCTTTTCTTCGAAACCCTAAAACAGGCAAAAAACAACAATTCTGGGCTGGGCCTCCGGTTAATAAGTTAGTCCCAAAAATAATATAAAAGTGGATAATAAAGCCCAATAATGTCCAAAACAGTAGATAATATAGCATGGAGCAATCAAAAATTATAGATACGTTGGAGACGTATCAGCCCAATGTCCCATCGGACCATATATGGCCCATGGGCAGCACGGGCAATTCCCAGGCCAAAAGTCACACCGGGCTGAAATGGGCCCATGTCTACATCGGGCCTCTAACAGGTCGAAAGTCACTGGGCTATGATTGGGCCCAAATATTTGGCAAACAATTAACGGGCCAGATCTGGCTTCGGGCCGTAAATGGGCCTTTATTAAGCAGGATGTTATTGGGCTGGCCCACTAGTACCTGAGTAAGTACTACAGGCCTTTGACTGGGCCGGCCTTTTTAACCTATATGGGCCTCTGTTTGGCCATGCCACGTGTCGACGTATCATAGGCGCTTTGGGTCGAATGAGTGAATGACATTTGTCCCAACGGTAAGCCAACACGTGTTTCCTCCAGCCAATGATGACTTTACACGTGCAAAATCCCCATTGGTCGGGCTGTTAACGGGTTATCGGATCCAAAACCGGACCCGATAGCTTAACGGCGTTCCGTTACGGTGGATGCCACGTGTCGGTCACCCTTGACGAAAGCACTTCTATGACGCGCGATATATCGTCATGGAAGTGGACACTTCCGTGAAGATAATTTTGGTAATGTCATGGAACACTTTTACGACAGCACAGGTATGACTATATTGATTCTGTCATAAATTTGTCATGGATGTACATGCATGACAGAAAACGTGACCTACTATGACAAACACATATCATCATGAAAGTGTATTTTTTTGTATCGACCTCACCGGCGGCGATGGCGACGGTGGCGTCGACGTCAAGGGAAAGGGCAAGGCTAACGATCTCTAGGGCAGCATGCGAGGCAGCGCAGTCTTTTATTTTATGTTTTAATTAACGTTTAATTAGGTTTAAGTGGACTTTGGCTGGCGGTTGACCGGCCACTTATGTTTAATTATGTTTATTTTGTGCGAGCTGTTTTTTCCATGCCGACACATTTGGGTCAGCCTCCCGTTGGGGGGTCAGGCCGACCCATTTGAGAATGCGGACGCACACGTCCGCCTGGCCGACCCAAATGGACGAAAACCAGACAAAGCGCGCGTCCGTTTGGGTCGCCCTGCTGGAGTTGCTCTAAACAACAAAAGCTTTGGAAAGGGTTTAAAATCTGCTAGATAAAAGCGATGACCTGTTGGGTGAGTAAATGGATCGAGTTCAAACTCTGACTAACGATCTTAAAAGTCTTCAGTCCAAGCTTGATAATCTTCAAAGTCATCATAACACTCTCTTAGCTGATCATGAGAAGCTCTCTTATGAATTTCTTCAAAGAAAGCAAGATCTTGAGAAGCTAAGGATGAGTTATGAAGATCTTCAGAAGGAAAATGATTCATTGCTTTCTCAACAGATCAGTTCCGCAGATACGTTGGAGACGTATCAAGCATCCCCAAGCTTAATCCCTGCTCATCCTCGAGTAGGTAAATGATAAAAACAGAATTTTTGATGTGCCTAACATAATTTTCTTTATTGTGGTATGAATGTTCAGATCCGAAAGATTCAAGACAAAAGTTTAATATTGACATAAAAATAATAATACTTCAAGCATACTAACCAAGAAATTATGTCTTCTCAAAATAACAGGGCCAAAGAAAGCTATCCCTACAAAATCATATAGTCTGGCTATGCTCTATCTTCATCACACAAAATAATTAAATCATGCACAACCCCGATGACAAGCCAAGCAATTGTTTCATACTTTTGATGTTCTCAAACTTTTTCAATCTTCACGCATACATGAGCGTGAGCCATGGACATAGTACTATAGGTGAAATAGAATGGTTGTGGAGAAGACAAAAAGGAGAAGATAGTCTCACATCAACTAGGCGTATCAACGGGCTATGGAGATGCCCATCAATAGATATCAATGTGAGTGAGTAGGGATTGCCATGCAACGGATGCACTAGAGTTATAAGTGTATGAAAGCTCAAAAAGAAACTAAATGGGTGTGCATCCAAATCGCTTGCTCACGAAGACCTAGGGCATTTTGAGGAAGCCCATCATCGGAATATACAAGCCAAGTTCTATAATGAAAGATTCCCACTAGTATATGAAAGTGACAACATAGGAGACTCTCTATCATGAAGATCATGGTGCTACTTTGAAGCACAAGTGTGGTAAAAGGATAGTAGCATTGCCCCTTCTCTCTTTTTCTCTCATTTTTTTGTTTTTTGTTTTTTTGGCCTTCTCTTTTTTATGGCCTCTTTTTTTCTTTTTTTTCTTTTTCGTCCGGAGTCTCATCCCGACTTGTGGGGGAATCATAGTCTCCATCATCCTTTCCTCACATGGGACAATGCTCTAATAATGATGACCATCACACTTTTATTTACTTACAACTCAAGAATTACAACTCGATACTTAGAACAAAATATGACTCTATATGAATGCCTCCGGCGGTGTACAGGGATGCGCAATGAATCAAGAGTGACATGTATGAAAAAATTATGAATGGTGGCTTTGCCACTGTCGGTGTCAAAACCGGCGGATCTCGGGTAGGGGGTCCCAAACTATGCGTCTAGGCGGATGGTAACAGGAGGCAGGGGACACGAAGTTTTACCCAGGTTCGGGCCCTCTTGATGGAGGTAAAACCCTACGTCCTGCTTGATTAATATTGATGATATGGGTAGTACAAGAGTAGATCTACCACGAGATCAGAGAGGCTAAACCCTAGAAGCTAGCCTATGGTATGATTGTATGTTATTGTTGTGTCCTACGGACTAAAACCCTCCGGTTTATATAGACACCGGAGAGGGTTAGGGTTACACAAGGTCGGTTACAAAGGAGGAGATATCCATATCCATACTACCTAGCTTGCCTTCCACGCCAAGTAGAGTCCCATCCAGACACGAGACGAAATCTTCAATCTTGTATCTTCATAGTCCAACAGTCCGACCAAAGGATATAGTCCGGCTGTCCGGAGACCCCCTAATCCAGGACTCCCTCAGTAGCCCCTGAACCAGGCTTCAATGACGATGAGTCTAGCGCTCAGTATTGTCTTCGGCATTGCAAGGCAGGTTCCTCCTCCGAATACACCACGGAAGAATTTGAATACAAGAATAGTGTCCGACCCTGCAAAATAAGTCCCACATACCACCATAGAGAGAATAATATTTTCGCAAATCTAATTTGCTGACTTGTTTCGGCAACACGACATTATGTCATGGCCTGCTGATTATTCGAACCGTTTCCTTTAACTAGTCCCGCACATAATGCGAGGCAGTTTTTTGACACGTCTTGTCAAAGTAGAGATCGTGTCCCCTTATCACAGGATTCTCATCAATAAGGGCGTGGGTAACCCAACCACGCCATTGATTACGGCGCTTGGGGGATAAGCGAGTTTTACCAGGCTAGTGGGGGCGCATAGTTTCGTCCGCCCATATAAAGGGACAAGGATTCACCTTTTCATCCACGCCTTCTTCCTCCTTCGCTCATCCACTTTCGCACACTCAAGCTCCAGCGCCCAAGTCCGCATTTCCCACCTCGACCTTCTCCAATCATGTCCGGAGCGGGAGGCAGATGGATGGTCTCCTCCGTCATGGAGGGACACATCAAGAAGCTGTGGAGAGCCGGATACCTGCGCGACGACATCGCGCACCGGCTCCCAGATGAGGGGCAGCTCATCCCCACCCCCAGGCCCCATGAGAGGGTAGTGTTCCTTACCCACTTCCTCAGTGGACTGGGATTCCCTCTCCACCCATTAGTCCGGGGGCTCATGTGCTACTACGGCCTGGATTTCCACGACCTGGCCCCGAACTTCATCCTCAACATCTCAGCGTTTATCGTCGTTTGCGAGGACTTCCTCTGCATCAAGCCCCACTTCAGCTTATGGCTGAAGACCTTCAACGTCAAGCCGAAGGTAGTGAGCGGCCGTCAGGCGGAGTGCGGAGGCGCCATGGTGGGCAAGATGCCCAACGTCACATGGCTCGAGGGCTCCTTCGTGGAGACCATAAAGGGGTGGCAATCGGGGTGGTTCTACATCACCGAGCCGTGCGACCCTAAATGGGCAGCGGCCCCGAGTTCCGATCTGGCTTCCCCACGCGGCTCACCTCCTGGCAAGAGAAGGGCCTGTCCTGGGGTAGTTCGGGAGAGCTGACCGGACTCCAAACATGTATTCAAAACATGGTGAACAAGAAGCTCAAACTTGTCAACATGGTCCAGGTCATGCTCATCCGCCGGATCCTCCCGTGCCAACAACGGGCTTTCAACTTGTGGGAGTTCGACCCGGCCCAGCACCAAACTCTGAACAGGCTCTTCGACACAACTCACGAAGATGCCTGGAAGGTGCTATTCAAGAGCGCCGAGGTTCCCCCTCCCACTACCGAGGACCGCGGATTCTGCGCGAAGTGCCAAGCCAGCGCGGTAAGCTGTTTTACCTCTCACAGGATACTTGTTTTCCATAGTTTGACTCTATGCGGGATCTAAGCTCCCGTACCTTTGACAGGACTGGCAGGAGACGGCCGAACAGATCGACTGTCCGGCTCCTTTGCCCGAAGGCCCAGCAGACGCTCTCCTAGCGAAGATGCTGACTCCGGCTCCTTATACGGTGCCAGAGAAGACCAAGAAGGCCAAGGGAACCCGAAAGAGTTCGTGACGCCAAGCGTCATCGGACTCACCGTATGATGACTCTACGGCACACTCCTCCCCCAAAGACGAGGAGGAGGATGAAGATGCTCCCCCTCCAGGTGGGGGAGACAAGAAAAGGAAGGCCGTCCCAACTGGGGGGCCGAAGGGTCCAAGAAGGGAAGGACTCTCCTTCCGGACAGTTCCACCGCCGCCGTCGAAGGCGAAGACGAGTGGTTGCCCAGGGCCAAGCCCCTGGGGAGGTCATAAGTATTCGGATACCAGAGTAACTCATAGAATTCCTTTCTCGCACTGCTTTCCCTAACACCGAACATGATTATGCAGGCCGCCACGAGCCAGTATCGATGTATCGTCGGACGGCTCCCTGGGCTCATCGGATATAGATAGCGATCCACTTCCGACTGCCACCTCCCCTTGCCCTGCGGACGACGCCGAGGTATTGTCTCAAGAGGCACCGGGTCGAGGAGAGACAGTCCCGGAGGCGCCTCAAGGCGACCTTCCAGACTCCGGGAGCAGATTGAACAAGGCCCCCGAGGGCTCCGAGTTCGGCCCTCGGCCGAACACCGCGTCAGAACCTCCAGTGGTTCCGGACTCGAGCAGGCGGCCTCCATCCAAGAGGGGCAAGACGCCTGTGCCGGTGACCTCTGTCCATCCAGAGGCGCCGGACAATCTGCTGGGAGCGCTTTGCAGCGCTTCCATCGATGAGGAGCACCGTACTATTATGAGTGCGGTGGTCCAGAAGGTTCAGTCCGCCAAGAGCAGATTGACTGAAGCCTGTGCCAGCCTTCTAACAGGCTTTGAGGTAAGTGTTCGAAATGTAGGAAAAATATTACCGCATAGACAGTAGCCCCTGATGCTCTGTTCGGTGTTCAAAAAGAAAAGCCGAATAGAGGATCAAATAATACCGCACGAGTCTAACATAATTATGTCTATATGCGTATGCAGGCTTCGCTACTGGCCTTAGCTGCACTGACTGCGGAGGTCGCCACACTGATGCAGGACCTCGAGGGGTCCAAGAAAGAGCTCGGCCTTGCCAAGAGACAGCTCGAGGAGAACAAGGGTAAGTAAGACCCTGTCTATGTATATATAAAAGAAGACACGATTGCAAAATGACAGGATCATCGTGTAGTTGCCGGGGGCCACGACCGAGGTGGCGACCCTGAAGCAGGCGCTAACCGAGGCCGAAGACAAAGCAGCCAAGGAGCGGACCGAGCGGGAAAGGCAAGAAGCACGGGTGGGCGAGGTGCAGCAAGAGCTCCAAGCTCTCGTGTCGAAGAATGAGGAGTTGGAGCGTGACTCGAAGACGTGAGAGTCCGAGCTTGCCGCCGCCCGTGAAAGTGCAAAGAGTGCCAAGGCCGAAGCATAGAAGGCCCTCCAGGAGATTGATGCGATGAGGAAGATAGCGGCGGGTAAGGCATTCTATATGCAAAGCAAGCATGTGAAAGTAAATTACCTGTTACTTACCCGAATCTGGAGCTCTCCAGGAGCATTCGCAGATTTGCCCCGCAGTGTGTCGGATGTCGCAACTTTTTACCAGGCCAAGGAGGGAAGCTCAACGGAGAAGTTGTTCTGGGCCCAATATACTGGGATCGAACACCCGGTGCCTATGAGCGACCAGCTAAAGCAGCTGGTCGAGCTGCACAAGGCGGCCGAACAGGCCATGAAGGGCTTTATAGTCCGGATGTGGCCTGGCGACGCCCTTCCGAACAGCTACTTCGGCCGGGTGAGGCGGCTTGTGGATGCCTGCCCACGGCTGGAAGTCGTCAAGCGGTCTGTCTGCATCGAAGGTGCACGCCGGGCTTTCGCCCGTGTGAAGGTGCAATGGGCCAAGCTAGTCGCCGTGAAGCTGATCAAGGAAGGACCGCCGCAGGGCAAGGAGCATCGCACCCCCGAAATTTATTATGAGGGTATCCTGAAGGGTGCCCGTCTTGTAGCGGACGAATGTTCAAAGGATGTAATATTTGAGTAAACTTGCTCGTGTGATCCTGTATGATAAAAACTTGTTTCATATGCTCTATGCAACGCTTGTTTGAATTTAAAATAATACCTTATGTTTGGCTGTTTATCCAATCTGAGAGATGGCTATGTTGGAAATATGCCCTAGAGGCAATAATAAAATGGTTATTGTTATATTTCTTTGTTCATGATAATTGTCTATTATTCATGCTATAATTGTGTTATCCGGAAATCGTAATACATGTGTGAATACATAGATCACAACATGTCCCTAGTGAGCCTCTAGTTGACTAGCTCGTTGATCAAAAGATAGTCATGGTTCCTTGACTATGGACATTGGATGTCATTGATAACGGGATCACATCATTAGGAGAATGATGTGATGGACAGGACCCAATCCTAAGCATAGCTTAAAGATCGTGTAGTTCGTTTGCTAGAGCTTTTCCAAATGTCAAGTATCATTTCCTTAGACCATGAGATTGTGTAACTCCCGGATACCGTAGGAGTGCTTTGGGTGTGCCAAACGTCACAACGTAACTAGGTGACTATAAAGGTACACTACAGGTATCTCCGAAAGTGTTTGTTGGGTTGGCACGAATCGAGACTAGGATTTGTCACTCCGTATGACGGAGAGGTATCTCTGGGCCCACTCGGTAATGCATCATCATAATGAGCTCAATGTGACCAAGTGGTTGATCACGGGATCATGCATTACGGTACGAGTAAAGTGACTTGCCAGTAACGAGATTGAACGAGGTATTGGGATACCGACGATCGAGTCTCGGGCAAGTAACGTACCGATTGACAAAGGGAATTGTATACGGGATTGATTGAATCCTCGACATCGTGGTTCATCCGATGAGATCATCGAGGAGCATGTGGGAGCCAACATGGATATCCAGATCCCGCTGTTGGTTATTCACCGGAGAGTCGTCTCGGTCATGTCTGCGTGTCTCCCGAACCCGTAGGGTCTACACACTTAAGGTTCGGTGATGCTAGGGTTGTTGAGATATTAGTATACGGTAACCCGAAAGTTTTTCGGAGTCCCGGATGTCACCAGGAGTTCCGGAATGGTCCGGAGGTGAAGATTTATATATAGGAAGTCAAGTTTCGGCCATCGGGAAAATTTCGGGGGTAATCAGTATTGTACCGGGACCACCGGAAGGGTCCCGGGGGTCCACCGGGTGGGGCCACCTATCCCGAAGGGCCCCATGGGCTGAAGTGGGAGGGGAACCAGCCCCTAGTGGGCTGGTGAGCCCCCCTTGGCCTCCCCCTGTGCCTAGGGTTGGAAACCCTAGGGGTGGGGGGCGCCCCACTTGGCTTGGGGGGCAAGCCACCCCCTTGCCCCCCCCTTGGAGATTGGATATCCTAGGGCCGGCGCCCCCCCTAGGGACCCTATATATAGTGGGGGGAGGGAGGGCAGCCACACCCGAGCCCCTGGCGCCTCCCTCTCCCTCCCGTGACACTCCTCCATCTCCCTGAGCTTGGTGAAGCCCTGCCGAGATCACCGTTGCTTCCACCACCACGCTGTCATGCTGCTGGATCTTCATCAACCTCTCCTTCCTCCTTGCTGGATCAAGTTGGAGGAGACATCTTCCCAACCATACGTGTGTTGAACGCGGAGGTGTCGTCCGTTCGGCGCTAGGTCATCGGTGATTTGGATCACGACGAGTACGACTCCATCAACCCCGTTCTCTTGAACGCTTCCGCGCGCGATCTACAAGGGTATGTAGATGCACTCCCCTCTCCCTCGTTGCTAGACGACTCCATAGATTGATCTTGGTGATGCATAGAAAATTTTAAAATTCTGCTACGTTCCCCAACAGTGGTATCAGTGCTAGGTCTATGCGTAGTTTCTATGCACGAGTAGAACACAAAGCAGTTGTGGGCGTCGATATTGTCAATTTGCTTGCCGTTACTAGTCTTATCTTGATTCAGCGGCATCGTGGGATGAAGCGGCCCGGACCGACCTTAGACGTACGCTTACGTGAGACTGGTTCCACCGATTGACATGCACTAGTTGCATAAGGTGGCTGGCGGGTGTCTGTCTCTCCCACTTTAGTCGGATCGGATTCGATGAAAAGGGTCCTTATGAAGGGTAAATAGAAATTGTCATATCACGTTGTGGTTTTGGCGTAGGTAAGAAACGTTCTTGCTAGAAACCTATAGCAGCCACGTAAAAACTTGCAACAACAATTAGAGGACGTCTAATTTGTCTTTGTAGCATGTGCCGTGTGATGTGATATGGCCAAAAGGATGTGATGAATGATATATGTGATGTATGAGATTGATCATGTTCTTGTAATAGGAATCACAACTTGCATGTCGATGAGTATGACAACTGGCAGGAGCCATAGGAGTTGTCTTTATTTATTTATGACCTGCGTGTCAACATAAACGTCATGTAATTACTTTACTTTATTGCTAAAGCGTTAGCCATAGTAGTAGAAGTAATAGATGACGAGACAACTTCAAGAAGACACGATGATGGAGATCATGGTGTCATGCCGGTGACAACGATGATCATGGAGCCCCGAAGATGGAGATCAAAAGGAGCAAATGATATTGGCCATATCATGTCACTATTTGATTGCATGTGATGTTTATCATGTTTTACATCTTATTTGCTTAGAACGACGGTAGCTTAAATAAGATGATCCCTCGTAATAATTTCAAGAAAGTGTTCCCCCTAACTGCACACCATTGCGAAGGTTCGTTGTTTTGAAGCACCACATGATGATCGGGTGTGATAGATTCTAACGTTCGAATACAATGGGTGTAAGCCAGATTTACACATGCAATACACTTAGGCTGACTTGACGAGCCTAGCATGTACAGACATGGCCTCGGAACACAGAAGACCGAAAGGTGAGCATGAGTCGTATAGAAGATACGATCAACATGAAGATGTTCACCGATGTTGACTAGTCCGTCTCACGTGATGATCGGACACGGCCTAGTTGACTCGGATCATGTTTCACTTAGATGACTAGAGGGATGTCTATCTGAGTGGGAGTTCATTGAATAATTTGATTAGATGAACTTAATTATCATGAACTTAGTCTAAAATCTTTACACTATGTCTTGTAGATCAAATGGCCCACGCTAATGTTGCCCTCAACTTCAACGCGTTCCTAGAGAAAACCAAGCTGAAAGATGATGGCAACAACTATACGGACTGGGTCCGGAACCTGAGGATCATCCTCATAGCTGCCAAGAAAGATTATGTCCTAGAAGCACCGCTAGGTGACGCACCCATCCCAGAGAACCAAGATGTTATGAACGCTTGGCAGTCACGTGCTGATGATCACTCCCTTGTTCAGTGCGGCATGCTTTATAGCTTAGAACCGTGGCTCCAAAAGCGTTTTGAGAGACATGGAGCATATGAGATGTTCGAAGAGCTGAAAATGGTTTTCCAAGCTCATGCCCGGGTCGAGAGATATGAAGTCTCCGACAAGTTCTTCAGTTGTAAGATGGGGGAAAATAGTTCTGTCAGTGAGCACATACTCAAAATTTCTGGGTTACATAACCGCTTGACTCAGCTGGGAGTTAATCTCCCGGATGATGCGGTCATTGACAGAATCCTTCAGTCGCTTCCACCGAGCTACAAGAGCTTTGTGATGAACTTCAATATGCAGGGGATGGAAAAGACCATTCCTGAGGTATATTCAATGCTGAAATCAGCGGAGGTGGAAATCAAAAAGGAACATCAAGTGTTGATGGTGAATAAAACCACTAAGTTCAAGAAAGGCAAGGGTAAGAAGAACTTCAAGAAGGACGGCAAGGGGGTTGCCGCACCCGGTAAGCAAGCTGCCGGGAAGAAGCCAAAGAATGGACCCAAGCCCGAGACTGAGTGTTTTTATTGCAAGGGAAGTGGTCACTGGAAGCGGAACTGCCCCAAATACTTAGCGGACAAGAAGGCCGGCAACACTAAAGGTATATGTGATATACATGTAATTGATGTGTACCTTACCAGTGCTCGTAGTAGCTCCTGGGTATTTGATACCAGTGCGGTTGCTCACATTTGTAACTCAAAGCAGGAGCTGCGGAATAAGCGGAGACTGGCGAAGGATGAGGTGACGATGCGCGTCGGGAGTGGTTCCAAGGTCGATGTGATCGCCGTCGGCACGCTGCCTCTACATTTACCTATGGGATTAGTTTTAAACCTAAATAATTGTTATTTAGTGCCAGCTTTGAGCATGAAGATTGTATCAGGATCTCGTTTAATTCGAGATGGCTACTCATTTAAATCCAAGAATAATGGTTGTTCTATTTATATGAGAGATATGTTTTATGGTCATGCTCCGCTGGTGAATGGTTTATTCTTAATGAATCTCGAGCGTAATGTTACACATATTCATAGTGTGAATACCAAAAGATGTAAGGTTGATAATGATAGTCCCACATACTTGTGGCACTGCCGCCTTGGACACATAGGTGTCAAACGCATGAAGAAGCTCCATGCAGATGGACTTTTGGAGTCTCTTGATTACGAATCATTTGACACGTGCGAACCATGCCTCATGGGTAAAATGACCAAGACTCCGTTCTCAGGAACAATGGAGCAAGCAACCAACTTATTGGAAATCATACATACTGATGTGTGCGGTCCAATGAGTGTTGGGGCTCGCGGTGGCTATCGTTATGTTCTCACCCTCACTGATGACTTGAGTAGATATGGGTATGTCTACTTAATGAAACACAAGTCTGAGACCTTTGAAAGGTTCAAAGAATTTCAGAATGAGGTTGAGAATCAATGTGACAAGAAAATCAAGTTCTTGCGATCAGATCATGGGGGAGAATACTTGAGTCATGAATTTGGCACACACTTAAGGAAATGTGGAATAGTTCCACAACTCACGCCGCCTGGAACACCTCAGCGTAATGGTGTGTGTCGGTGTCAAAACTGGCGGATCTCGGGTAGGGGGTCCCGAACTATGCGTCTAGGCTGGATGGTAACAGGAGGCAAGGGACACGAAGTTTTACCCAGGTTCGGGCCCTCTCGATGGAGGTAAAACCCTACGTCCTGCTTGATTAATATTGATGATATGGGTAGTACAAGAGTAGATCTACCACGAGATCAGAGAGGCTAAACCCTAGAAGCTAGCCTATGGTATGATTGTTGATGTGTATGTTGTCCTACGGACTAAAACCCTCCGGTTTATATAGACACCGGATAGGGTTAGGGTTACATAGAGTCGGTTACAATGGTAGGAGATCTGAATATCCGTATAGCCAAGCTTGCCTTCCACGCCAAGGAAAGTCCCTTCCGGACACGGGACGAAGTCTTCAATCTTGTATCTTCATAGTCCTGGAGTCCGGCTGAAGGTATAGTCCGGCCATCCGGACACCCCCTAATCCAGGACTCCCTCAGTAGCCCCCGAACCAGGCTTCAATGACGATGAGTCCGGCGCGCAGATTGTCTTTGGCATTGCAAGGCGGGTTCTCCTCCAAATTCCATGTACCTGTTGAATAAAGTCCGGTTTGTTGTAGATGTTGCGCTCCTTGGCTTCTGCGCCCAATAATGGCCGCTCCCCACGTGTCAAACGAATATGAAAGGTCTGAGTGTTTTTACATTCACACCCCTAGCCGCGTAAACAAGCTGACCTATTTAAGGAGACGAGGATTTAGATCCAAACCACACCTTCCCCCTTCGTGAGTGTTCATCAGAGCGCATTCGACAAAGATCCATTCCACCATGGCCAGCCGTCGCGACTCCTCCTCCCGCCCTTCCAGCCCTAAGCCTGGATATTGGGAAAGATGCTCCATCCCGCATAGCGAGTTAGTGACGCTCCAGACTAAGGGATTTCTCCCCCCGGCCTATATGATCCCGGTTCGAGCTGGTCTTGCCGTCTATAACGGCAGAGAGCAAGCGGAGAGCACCCCTAATCCCTCCAAAGGAGAGCGGGTGTGCCTTGTCCCTTATTTAATAAGGGGGCTCAGATTTCCAATCCATCCATTTCTCCGGGGGCTGCTGGAGTTCTACGGCCTCCAGCTACATCATCTCACGCCTGCCTCAGTATTGCATATCGCGGGCTTTGTAGCCCTCTGCGAGCTGTTCTTGGGTGTTGAAGCTCATTTCGGACTGTGGAGGGAGCTATTTTGCCTCGTTCCCCGTTCCAAGAAGGGGTCTATGTGTCAAGTGGGCGGAGCCGAAGTATGGCGCATCACCGGGACCGGCTCTCTGTCCGGAACCCCAAAGAAGGCGTCTGAAGACTGGCCCTCGGAATGGTTTTACATAGAAGACGTCCCGCTGCCGGATCCTGTCCGGATCGGCCTCCCTGAATTCAACAATGCTCCCTTAAAGAAGCGCCTAAGCTGGCGCCCACGGAGCCCTCAGAGGGAAAGTGACAGGGACGTTGTTTACCTAATGGGCCGGATAAGATTGTTAGCTCATTCCGGACTAACCACGATCGGGGTCATGGCCGCATGCATCATGCGAGGGGTGCAGCCACTACAGTATAGAGGCCACCCCATGTGGGATTTCAACGGGGAGGACGACACCACCCGCTACGATCGTAAGGGGCCAGATTCGGCTGCGGCTCTAATAAAGACCTTGTCCGATTTGTACAAGGGAGAAGAGGAGGATTTTCTCCGCGTAGACCCAAAGGGTGGATTTTCCATGTACAATCCTCCAAGCTGGGTGAGTGATCACATCTTGCCCATCCGTTTTATATCCCCATTGTTAAATATTTAATCTTAGTGATTTCGACGCAGGAACTGCGCCAGGCTGTTAAAGAAATAAACAGCCCTCCTCCACAACCCGAGGACCCAGGACGGTCCCTCGACTCGGACTCACAAGAGGATCCAGAGCTTTCAGTGGATCTGATTGATGGAGTGTTCCATCAATTGAGCAAGGACAACACCCTGGTGGCCATTACGGCCGATTATCCAGGGCTAATCCCGGCCTCCCAGAAATGGGAGGCCGAACCCGCGGTGACAAGCCAACGAGGGGCTGTAGGGCCCCATGGGCAGAAAAGAGGTGCAGTCGGGATCGGGGCGTCAGCGCAAAGGTATGGCGCACCCCCTTATCCCAGGTGTCGTACCTTCAGGGCATATTAACACTTGTGCCCTCTTCAGGACAAAGAGACCTCGTCGAACTATATTCGGAGAGACCGCCAATCGCGCCTCCGCCAGCCAGGCTCCAAAGCCTGGCCCAGAAGCGGGGCCGAACACAAGGCGCGCACCGGACGCTCCTCTGACGGAGGATGTGGACAGGTTGTCTAACACCAACTCTGAGGTGGAGAGTGCCATGAACCACAGGCGTCGCTGGACAATTCTTCATGACGCTTGTTTCTCCCAAGAGGCGTTAGATGCCTTTAAGTCGGGAGATGCGTACCTCCGTGCCGCTCAAAATGGTCTAACCAGAGCCACAGAGCGATATGTAAAAGACATACGGGTAAGAAAATTTTGATAATTTATATATATACCAGTAGCCCCCGAGACTTGAAATAGTTAAAATAACTGATTTAAGGATCATTTGTTATGCAGGTTCTTACAGAAAAGAATTCCCTACTGCCCAAGGAGCTGGAAGAGTGCAAAGCCCAACTTGAGGCCGCACTAGCCGCGGCAGGGGAGCCTAAGGAGGCCCCCTCTGGTAATATACACTTCGAAAGATAAGTATTTTGCGAAGCACGGCTTTGGTGCGAATCTGACAAATGAAATTGCAGATGGCACCGGATTGGATCCGGAAAGGCAACACCTCCTACGCCAGCTAAAGGCTGGTGAGAGGGTGCTGTTAATGGTGATGGGGGAGAAGAACGATCTCCGAGATGCCAACACCAAGCTGGGCATCGAGCTGAAAGATGTTCATGCCCAGCTGTCAGACTCCGTGAAGGAGAATCAGCGGCTTCGGCGCGGCATATTTAGTAAGTGCTTGAACGAACCTTTTGAAAGAAAGTTCGGCGGGGAAGTCGACTAACAGAGCAATGTCTGTAGGTGTGCTGACAGGCCGTCCTGCGGGTGACCTTCTTCCCGAGCTCTCGCAACTGCTCGATCGAGTTCGGCAGGCGATGTGAGGCGTCGCCCAGGCCCTGTGGCCATCCATCTCCATGCCCAAAGGTCTTGGAGAGCTTGCGGAGAAGCTAAAAGGAGCACGGCGGCGCTTCTGATTGTGGAAGATATCAGTCTGCCGTCAAGGCGCTAGGGAGGCCTGGGCCATGGTGAAGACGTGGTACGCAAAGGCTGACCCCAACCACATGGCCGAGGTTGGTCCTATAGGGCCCGATGGGAAGGAGATCCCTGTAAGCTTAGTATACGGCCAAGTAGAGTTGGCCGCAAAGTATTCCCAGCAGGACTGTAAATTAGACAGCCTGTTAGATGGTATTGAAGAGGAATACGATCAGTCAAAATGACTATGTAATTTAGTTGACATTTATAATGCCTTCTAGCCGGATTGTAGATCATTTGTCATGGCCGACCTTTTCGCTTCAGCCTCAGGACCTGACGGTCCGGAGTGTGTCCGAATTCCCATGCGGTTATATAGGAACCGGGGAATGCATGGAGACCAGGCGTAGGGGTCATTAGTGCGTGAACAGACAAGTGCACGACTAGTTATGTTATATTACATGGTTAGTAAGAAACATCTTCCAGGGAGAATAATTCCGTTAGGGGTTCCTTTCCCTGGGAGGCATGCCCTAAGGTGCATGTCCATGCTGCGAAAAGAAACGCAGGAAAAACATCTGGGGGCGTATAGATAAAAAATAAAAAAGATCATCTTTAGTTCACCGACCGAATATTCCCTTAAGAACGCTAGCTTTCGGCTTCACCCAGTCTGAGGTACACGTCCGGCTGACCCGGCAGTAACAATCGCAGAGGTGCTCCCTTTACCACCTAGCCGAACAATCGGGAACGTAGGGGTAAGCACAGGAGCCAGGCAACCCAGCTTGGCCAAAACTTAAGTCATATCGATGCATATAATGGTGAATAAAAGGTACATGCGGAAGTGTGACGCATGTGTTGGGCATGAAGCCCGTATGAATAAGCTTCTGTTTAAAGAAGCCCCCAGGTTTAATGAGCGCGGATGGCGCGTCACTTTATGAGCCTTTAAGGGCTATAAGAGAGAGAGAGAGAGAAGAAGAAGAGAAATGCAAGACAGAAAATATATAAAAATGGATAGAGGAAGGAGACGAACATAGAGTCCAGCGCTAGGCATAGAATCTTTGGAGACGGACTGCGTTTCATGGGTTCGGCTCGAGTCGGTTATCCGATGCATCTCGTAGGCGGTACGCTCCACCAGTCAGGACTTGGTCAATTATGAAGGGACCTTCCCACTTGGGCTTGAGTTTGTCCTTTTTCTTGTCCGGTAGTCGTAGAACTAATTCGCCAACGTTGTAATTTTTGGCCCGTACTTCTCTGCTTTGGTATCTTTGAGCCTGCTGTTGATAGAATGCGGAACGGGCTTTTGCCACGTCACGCTCCTCCTCCAATGCATCTAAGCTGTCCTGCCGATCGAGCTTGGCTTCTCTTTCTTCGTACATGCGCACTCAAGGTGAGTCATGAATTATGTCGCAGGGCAAAACTGCCTCTGCGCCGTACACCATAAAGAATGGTGTGTATCCGGTGGTGCGATTCAGCGTGGTCCGCAGCCCCCAGAGTATGGAGTCGAGATCCTCTACCCAGTGCGTGTTAGATTCCTTGAGGGACCGCACTAATCTGGGTTTAATGCCGCTCATGATAAGACCATTTGCACGTTCGACCTGGCCGTTAGTTTGTGGGTGATAGACGGAAGCATAGTCGAGCTTGATGCCCATGTTTTTGCACCAGAGTTTTACCTCGTTGACCGTGAAGTTCGTGTCGTCATCAGTGATGATGCTGTGGGGAACGCCGTAACGGTGTACAACCCCGGATATAAAGTCTATCACCGGTCCGGATTCGGCCGTATTAACAGGCTTGGCTTCTATCCATTTGGTGAATTTATCCACCATAACCAGTAAGTATTTTTGCTTGTGGGTGCCGCCTTTAAGGGGTCCAACCATGTCAAGCCCCCAGACCGCGAAGGGCCAAGTAATGGGGATAGTTCGGAGGGCGGTGGGTGGCATATGGCTTTGGTTTGCAAAGAGCTGGCAACTGGTGCATCGTTGGACTAAGTCCTGAGCGTCTGCCCGGGCCGTCGGCCAATAAAAGCCTGTACGGAAGGCCTTGCTTACAAGGGACCGAGCTGCAGCATGATGACCGCCCAGTCCGGCATGAATTTTAGCCAGGAGGTTCCGCCCCTCCTCTTCGGAGATGCACCTTTGAAGGACTCCGGTAGTGCTTTTCTTATAAAGCTCTCCCTCGTGGACTCTGTAGGCTTTGGATCACCGCACTATGCAGCGTGCCTCATTTTGGTCCTCGGGGAGTTCCTGCCTAGTGAGGTAGGCGAGGAATGGTTCTGTCCACGGGGCGATGACGGCCATTATTACGTGGGCTGAAGGTGTTATTTCATTGGCAGAGCCTCCGATTGTGTCAGAATGTTCGGTGTCGGGCAGTGCGGTTGGGTCCGGGGTGTTATTGTTCGGCTCCCCTTCCCATACTACGGATGGCTTGAACAGCCTTTCCAAGAAGATGTTGAGGGGGGACTACATCGCGTTTTGCGCCGATGCATGCCAAGACATCTGCCGCCTAATTATTTTCCCGGGCTATATGGTGAAATTCAAGCCCCTCGAACCGAGCTGACATTTTTAGGACGGCGTTGCGGTAAGCTGCCATTTTTGGATCCTTGGCATCGAAATCTCCATTTATTTGGGATATTGCGAGGTTCGAGTCCTCGCGCACCTCTAGGCGTTGAATGCCCATGGATACTGCCATCCGGAGACCATGTAAAAGGGCCTCATATTCGGCTGTGTTGTTGGAGTCCCATGTACATAATCTGGAGTACGTATTGAATTGTGTCTCCTGTGGGGGACGTCAAAACGACGCCAGCCCCCAGTCCGGACAACATCTTGGAGCCCTCGAAATGCATGATCCAATTTGAATATGTGTCATACTCTTAGGGAGTTCGGCCTCTGGTCATTCTGCAATGAATTCGGCCAAGACTTGCGACTTGATGGCTCGCCGTGGCTTATAAGTTATGTCGAACGGGAGGAGCTCAATGGCCCATTTTGCAATCCGGCCTGTTGCGTCACGGTTGTTTATAATATCGTTAAGTGGTACTACCGAGGCTACTGTTATTGAACACTCTTGAAAGTAGTGTCTTAGCTTCTGGGATGCCATGAATACCGCGTACGCAATCTTTTGATAATGCGGGTACCGTGATTTGCAAGGAGTGAGGACAGTGGACGCATAATAGACCGGCTTTTGAACGGGGAATCTGTGTCCGTCCGCTTCTCATTCGACGACGAGCACTGCGCTTACAACCTGATGTGTTGCTGCAATGTATAATAGCATTGGTTCGCCAATATTTGGCGCGGCCAGGACTGGGTTTGTTGCAAGTATGGCTTTTATCTCCTCGAGTCCGGCCGTGGATGCATCTGTCCATTCGAAGTGTTCGGTGCACCGAAGGAAGCGGTAAAGGGGTAGGGCCTTTTCTCCCAAGCGGGAGATAAAGCGGCTTAGAGCCGCCACGCATCCGGTTAACTTTTGTATTTGTTTGAGGTCCTTTGGGATATCTAGTTGCGACAGAGCTCGGATCTTGGCTGGATTTGCTTCGATTCCTCTACCGGATACAATGAAGCCCAAGAGCTTTCCGGCTGGAACACCGAAAACGCATTTTTCCGGGTTGAGCTTGATGTCGTATGTTCGGAGGTTATCAAATGTGAGCCTCAAGTCGTCTACTAGAGATTCGACATGTCTTGTTTTGACGACCACATCATCTACATATGCCTCCACTGTTTTGCCGATCTGGCTTGCTAGACATGTCTGAATCATGCGCTGATATGTTGCGCCGGCGTTTTTGAGCCCGAAGGGCATTGTGTTGAAGCAGAATGGGCCGTATGGTATGATAAATGTCGTGGCGGATTGGTCAGATTCTGCCATCTTGATTTGATGGTAATCGGAATATGCGTCGAGGAAACACAACAAATCGTGTCCTGCGGTAGCGTCGATAATTTGATCGATGCGGGGGAGGGGGAAGGGGTCCTTTGGGCAAGCCTTGTTAAGGTCTTTAAAATCAACGCACAGGCGCCAGGATTTGTCCTTCTTTGGTACCATCACTAGGTTTGCTAGCCAGTCCGGATGTTTTATATCTCTGATGAATCCGGCCTCCAATAGCTTTGCTAGCTCCTCTCCCATAGCCTGTCTCTTAGGTTCGGAAAAACGCCGAAGAGCCTGTTTGACAGGTTTGAATCTTGTTTGGATATTTAAGCTGTGCTCGGCCAGCCTGCATGGGATTCCTGGCATGTCTGAAGGGTGCCAGGCGAAAATGTCCCAGTTTTCTCGTAGGAACTCTCGCAGTGCGGCGTCTACATCAGGGTTTAGCTGTGCCCCGATGGAAGCTGTTTTATTTGGGTCCGTTGGATGGACTTGGAATTTGACTATTTCGTCCGCCGGTTTAAAGGAGGTGGACTTGGATCTTTTGTCGAGTACCACATCATCGCTATTCACCGTAGAGCGCAGCATAGTCAGTTCCTCGGCCGCTAGGGCTTCGGATAGTGCCTCGAGGGCCAGTGCGGCTGTCTTGTTTTCGGTGCATAGTGCTATGTCCGGATCACTAGCGAGAGTGATGATCCCGTTAGGCCCGGGCATTTTGAGCTTCATGTACCCATAATGGGGTATTGCTTGGAAGATTGTAAATGCTTCCCGCCCTAGCAGAGCGTGATAACCGCTGCTGAACGGAGCCACATGGAACGTGATCTCTTCAGACCTGTAATTATCCAGCATGCCGAACACCACATCTAGTGTGATTTTTCCTGTACAGCGCGCTTCTCGACTGGGGATTATTCCTCTAAAGGTTGTGCTGCTTCGCTCAATGCGGTTCCAGTCTATTTCCATTTTTTGAAGGGTTTCCTCGTAAATGAGGTTCAATCTGCTGCCGCCGTCCATGAGTACCTTGGTAAGACGAAAGTCGTCCACTATTGGGCTGAGGACCAATGCGGCTGGTGCTCGGGCTATTCGAAATTTAGGTTCATCACTGGCGTTAAAGGTAATAGCCGTGTCACTCCATGGGTTTATTGTTGCTACTTGGTAGACTTCGGCAAGGCTGCGGAGTGTCCTTTTTCGCATATTATTTGATGCGAAAGTCTCGAAGACTGTTAATACCGTATGGGTGTCTCTGGGGTGGCTTTCTGTGGCCTCCGGAATTAGGAGGTTTTCGCCAATTTTGGCCACCTGCCGGAGTATCCAACATGCTCTAAGGCTGTGAGTTGGTGTGGCGTCCTCTGTACTGTGAATTTTACAGGGTCCGTTAAGCCATCCTTCCAGTATGGTTCCATGCCCTATAGAGGGTTTTTGCTTTTTGGTGTTTGACCTGGGTGTCTGGCTATGCTGCACCCTTTTATTTCGGACTGGGTTTTTATTTAGGGCCGGATTGTCCCAAAATTTTATTTTGGTTTTCTAGGCGCTTTCCATCGCACAACACTTTTGTACAATGGACGCCAAGTCAGCGAAGCGTGTGATATCACGGCGACTTATGGCGTTGAGTATTCCCTTGTCCATGCCATTATTGCAGAAGATTAAGATTGTGTCTTCCTCGCGGCACTCCCTTAGCCTGTTCTTAACCAGGAGGAATCTAGCCCAGTAATGATGTACTGTTTCATCTGGCTCTTGCCTAATTTTGGATAGATCGCTTATGTTGGGGTGGGTGGGTGGAGTTAAATCCGAAGCCTCACCCGTCTGAGGCTCAGAGGCCGAGGAATTTCTGAACTCGAAAATTTGGATCCCTGGGTGTTGTCCAATGAATCCAGCCCGTTGCCTGACTCTAAGTTCAGGTCTTGAGTGATATCCTCCCCTCCGAGGGTATCCGGCTTGGAGGGATTGGGAATCCGGACATAGCGAATCCTTAAGATAGACGAAGGGTCGCCGCACTGTCCCTCTACCATGGCAACGTGATGGGTGACTTGGGGAGAGTTAATCTCTCTCAGATCGGTTTTAGGCCCAATCTGGTCGTAATCCGTAGCGACTCCCAGGGCGGCGAAGCGATCCAAGAGCTCGTTTATGGAGGAAAGATCCATTGGATCTAACTGCTCGGCGAGTTCCGAACTGACATGAAGATTGTTTTTGATGGCTTGAGAGGTCATCGTCGGCGCAGAAGGCGAATAGGCGGTCATAAGAAAACCACCTAGCCGGAGGGTTTGGCCGACAGCCAAAGCTCCCTTAGCAACGGTGCCGTCTTTAAAGACGGGGCGAGGCATCCTTCCTGATGGCGACGACACAGAGGAACTCTCAATGAAAGCACCAATGTCGGTGTCAAAACCGGCGGATCTCGGGTAGGGGGGTCCCGAACTGTGCGTCTAGGCCGGATGGTAACAGGAGGCAAGGGACACGAAGTTTTACCCAGGTTCGGGCCCTCTCGATGGAGGTAAAACCCTACGTCCTGCTTGATTAATATTGATGATATGGGTAGTACAAGAGTAGATCTACCACGAGATCAGAGAGGCTAAACCCTAGAAGCTAGCCTATGGTATGATTGTTGATGTGTATGTTGCCCTACGGACTAAAACCCTCCAGTTTATATAGACACCGGATAGGGTTAGGGTTACATAGAGTTGGTTACAATGGTAGGAGATCTGAATATCCGTATCGCCAAGCTTGCCTTCCACGCCAAGGAAAGTCCCTTCCGGACACAGTACGAAGTCCTCAATCTTGTATCTTCATAGTCCTGGAGTCCGTCTGAAGGTATAGTCCGGCCATCCGGACACCCCCTAATCCAGGACTCTCTTAGTGTGTCCGAACGTCGTAATCGCACTCTATTGGATATGGTGCTATCTATGATGTCTCTTACCGATTTACCGCTATCATTTTGGGGCTATGCTTTAGAGACTGCCGCATTCACTTTAAATAGGGCTCCGTCGAAATCCGTTGAGACGACACCGTATGAATTATGGTTTGGGAAGAAACCTAAGCTGTCGTTTCTAAAAGTTTGGGGATGCGATGCTTATGTCAAGAAACTTCAACCTGAAAAGCTCGAACCCAAGTCGGAAAAATGCATCTTCATAGGATACCCTAAATAAACTATTGGGTATACCTTCTACCTCAGATCCGAAGGCAAGATCTTTGTTGCCAAGAATGGATCCTTTCTAGAGAAAGAGTTTCTCTCGAAAGATAAGTGGGAGGAAAGTAGAACTCGATGAAGTATTACCTCTTGAACCGGTAAGTGGTGTAGCTCAAGAAAATGTTCCTGAGGTGCCTGCACCGACTAGAGAGGAAGTTAATGATGATGATCATGAAACTTCAGATCAAGTTGCTACTGAACTTCGTAGGTCCACAAGGACACGTTCCGCACCAGAGTGGTACGGCAACCCTATCCTGGAAATCATGTTGTTAGACAACGGTGAACCTTCGAACTATGAAGAAGCGATGGCGGGCCTAGATTCCGACAAATGGCTGGAAGCCATAAAAAAAGATAGGATCCATGTGTGAAAACGAAGTATGGAATTTGACTAACTTGCCCGATGATCGGTGAGCCATAGAAAATAAATGGATCTTTAAGAAGAAGACAGATGCGGATGGTAACGTAACCATCTATAAAGCTCGGCTTGTCGCTAAGGGTTATCGACAAGTTCAAGGGGTTGACTACGATGAGACTTTCTCACCCGTAGTGAAGCTGAAGTCCGTCCGAATCATGTTAGCAATTGCCGCATTCTATGATTATGAGATATGGCAAATGGACGTCAAAACGGCATTCCTTAATGGTTTCCTTAAGGAAGAATTGTATATGATGCAGCCGAAAGGTTTTGTCGATCCTAAGAATGCTGACAAGGTGTGCAAGCTCCAACGCTCAACTTATGGGCTGGTGCAAGCATCTCGGAGTTGGAACATTCGTTTTGATGAGATCATCAAGGCGTTTGGGTTTACACAGACTTATGGAGAAGCCTGCATTTACAAGAAAGTGAGTGGGAGCTCTGTAGCATTTCTCGTATTGTATGTGGATGACATACTGTTGATGGGAAATGATATAGAATTCTTGGAAAGCATAAAGGCCTACTTGAACAAGTGTTTTTCAATGAAGGATCTTGGAGAAGCTGCTTACATATTAGGCATCAAGATCTATAGAGATAGATCGAGACGCCTCATTGGTCTTTCACAGAGTACGTACCTTGACAAGATATTGAAGAAGTTCAATATGGATCAGTCAAAGAAGGGGTTCTTGCGTGTATTGCAAGGTACGAGATTGAGCACGGCTCAATGCCCGACCACGGCAGAAGATAGAGAAAAGATGAGTGTCGTCCCCTATGCCTCGGCCATAGGGTCTATCATGTAAGCTATGCTGTGTACCAGACCTGATGTAAACCTTGCCGTAAGTTTGCTAGGGAGGTACCAAAGTAATCCGGCATGGAACACTGGACAGCGGTCAAGAATATCCTGAAGTACCTGAAGAGGACTAAGGATATGTTTCTCGTTTATGGAGGTGACGAAGAGCTCGTCGTAAAGGGTTACGTCGATGCTAGCTTCGACACAGATCTGGATGAATCTAAGTCACAGACCGGATACGTGTATATTTTGAATGGTGGGGCGGTAAACTGGTGCAGTTGCAAGCAAAGCGTTGTGGTGGGATCTACATGTGAAGTGGAGTACATGGCAGCCTCGGAGGCAGCACAAGAGGCAATCTGGGTGAAGGAGTTCATTACCGACCTAGGAGTCATACCAATGCGTCGGGCCCGATGACTCTCTTCTGTGACAACACTGGAGCTATTGCCCTTGCCAAGGAGCCCAGGTTTCACAGGAAGACCAGGCATATCAAGCGTCGCTTCAACTCCATTCGTGAAAGTGTTCAAAATGGAGACATAGATATTTGTAAAGTACATACGGACCTGAATGTGGCAGATCCGTTGACTAAACCTCTCCCTAGAGCAAAACATGATCAACACCAGAACTGCATGGGTGTTCAATTCATCACAATGTAACTAGACTATTGACTCTAGTGCAAGTGGGAGACTGTTGGCAATATGCCCTAGTGGCAATAATAAAATGGTTATTGTTATATTTCTTTGTTCATGATAATTGTCTATTGTTCATGCTATAATTGTGTTATCCGGAAATCGTAATACATGTGTGAATACATAGACCACAACATGTCCCTAGTGAGCCTCTAGTTGACTAGCTCGTTGATCAAAAGATAGTCATGGTTTCCTGACTATGGACATTGGATGTCATTGATAACGGGATCACATCATTAGGAGAATGATGTGATGGACAAGACCCAATCCTAAGCATAGCTTAAAGATCGTGTAGTTCGTTTGCTAGAGCTTTTCCAAATGTCAAGTATCATTTCCTTAGACCATGAGATTGTGCAACTCCCGGATACCGTAGGAGTGCTTTGGGTGTGCCAAACGTCACAACATAACTGGGTGACTATAAAGGTACACTACAGGTATCTCTGAAAGTGTCTGTTGGGTTGGCACGAATCGAGACTGGGATTTGTCACTCCGTATGACGGAGAGGTATCTCTGGGCCCACTAGGTAATGCATCATCATAATGAGCTCAATGTGACCAAGTGGTTGATCACGGGATCATGCATTACGGTATGACTAAAGTGACTTGCCGGTAATGAGATTGAACGAGGTATTGGGATACCGACGATCGAGTCTCGAGAAAGTAACGTACCGATTGAGAAAGGGAATTGTATATGGGATTGATTGAATCCTCGACATCGTGGTTCATCCGATGAGATCATCGAGGAGCATGTGGGAGCCCACATGGGTATCCAGATCCCGCTGTTGGTTATTGACCGGAGAGTCGTCTCGTCATGTCTGCGTGTCTCCCGAACCCGTAGGGTCTACACACTTAAGGTTCAGTGACGCTAGGGTTGTTGAGATATTAGTATACGGTAACCCGAAAGTTGTTCGGAGTCCCGGATGAGATCCCGGACGTCACAAGGAGTTCCGGAATGGTCCGTAGGTGAAGATTTATATATAGGAAGTCAATTTTCGGCCATCGGGAAAGTTTCGGGGGTAATCAGTGTTGTACCGGGACCACCGGAAGGGTCCCGGGGGTCCACCGGGTGGGGCCACCTATCCCGGAGGGCCCCATGGGCTGAAGTGGGAGGGGAACCAGCCCCTAGTGGGCTGGTGCGCCCCCCTTGGGCCTCCCCCTGCGCCTAGGGTTGGTGGGGGCGCCCCACTTGGCTTGGGGGGCAAGCCACCCCCTTGGCCGCCCCCCCCCCTTGGAGATTGGATATCCTAGGGCCGGCGCCCCCCTCCCTAGGGACCCTATATATAGTGGGGGGAGGGAGGGCAGCCGCACCCGAGCCCTTGGCGCCTCCCTCTCCCTCCCGTGACACTCCTCCATCTCCCTGAGCTTGGCGAAGCCCTGCCGAGATCACCGTTGCTTCCACCACCACGTCGTCGTGCTGCTGGATCTTCATCAACCTCTCCTTCCCCCTTGCTGGATAAAGTTGGAGGAGACGTCTTCCCAACCGTACGTGTGTTGAACGCGGAGGTGCCGTCCGTTCGGCGCTAGGTCATCAGTGATTTGGATCACGACGAGTACGACTCCATCAACTCCGTTCTCTTGAACGCTTCCGCGCGCGATCTACAAGGGTATGTAGATGCACTCCCCTCTCCCTCGTTACTAGATGACTCCATAGATTGATCTTGGTGATGCGTAGAAAATTTTAAAATTCTGCTACGTTCCCCAACAGGCTAGTCCTCGGCTTCTGCCCCCATGCCGCGAGTGCTGGGGTGTTCGGGATAAACCTGAGCACTCTTGTTCCCATTTTTGGGTCCTTCGAGGGAGGTGCTCAGCACAGCGAACAAGGCAACTGGACTAATAATGCTTTATCACTCTCACTTAGCCATAGAATTCTATAATTTTAAATTTCGGCGAAGCCCCTGGTATTCGGAAGGCCGAATTCGGGGCGCGATACACGCCTTTAAGCCGGACAGGACCGGCTCCTCGCTCTAAGCGGCATAAGTCTTTAGGGACTCGAAACCTCGCTGAACAGCGACCAGTCTCTCACCTTATCATGACAGTCAGTTTTAGCTTTCTCTACTGAGGTGCTTAGCCCAGCAGAACTGGGGAACAATCGCAGTAGTTCTCCTAGCGCTACCTTAGCCGATAGAACGGAACGTAAGGTACCAAAACATAGGAGCCGGGCAAACCAACATTTGACCAAAGACATGATTTGGAGCTGATGCATATAATGCTATAAGTTCAGGGTGCCGCACTTGTGGAAGTGTTCGGACTTCTCACACCATATTGTGGGGTACTTAAGCCCCTAGTGTGTTGGTCGTACCAAAGTGTACGGTTGCAAGGTGTCAGTAATGAACACATATATATATAACAAGAATGCAATAATAGTCGCACTGTTATGCGTTGTTTATTCAATAAAGCAGAATGATACAAATAGTGCGATAAGCAAAAAGTAGGACTATGTCCCTTCCAAGGGCAAGCTGAGGAATAGTATTAAAACAAATATTTCACTCGTTATCGTAATCCACCTGGGAGTTTTGTGGTGTGACGTAGCTTTCTGCCTCTCTTGGTTGCTGCATCATGTGTTCGGCAATCATGCTGCCAGATAAGGTTTCCAGAGATTAAAGTCCTGAAAGAGAAAAATAACAAGGCGGGAAGCCCCTAGTGCGGTTTAGGCCGCGTCTTGGAGCGTGCCGTAGTTGTGCCCCCCTCCCCACCTGTGCCCATGGTATTTTTAATGCGTAATTATGTATGCGTGGCACGGATTTCGTCGTTTGGCTAGGACTGGGGTGGGGGCCGCATTGCTACGCGAGCTCAGATCGTGCTAGGCAGTCTAGTTGCCGATTACTCCGAGCGCGCTTGAAGGTGTCCGGGTCTTGAAACGCCGAACTGGTGGATTGCCTTGAGAGGCCGCTTTGCGCTTCTGCTGTGAGGGCCGCAGTGTGCTCCTCCGTTCGGAGAGAGCGCTCTGTGTTTCCATTAACTGTAATAGCCCCACAAGGTCCTGGCATCTTGAGCTTGAGGTATGCATAATGCGGTACCGCATTGAATCTTGCAAATGCGGTTCGCCAGAGCAGTGCATGATAACCACTGTGGAACGGGACTATATCGAAGATTAATTCTTCGCTTCGGAAGTTATCTGGGGATCCGAAGACCACTTCCAGTGTAATTGAGCATGTGCAATGGGCCTCTACACCTGGAATGACGCCTTTAAAGGTCGTTTTTGTGGGTTTGATCCTTGAGGGGTCTATACCCATTTTGCGCATTGTGTCCTGATAAAGCAGGTTCAGGCTGCTGCCGCCATCCATAAGGACTCGAGTGAGGTGAAATCCGTCAATGATTGGGTCTAGGACCAGTGCGGCGAATCCGCCATGACGGATACTAGTGGGGTGGTCCCTGCGATCGAAGGTGATCGGACAGGAGGACCATGGGTTGAACTTTGGGGTGACTGGCTCCAATGCATATATGTCCCTGAGCGCACGCTTCTGCTCCCTCTTGGGGATGTGGGTTGCGTATATCATGTTCACCGTCCGCACTTGTGGGGGGAACCTCTTCTGTCCTCCGGTGTTCGGCTGCCGGGGCTCTTCCTCGTCATCGCTATGTGGCCCCTTATCTTTATCTTCGGCAACTAACTTGCCGGCCTGCTTGAACACCCAGCATTCCCTGTTGGTGTGGTTGGCTGGCTTGTCAGGGGTACCGTGTATTTGACACGAGCGATCGAGTATGTGGTCCAAACTGGACGGGCCCAGAGTGCTTTTTTTAAATGGCTTTTTCCACTGACCGGGTTTAGAGCCTTTGAATCCGGCATTGACTAACGTATCCTCAGTATTATCACTGTTAATGCGGCGCTTATGTTTGTTGCGACGTGACTTGCTATTGCCGTCCTTGGTATCCGAAGTACCATGGTTTTTTGATATGTTGTTACTGCGAGCCAGCCAGCTGTCTTCTCCCGCACAAAAGCGGGTCATGAGTGTCGTGAGGGCTGCCATAGATTTTGGCTTTTCCTGTCCAAGGTGCCGGGCAAGCCACTCATCGCGGATGTTTTGCTTGAAGGCTGCTAGGGCCTCTGCATCCGGACAGTCGACGATTTGATTTTTCTTTGTTAGGAACCGTGTCCAGAATTGCCTGGCTGATTCTTCTGGCTGCTGAATTATGTGGCTCAAGTCATCGGCGTCTGGTGGTCGCACATAAGTGCCCTGAAAGTTGTCGAGGAATGCGGCTTCCAGATCTTCCCAACAGCTAATGGACTCTGCTGGCAAGCTGTTAAGCCAATGTCGCGCTGGTCCTTTGATCTTTAGTGGGAGGTATTTGATGGTGTGTAAGTCATCGCCGCGGGCCATGTGGATGTGGAGGCGGAAATCCTCGATCCATACCGCAGGATCTGTTGTGCCGTCGTATGATTCAATATTTACGGGTTTGAAACCCTCTGGGATTTGATGATCCATTACTTCGTCTGTGGAGCATAGAGGGTGTGTGGCGCCTCTGTATTGGGCTATATCGCGACGCAGCTCGAATGGGTCTTGCCCGCTGTGTTCGGCCCGGCCGGATTGACTTTTACTGTATCCGGCGTGACGTTTATCGTCTCGCATAGTGGCGCGCCCTCGTGATCCGTAGATCAATCTTGCATGTTTTGCTTTGTCCTCCAATACGTCTCGCAGGTCTGGCATATTTCCCCATGCCTTTTTATTTGAATGGCGTCGGGATGCAGGCTGAGTTTTTGGCTGGAATGCCTCTCTATCGCGGCCACGAGGAGGCCAATCAGCCGCGTCATACGCTTCTTCCTCCAGTCGGGGTAGCAACCTGCATTTTGGGTAACTCTTGGAGGGGCGCTCGGGTTTATATTCCTCGGCCACGAGGACTTCAGTCCATCTGTCAGCTAGCAGATCTTGATCAGCTTGAAGCTGCTGCTGCTTTTTCTTAAGGCTATTCGTCGTGGCTATAAGTCGGCGCTTGAAGCGCTCTTGTTTGACGGGATCCTCTGGCACGACGAATTCGTCATCGCCGAGGCTTGCCTTGTCTTCGGAGGGGGGCATGTAATTATCATCCTCCGCTTCTCCATCTGCCGCTCTCTCAGGAGGGCTGGCTCTTCCATCCTCCTGCTCTAACTCTTGCTGGAGGGGGTTATTGTTGTCTTCGACACTATCCGGAGTGTTATTACCTCCTGTGCCGGTATCACCACTTTTGCTTTGGCAGGACTTAGAGCGGCGCCGCTGACGTCGGCGTTTGGGTTGCTTCTTGGAGGGGTCATCCTCTGCTGTCTCGTCGCCATTGCCTTCTTTGGGCGTATCCACCATGTATATATCGTATGATGAGGTGGCTGTCCAGTCCCCTATGGGCAGTGGTTCCTCTTCGTCTCCCGCATCGTCGTCCATACTGTCGATGTCTTCGGAGTCCAAGTCGAGCATGTCGGTTAAGTCATCGACAGTGGCTACTAAGTGGGTGGTGGGTGGGCCGCGAATTTCTTCGTCGTCCGCATCCCAGTCCGGCCGGACATAGTTCGGCTAGGATCCTCCTGACAAGGAGAGGGACCTTAATGAGTTCAGTATGTCGCCGAAGGGCGAGTGCTGAAAGATATCCGCGGAGGTAAACTCCATGATCGGCGCCCAATCAGATTCGATAGGAACGGGCGCAGGTGGTTCGAAGTCCGTGGCCGGAGAAAGATCCGGCAGTTTAACAATATGGCTCTCGTGCAAGGTAAGGTCGATGTTCGGCTCGATCACCGCTGAGGGTAAGACCTCCGTGGCGGGGTCCATCCATCCGTCCATGGATGGCGCAAGTGGCTCCGAATTGAGGGTCGGAGCGGCTGCCGGTGCGATCTCCTAAACACTGTCTGATGGTAGAGCTAAATCGTACTCATCGTGACTGCGTGACGCGCAAGGCAGAGGCTCGAATCCGTCGAAGATCAAGTCTCCGCGGACGTCGGCCGTGTAGTTTAAGCTTCCAAACCTGACCTGGTGGCCAGGGGCATAGCTTTCAATCTTCTCCAGATGGCCAAGCGAATTGGCCCGCAGTGCAAAGCCGCCGAACACAAAGATCTGTCTGGGGAGGAAAGTCTCACCCTAGACTGCATCGCTATCGATGATAGTAGGAGCCATCAAGCCTAACGGCGACGACACAGAGGAACTCTCAATGAAAGCACCAATGTCGGTGTCAAAATCAATGGATCTCGGGTAGGGGGTCCCGAACTGTGCGTCTAGGCGGATGGTAACAGGAGGCAGGGGACACGGAGTTTTACCCAGGTTCGGGCCCTCTTGATGGAGGTAAAACCCTACGTCCTGCTTGATTAATATTGATGATATGGGTAGTACAAGAGTAGATCTACCACGAGACCAGAGAGGCTAAACCCTAGAAGCTAGCCTATGGTATGATTGTATGTTATTGTTGTGTCCTACGGACTAAAACCCTCCGGTTTATATAGACACCAGAGAGGGTTAGGGTTACACAAGGTCGGTTACAAAGGAGGAGATATCCATATCCATACTGCCTAGCTTGCCTTCCACGCCAAGTAGAGTCCCATCCGGACACGAGATGAAATCTTCAATCTTGTATCTTCATAGTCCAACAGTCCGGCCAAAGGATATAGTCCGGCTGTCCGGAGACCCCCTAATCTAGGACTCCCTCAGCCACAAATATGATGTCAACTACATGATCATGCAAAGCAATATGACAATGATGAAGCGTGTCATAATAAATGGAACGGTGGAAAGTTGCATGGCAATATATCTCGGAATGGCTATGGAAATGCCATAATAGGTAGGTATGGTGGCTGTTTTGAGGAAGGTAAATGGTTGGTTTATGGTACCGGCGAAAGTTGTGCGTTACTAGAGAGGCTAGCAATGGTGGAAGGGTGAGAGTGCGTATAATCCATGGACTCAACATTAGTCATAAAGAACTCACATACTTATTGCAAAAATCTATTAGTTATCGAAACGAAGTACTACGCGCATGCTCCTAGGGGGATAGATTGGTAGGAAAAGACCATCGCTCGTCCCCGACCTCCACTCATAAGGAAGGAAATCAATAAATAAATCATGCTCTGACTTCATCACATAACGGATCACCATATGTGCATGCTACGGGAATCACAAACTTTTACACAAGTATCTCTCAAATTCACAACTACTCAACTAGCATGACTCTAATATCACCATCTTCATATCTCAAAACAATCATCAAGTATCAAACTTCTCATAGTATTCAATGCACTTTATATGAAAGTTTTTATTATACCCATCATGGATGCCTATCATATTAGGACTAATTTTATAACCAAATAAAATTACCATGCTGTTCTAAAAGACTCTCAAAATAATATAAGTGAAGCATGAGAGATCAATAATTTCTATAAAATAAAACCACCACCGTGCTCTAAAAGATATAAGTGAAGCACTAGAGCAAACGGCAAACTACTCCGAAAGATATAAGTGAAGATCAATGAGTAGTTGAATAAATATGTAACTATGTGAAGACTCTCTAACATTTAAGAATTTCAGATCTTGGTATATTATTCAAGCAGCAAGCAAAACAAAAGAAAATAAAATGATGCTCCAAGCAAAACACATATCATATGGTGAATAAAAATATAGCTCCAAGTAAAGTTACCGATGAACGAAGACGAAAGAGGGGATGCCATCCGGGGCATCCCCAAGCTTAGGCTCTTGGTTGTACTTGAATATTACCTTGGGGTGCCTTGAGAATCCCAAATCTTAGGATCTTTCCACTCCTTATTCCATATTCCATCGAATATTTACCCAAAACTTGAAAACTTCACAACACAAAACTTAACAGAAAACTCGTAAGCTCCGTTAGTATAAGAAAATAAAATAATCACCACTTTTGGTACTGTTGTGAACTCATTATTTATTTATATTGGTGTAATATCTACTGTATTCCAACTTATCTATGGTTCATACCCTCCGATACTACTCATGGATTCATCAAAATAAGCAAACAACACAATGAAAACAGAATCTGTCAAAAACAGAACAGTTTGTAGTAATCTGTATCATTCGAATACTTATGTCACTCCAAAAATTATGAAATAAATTTTTGGACCTGAGGAATTTGTCTATTAACCATCTTCAAAAAAATTAACCTAATCGCACTCTCCAGTAAAAAATGGCAGCTAATCTTGTGAGCGCAAAAGTTTCTGTTTTTTACAGCAAGATCGCAAAGACTTCACCCTAGTCTTCCCAAAGGTTCTACTTGGCACAAACACTAATTAAAACATAAAACCACATCTAAACAGAGGCTAGATGAATTATTTATTACTAAACAGGATCAAAAAGCAAAGAATAAAAATAAAATTGGGTTGCCTCCCAACAAGCGCTATCGTTTAATGCCGCTAGCTAGGCATGATGATTTCAATGATGCTCACATAAAAGATAAGAATTGAAACATAAAGAGAGCATCATGAAGAATATGACTAGCACATTTAAGTCTAACCCACTTCCTATGCATAGGGATTTTGTGATAAAACGATTTATGGAACAATAATCAACTAGCATAGGAAAGCAAAACAAGCACAACTTCAAGATTTTAAGCACATAGAGAGGAAACTTGATATTATTACAATTCCTACAAGCATATATTCCTCCCTCATAAAAATTTTTAGTAGCATCATGAATGAATTCAACAATATAACCATCGCATAAAGCATTATTTTCATGATCCCCAAGCATATAAATTTTATTACTCTCCACATAAGCGAATTTCTTCTCATGAATAATAGTGGAAGCAAACTCAACAAAATAATTACCATGTGAGGCATAATCCAATTGAAAAATAAAATCATGATGACAAGTTTCATGGTTATCATTATTCTTAATAGCATACAAGTCATCACAATAATCATCATAGATAGCAACTTTGTTCTCATAATCAATTGGAACCTCTTCTGAAATAGTGAAATCGTTACTAAATAAAGGCATGACCACTCCAAATCCACTTTCATAATTATAATCATCATAAATAGGAGGCATGCTATCATCATAATAAATTTTCTCATCAAAACTTGGGGGACAAAAAAAATATAATCTTCATCAAACATAGCATCCCCAAGCCTGTGGCTTTGCATATCATTAGCATCATGGGTATTCAAAGAATTCATACTAACAATATTGCAATAATGCTCATCATCCAAGGATTTAGTGCCAAACATTTTAATACATTCTTCTTCTAACACTTTGGCACAATTATCGGAATCCTTATTTTCATGAAAGATATTAAAAAGATGAAGCATATGAGGTACCCTTAATTCCATTTGTTTGTAGTTTTCTTTTATAGACTAAACTAGCTGATAAAACAAGAAACTAAAAGATTCGATTGCAAGATCTAAAGATATACCTTCAAGCGCTAATCTCCCCGGCAATGTCGCCAGAAAAGAGCTTGATGTCTACTACACAACCTTCTTCTTGTAGACGTTGTTGGGCCTCCAAGTGCAGAGGTTTGTAGGACAATAGCAAATTTCCCTCAAGTGGATGACCTAAGGTTTATCAATCTGTGGGAGGCGTAGGATGAAGATGGTCTCTCTCAAACAACCCTGCAACCAAATAACAAAGAGTCTCGTGTGTCCCCAACACACCCAATACAATGGTAAGTTGTATAGGTGCACTAGTTTGGCAAAGAGATGGTGATACAAGTGCAATATCACTACTAGGGAAAACCCTAGCAGTAGCGCTGGTTTTGTTCTCACTAGTAGCGCGGGTAGGCACGCTACTAATAAGGCGCTACAGCTACTGCTTAGCAGTAACGCGTGCCGCATGCGCTACTGCTAGGACAAATAGCTGCAGCGCTTGTTCACTCCCACGCTGCTGCTAATGTAACTACTGGCAGCGTGTTTTCTTTCCATCGCTACTAGTATTCTTTTTTTATTTTTTTTATTTTAGTGTATTTATGTACCATCGTACAAATATTGGTACAATACCAGTTATGAGGTTTACATCATTATGTCCATAACAGTGTGTCAAATGAAGGTGGATTAGGTTCAAGTGGAGGCAATATGTGGTGCATGTCAAAAGTATACTACTAATCCAAACTTGATCTAGTTTGGACTAGTAGTACTTTCGATGTGCACCACATGTTGCCTCCACTTGAATCTAATCCGCCAGCACAAGCTATTTAATCATCATCATAATCATTAGCACCAACAATATTTATTTAATCACCACTAACACTAGCTAATAATAATCATCAGTCATTACCACCAACACTAGCTATTTTATCATCATAGTAATAGTGTAGCACATCATCATCCTCAAACTCATTTCTAGCTAATCACTCCTGCTGCTCTCTCTTAGGTAAAACAACATAAAACATGTGTAGCTCTCCTCCTTGATCAAGTTGGAGCATGCAGATGAACCTGTCTCCTAACTTTGGGTAGCACATCTGTTTGCTGCCCCCTAGTACTTGTCTGCGCTCCCCCATCACATATCTGGTCCAGTCTTGCACTATTAAGCATTCATCGCTGATCTTGAATGCACTAAAGTAACATGTAGGATATCTTGGCCGTAAGCTAATAATACTCATGGTACCTTTAGTCTCGATCCCATAAGGCACAACATTCATCGGGAGTCCCTGTTGAAGAACATCGTATGGTCACATACTTAGCAATGAAGTTTAGCTTCACAAATAATGTATGGAAAAGATGCACTGAGGAGAAATAGTAAAAATCTTACCATCCTTCCTAAATAGATGTGACCGTAGTTCATGACGAACACTATTGGTCGCACGTTTTCAGTACTAAGATTTCTAAGTCCAGGAAGAAAATTTGTCTTGACGGTATCAAGATCCTCAAGCCATGAAACATAATGACTTAGCTCCTCGCAGTTTAGTTCAGCCCCGGGACAGTAGTAGGTCCTGTCTACCAAGCGTTGGACATGTTTGGTTGCACCGAAATAAGCTGACAATACAAATTAGTTGTCAACTATTTTTGAATAAACAATATCAAAGACATAAATATGGTTGAGAAACTTACATTTTGGTGTAACTGGAGGCGTCTGCACATCGACCCAGATGTCGGTATTACCTTCAATATCATCTTCCAGACAAATATCAAAGGTGATAACCATATCAGGCTGAAATGCATAAGTCTTGCATAGTGCTCGCCATGTTTTGCATCCAAAATAGGTGTAGTCGTCTGAATTGTATAATTTTGCGTGGAAAATATAACCATGCTCGGTCTTCAAATAAACTTTCTTTACCTCCGTAGTATGACTGAAACCTATCTTATCCAATACAAAATCTCTTGCATGGCACGGGATACGCTAGTAGAATAGTAAAAAAATATAAGTTCAAGCAAATGAAGCAGATGTCATGCTTAATTACGAAAAAAGACTTGTCGTTGTGACTTACTATATCCACTTCGAAGTTCTCGTCCAGCTTGATGCTGAAGCGCCTATCATCATCTAGGAAGATTCCGTCACACAGGCCGCGCTCGTCTTCGCAGTATTTGCAAATACCGAAATCCTTTTTGTCGTCAGACATTTCCTATGTTCATAGTTAAAACATTAATTGAAAATCGATAGAAGACAACTACCAGTATACTCAACACACAAATCCGGGGCACTCGATATTTCCTACATATTCTGGCAAAAGTCATGCCAAAATTCACGGAGAAATCCGGCATGACCTTTGCTAAAATAGGATATATCGAGCGCCTGAAATTTGCCGGAACGGAAATGAATCAACACTCTGGCAAAACATAGGCCACTCGGAGGTGTAACCTGCAAACATGACCGGCCACTTGGATATTGAGCAACACAAGATATACATTTCAAAATATCTTATAAGACTCAAATTAGCATGCATTCAATAAGCAAAAGTAAATCATCTCATGCGTCCATACATCGTCGAATATTATCACTAATACATCCCGAATAGTGTCATACATATAACATCACTAGTACAACTAAAACCCTAGCACACGACGGGTATCGGCGCGGGCGGTGGACACCCACAGAGAAGGAACCATCACGGGATCATAGCTCCAGTGAGATCCCTGGAGAACCTGCCAGGTATTGGAGAACCTGTGCTCCAACGCAAACAAGTAGCGACGGACGTGCGCGTCCTCCTCACTGACACAGTGACGCACCACCTCCGCGGAGTCCTCGAGCCTCTGGACCGTCACTGGCCCACGTGACCGCCACCAAAGAAGGTTCGGGTCAACGACAGGCTGGCTCCTCACCAACCTGCGCCCCCCGGTAGGTAGCGCCTCCCAGTACCACCCCGGCGGAGCCCAGTCCCGGACATGGCCCATCTGGTCAAGCAGGTGTCGTCCTCCGCCGACTCGACGACGAGGATGCGGGATAGGCATCGTCCACGTCGATGCGGGAAAATTGCTTTAACTAAAAAAATAGCAACAAGTTCTTACTAACTAGTTCTATTAATTCAACTAGTTCTTACTAAAAATAAACTTACTATAAATAAAAATATTCTAGTACCTAATTAGTACCTAGTTCTTACTAACTAATTAGTACCTAAGAACTACTGCCCTAATTACCCTAACTAATTTGATGGAGGTAGAAACCCTAGGCAGAGGTAGGGGAGAGGGAGGAGCAGGCGTGCTCACCTCGGGTGCCTGCGACGAGGGAGGGGCAGGCGGCGTCGAGGTCGTGGTCGGGGCTCCAGGGCGGCATTGAGGTCGGGGGGCGGGGGCGGCGTCCGGGGCGGCGTTGAGGTCGGGGTCGGGGGCAGCGTCCCGGGCAGCGTTAAGGTCGGGGGCGGGGCCGGCGTTGAATCTGGGGTCGTGGGCGGCGTGGGGAGAGCACGCGGCGGCCGAGGGGCGGTGGCGGTGAGGCTGAGGGCGGCCTCGGGCGGCGGCGGTGAGGAGACGGCGGCGAGGGCGAGGGACGATTTGGGAAGAATTGGTGGCCGGGGGGCGGGGTGGGGGAATAAGTGAAACGTAACGGCAGCGCGTTTCCAGAAACGCGCTATAGCTAAGTTAGCTATAGCGCGTTTACTGAAACCCGCTACTGCTATTCCTTTCTCCTTTTTTCCCTTTTTTCTTTTATTTTTCTTTACATTTTATTTTTTCCCTTTCTCCTTTTTCTATTTCTTTCATTTTAATTTTTTTTTCTACTTGTTTTTCACTTTATTTTATTTCCGTTAGCAGCAACGCTTTACACGTAAGCGCGCTGCAGCTAAGGAGATTAGCAGTAGCGCTGGGCCATTATACGCGCTACTGCTAGGTTGGGATAGCCATGTGCGCCCAGTTCAAACGTAGCAGCAGCGCTTTTCGCTAGTACGCGCTACTGCTAAAGTCATAGCAGTAGCGCGGTTTATTTACGCGCGCTGCTACTAAGTAGCAGCAGCGCTTGATTTTGTACAACGCTACTAGTAAAATTCTGTGTATAGGCTTTTCCCTAGTAGTGTATGGATGGTAGATATAGGTTTTTGTAATCTAAAAATATAAAAACAGCATGGTAACTAATGATAAAAGTGAGCGAAAACGGTATTGCAATGCGTTGAAACAAGGCCTAGGGTTCATACTTTCACTAGTAAAAGTTCTTTCCACAATAATAACATAATTGGATCATAAAACTATCCCTCAACATGAAACAAAGAGTCACTCCAAAGTCACTAATAGCGGAGAACAAACGAAGAGATTATGGTAGGGTACGAAACCACCTCAAAGTTATCCTTTCTGATCGATCTATTCAAGAGTCCGTAGTAAAATAACATGAAGCTATTATTTCCGTTCAATCTATCCTAGAGTTTGCACTAGAATAACACCTTAAGACACAAATCAACCAAAACCCTAATCTCACCTAGATACTCCAATGTCACCTCAAGTATCCGTGGGTATGATTATACGATATGCATCACACAATCTCAGATTCATCTATTCAACCAACACAAAGAACTTCAAAGAGTGCCCCAAAGTTTCTACTGGAGAGTCAAGATGAAAATATGTGCCAACCCCTATGCATAAGTTCATGAGGTCATGGAACTCGCAAGTTGATCACCAAAATATGCATCAAGTGGATCACGTGATATCCCATTGTCACCATAGATAGGCACATGCAAGACATACATCAAGTGTTCTCAAATCCTTAAAGACTCAATTCGATAAGATAACTTCAAAGGGAAAACTCAATCCATCACAAGAGAGTAGAGAGGGGAAACATCATAAGATCCAACTATAATAGCAAAGCTCGCGATACATCAAGATCGTGCCGAAACAAGAACACGAGAGAGAGAGAGATCAAACACATAGCTACTGGTACATACCCTCAGCCCCGAGGGTGAACTACCCCCTCATCATCATGGAGAGCGCCGGGATGATGAAGATGGCCACCGGAGAGGGATTCCCCCCTCCGGCAGGGTGCCGGAACGGGTCTAGATTGGTTTTCGGTGGCTACAGAGGCTTGCGGCGGCGGAACTCCCGATTGTTGGAAATATGCCCTAGAGGCAATAATAAATTAGTTATTATTATATTTCCTTGTTCATGATAATCGTTTATTATCCATGCTAGAATTGTATTGATAGGAAACTCGGATACATGTGTGGATACATAGACAACACCATGTCCCTAGTAAGCCTCTAGTTGACTAGCTCGTTGATCAATAGATGGTTACGGTTTCCTGACCATGGACATTGGATGTCATTGATAACGGGATCACATCATTGGGAGAATGATGTGATGGACAAGACCCAATCCTAAGCCTAGCACAAGATCATGTAGTTCGTATGCTAAAGCTTTTCTAATGTCAAGTATCATTTCCTTAGACCATGAGATTGTGCAACTCCCGGATACCGTAGGAGTGCTTTGGGTGTGCCAAACGTCACAACGTAACTGGGTGGCTATAAAGGTACACTACAGGTATCTCCGAAAGTGTCTGTTGGGTTGGCACGAATCGAAACTGGGATTTGTCACTCCGTGTAAACGGAGAGGTATCTCTGGGCCCACTCGGTAGGACATCATCATAATGTGCACAAAGTGACCAAGGAGTTGATCACGGGATGATGTGTTACGGAACGAGTAAAGAGACTTGCCAGTAACGAGATTGAACAAGGTATCGGGATACCGACGATCGAATCTCGGGCAAGTACAGTACCGCTAGACAAAGGGAATTGAATACGGGATTGATCGAATCCTCGACATCGTGGTTCATCCGATGAGATCATCGTGGAACATGTGGGAGCCAACATGGGTATCCAGATCCCGCTGTTGGTTATTGACCGGAGAGTCATCTCGGTCATGTCTGCATGTCTCCCGAACCCGTAGGGTCTACACACTTAAGGTTCGGTGACGCTAGGGTTATAGAGATATTAGTATGCGGTAACCCGAAAGTTGTTCGGAGTCCCGGATGAGATCCCGGACGTCACGAGGAGTTCCGGAATGGTCCGGAGGTAAAGAATTATATATAGGAAGTGCTATTTCGGCTATCGGGACAAGTTTCGGGGTCACCGGTATTGTACCGGGACCACCGGAAGGGTCCCGGGGGTCCACCGGGTGGGGCCACCTGCCCCGGGGGCCACATGGGCTGTAGGGGGTGCGCCTTGGCCTACATGGGCCAAGGGCACCAGCCCCTAGAGGCCCATGCGCCAAAGGGACAAGAGGAGGGGAGAGTCCTAAAGGGGGAAGGCACCTCCGAGGTGCCTTGGGGGGGATGGACTCCTCCCCCCCTTGGCCGCACCCTTCCTTGGAGGAAGGGGCAAGGCTGCGCCCTCCCCCTCTCCCTTGGCCCTATATATAGTGGGGGGAAGGGAGGGCAGCCCAACCTAAGCCCTGGCGCCTCCCTCTCCCTCCCACGACACATCTTCCTCCTCCTGCAGCGCTTGGCGAAGCCCTGTTGGAATCCCGCTACTTCTACCACCATGCCGTCGTGCTGCTGGATCTCCATCAACCTCTCCTCCCCCCCCCCTTGCTGGATCAAGAAGGAGGAGACGTCGCTGCTCCGTACGTGTGTTGAACGCGGAGGTGCCGTCCGTTCGGCGCTAGGATCATCGGTGATTTGGATCATGACGAGTACGACTCCATCAACCCCGTTCTCTTGAACGCTTCCGCGCGCGATCTACAAGGGTATGTAGATCCACTCCTCCCTCGTTGCTAGATGACTCCATAGATTGATCTTGGTGACACGTAGGAAAATTTTGAATTTCTGCTACGTTCCCCAACAGTGGCATCATGAGCTAGGTCTATGCGTAGTTTCTATGCACGAGTAGAACACAAAGTAGTTGTGGGCGTTGATTTTGTTCAATATGCTTACCGTTACTAGTCCAATCTTGATTCGGCGGCATCGTGGGATGAAGCGGCCCGGACCGACCTTACACGTACTCTTACGTGAGACTGGTTCCACCGACTAACATGCACTAGTTGCATAAGGTGGCTAGCGGGTGTCTGTCTCTCCCACTTTAGTCGGATCGGATTCGATGAAAAGGGTCCTTATGAAGGGTAAATAGCAATTGGCATATCACGTTGTGGTCTTTGCATAGGTAAGAAACGTTCTTGCTAGAAACCCATAGCAGCCACGTAAAACATGCAAACAACAATTACAGGACGTCTAACTTGTTTTTGCAGGGTATGCTATGTGATGTGATATGGCCAAAAGGATGTGATGAATGATATATGTGATGTATGAGATTGATCATGTTCTTGTAATAGGAATCATGACTTGCATGTCGATGAGTATGACAACCGGCAGGAGCCATAGGAGTTGTCTTAATTTATTTATGACCTGCGTGTCAACATAAACGTCATGTAATTACTTTACTTTATTGCTAACCGTTAGCTGTAGTAGTAGAAGTAATAGTTGACGAGACAACTTCATGAAGACACGATGATGGAGATCATGATGATGGAGATCATAGTGTCATGCCGGTGACGATGATGATCATGGAGCCCCGAAGATGGAGATCAAAAGGAGCAATATGATATTGGCCATATCATGTCACTATTTGATTGCATGTGATGTTTATCATGTTTATACATCTTGTTTACTTAGAACGACGGTAGTAAATAAGATGATCCCTCATAATAATTTCAAGAAAGTGTTCCCCCTAACTGTGCACCGTTGCGACAGTTCGTTGTTTCAAAGCACCACGTGATGATCGGGTGTGATAGATTCTAACATTCACATACAACGGGTGTAAGACAGATTTACACACGCGAAACACTTAGGTTGACTTGACGAGCCTAGCATGTACAGACAT
Organism: Triticum urartu; assembly: GCF_056163025.1. Classification (NCBI taxonomy): domain Eukaryota; kingdom Viridiplantae; phylum Streptophyta; class Magnoliopsida; order Poales; family Poaceae; genus Triticum; species Triticum urartu. The sequence continues at coordinate 657,975,809 of NC_141874.1, forward strand.
GGCCTCGGAACACAAGAGACCGAAAGGTCGAGCATGAGTCGTATAGAAGATACGATCAACATGAAGATGTTCACCGATGATGACTAGTCCGTCTCACGTGATGATCGTACACGGCCTAGTTGACTCGGATCATGTAATCACTTAGATGACTAGAGGGATATCTATCTGAGTGGGAGTTCATAAGATGAACTTAATTATCCTGAACATAGTCAAAAGGTCTTCGCAAATTATGTCGTAGCTCACGCTTTAGTTCTACTGTTTAGATATGTTCCTAGAGAAAATTTAGTTGAAAGATGATAGTAGCAATTATGCGGACTAGGTCCGTAAACTGAGGATTGTCCTCATTGCTTCATAGAAGGCTTATGTCCTTAATGCACCGCTCAGTGTGCTGAACCTCGAACGTCGTCTGTAGATGTTGCGAACATCTGACATACACATTTTGATAACTACGTGATAGTTCAGTTAAACGGCTTAGAGTTGAGGCACCGAAGACGTTTTGAAACGTCGCGAAACATACGAGATGTTTCGAGGGCTGAAATTGGGATTTCAGGCTCGTGCCCACGTCAAGAGGTATAAGACCTCCGATGATTTTCTTAGCCTGCAAACTAAGGGAGAAAAGCTCAATTGTTGAGCTTGTGCTCAGATTGTCTAAGTACAACAATCATTTGAATCGAGTGGGAGTTGATCTTCCAGATGAGATAGTGATGTTTCTCCGAAGTCATTACCACCAAGCTGCTAGAGCTTCATGATGAACTATAATATATCAGGGACATATATGATGATCCTTGAGATATTCGCGATGTTTGACACCACAAAAGTAGAAATCAAGAAGGAGCATCAATTGTTGATGGTTGGTGAAACCACTAGTTTCAAGAAGGGCAAGGGCACGAAGGGATACTTCATGAAACGGCAATTCAGCTGCTGCTCTAGTGAAGAAACCCAAGGTTGAACCCAAACCCGAGACTAAGTGCTTCTGTAATAAGGGGAACAGCCACTGGAGCAGAATTACCCTAGATACTTGGTAGATGAGAAGGCTGGCAAGGTCGATAGAAGTATATTGGATATACATTGTGTTGATGTGTACTTTACTAGTACTCCTAGTAGCACCAGGGTATTAGATACCGGTTCGGTTGCTAAGTGTTAGTAACTCGAAATAAAAGCTACGGAATAAAACGGAGACTAGCTAAAGGTGAGCTGACAATATGTGTTGGAAGTGTTTCCAATGTTGATATGATCAAGCATCGCACGCTCCCTCTACAATCGAGATTGGGGTTAAACCTAAATAATTGTCATTTGGTGTTTGCGTTGAGCATAGACATGATTGGATTATGACTATCTCAATACGGTTATTCATTTAAGGAGAATAATAGTTACTCTGTTTATTTGAATAATACCTTCAATGGTCTTGCACCTGAAATGAATGGTTTATTGAATCTCGATTGTAGTGATACACATGTTCATGCCAAAAGATAGTAATGATAGTACCACCTACTTGTGGCACTGCCACGTAAGTCATATCGGTATAAAACGCATGAAGAAGCTCCATGTTGATGGATCTTTGGGCTCACTTGTTTTGAAAGGTTTGAGACATGCGAACCATGTCTATTGGTGTATATGCATGAAGAAACTCCATGCAAATGGACCGTTTGGACTCACTTGATTTTGAATCACTTGAGACATGCAAATCATACCACATGGGCAAGATGACTGAAAGCCTCGTTTTCAGTAAAATGGAACTAGAAAGCAACTTGTTGGAAGTAATACATTTTGATGTGTGCAATCCAATGAGTGCTGAGGCATGTAGTGGATATCGTTATGTTCTTACTTCACAGATGATTTGAGTAGATGTTGAGTATATTTACTTGATGAATCACGAGTCTGAATTATTGAAAGGTTCAAATAATTTCAGGGTGAAGTTGAAAGATCGTCGTGACAAGAGGATAAAAGATCTATGATATGATCATAGAGATGAATATCTGAATTACGAGTTTGGCACAGAATTAAGACATTGTGGAAATTGTTTCACAACTAATACAGCCTGGAACACCATAGTGTGATGGTGTGTCCGAACATCATAACTGCACCCTATTGGATATGATGCATACCATGATGTCTCTTATCGAATTACCACGATAGTTTATGGGTTAGGCATTAGAGACAACCACATTCACTTTAAATAGGGCACCACGTAATTCCGATGAGATGACACCGTATGAACTATGGTTTAGAGAAACCTAAGCTGTCATTTCTTGAAAGTTGGGCTGTGACGCTTATGTGAAAAGGTTTCAGGCTGATAAGCTCGAACCCAAAGCGGATAAATGCATCTTCATAGGACACCCAAAACAGTTGGGTATACCTCCTGTCTCAGATCCGAAAGCAATAAAGGATTGTTTCTTGAATCGGGTCTTTTCTCGAGGAAAAGTTTCTCTCGAAAGAATTGAGTGGGAGGATGGTGGAGACTTGATGAGGTTATTGAACCGTCTCTTCAACTAGTGTGTGATAGGGCATAGGGAGTTGTTCCTGTGGCACCTACACCAATTGAAGTGGAAGCTTATGATAGTGATCATGAAACTTCAGATCAAGTCACTACCAAACCTCGTGGGATGACAAGGATGCGTACTACATCAGAATGGTACGTAATCCTGTCTTGGAAGTCATGTTGCTAGACAACAATGAACCTACGAGCTATGGAGAAGCGATGGTGGGCCCGGATTCCGATAAATGGCTCGAGGCCATAAAATCCGAGATAGGATCCATGTATGAAAACAAAGTGTAGACTTTGGAAGAACTACTTGATGGTCGTAAGGCTGTTAGGTACATATGGATTTTAAAAGGAAGACGGACAATGATGGTAAGTATCACCATTAAGAAAGCTCGACTTGTCGTTAAGATGTTTTCCGACAAGTTCAAGGAGTTGACTACGATGAGACTTTCTCACTCGTAGCGATGCTAAGAGTCTGTTGGAATTATATTAGCGATTACTGCATTATTTATGAAATCTTGCAGATAGGATGTCAAAACATTGTTTCCTCGACGTTTTTTTGAGGAAAGGTTGTATGTGATACAAACCGGAAGGTTTTGTCAATCCTGAAAGATGCTAATGAGTATGCAAAGCTCCAGCAATCCTTCTAGGGACTGGAGTAAGCATATCGGAGTTGGAATGTATGCTTTGATGATGATCAAAGATTTTGGGTGTATACAAAGTTTATGAGAAACTTGTATTTCCAAAGAAGTGAGTGGGAGCACTATAGAATTTCTGATAAATATATGTTATTGACATATTGTTGATCAGGAATGACGTAGAATTTCTGGAAAGCATATAGCATTATTTGAAAAGTGTTTTTCAATGGAAAGCCTAGATTAAGCTACTTGAACATTGAGCATCAAGATCTATAAGGATAGATCAAAACGCTTAATGGTACTTTCAAATGAGCACATACCTTGACATGATCTTGAAGGTGTTCAAGATGGATCAGTCAAAGAAGGAGTTCTTGCCTGAGTTGTAAGGTATGAAGTTGAGACTTAAAGCTCGACCACGGCAGAATAGAGAGAAAGGACAAAGGTCGTCCCCTATGCTTTTGTCATAGGCTCTATACGATATGCCATGCTGAGTACCGCACCTGATGTGTGCCTTGCCACATATCTGGCAAGAGGGTACAAAGGTAATCTAGGAGTAGATCACCAGATAGCGGTCTAAATTGTCCTTAGAGGAATAAGGATATGTTTCTCGGTTATGGAGGTGATAAAGAGTTCGACGTAAAGAGTTACGTCGATGCAAGCTTAACACCTATCCGGATAGCTCTGAGTAGAGATACCGGATACGTATAATGGAGCAACAATTTAGAATAGCTCCAAGTAGAACAGTTATTTGAAATGGCTCCAAATATAGTGTAGTAGCTGCATCTACAAGATGACATAGAGATTTGCGAAGTACATACGGATCTGAAAGATTTAGACCCGTTGACTATAACATCTCTCACAAGCGTAACATGATCAAACCCAGAACTCATCGAGTGTTAATCACATGGTTATGTGAACTAGATTATTGACTCTAGTAAACTCTTTGGGTGTTAGTCACATGGGGATGTGACCTTGAGTGTTAATCACATATCGATGTGAACTGGATTATTGACTCTAGTGCAAGTGGGAGACTGTTGGAAATATGCCCTAGAGGCAATAATAAATTAGTTATTATTATATTTCCTTGTTCATGATAATCGTTTATTATCCATGCTAGAATTGTATTGATAGGAAACTCAGATACATGTGTGGATACATAGACAACACCATGTCCCTAGTAAGCCTCTAGTTGACTAGCTCGTTGATCAATAGATGGTTACGGTTTCCTGACCATGGACATTGGATGTCATTGATAACGGGATCACATCATTGGGAGAATGATGTGATGGACAAGACCCAATCCTAAGCCTAGCACAAGATCATGTAGTTCGTATGCTAAAGCTTTTCTAATGTTAAGTATCATTTCCTTAGACCATGAGATTGTGCAACTCCCGGATACCGTAGGAGTGCTTTGGGTGTGCCAAATGTCACAATGTAACTGGGTGGCTATAAAGGTACACTACAGGTATCTCCGAAAGTGTCTGTTGGGTTGGCACGAATCGAGACTGGGATTTGTCACTCCGTGTAAACGGAGAGGTATCTCTGGGCCCACTCGATAGGACATCATCATAATGTGCACAAAGTGACCAAGGAGTTGATCATGGGATGATGTGTTACGGAACGAGTAAAGAGAATTGCCAGTAACGAGATTGAACAAGGTATCGGGATACCGACGATCGAATCTCGGGCAAGTACAATACCGCTAGACAAAGGGAATTGAATACGAGATTGATCGAATCCTCGACATCGTGGTTCATCCGATGAGATCATCGTGGAACATGTGGGAGACAACATGGGTATCCAGATCCCGCTGTTGGTTATTGACCGGAGAGTCATCTCGGTCATGTCTGCATGTCTCCCGAACCCGTAGGGTCTACACACTTAAGGTTCGGTGACGCTAGGGTTATAGAGATATTAGTATGCGGTAACCCGAAAGCTGTTCGGAGTCCCGGATGAGATCCCGGACATCACAAGGAGTTCCGGAATGGTCCGGAGGTAAAGAATTATATATAGGAAGTGCTATTTCGGCTATCGGGACAAGTTTCGGGGTCACCGGTATTGTACCGGGACCACCGGAAGGGTCCCGGGGGTCCACCGGGTGGGGCCACCTGCCCCGGGGGCCACATGGGCTGTAGGGGGTGCGCCTTGGCCTACATGGGCCAAGGGCACCAGCCCCTAGAGGCCCATGCGCCAAAGGGACAAGAGGAGGGGAGAGTCCTAAAGGCGGAAGGCACCTCCGAGGTGCCTTGGGGAGGATGGACTCCTCCCCCCCTTGGCCGCACCCTTCCTTGGAGGAAGGGGCAAGGCTGCGCCCTCCCCCTCTCCCTTGGCCCTATATATAGTGGGGGGAAGGGAGGGCAGCCCAACCTAAGCCCTGACGCCTCCCTCTCCCTCCCACGACACATCTTCCTCCTCCTGCAGCGCTTGGCGAAGCCCTGTTGGAATCCCGCTACTTCTACCACCACGCCGTCGTGCTGCTGGATCTCCATCAACCTCTCCTCCCCCCCTTGCTGGATCAAGAAGGAGGAGACGTCGCTGCTCCGTACGTGTGTTGAACGCGGAGGTGCCGTCCGTTCGGTGCTAGGATCATCGGTGATTTGGATCACGACGAGTATGACTCCATCAACCCCGTTCTCTTGGACGCTTCCGCGCGCGATCTACAAGGGTATGTAGATCCACTCCTCCCTCATTTCTAGATGACTCCATAGATTGATCTTGGTGACACGTAGGAAAATTTTGAATTTCCGCTACGTTCCCCAACACCGATCTAGGTTCTTTCTGGAAGCTTGGGGTTATATAAAAGGTGTTGGAGTCGGGAACAAGTCGGGGGGTCCCGGAGGCGGCCATGAGGTAGCGGGGCATGCCCAGGGGGTCGGGCTCTCCCCCCACCCTCGTGGTGGCCTCGGGACTCTTCTGGCCCATCTCCGGTACTCCGTGGGCTTCTTCTGGCCCAAAAATGATCTCTGTGAAATTTCAGGTCAATTGGACTCCGTTTGATTTTCCTTTTTTGTGATACTCAAAAACAAGGAAAAACAGAAACTGGCACTGGGCTCTAGGTTAATAGGTTAGTCCCAAAAATCATATAAAATAGCATATAAATGCATATAAAACATCCAAGGTTGGTAATACAATAGCATGGAACAATCAAAAATTATAGATACGTTGGAGATGTATCATCCGCTCAGGAAGAATTCATTCCACCATGTTTGAAATGCATTGAACATGAATATGCTAATTCTTCACCTCAAAGTTCAAATGCTTCTATTGCTGCAAATTCTTCAACTGTCTCTATGGTCACAAATTCCTCATCTGAGGATACCACTAGTATCACTGATGATAATGCAGGGTTGAAGGAATTGTATGTGACAGGCATGTACAAAAGCCTTAAAGGGCATCAGGCTCTTTGTGATGTGCTTAAAAATCAGATCCTCGATAAAAAACCTAGGAAAGAGGGTATTGCCTTTGAGAGGAAACTCAATGCTGATGGGACCTACTGGAAACCTAAGCAGTATCCCAAAACCTCATGGGTTGCTACAAAAGGACCTCCCGTAGATCCATCCACTTTATCTGGCTTTACTTGTGAATCTTGATATTCATCTGATGAGTCATTTGACTCTAACTATAAACTGTTCAAAATCAGAATGGTGAAGTATTTGCTAGATATGTTGGAACTAACTGCTGGAACGGTCCCCCTATGAAGAAAATCTGGGTTCCCAAAAGGTGCCTTGAAAGTCTTCAGGTGAATGTCCTCATGACACCACCTGTGAAGAATAGGAACCCCGGATCAAATTCTTCATATGGATCCAAGTCCTCATATGGACCAAATTCCTCACGTGGATCAAATTCCTCAACTGGATCCAAATCCTCATATGATCATCATCATGCTAATGCTTCTGTTTTGCAGGGAAAATCTAAGAGCTATGAATATGTGCATTATTCTTCAAATCATTATGTTCTTAAGTCCTCTAAGAATTTCTCTGCTTACTCATATGCATACTCTAACCCCTCTTCTGTGAAATGAAGTGCACTGGCTTAAATGCCACCATTCTCTTATGGAGCTCGCAGAATGATGAACTCTTTGCCACCCCTCCAGATGTGGGTGGTGAAGAAAAACTAATTTCTTATGTAGGGTCAGGTCTCCAGACAAACTTGAACGTATGGTGAATTTGTTGGAGACCTGAATATGCTTGAAAGCATGCAAGCTAATCATGAAGAAATGAATTACTCATTTCTCACGTCCTTATATTGCTATATATGTTGTACTGCTTGACGAAATTCAATATGATGAATTTGATGTCATATTCTTCACTAATGAAGAGTTTGTAAGATGCACTAATTCATCTACAGGATGATCAACCCAAAGCTACTGAGTGGGTCATCGATAGTGGATGTACAAATCACATGACCGGTGACAAGAACTTATTGATGGACACTGCTTTATCTCCATCGGTTCTGAAGCATATCGCCTATGCTGACAAAGGCAAAAGCAAGGTATTGGGTCTAGGTAGGGTTGCGATCTCAAAGGATAGACACATGGACAAAGTCATGCTTGTCGAGTCCTTAGGATTCAACCTCATGTCTGTCTCAATGCTTTGTGATCTTGATATGGTTGTCGTCTTTGGAAAATATCGTTGCATTGTGCTCATGGAATCTGACAATTCCAAAGTCTTGGAAGGCTTTAGGAGAGGAGAGTTGTATATTGTTGATTTCTTTGCAGGACCACAGCCTGCCACATGTCTACTTGCAAAAGCTTCGGAAGGTTGGTTATGGCATCAACGACTAGGTCATGCTGGCATGAGGAACTTACATACTCTCGTGAAGAAGAAGCACGCCATTGGCATCGAGGGTGTCAAATTCCTCAAAGATCATCTTTGCAGGGCTTGTGAGGCTGGAAAGATGACCAAGTCCAAGCACGCCACAAAGATTATCATGACTACCACTCTTCCTTTTGAATTGCTTCACATGGATCTCTTTGGCCCTACTCATTATGCCACACTAACAAATGCAGCATCTCTATATGGCTTTGTATTGTTGATGACTATTCTCGTTACACCTGGGTGCATATCATCACTTACAAAACTGAAGTGCAGGAAGTCTTCAAACGATTTTCCTCAAGGGCCTCGACGAATTTCGGTGTGAAAATCAAGCATTTCCGAAGTGACAATGGGAAGAGTTCAAGAATACTGGTCTTGATGACTATCTTGATGAACTTGGCATTACTCACGAGTTATCTACCCCATACACTCCTCAGCAGAATGGCGTCGTGGAGCGCAAGAACATGACTCTTATTAAGATGGATCGCACTATGCTTGATGAATACAAGATGCCTCGTCACTTCTAGCCTGAGGCTATTAATACTGCGTGCCACATCATCAACAAGGTATATCTTCACAAATTCTTCAAAAAGACCTCATATGAACTCCTCACTGACAAGAAACCCAATGTGAGTTATTTTGAAGTCTTCAGTGCTAAATGTTGGATTAGATCCTCATCACAATTCTAAATTTGCACCGAAAGCACATGAAGGTTTTATGCTTGGTTACGGAAAGGATTCGCACACCTACATAGTCTTCAACACCTTTCACCACAAGGTTGTTGAAACTGTAGATGTGCGGTTCAATGAAACTAATGGCTCACAAAGAGAGCACCTACCTCCTGTGCTAGATGAAATGTGACCTGAGGAATCCATCAAGTTCAAGGCTACTGAGGATGTCATACCCACTGAAGAATCTGCTGAAGAAGTCATTCCAGAACGTGAAGAAAATCATACTGGTGCATCTGAGGAAAATGACTCTGAAGAAAATGTTGAGCCCAATCAACGTCGTCAACCTGCTCATCCTCGCGTTGCAAACGAAGTGCAGATTGAGAAAATCATCGACGACATCAACGCACCAGGTCCTCTCACACGCTCAAGAGCTTCACATTTGTCTAACTTTTGTGGGCACTTTGCTTTTGTCTCTATCACAGAGCCCACCAAAGTTGATGAGGCATTTCTGGAGCCTGAGTGGATTCAAGCAATGTAAGAGGAATTACATCAATTTGAGCTCAACAATGTCTGGGAGCTTGTCAAGCGACCAGACCCACGCAAGCACAATATCATCGGTACCAAATGGATCTACCACAACAAGCATGATGAAAATGGCCTTGTGGTGAGGAATAAGGCTCGTCTTGTAGCTCAAGGCTACACTCAGGTTGAAGGAATTGATTTCGATGAAACTTTTGCACCTGTTGCTAGACTTGAGGCTATTCGCATATTGCTTGCTTATGCTAACCATCATAATATCATCTTATATCAAATGGATGTGAAAAGTGCATTCCTCAATGGTAAGCTTGAGGAAGAAGTATATGTTGCTCAACCACCAGGTTTTGAAGATCCTACGCATCCTGACAAAGTCTTCACACTCAATAAGGCCCTCTATGGCCTCAAGCAGGCCCCTCGGGCGTGGTATGATACTCTGAAGGAATTCCTCATGAAAAAAGGCTTCAAACCCGGTTCACTTGACCCAACTCTTTTCACCAAAACCTATGATGATGAATTATTCGTGTGCCAAATATCTGTTGATGATATTATCTTTGGTTGTACTAACCAACATTATAGTGACGAATTTGCCTATACGATGAGTGGGGAATATCAAATGTCTATGATGGGAGAATTGAAATTCTTCTTTGGTCTTGAAATTCGTCAATAGTGCAATGCCATCTTCATATCTCAAGAGAAATACCTCAAGGATGTGCTGAGGAAATTTCACATACAAGATTTGATACGTCTCCAACGTATCTATAATTTTTGATTGCTCCATGCTATATTATCTACTGTTTTGGATGTTTATGGGCTTTATTATACACTTTTATATCATTTTTGGGACTAACCTATTAACCCAGAGCCCAGTGCCAGTTTCTATTTTTACCTTGTTTTAGTGTTTCAAAGAAAAGGAAAATCAAACGGAGTCCAATTGACCTGAAACTTCACGGAACTCATTTTTTGAAGGAAAGAAGCCCAGAAGACTTGGAGTGCACGTCGGGGGACCTGCGAGGAGGCCAGGAGGCAGGGGGCGCGCCCTCCACCCTCGTGGGCCCCTCGTGGCTCCCCTGACGTACTTCTTCCGCCTATATATCTCCATATACCCTAAAAACATCGGGGAGCACAATAGATCGGGAGTTCCGCCGCCAGAAGCCTCTGTAGCCACCGAAAATCAATCTAGACCCGTTCCGGCACCCTGCCGGAGGGGGAATCCTTCTTCGGTGGCCATCTTCATCATCCCGGTGCTCTCCATGACGAGGAGGGAGTAGTTCTCCCTCGGGGCTAAGGGTATGTACCAGTAGCTATGTGTTTGATCTCTCTCTCTCTCTCGTGTTCTTGAGGTGATACGATCTTGATGTATCGCGAGCTTTGCTATTATATTTGGATCCTATGATGTTTCTTCCCCCCTCTACTCTCTTGTAATGAATTGAGTTTCCCCTTTGAAGTTATCTTATCGGATTGAGTCTTTAAAGATTTGAGAACACTTGATGTATGTCTTGCCGTGCGTATCTGTGGTGACAATGGGATATCACGTGATTCACTTGATGTATGTTTTGGTGATCAACTTGCGGGTTCCGCCCATGAACCTATGCATAGGGGTTGGCACACGTTTTCGTCGTGATTCTCCGGTAGAAACTTTGGGGCACTCTTTGAGGTCCTTTGTGTTGGTTGAATAGATGAATCTGAGATTGTGTGATGCATATCGTATAATCATACCACGGATACTTGAGGTGACATTGGAGTATCTAGGTGACATTAGGGTTTTGGTTGATTTGTGTCTTAAGGTGTTATTCTAGTACGAACTCTAGGGCTGTTTGTGACATCTATAGGAATAGCCCAGCTGATTGATTGGAAAGAATAACTTTGAGGTGGTTTCGTACCCTACCATAATCTCTTCATTCGTTCTCCACTATTAGTGACTTTGGAGTGACTCTTTGTTGCATGTTGAGGGATAGTTATGTGATCCAATTATGATATTATTGTTGAGGGAACTTACACTAGCGAAAGTATGAACCCTAGGCCTTATTTCCTATCATTGCAATACCGTTTACGCTCAATTTTATCATTAGTTACCTTGCTGTTTTTATATTTTCATATTACAAAACCCTTTATCTACTATCCATATACCACTTGTTTCACCATCTCTTTGCCGAACTAGTGCACCTATACAATTTACCATTGTATTGGGTGTGTTGGGGACATAAGAGACTCTTTGTTATTTGGTTGCAGGGTTGCTTGAGAGAGACCATCTTCATCCTACGCCTCCTACGGATTGATAAAGCTTAGGTCATCCACTTGAGGGAAATTTGCTACTGTCCTACAAACCTCTGCACTTGGAGGCCCGACAACGTCTACAAGAAGAAGGTTGTGTAGTAGACATCAAGCTCTTTTCTGGCGCCGTTGCCGGGGAGGTGAGTGCTTGAAGGTATATCTTTAGATCTTGCAATCGAGTCTTTTAGTTTCTTGTTTTATCACTAGTTTAGTTTATAAAAGAAAATTACAAAAAAATGGAATTGAGTTTGTCTCATACGCTTCATCTTTTTAATATCTTTCGTGAGTATGATGGAAAGGAAAATTGTGCTTGAGTGCTAGAAGAAGAATGCATTAGAATGTTTGGAACTAAATATTTGAATGATGAGCATGATTACAATGTTGTTAGTATGAATTCTTTGAATATACATGACACTAATGATGATTGCACTAATTATGATGAAAATGTCTCCTATAAACATGTCAATTTGTGTGGAGTGCATTGGGTTTGTAAGTACACACCAAATAGAGAAGATAGATATTGCAAGAAGCATAAGTACTTAGAAACTAAATTGTTGCAAGAAGAGCTAGATGACTGTGCTGAAAATTTCAATTTTCTTGGCCATACTTGTGAGCTTTGTAATGAACATGGTCATTTAATTATCCGATGCAAATTGTTTCATGATCTAATCATGTCCAAAAATTGTGATGACTTGATTTCCCTTGCACATTATAATGAACTTAGTTTGCTTATGGGCTACGAAGAAATGAAACGTATAACTAAGGATATTCCAAAATTTACCCTTGATAGAGTTCTTGATTTTGACCTAAAGGAAATTTATATGTATTGTGCGGTGAATTGCATTGAAAATCCTTATATTGCCAATTACATAAAGAAAAGAAAACAAATAGAAGATGAAGAGAATACTAATGAAAGGGAAGAGACTTCCCAATATCCTCCTATTATTTCTTATGATGAATCAGGTAACGAGGAGGAGCCTCCTATTCAACCAATCTCATTAATAAGGAGCTCCAAAAAGAGGATTGGACCCACACATGATGTGGTGAAGAAGAAGAAAAGAAAAAGGAAGAGAGGTAAAAAGATATCTCTCCCAAATAATGCTGCTCCTATTACTATTGTGCCTCATGAAAATATAATTGTGGAAGATAATGATACTTCTTATGATCTTGAAAATCTTTTTGGCACTTGCTTGGAAGAATATGATAATTGCTATACTACTGGTGCTACCTATACTATTAATGATGAGAGTGATTATGCTTATGATATGAAAAGGCCCAAGCTTGAGTAAAACTAAGGAAACACTTTCCAAGTGATGCTCATCTCAAAATCCTGCACCTACCCAATCCTTTCGAGTGAAGCCATTGGAAATCTCATACAATTCAGTCAATTTCTTTAGTGATAGAGACGAAGATCTTTTGTTCTCTGAGGAATTTGTTCTGACTGAGGAGTTAGGAATTCGCCAGTGCGGATTGCCGACAAGTGAGGAACATGATAGCCCTGAGGAGTTTGAGAGCTCAAATTTCCGACCGTTGCTGTGCTACGTGCCAGCTGTCCAAAATATCCTTTCCACCTAGCGGTCATATCATTGAAGGGCATTTATGTCTTATCATGTCGGGCTGCTCCCTAGGCTATAAATAGCCGTCCCCTACAACCACTAGTTGGATGGCTGCTCCAAGAGAAACTGACACTTGTCATTGAGAGCATCCCATCCTCCGAGGACTTTGAGCGAAAATCTTCAAGTGAGGAAAAACCCAAACCCAAACACCTACAACCCAAAGTGATTGAGCATCACTGAAGAGATTGTTCCTGTGTGGAACCGACGCTTGTTACCTTTGAGGACTGTGCATCCTCCAGATGGTTAGGCGTCATGGTCTAGAGCATCCAAGAGGAATTGTGGATCACTGAGTGACCGAGTCTGTGAAGGTTTGGAAGTCACCTGAAGACTTACCATGAGTGATTGGGCAAGGTCTGTGTGACGTTAGCTCAAGGAGAATGCCGTGAGGACTGTGTGTTCGAGACTGTGTGTCCTCAGGTTTAAATACCTAGCCACTCCAACCAGACGTACAACTGTCACAGCAGTTGAAACTGGTCTACCAAATCATCGTCTTCACCAAGCTACTGGTTCTATTTCCTCAACCCTTTCATTTTCTCATTCATGTGTTGATGAAATTGATCATTACTGTTTGAAGACTTTGACTAAAGACTTTCTCAATTTTCTCAATCCTATTTCTTCAGTCACTTTTTCTTTAGCTTGCTTATCCTGTTTACACGCTACCTGTGCTCTGTGTATATTTCATTTCATCATGATGACTATGCTACAGCTTTGTTATGCATGCACCTAAGTACTTATTCCGTTGCTTGTAGTTCGTTGCTTAGGAAATTCCTCAAGTTGAATTTCCTCTGTGACAAATTTGTAAAAATCGCCTGTTCACCCCCCTCTAGTCGACACAACACACTTTCAGCGCCGCCGGTCACATTGCAGGTGTTTGGGCCAACGGGTTTGCGGGTCGATAGCGCTGTTGTCGGATTGCGTGGGTGTGGAGTCTGGGTTGCTCCGAGTGAAAGCCTAATGATGCGGTGTCTGTGGACATCGCTTACCCCCTTGGGGGTCGCCTTGGAGCTCTCCTCTCTCCCTGGCCTCGGATGTCATCTTCAGGTGAAGACCTTGGCCCTGCGGTGCAGGGTCGGATGACGACATCGATTCACGTCGCTTCCCCTCCAGAGGGCGTCGTCTTGAAGATGGTGATTCCATGCGTGCTTTCCTAGGTCTGGACATACATGATATCGTGATTGGCAACAATCAGTTGACGATATGGAGGTTCGGGGGTGATGACCTGTTTGACAACGATGTTGATGGTGTGCAGTGCAGAGTCGCGGCAGGGCTTCGATAGTCGGCTCTTTCCGGCGTGTCCGACTGGTTTCCTCTTGGTCTTGCTATGGCGTCGCGAAGTCGGAGCTGGCTTGGAAGAGCCTAGGCGGCAACGATGATAGATGTTCGGTGGTCTTCGTCGGTGCAAGCCCTGCATATTTCTTCTGCATTTGGTCGTCCTTAAAGTCGAAGTTGTCTCGGCGATGCCCCTGGTGACCAACTGGTTGGCATAGGTCGATGTTGTCTTAGTGTAGGTTGTTGCGGTATGTGACTTGCCGATGAGGATTTTTGGGTGAAGAGTTGCTGGATCATGAAGGAGTAAGACGCTGACACCTATAGTCCGCCTCGTTGGTGCTCCTCTCTTGGCGGCGTGTGCGAGTCTTGTGTGGATAGCCAGGTTGGCCAATGTTGCCCCTTCATGGGATGCAGCAGTTTTCGCCCGGTTTTCCGCAATTAACCAAGCAATTCTTTTCTTCGTTTTTAATGAAATGAGGCAAAGCTTTTGCCTCCTTTTAAAAAAATCACCTGTACCAAAAACGTTAATAATGTGTATTAAAAATGTTTGTGAGAATTCAAAAATGTCAAACATTTGAAAAAAATGTATGTAACATTTAGAAAATGTGTATACAATGTAAATAAATATTTGTGTACTTCACAAAATATGCTTTTTAATTTAAAAATGTATGTCACATTTTCAAAAATATTCACAAAGTTTCAAAAATGTATTCATGACATTCTCAAAAAAAGTTTTATGTCATTCAAAAAATGTTTAACTTGAACTGAAAAAAAAACAAACACTTATTTGTTAAAAAATGAAAACAAGTTTTGTTAAAAATGTTAAACATGTATTTGAAATTTTTTAAATGAGTATAAAAATATTTTACATCTATTCAAAAAATGTACAACATGTATGAAAAAGTAGAAATGCGCTGGCAGAATAAAAAAACGACAATGAAATCAAAAGATAAATGAGGAAGAAAAAAACTAATAAAAGAAATTATGAAGAACAAAAATGGAAAACCGAATAAAACCATTGCAAAAATAAACAAACCTGAAAACATAAGGAAGAAAAAAAGAAATTCAAGAGAACCAATAAAGAAAATAAATAAAACCGAAGGAAAAAAATAAAATAATTACACGAAAACAAAAGAGAAGAAAACCAGACTGAATTGTCGAGGGCTGGGACTGAACGCCGCGTGAGCAAAGTTTTTTCAAGAGATGCAGCTAATGGGCCGGCCCGTTATTACGAGCTATCTAGTTGAACTATCTGAGCTATCAGAGAAGCCCCATGCTTGTCTCAATGACAGTGGGCCCAGACCCCACCCGGCAGCCTCTCAGGGTGTGTGTGTGTGGTGGGGGGAGGGGCGCAAATGATCAAATGGAGAAGTAAAGTATGATAAAAGATCCAATTTCTCTAAAAAAAGGCACAAGTGAAGGTGCAAGTGCCGCAATCAGAAGAGAAGTGGAAGTCTCCACCGTCAGGTATAGTCAAAATTCATGTAGATGCTGCAGTGGGACGACATGGAGACAACACGGTTGTGGCTGCGGTCTGCCGTGATAGCTCGGGACACTACCTAGGAGCTTCAGTGGTGACAATATCATACATGGTGGTGCCAGAAATTCTTGAAGCTTTGTCACTAGCTATGGACCTACTCCCTTCATTCTAAAATAGATGACCCAACTTTATACTAACTTTGTACTAAAGTTAGTATAAAGTTGAGTCATCTAATTTGAAATGAAGGGAGTAGCATGCAATAAAATGATAGCGACTGATTGTTTAGCCATGGTAAATCACCTGAAAGAGTATAAGGGTAGTTTTTCTTTAGAGGAGTATAAGGGTAATTCTGCAGTGATCATCGATGAGGCTAAAAGGAGGTTTCAAAACTTCAATTCAGTACAGGTTGTCCACGAGAAGAGGACTAATGTAGAGGCACATAACTTGGAAAGAGCTGCCATGACCATTACTTTTGGCCGTCATCTCTAGCTTAACTCTAGCCCAGAGATTTCCTGTATCCCTGTAAACATTTTAAGTTTTTTTTTTAGGGTTGTAAACATTTTAAGTTAATACAAAGAGTGTTTGCAGTGCTAAAAAAACAAAAAAAGCTTCACCGACCTAGCCTTGTGTTTATGGCACGAGCTAGTGGCAGGCCGACTAGCGTTCCGTTTTTTTTTCTTGGTTCATCCATTTTGTTTGGTTTTTTTACATTGTTCGTTCTTGTTTTTGGCTTGTATACATTTTAAATATTCTAAATATAGATATTCGTTAAATTAATTAATTCACTTCAATTTTTAAAATCTTCCATTACGCATTAAAAACTATTGGACACACAAGATTTAAAAAATGTATGTACAATTCAAAATAAAGTTTCGCTTGTACTAAGAAAACAGCAACGTCTATTCAAGAGATGTTCATCACGGATTTTATAAGTGTTTAACATGTATTTAAAAATTCAAATATGTATTTTGAAGACATCTTCATTATGTATTTGAAAATGTTCAAAATGTATCAAAAAATTAGTGTGTATACAAGAATATACAATGAATATATGAAAAAAAACGATCACAATATATTAAAAAAATTTCACCTTGTATTTAACAAAATTTTCAAGGTGTATCTGAAAATTGTTTCACATCCAACGGAAAATTCTCAATGTGTATTCAAAAAATGTTTAACATTTATTTGGAAAAAATGCTCAAACATGTATTTGAAAAAAACATCATGTATATGAATAATGTTCAACGTGTATCAAAAAGGTTCAATGTGTATGTGGACAATGTACAACATGTATAGGAACTATATACAATGTGTATTCGTAAAATGGTGAACATGTTTTTTTTAAAATATCATCATGTGTTCAAAAAAATAAGAAAATATGTATGTGGCAACCGTGTGTCAGATTGCAAAAGTTGGCAACCCATCGATCTACGTCTCGTCCGTCCATGAGCGTTCAAACTCCTACGCCAGAGGGCCGAGCCACGGCTCCGCGAGCACGCCGTCACCAGTTTCGATCGGCCCGGTCGTTCCCTTTCACCCCCTCGAGCACCAGCGCCTCCTCAAGTCGCCACCATTGCCCGCTGCTCCGACGAGCAGCTCCTCCACGGCCAAAACCCGCCGGAGCAGAAGCTCCATCACCATCTCCATGTGATTCCTATCTCCCCTGCAGCGCATCCAAGGCCACGTCCTCCACACGTCTTGGCCATAGCAGCCGCTGTTGCCGCTTCCCGAGCTTCGTCCCCACAGCCATAGGCTCCGGCTGGCGCCGATACGTCAAGATAGGACACTTGCATCGATCTCCTTCATCTTTGAACAATAAGTTGTGTGCTCAACTGAAAAGGATTCGTAATGAAGAGATCTATAAAATTCATGTTGAAGTCAATGTGATTCGTAGCCTAAATCACCAAATATAATGGGTAATTGGGAGTTCTTTTGTGTTTTCAGTTTTCAGATTGTTAGTTGGTTGGAGATTGAAGACAACATCTTCGGTGGGCTTCAGAGTGAGAAAGGAGCTGGGCTGGGCCCATTGGTGGGTAGAGGCCTAGTTAGGAAGAGTTAATATTTGACTCAAAAATAAAGGAAAAGTCAGTGTTTTTTTGTTTTTCGCTTCTCTGGTGCACCATTTGTACTACTCCGCCGTCCCAAAATAAGCGTCAAAGTTATGCTGAGCTTGAGACAGCTATTTTGGGAGGGGGGGGGGGGAGTTACTTTTTAATATCTAACGAGTTGCGCATAAAACATCTTTCTAACTTTGACGTAACAAAATTGATGTAGAAATATATCCTCGGTAGTTTCTATGTAAATAGAAATATAATTTATACACCACAGATCTGATAACTTTCATTCAAACACCATGCAAATTGGACCAATGATACTATTGCTGAAAAATAATCCCGTTAATTTCTATGTAAATAACATAGTAATATATGCACTATAGATATGATAACTTATGCAAAACGCCGCAGGAACTTTGACCCAGAGAAAACATACACTCGTAAATTCTGTGTAAATATCATGGTCATATACGAACCGCAGACCTGATAAATTATGCGCAAACACCATGGCAATTTTGACCGGGGATTTTTTTGTTAAGACACATAACCCCGTAAACTTATGTGTAAATAGGATAATAATTTACATTTCACGGGCTTGATACGTATGTACAAACATCATGATAACTTTGATCCCGAGGGGATGGTTATAAAGAACGTGCCCCTAGTAATTTTTGTGTAAATAACGTCGTAATATAAGCACCGAATAACCGACAATTTACATGCAAAACATCATGGTAACTTTTTAACACAAAAAAAGAGTTGTTGAAAAACATACTCTCACTAATTTATGTGTAAATGGTATGGTAATATACGTCCCGCATACCCGATAATTGACGTACAAAACATTGCGGTAACATTGATCAAGGAGGGAATTTGTTCAAAAACATACCTAGGTAATTCATGTGTAATATACAATCCGCATACATAATAACTTACATATAAACACCGCGGTAACATTTTTTATGAAGGGGAAAAATTGTTGAATAACATACACACAGTAACGTGTGTGTGAATATCATGATAATATACAAAGTGCAGATCTGATAACATGTGTATAAACACCTCGGTAACATTGACCAAAAAAGAAAAAGTGGTTGAAAAACATACCCTCGGTAACTTGTGTGCAAATAGCATGGTAATATATGAACCGAAGACCTGATAACTTATGTAAAAACACTGCGGTAACTTCTGACCTTAGGAGAAAAAGTTGAAGGAAAAAATAATGCCGGTAAATTATGTGTAAATGGAATGGTAATACACAAACAGAAGACTTGATATTTTGCACAAACACCGCGGTAAGTTTTGATCTAGGGAGGAAAAAAGTTGTTGAAAACAATTACCCAAAGGCCACTTATGTGTAAAAAGCATGGTAATATACGACCCGAAAACTTGATAAGTATATGTAAACACCACGGTAATTTTTGAAATATAGGACCTAGTATGTCGAAACTTCATGTTTTTGTCACCCGCTTTTTGTGTGCCACCATGCTTCCTCTCAAAATCATACTCCTAATAACCTACGGTCAAACCATCATGATAACTTTCACCCGGGAAGGGGAGTTGTTCAAACATACCCCCCTCCCCTCCCCCCTGCCCGGGTTAAACTTTGTGCAACTTACCATGCTACATATGTTATACTTATCGTGCTTCTAACACTATAGTTACCGACCTTCTCATGATATATTTACCAGCTTTATCATGTCAATTTTTTGGTTACTAGGGTATTAATATTAAAGTAATCATGATGCACACGTCATAGTTATCTTGCTGCTCATGCTAAATGTTATCAAGGCTAAAATTAACCTTTTTGTGTACATGGTAGAAAGAAGAAGAATTCAAGTTCCGTTGTTTACGTATTGTGAATAACAAGTTATGATGGTTGAGTTGGTTCTTGGGTGTAGTGACTATTTAGTAGACCTAAGTTCAAGGCTTCTTGTCAACGCTTTATTTCTTTTTCTTTTCCACCTACACTAACCAGCATAAAACCGGAAAAATAAGAAAACCGATCTGAAAATAAAAAACAGAAGAAAAAAATCGGTGAAAGCATTCACAACTCGATCAAAGCGGAGAGATCGAGCCAACTGACCTCAACGCTCGATCGAGCGAGCAGGCCACGATCGAAGGAGAGCGATCGAGCAGGCGGGTTGCCTTCTAATTGTCGTGTGGTAATTTTCCTAACAGGCACACATGTGCCAGTTATCCCTGTCCAAAAAATAAATTCAATGTGTATTTCTGTAGTCGAAAAAATGTTGGGACATGTATATAAAAACATGTTCATCACATATTTGAAAAATGTTCAGTGAGTATAAAAAAGTGCAGAGTGTATACAAATATGTACAACATTTATTAAATAAATCAAGATGTATTTAAAAAATAATGAAATTATAAAAATAACCAAAAATGAACAAATGTTTGACATGAATTTTTGAATTTTTAATTGCCAAATGTTTTTCAAATTAACAAAACAGATTATATTATTTTTCAAGGTACCCAATATTTTTGTAAATTGATCACACTGTTAAAATTCGCAGCGTTTTGCAAAATTCATGTAGTTTTTTTTATTTCACATTGTTATTTGTAAAATTAAGAACATATTTCAATAGAAACTGACCTAAATAAAAAAACTATTTGGAAAACATCACAGGTGAACCGGCAAGGACTACGATTCGGATTATCTAATATCATCCTCAAATAAGAATTATACCTTATTTTGACGGGTGAAAAATAAGAATTATACTAACTCTTAAAGGAAGGGACAGCTCTCTATCCGATGTGGATTCCTACGAATTATCGTATGGTTCCAGATACAGGTCCCTTTGCCCTCGCTTTTTGTTATTGCATAGGGGTATGGACTGAAGTAATCACTAAAAACACCCTCGCTTTTTGTTATTGCATAGGGGTATGGACTGAAGTAATCACTAAGAACCTTGCTATGCGTATGATGGATTTTTTTTTCTAGCAC
The DNA here is from genome assembly GCF_056163025.1 of Triticum urartu. Classification (NCBI taxonomy): domain Eukaryota; kingdom Viridiplantae; phylum Streptophyta; class Magnoliopsida; order Poales; family Poaceae; genus Triticum; species Triticum urartu. The sequence goes on from NC_141874.1 coordinate 657,996,603, forward strand.
TCGTATGATTAGAGACAATCATAGATAAATCAGTTTGTGGGCCATAGGATTTAGAGATGATTTGCTCTCTGGTCGTACTGGTCGGATGAGAAAACATCGTACGCAGAGCAATTTCGAATCGCTAATCCAGGAAAGATAGATTTTTAGCTAGAAAAACCAAAAAGCCAATACGCCATGTATCAAAACAATATCCTGCATTCGGCCGATGTATTTAGCGTAGTAATCTATACAAATGGATCGACTATGTCTGGTTTACTCCTTAAAAACCGAATAATGGTAACATAATTGTGCGTATGCGTATCAAATCAAACACCCATAGACCAAGCAATTCGAGGTTTACCACCAAGCCAGTCCTCTAAACTAGTTTGACAAATCATTGCAATCATGGGTACATTTTGCATAAGTTATTGGAGCAACTTATTTCGTAACATCGTACATTCGTACCGCACACACAGCCGATGACACCACACCCGCATGGATCACTGAAACAACCCCAGCAAATCACTCTCGAAAACTACCAAACGTAAGGTCGTGCCAACTGAAAGCCACCCAGCTGAAGTTTCAGGGAGCCGGCTGCAGGAGCGTGCTCCCGAGCGCGGCGCGGAGGGCCTCCACCTCGTCCTTGGGCAGCACCGCCGTGACGACGCGGCCGCGCCCGTCGGCGTCCGGCTGCACCAGCACGGCGCCCTCCTCGCCGACGCCGTCCAAGCCGTACTCCACGTGCGCGGGCCGCTGCCCCTTGATCTCCAGCCCGTACAGGTCCACCTGCTCCATGTCCACGAAGGTCAGGTTCGCGCCGTAGATGACCACGTCCCCCGGGAACGCCACCACCGCCGCGGTCTCGTCGACGACGTTCTTGGCCAGCAGCGCCGCCAGCTCGGACACGTCGGACTTGGCCGGCGGCGAGCCCGCCTCCACGTACCCGACCCTCTGCTCGTTGGCCAGGGAGTTGCCGCTCCTGGCCGACATGTCGTTCCTCACCACCGTCACCGTCTTCACCTCCTTGCCGGCCCTGATCTTCGCCACCGTCTGCCACAGGAGCGCCGAGATGAGCTCGAAGGCGCCGCCGGCAGCCGCTGGCTCCTGCTGCTGCAGCCTCGTGAGCATCGGCTCGGTGACGTGGAAGGAGTAGCCCGCCATGTCGACGCCGGCGGGGACAAACCAGTAGTCCTCGATGGGCCCGACCGGCTTCACGGAGCGCGGCACGGCGGCGTCGGCGGGCGCGCGGTCCTGCGGCTCGTTCTTGGGGTTGACGGTGACGGCGCCTGGCGTCTTGCCGCCCAGTATCTTTGCCCAGTGGTTGAAGCAGGTGGTCGCCGTGGCCACGTCGCCGATGAGGTGCGCCCAGCTGAACCCCAGCGCCATCGCTCCACACTTGAAGTTTGTGACCTGCGAAGCTCATTCAGCCAGAGGAAGCGCTGTCATTTTTACAACTTGGAGCTGAAATTACTGTGCTACAGAACAAGATTCAAGTTTAATACGGGCCAAGCAAGCAAGGCTTGGGACGTCCACATGGCAAGGCCGATCATAGATTCATAAATGCACCACCGGCAACGACGGCACGGCGATCCGTAAAACATTATGCTGACTGCAAGCGCACACGCATCCTTAAATGGTCGTCTTCAGTGTGAGTGTTGAGTCGTCTTCAGCGTCAATGTTCACTCTTCTACTCCTACTTGGGTTCACTGTTGTCAAATGAACGCACGCATGGCTAGCTTGGCATGCTAGCTTAGGCGATTCACTGGTGAAGCACAGGGATACAGCGTGTTACTGGACCCTGATGGACCAAGCATTTCAAGGACCGAGAGAATATCCGGTAGGTGGGAAGTGGGAACTGCGTTTGAAATTTTTCACAAGTTGTCAAACAATACAGTATATTAAGAGGGCGATGTTCTATTATTAGCATGTGAAATTCAAGTTTAGACACAAAATCATTTGCGAGGTATTAAAAAGGAAAACCAATTCGGCAATAGATAGCGAATAGCGACTTTCACCGTTTGACACTACTACTCATTGCTGATTTTGTAATTTTTCCAACGCCAGAAATTAATTTATGTTTGAACTTGGAATTTTATATGTCAACAGAGAGCTATCTCTTCGACATACTCTAGTATTCTTTTGGGAAATTTCTGAAACTTCAAAACATAGTTTTCACCGGATATTCTCTAGCACCAATACTGGTAGCAGGATCAAATTCAGCTGGATCTTCCTTTTGTCGAGTTCGATGTATGATAGTAAGATTGATGGTTGGGCTGGAATTCAATTCAAGAGATGTTGGCATCTGAGATGTGGTACGAGCAGTAATCTCGGATGGAAAGGAAAACTGAATTACAGTACGTACACAAGTTGCACTGACACCGGTTCTTGTCTCGGCAGAGGCAGACGTGGTGCAGTTAATACCAGCGCTGCCGACGCCTACTGGCAGGCCCCGGTACGGGTGCAATGAATGATGTATTGAACTAAACCGCACATGATCTGTACAGTGGAACACTACTAAGGGCCTCATTGATTTATAGGATTGCAAAAACACAGGAGCAAGAAAAACGTAGGATTGGGATGGCATGTTCACTGGATCCCTACAAGATTTTGAGTTTGTTTGATTGTGTCACGGGAAACACAAACGATTTCTTTCAAGAGGTTGAAGTGGATGTTAGAATTCCTATGAAATGCAGTACAAATGAATCCTTAGGAAAAAAATCCTACATGATTCATCAAAGAGACCCTTACCTTTTCACCTTTCACATGCCAAAATTTTCTCGTCTAGTGTATCATCATCAGTTGATTCAGTTCGTCATTTTGCTGGATGAAATTCTGATCATGCACATCGGTGGGAGTGGGATGCCCTATCCTACCGCTAAAACCGCCTCACTTGCTTCGCATGATCCCTGTGCATCGTACTACCACACTCTACTAACGATTTAAGAAGAGCGAGGACGAAACCGGGCGCACTGATGGCTTCCGATTTTGAGGCCCATACCCAGTTCTAGCATAAATTTCTGATGGTCACACCTACAGCTGCGAACCACACCGAAAGCTACATCTTGATGATCATCTAATCTTATCCCGCGTCAAAAAGAAGCCAGCCAGATCGATCTCTGGTAAAAGTACTAAAATCTTTATCTACCTACAATGTCAACAATCCAAGCAAGCAACTCCCGATTGAAGATTCAACGGGCCGAGCAATTGTTCAATCGAATATAAGTGGTACTATTTCATTTCATTATCGTCGGGGTATGATTGGACTGGAGGCGGGAATGAGAATGGTCGACGGTTGGGTTGGTTTACCTGGACGTAGAGCAGCGGGGAGAAGAAGAGCTCGGGGCCGAGCACCTTGTCGTAGCAGAGCTGGCGGACGCGGTCGACGGCGCCGTCGCGGAGCCACTCGTCCAGCGCGCGCTCGCACCGGGCCTCCACGATGCGGACGCCGCAGTCGTTGCACTTGACGTAGGGCCGGCGCGAGGCCTCCTGCTCGTCGTCGGCGGGGCGGCGGACGCGGCCGGCCACGGGGTAGTAGGCGTCCAGCCAGGGGAACATGGGGTCCTTGAGCACCTTGGTGGTCACCCCGCGCACCACCTCCCCCGCCGCGTAGTAGTACACCCCGCGCAGGTAGTGCAGCCGGAACGCCAGGTCCGCGTCCCCCAGCCCGTACCCCTCCACCTCCGTCACCGAGCTCGGCACCACCGTCGACAGCCGGTGCCCGTGCACCGCCGCCGCCGCCGTTTGCCCCTCGAGCCCCATGCCGATCGCGCCGCGCAACAACTGCGTGCACGTACAAGCTCGCGACTTCTTGGGCTAAGCTGAAGCTCGCTGTGTGGGTGCAAGGCCTCGGTTTGTTGGTGGGACGCGTGTGGGGGTGGCGTATATATCCGGCCCGGGATGGGTGGATGGACGGAAGCCGGCACACGGCAGTTCGCCGGTAACCGGTTGGGGCTTAAATACGGGCGCGGGCGGGGTTGGTTGGGGAGGTGAGCAACGGACGGACGGACGGACGGATGGGTTCGACTCGACGGCTCCGACCTGACGACGGGGTGACGAGGCGCGAGCCGCCGTGCAGCGGTGCACGGTTGCCGGGCGGCGGCGGTGAATTGATGGCTGGCTCGCCGGACAGGATGTCGCGCACTGTTTTGCTTGGCTGTGTTCTCTGGATGTCGTGTGATCTGTACAAGGATGGCGGAGGAATGTAGTACGCCAGTGGGATTGGATCTGAGGACAACGGATTCGGATCCACGCGCGCGTCATCGGTGGCGCACGGAACAGTGCGTGGCCGCTGCAATAGTGGCGGTGCCGGCGAGGCGTCGGCGTCGGCGTCTCCTCTTCGGTGGACTCCGTATGTAGGTGGCGGGACTGGACTTCACCTACGCGACAGGTGCGCGATGACGGTGGACGTGGTGGTAGCACGAGCCGTCGACACTGTTGATGGTCACGTGGAGGCATGGCCATGGCCCCGTATGGTACTCCCTCCGTTCCATAATGTGGTGTTCATAGATTTTTACAAAAGTCAAACATTATAAATTTTGACCATGTTTATAAAGAAAAGAGGTAAATACACCAAAAGTCTTAGAACTTGCACACGGCGGTCATTTTGGTGCACAAAGTTGCAAAATACGTGTTTGGAGTCACTAAACTTGCGAGACTGTTCAAATACAGTCACTCTCTCTGTACGCGAGCGTATTCGTCGATGCCAGCATGGCATGGGCCCGCTGTCAATGACACATGAACGCATTTTTGCACAAAACCCCTTCTTCTTCTTCTTCTATGCAAAATAAAAAATCAACAATCGATGGGACGAAAAGTTTAACTGCCAGATCTCGAACCCCGACCTAATGCTAATACAATACAGGTCACACAAACTGCGCCACACATCTGTAGACAGCTATTAAGAGTAACTAAGATTAATGTACAAAAACGGAAGCGCTCATGGAACAAAAATGGGCTGTGGTCCGGTGACCCATTTTGCACTTGTTTATTTTTCAGAAATTTGTAGATAGTATGCAAATTATAATGCCATTAATAAGATAATTTCAAATAATTTTCATGTATTATTCTAAAATAATACTTATGAATTATAAAAATGTTTGCATAATAATAACACAAATAGTTTTTAAATATTCATAATAACACCTATTCGTTTTATTTGAGAAATTCGTGGATCAGAAAAAATTGTTCATGTATTATTTTCAAATAATATTGTTTGTGCAATTCAAAATATGTACATGCGTTCAAAAAACTACATGGCATTTATAAAAATGTTTAAACACTGAAAAATATTCATGTAAATTAAGAAATGTACATTGCATTTAAAAAATGTTGACACATTTCAAAAAAAATTGTGAGTTTTACACAATGTACAATTATGCTCGCATGGTTCAAAAAACTGTTCGTGTAGTTTTTCTATTGCATGAACATATTTTGAATTACACGAACATTTTTTACAATGTTTAAACATTTTTTAAAATGGCACATACTTATAGAGAACAAGAGTGATAAAAACATATACATTGTCTATCTCTAAATTACATCACATGTCGCAGTTGCTTGGTGGTTGGCTTATGCGCGAGTGAATCTCCATGTCACAGGTTCGAACCCACCGGTTGCACTTTGCATTCTTATTATTAGAAGACATAAATTTCTTCATTATCACTTTTTGGGTCCACCCGGATAGGATATACAGTATAATATAGTAGTGCAAAGTAAACACATGATACTGTTGGCGTGGTGGTTGTTCAATCGTGCCACTTAGCAGTACGTCCAAGCATGGAACCCCGCCGCCCCACTATTTTTCTTATTCTAGGGGTTCCTATGTAAATAAAAAACAACTGCGGGCTTTTCTACAAATCTATCATACAAGAGCAATTACGGTGGCTGACAGGGGGCCTGTGCCATACTGGCGTCTACGGATACGCATGCGTACGGTGAGAGTGACTGTATTTGAACGGCCTCGCAAGTTTAGTGACCACAAACATGTATTTTACAACTTTGTGTACCAAAGTAACCGCCGCACGCAAGTTCTAAGACCTCTGGTGTATTTACCTCTAAAGAAAAGTAGGTATATCTAAAATACCAAATGCACAGCATTGAATACATCGAGAGTTATTTTTTTTAGAATATACATGTTTGGTATTGTAGATGTAGACAATTTTTTTTATACACTTGATCAAAGTGGGCAAAGTTTGACTTTAACAAAAATCTATAGACACTATATTGTAGAATGGAGGGAGTATGTGTAGCTGAGATCTGTACCGTGGTAGTAGTACTACACGGAACAGGTATGCGGTAAAGTTCAACGTGGCCCTACAAAAGTGACAGTCCTATGAAGCAGTGCCCAGAAACCTTTTTTTTAATTTATATATTTTGTCTAGTAGTTTTTTCGTCTAGTTGTAAAAATGCATAAATAAATGGACCGCAATATCTCGGGAATGGTTTTTTTTTTGAATATTTTGAATTGCTTACCACACGTGTCACGTGGTATATCTCACGAGCGTTCGTTGTGAGGGGTTAGCATTTGTAAACGTATTAGATGGCAAGTTTAGTTGTATGGGGTTGATGGTTTCTTAAAAAACGCATGACATTTTCCGGAAAGAAGAGAAAATTTGCGGCGAAAAACAACATGATTTATATGTTCATTTTGTGTGCTTAAGAACCAAGTATGTGGATGTATAAGGGCAAATATTACAATAACTCGAAAGCGTTTTGTAAGCCCGGGTCAAATGCTCTTGCTATGAATAGTAAAAGAAAATTTAAAAATTATGGCAACAAGCATTGCTTGGTTTTCTGTGCACTTACAAAGTTTTCGTGATGAAATCACATTCCTGGAGGTCTGAGCAAAAACAATAAAATCAGCACTCTGAAATGCTTTCAAAAATTGTCTTTTTGGAGCATTGATTTTTTTTCATTAACCCACAGCATTAGGGATGGTTTTTCTTCATGAAAATTTGCACGAATGTAGAAAATTCAACAATGTTTGTCACCAAATTTTATTTCATTTTACTATTTTTTGAATTTTTTTCACGAGGACGCATTTGAGCTCGAATGTAGAAACCCTATGTTCCCCATATTTGTCTTATTTATGTACACCACGAAGAAATATATCTCCTCATGTACTTGCGAAATAATAATAGCATAATTCACTAAAATCGTAAAAGTTTTACAAAAATGTAGCGCGGAGCTAGGGACCCATTTGTGTTTTCCATTGTCCTATGCTGTTTATGTTTGTATACCAAAATTCACAATATTTACCGCATTACAACGGTACTACCATAACCTCAAGAAAAAGCTAAGTTGCCACACAACACTCATCCTCTGTGGTCGATTACATCTACCTCTTTCGCCTCTGGTGGCCGGTTTCAGCGTCGAAAGATGAGGAAGACAATGGATCTTTGTGCTCACGGGTTCTTGGTCTAGTTTTTCTAGGTTCGGGTGTCCTTGTGTCGTTCGTCACGATGACTTAGTGGAATAAGTACCCTCGGTCATGTCCCTGTCGCATGGAACTCGTTCTGCCATGGTTGTGTGGCATGTTAGGGTTTTCTCATGTCTGGTATGTCGGGTTGTGGAAGATCAAGTTGTCAAACTTTCACCTTGGTCCATCTACTGGCATGACCGCATCACTGAGACCATGCGACGACGCTTTCACTATCATTGTGTTGTTTGGTCTCCTCGTTCGACCTTCGTCTCTCATTTCTATGTCGAAAGGTCCATTCTCGCGATTTTTGTTGTTGATGACGTACATGACTTCTTAGTTGTAGTTACAACGATTCTCTGGCTCTGACAATGTGTGGCATGTACATATGGAGCTAGGCTCATAGTGATATACCTAAATAGTTCATTCGAAATACACACATGCCACCTAATCAAAGGCCCACCATAACATGCCCGAGAAAAGGTTTTTCATTTTTGGTTGATTCCATGCACACATCTCACTTCAGCACATATACCGTCTCATTAAAGGTCAACTCAACATGCATGGAAAAAGTTTTTCACTATATGATGCCACTATATTGAAAAAATTCGTAATATATAATATATAATTTTTATTTTATTTTAGTTTGTGTATTATTAATTCTGCTACGAATGTTTCACACAATCAAACCACTAAAGTTTATTGCAATTCCACAGCGGTATTTCTAGTAAAATAGTTGTTTCTTATTATTCGAGGCCTTCTTTGCTTGGGGTCTGCGTACCGGCGCGGTCACGCCACCTGGCGCGGAGGGGACGAGCCATATTCGTAGGAGAGCAATGCTACACATACGTAATGTTACGTTCAGATTTTACATAAAAGCTGATGTGGGGTTTGTTAATTGGGCCAGGATTTGCAGCTGGGGCCCACCCCGGTTAAAATAGGGGGGAGAAGGAAATTTTATGGAAGGTTACGCCCTACATAGAACGTTTCGTAGGTGTAGAATTATCATTATTTTTTTGAAACTAGAACACCTTGCATTCCAAAAAAATTACGGTGGACTGACCCGATCGGCGGCCACGGCATGGGTTACATCAGGTGGCAAATCAGACTGCCAGATCAGCTGACTATCAGACTCAGCCCTCACACCAACAAAAGCTAACAAATGTGCTGGGTTATTACATGCCATCGGACAGAATAAGACTTTATGCTCTATAAACCCTAGCTGGAGAAGGAACTTCGCTTCACGGATTAGCACGCCAAGAGAGCTGCGATCCTGGGATATGCCGTCAACAGCTAACTGCAGGGGTTGGCAATCAGTCTAAAAGAACACCCGACCCATGCCTTGGAGCTCTGCGAACTGGATGGCCTTCATCAAAGCTTCCGCTTCCGCGTGCAGCGGACTGCTTAAATTCAGGAGTCTACCCGCTGCCGCCACTATGCAGTCCCCTCTGCTGTCATGAACCAGGAGGTGTTGGACATATGCCCTAGAGGCAATAATAAAATGATTATTTTATTTCCTTGTTCATGATAATTGTCTATTATTCATGCTATAATTGTATTATCCGGAAATCGTAATACATGTGTGAATACATAGACCACAATGTGTCCCTAGTGAGCCTCTAGTTGACTAGCTCGTTGATCAACAGATAGTCATGGTTTCCTGGCTATGGACATGGGGATGTCATTGATAACGGGATCACATCATTAGGAGAATGATGTGATGGACAAGACCCAAACCTAAGCATAGCACAAAGATCGTGTAGTTCGTTTGCTGTAGCTTTTCTGGATGTCAAGTATCATTTCCTTAGACCATGAGATTGTGCAACTCCCGGATACCGTAGGAGTGCCTTGGGTGTGCCAAGCGTCACAACGTAACTGGATGACTATGAAGGTACATTATAGGTATCTCCGAAAGTGTCTGTTGTGTTGGCACGAATCGAGACTGGGATTTGTCACTCCGTATGACGGAGAGGTATCTCTGGGCCCACTCGGTAATGCATTATCATAATGAGCTCAATGTGATCAAGTGGTTGATCACGGGATCATGCATTACGGTACGAGTAAAGTGACTTGCCGGTAACGAGACTGAACGAGGTATTCGGATACCGACGATCGAGTCTCGGGCAAGTAACGTACCGATTGACAAAGGGAATTGAGTACGGGATTGATTAGGTCCTCGACATCGTGGTTCATCCGATGAGATCATCGAGGAGCATGTGGGAGCCAACATGGGTATCCAGATCCCGCTGTTGGTTATTGACCGGAGAGTCATCTCGGTCATGTCTACATGTCTCCCGAACCCGTAGGGTCTACACACTTAAGGTTCGGTGACGCTAGGGTTGTAGAGATATGAGTATGCAGTAACCCGAAAGTTGTTCGGAGTCCCGGATGAGATCCCGGACGTCATGAGGAGTTTCGGAATGGTTCGGAGATGAAGAATTATATATAGGAAGTGCAGTTTCGGCCATCGGGAGAGTTTCGGGGGTCAGCGGTATTGTACCGGGACCACCGGAAGGGTCCCGGGGGTCCACCGGGTGGGGCCACCCATTCTGGAGGGCCTCATGGGCTCAAGTGGGGAGGGAACCAGCCCATAGTGGGCTGGTGCGCCCCCCCCCTTGGGCCCCCATGCGCCTAGGGTTGGGAACCCTAGGGGAGGGGGCGCCTCCACTTGCCTTGGGGGGCACTCCACCCCCTTGGCCGCCGCCCCCCTAGGAGATCCCATCTCCTAGGGCCGGCGCACCCCCTAGGGGGCCTATATATACGGGGGAGGGAGGGCAGCCGCACCTGAAGCCTTGGCGCCTCCCTCTCCCCTGTTACACCTCTCCCTCTCGCAGAAGCTCGGCGAAACCCTGCTGCGATCACCGCTGCATCCACCACCACGCCGTCGTGCTGCCGGATCTCCGTCAACCTCTCCTTCCCCCTTGCTGGATCAAGAAGGAGGAGACGTCATCCGCTCCATACGTGTGTTGAATGCGGAGGTGCCATCCGTTCGGCACTTGGTCATCGGTGATTTGGATCACGGCGAGTACGAGTCCATCATCCCCGTTCTCTTGAACGCTTCCGCTCGCGATCTACAAGGGTATGTAGATGCACTCCCCTCTCGTTGCTAGATGACTCCATAGATAGATCTTGGTGAAACGTAGAGAATTTTTTTTGTTTTCTGCAACGTTCCCCAACAGTGGCATCATGAGCTAGGTCTATGCGTAGTTACTATGCACGAGTAGAACACAAAGTAGTTGTGGGCGTCGATATTGCCAATTTGCTTGCCGTTACTAGTCTTATCTTGATCCGGCGGCATCGTGGGATGAAGCGGCCCGGACCAACCTTACACGTACGCTTACGTGAGACCGGTTCCACCGACTGACATGCACTAGTTGCATAAGGTGGCTGGCGGGTGTCTGTCTCTCCCACTTTAGTCGGATCGGATTCGATGAACAGGGTCCTTATGAAGGGTAAATAGAAATTGGCAATTCACGTTGTGGTTTTGGCGTAGGTAAGAAAACGTTCTTGCTAGAACCCTATTGCAGCCACGTAAAAACTTGCAACAACAATTAGAGGACGTCTAACTTGTTTTTGCAGCAAGTGTTTTGTGATGTGATATGGCCAAAGTTGTGATGAATGATATATATGTGATGTATAAGATGAATGTTCTTGTAATAGGAATCATGACTTGCATGTCGATGAGTATGACAACCGGCAGGAGCCATAGGAGTTGTCTTTATTTTTTGTATGACCTGCGTGTCATTGAGAAACGCCATGTAAATTACTTTACTTTATTGCTAAACGTGTTAGCCATAGTAGTAGAAGTAATAGTTGGCAAGCAACTTCATGGAGACATGATGATGGAGATCATGATGATGGAGATCATGGTGTCATGCCGGTGACAAGATGATCATGGAGCCCCAAGATGGAGATCAAATGATACTGGCCATATCATGTCACTATTATTTGATTGCATGTGATGTTTATCATGTTTTTGCATCTTGTTTACTTAGAACGACGGTAGTAAATAAGATGATCCCTCATAATAATTTCAAGAAAGTGTTCCCCCTAACTGTGCACCGTTGCGAAAGTTCGTTGTTTCGAAGCACCACGTGATGATCGGGTGTGATAGATTCCAACGTTCACATACAACGGGTGTAAGACAGATTTACACATGCAAACAATTAGGTTGACTTGACGAGCCTAGCATGTAAAGACATGGCCTCAGAACACAGAAGACCGAAAGGTCGAGCATGAGTCGTATAGAAGATACGATCAACATGAAGATGTTCACCGATGTTGACTAGTCTGTCTCACGTGATGATCGGACACGGCCTAGTTAACTAGTATCATGTTATACTTAGATGACTGGAGGGATGTCTATCTGAGTGGGAGTTCATCGAATAATTTGATTAGATGAACTTAATTATCATGAACTTAGTCTAAAATCTTTACAACATGTATTGTAGATCAAATGGCCAACGTTGTCCTCAACTTCAACGCGTTCCTAGAGAAAACCAAGCTGAAAGACGATGGCAGAAACTATACGGACTGGGTCCAGAACCTGAGGATCATCCTCATAGCTGCCAAGAAAGATTATGTCCTACAAGCACCGCTAGGTGAAGCACCTGCTCTCCCAGCAGAACAAGACGTTATGAACGCTTGGCAGACACGTGCTGATGATTACTCCCTCGTTTAGTGCGGCATGCTTTACAGCTTAGAACCGGGGCTCCAAAAGCGTTTTGAGAGACACGGAGCATATGAGATGTTCGAAGAGCTGAAAATGGTTTTTCAAGCTCATGCCCGGGTCGAGAGATATGAAGTCTCCGACAAGTTCTTCAGCTGTAAGATGGAGGAAAACAATTCTGTCAATGAGCACATACTCACTATGTCTGGGTTACATAACCGCTTGACTCAGCTGGGAGTTAATCTCTCGGATGACGCGGTCATTGACAGAATCCTTCAGTCGCTTCCACCGAGCTACAAGAGCTTTGTGATGAACTTCAATATGCAGGGGATGGAAAAGACCATTCCTGAAGTATTTCCAATGCTGAAATCAGCAGAGGTAGAAGTCAAAAAGGAACATCAAGTGTTGATGGTGAATAAAACCACTAAGTTCAAGAAAGGCAAGGGTAAGAAGAACTTCAAGAAGGACGGCAAGGGAGTTGCCGCGCCCGGTAAGCAAGCTGCTGGGAAGAAGCCAAAGAATGGACCCAAGCCCGAGACTGAGTGCTTTTATTGCAAGGGAAGTGGTCACTGGAAGCGGAACTGCCCCAAATAATTAGCAGACAAGAAGGCTGGCATCACGAAAGGTATATGTGATATACATGTAATTGATGTGTACCTTACCAGTACTCGTAGTAGCTCCTGGGTATTTGATACCGGTGCAGTTGCTCACATTTGTAACTCAAAGCAGGAGCTGCGGAATAAGCGGAGACTGGCGAAGGACGAGGTGACGATGTGCGTCGGGAATGGTTCCAAGGTCGACGTGATCGCCGTCGGCACGCTACCTCTACATTTACCTACGGGATTAGTTTTAAACCTCAATAATTGTTATTTAGTGCCAGCTTTGAGCATGAACATTGTATCAGGATCTCGTTTAATTCGAGATGGCTACTCATTTAAATCCGAGAATAATGGTTGTTCTATTTATATGAGAGATATGTTTTATGGTCATGCTCCGATGGTGAATGGTTTATTCTTAATGAATCTCGAGCGTAATGCTACACATATTCATAGTGTGAATACCAAAAGATGTAAGGTTGATAATGATAGTCCCACATACTTGTGGCACTGCCGCCTTGGTCACATAGGTGTCAAACGCATGAAGAAGCTCCATGCAGATGGACTTTTAGAGTCTCTTGATTACGAATCATTTGACACGTGCGAACCATGCCTCATGGGTAAAATGACCAAGACTCCGTTCTCAGGAACAATGGAGCGAGCAACCAACTTATTGGAAATCATACATACTGATGCGTGCGGTCCAATGAGTGTTGAGGCTCGCGGTGGCTATCGTTATGTTCTTACCCTCACTGATGACTTGAGTAGATATGGGTATGTCTATTTAATGAAACACAAGTCTGAGACCTTTGAAAATTTCAAGGAATTTCAGAGTGAGGTTGAAAATCAACGTGACAGAAAAATCAAGTTCTTGCGATCAGATCGTGGGGGAGAATACTTGAGTCACGAATTTGGCACACACTTAAGAAAATGTGGAATAGTTTCACAACTCACGCCGCCTGGAACACCTCAGCGTAATGGTGTGTCCGAACGTCGTAATCGCACTCTATTAGATATGGTGCGATCTATGATGTCTCTTACCGATTTACCGCTATCATTTTGGGGCTATGCTTTAGAGACTGCCACATTCACTTTAAATAGGGCTCCGTCGAAATCCATTGAGACGACATCGTATGAATTATGGTTTGGGAAGAAACCTAAGCTGTCGTTTCTAAAAGTTTGGGGATGCGATGCTTATGTCAAGAAACTTCAACCTGAAAAGCTCGAACCCAAGTCGGAAAAATGCGTCTTCATAGGATACCCTAAAGAAACTATTGGGTATACCTTCTACCTTAGATCCGAAGGCAAGATCTTTGTTGCCAAGAATGGATCCTTTCTAGAGAAAGAGTTTCTCTCGAAAGAAGTAGGTGGGAGGAAAGTAGAACTTGATGAAGTATTACCTCTTGAACCGGAAAGTGGCGCAACTCAAGAAAATGTTCCTGAGGTGCCTGCACCGACTAGAGAGGAAGTTAATGATGATGATCATGAAACTTCAGATCAAGTTGCTACTGAACTTCGTAGGTCCACAAGGACACGTTCCGCACCAGAGTGGTACGGCAACCCTGTCTTGGAAATCATGTTGTTAGACAACGGTGAACCTTCGAACTATGAAGAAGCGATGGCGGGCCTGAATTCCGACAAATGGCTGGAAGCCATGAAATCCGAGATAGGATCCATGTATGAAAACGAAGTATGGACTTTGACTGACTTGCCCGTTGATCGGCGAGCCATAGAAAATAAATGGATCTTTAAGAAGAAGACAAACGCGGATGGTAATGTGACCATCTATAAAGCTCGGCTTGTCGCTAAGGGTTATCGACAAGTTCAAGGGGTCGACTATGATGAGACTTTCTCACCCGTAGCAAAGCTGAAGTCCGTCCGAATCATGTTAGCAATTGCCGCATTCTATGATTATGAGATATAGCAAATGGACGTCAAAACGACATTCCTTAATGGTTTCCTTAAGGAAGAATTGTATATGATGCAGCCGGAAGGTTTTGTCGATCCTAAGAATGCTGACAAGGTGTGCAAGCTCCAACGCTCGATTTATGGGCTGGTGCAAGCATCTCGAAGTTGGAACATTCGCTTTGATGAGATGATCAAAGCGTTTGGGTTTATGCAGACTTATGGAGAAGCCTGCATTTACAAGAAAGTGAGTGGGAGCTCTGTAGCATTTCTCATATTATATGTGGATGACATACTGTTGATGGGAAATGATATAGAATTCTTGGAAAGCATAAAGGCCTATTTGAACAAGTGTTTTTCAATGAAGGACCTTGGAGAAGCTGCTTATATATTAGGCATCAAAATCTATAGAGATAGATCGAGACGCCTCATTGGTCTTTCACAGAGTACGTACCTTGACAAGATATTGAAGAAGTTCAAAATGGATCAGTCAAAGAAGGGGTTCTTGCCTGTATTGCGAGGTACGAGATTGAGCTTGGCTCAATGCCCGACCACGGCAGAAGATAGAGAAAAGATGAGTGTCGTCCCCTATGCCTCGGCCATAGGGTCTATCATGTATGCTATGCTGTGTACCAGACCTGATGTAAACCTTGTCGTGAGTTTGGTAGGAAGGTACCAAAGTAATCCCGGCATGGAACACTGGACATCGGTCAAAAATATCCTGAAGTACCTGAAAAGGACTAAGGAAATGTTTCTCGTTTATGGAGGTGACGAAGAGCTCGTCGTAAAGGGTTACGTCGATGCTAGCTTCGACACAAATCTGGATGACTCTAAGTCACAAACCGGATATGTGTATATTTTGAATGGTGGGGCAGTAAGCTGGTGCAGTTGCAAGCAAAGCGTTGTGGCGGGATCTACATGTGAAGCGGAGTACATGGCAGCCTCGGAGGCAGCACACGAAGCAGTCTGGGTGAAGGAGTTCATTACCGACCTAGGAGTCATACCCAATGCGTCGGGCCCGATGACTCTCTTCTGTGATAACACTGGAGCTATTGCCCTTGCCAAGGAGCCCAGGTTTCACAGGAAGACCAGGCATATCAAGCGTCGCTTCAACTCCATTCGTGAAAGTGTTCAAAATGGAGACATAGAGATTTGTAAAGTACATACGGACCTGAATGTAGCAGATCCGTTGACTAAACCTCTCCCTAGAGCAAAACATGATCAACACCAGAATTCCATGGGTGTTCGATTCATCACAATGTAACTAGATGATTGACTCTAGTGCAAGTGGGAGACTGTTGGAAATATGCCCTAGAGTTAACAATAAAATGATTATTATATTTCCTTGTTCATGATAATTGTATATTATTCATGCTATAATTGTATTATCCGGAAATCGTAATACATGTGTGAATACATAGACCACAATGTGTCCCTAGTGAGCCTCTAGTTGACTAGCTCGTTGATCAACAGATAGTCATGGTTTCCTGGCTATGGACATGGGGATGTCATTGATAACGGGATCACATCATTAGGAGAATGATGTGATGGACAAGACCCAAACCTAAGCATAGCACAAAGATCGTGTAGTTCGTTTGCTGTAGCTTTTCTGGATGTCAAGTATCATTTCCTTAGACCATGAGATTGTGCAACTCCCGGATACCGTAGGAGTGCCTTGGGTGTGCCAAGCGTCACAACGTAACTGGATGACTATGAAGGTACATTATAGGTATCTCCGAAAGTGTCTGTTGTGTTGGCACGAATCGAGACTGGGATTTGTCACTCCGTATGACGGAGAGGTATCTCTGGGCCCACTCGGTAATGCATTATCATAATGAGCTCAATGTGATCAAGTGGTTGATCACGGGATCATGCATTACGGTACGAGTAAAGTGACTTGCCGGTAACGAGACTGAACGAGGTATTCGGATACCGACGATCGAGTCTCGGGCAAGTAACGTACCGATTGACAAAGGGAATTGAGTACGGGATTGATTAGGTCCTCGACATCGTGGTTCATCCGATGAGATCATCGAGGAGCATGTGGGAGCCAACATGGGTATCCAGATCCCGCTGTTGGTTATTGACCGGAGAGTCATCTCGGTCATGTCTACATGTCTCCCGAACCCGTAGGGTCTACACACTTAAGGTTCGGTGACGCTAGGGTTGTAGAGATATGAGTATGCAGTAACCCGAAAGTTGTTCGGAGTCCCGGATGAGATCCCGGACATCACGAGGAGTTCCGGAATGGTTCGGAGATGAAGAATTATATATAGGAAGTGCAGTTTCGGCCATCGGGAGAGTTTCGGGGGTCAGCGGTATTGTACCGGGACCACCGGAAGGGTCCCGGGGGTCCACCGGGTGGGGCCACCCATTCTGGAGGGCCTCATGGGCTCAAGTGGGGAGGGAACCAGCCCATAGTGGGCTGGTGCGCCCCCCCCCTTGGGCCCCCATGCGCCTAGGGTTGGGAACCCTAGGGGAGGGGGCGCCTCCACTTGCCTTGGGGGGCACTCCACCCCCTTGGCCGCCGCCCCCCTAGGAGATCCCATCTCCTAGGGCCGGCGCACCCCCTAGGGGGCCTATATATAGGGGGGAGGGAGGGCAGCCGCACCTGAAGCCTTGGCGCCTCCCTCTCCCCTGTTACACCTCTCCCTCTCGCAGAAGCTCGGCGAAACCCTGCTGCGATCACCGCTGCATCCACCACCACGCCGTCGTGCTGCCGGATCTCCGTCAACCTCTCCTTCCCCCTTGCTGGATCAAGAAGGAGGAGACGTCATCCGCTCCATACGTGTGTTGAATGCGGAGGTGCCATCCGTTCGGCACTTGGTCATCGGTGATTTGGATCACGGCGAGTACGAGTCCATCATCCCCGTTCTCTTGAACGCTTCCGCTCGCGATCTACAAGGGTATGTAGATGCACTCCCCTCTCGTTGCTAGATGACTCCATAGATAGATCTTGGTGAAACGTAGAGAATTTTTTTTGTTTTCTGCAACGTTCCCCAACAGTGGCATCATGAGCTAGGTCTATGCGTAGTTACTATGCACGAGTAGAACACAAAGTAGTTGTGGGCGTCGATATTGCCAATTTGCTTGCCGTTACTAGTCTTATCTTGATCCGGCGGCATCGTGGGATGAAGCGGCCCGGACCAACCTTACACGTACGCTTACGTGAGACCGGTTCCACCGACTGACATGCACTAGTTGCATAAGGTGGCTGGCGGGTGTCTGTCTCTCCCACTTTAGTCGGATCGGATTCGATGAACAGGGTCCTTATGAAGGGTAAATAGAAATTGGCAATTCACGTTGTGGTTTTGGCGTAGGTAAGAAAATGTTCTTGCTAGAACCCTATTGCAGCCACGTAAAAACTTGCAACAACAATTAGAGGACGTCTAACTTGTTTTTGCAGCAAGTGTTTTGTGATGTGATATGGCCAAAGTTGTGATGAATGATATATATGTGATGTATAAGATGAATGTTCTTGTAATAGGAATCATGACTTGCATGTCGATGAGTATGACAACCGGCAGGAGCCATAGGAGTTGTCTTTATTTTTTGTATGACCTGCGTGTCATTGAGAAACGCCATGTAAATTACTTTACTTTATTGCTAAACGTGTTAGCCATAGTAGTAGAAGTAATAGTTGGCAAGCAACTTCATGGAGACATGATGATGGAGATCATGATGATGGAGATCATGGTGTCATGCCGGTGACAAGATGATCATGGAGCCCCAAGATGGAGATCAAATGATACTGGCCATATCATGTCACTATTATTTGATTGCATGTGATGTTTATCATGTTTTTGCATCTTGTTTACTTAGAACGACGGTAGTAAATAAGATGATCCCTCATAATAATTTCAAGAAAGTGTTCCCCCTAACTGTGCACCGTTGCGAAAGTTCGTTGTTTCGAAGCACCACGTGATGATCGGGTGTGATAGATTCCAACGTTCACATACAACGGGTGTAAGACAGATTTACACATGCAAACAATTAGGTTGACTTGACGAGCCTAGCATGTAAAGACATGGCCTCAGAACACAGAAGACCGAAAGGTCGAGCATGAGTCGTATAGAAGATACGATCAACATGAAGATGTTCACCGATGTTGACTAGTCTGTCTCACGTGATGATCGGACACGGCCTAGTTAACTAGTATCATGTTATACTTAGATGACTGGAGGGATGTCTATCTGAGTGGGAGTTCATCGAATAATTTGATTAGATGAACTTAATTATCATGAACTTAGTCTAAAATCTTTACAACATGTATTGTAGATCAAATGGCCAACGTTGTCCTCAACTTCAACGCGTTCCTAGAGAAAACCAAGCTGAAAGACGATGGCAGAAACTATACGGACTGGGTCCAGAACCTGAGGATCATCCTCATAGCTGCCAAGAAAGATTATGTCCTACAAGCACCGCTAGGTGAAGCACCTGCTCTCCCAGCAGAACAAGACGTTATGAACGCTTGGCAGACACGTGCTGATGATTACTCCCTCGTTTAGTGCGGCATGCTTTACAGCTTAGAACCGGGGCTCCAAAAGCGTTTTGAGAGACACGGAGCATATGAGATGTTCGAAGAGCTGAAAATGGTTTTTCAAGCTCATGCCCGGGTCGAGAGATATGAAGTCTCCGACAAGTTCTTCAGCTGTAAGATGGAGGAAAACAATTCTGTCAATGAGCACATACTCACTATGTCTGGGTTACATAACCGCTTGACTCAGCTGGGAGTTAATCTCTCGGATGACGCGGTCATTGACAGAATCCTTCAGTCGCTTCCACCGAGCTACAAGAGCTTTGTGATGAACTTCAATATGCAGGGGATGGAAAAGACCATTCCTGAAGTATTTCCAATGCTGAAATCAGCAGAGGTAGAAGTCAAAAAGGAACATCAAGTGTTGATGGTGAATAAAACCACTAAGTTCAAGAAAGGCAAGGGTAAGAAGAACTTCAAGAAGGACGGCAAGGGAGTTGCCGCGCCCGGTAAGCAAGCTGCTGGGAAGAAGCCAAAGAATGGACCCAAGCCCGAGACTGAGTGCTTTTATTGCAAGGGAAGTGGTCACTGGAAGCGGAACTGCCCCAAATAATTAGCAGACAAGAAGGCTGGCATCACGAAAGGTATATGTGATATACATGTAATTGATGTGTACCTTACCAGTACTCGTAGTAGCTCCTGGGTATTTGATACCGGTGCAGTTGCTCACATTTGTAACTCAAAGCAGGAGCTGCGGAATAAGCGGAGACTGGCGAAGGACGAGGTGACGATGTGCGTCGGGAATGGTTCCAAGGTCGACGTGATCGCCGTCGGCACGCTACCTCTACATTTACCTACGGGATTAGTTTTAAACCTCAATAATTGTTATTTAGTGCCAGCTTTGAGCATGAACATTGTATCAGGATCTCGTTTAATTCGAGATGGCTACTCATTTAAATCCGAGAATAATGGTTGTTCTATTTATATGAGAGATATGTTTTATGGTCATGCTCCGATGGTGAATGGTTTATTCTTAATGAATCTCGAGCGTAATGCTACACATATTCATAGTGTGAATACCAAAAGATGTAAGGTTGATAATGATAGTCCCACATACTTGTGGCACTGCCGCCTTGGTCACATAGGTGTCAAACGCATGAAGAAGCTCCATGCAGATGGACTTTTAGAGTCTCTTGATTACGAATCATTTGACACGTGCGAACCATGCCTCATGGGTAAAATGACCAAGACTCCGTTCTCAGGAACAATGGAGCGAGCAACCAACTTATTGGAAATCATACATACTGATGCGTGCGGTCCAATGAGTGTTGAGGCTCGCGGTGGCTATCGTTATGTTCTTACCCTCACTGATGACTTGAGTAGATATGGGTATGTCTATTTAATGAAACACAAGTCTGAGACCTTTGAAAATTTCAAGGAATTTCAGAGTGAGGTTGAAAATCAACGTGACAGAAAAATCAAGTTCTTGCGATCAGATCGTGGGGGAGAATACTTGAGTCACGAATTTGGCACACACTTAAGAAAATGTGGAATAGTTTCACAACTCACGCCGCCTGGAACACCTCAGCGTAATGGTGTGTCCGAACGTCGTAATCGCACTCTATTAGATATGGTGCGATCTATGATGTCTCTTACCGATTTACCGCTATCATTTTGGGGCTATGCTTTAGAGACTGCCACATTCACTTTAAATAGGGCTCCGTCGAAATCCATTGAGACGACATCGTATGAATTATGGTTTGGGAAGAAACCTAAGCTGTCGTTTCTAAAAGTTTGGGGATGCGATGCTTATGTCAAGAAACTTCAACCTGAAAAGCTCGAACCCAAGTCGGAAAAATGCGTCTTCATAGGATACCCTAAAGAAACTATTGGGTATACCTTCTACCTTAGATCCGAAGGCAAGATCTTTGTTGCCAAGAATGGATCCTTTCTAGAGAAAGAGTTTCTCTCGAAAGAAGTAGGTGGGAGGAAAGTAGAACTTGATGAAGTATTACCTCTTGAACCGGAAAGTGACGCAACTCAAGAAAATGTTCCTGAGGTGCCTGCACCGACTAGAGAGGAAGTTAATGATGATGATCATGAAACTTCAGATCAAGTTGCTACTGAACTTCGTAGGTCCACAAGGACACGTTCCGCACCAGAGTGGTACGGCAACCCTGTCTTGGAAATCATGTTGTTAGACAACGGTGAACCTTCGAACTATGAAGAAGCGATGGCGGGCCTGAATTCCGACAAATGGCTGGAAGCCATGAAATCCGAGATAGGATCCATGTATGAAAACGAAGTATGGACTTTGACTGACTTGCCCGTTGATCGGCGAGCCATAGAAAATAAATGGATCTTTAAGAAGAAGACAAACGCGGATGGTAATGTGACCATCTATAAAGCTCGGCTTGTCGCTAAGGGTTATCGACAAGTTCAAGGGGTCGACTATGATGAGACTTTCTCACCCGTAGCAAAGCTGAAGTCCGTCCGAATCATGTTAGCAATTGCCGCATTCTATGATTATGAGATATAGCAAATGGACGTCAAAACGACATTCCTTAATGGTTTCCTTAAGGAAGAATTGTATATGATGCAGCCGGAAGGTTTTGTCGATCCTAAGAATGCTGACAAGGTGTGCAAGCTCCAACGCTCGATTTATGGGCTGGTGCAAGCATCTCGAAGTTGGAACATTCGCTTTGATGAGATGATCAAAGCGTTTGGGTTTATGCAGACTTATGGAGAAGCCTGCATTTACAAGAAAGTGAGTGGGAGCTCTGTAGCATTTCTCATATTATATGTGGATGACATACTGTTGATGGGAAATGATATAGAATTCTTGGAAAGCATAAAGGCCTATTTGAACAAGTGTTTTTCAATGAAGGACCTTGGAGAAGCTGCTTATATATTAGGCATCAAAATCTATAGAGATAGATCGAGACGCCTCATTGGTCTTTCACAGAGTACGTACCTTGACAAGATATTGAAGAAGTTCAAAATGGATCAGTCAAAGAAGGGGTTCTTGCCTGTATTGCGAGGTACGAGATTGAGCTTGGCTCAATGCCCGACCACGACAGAAGATAGAGAAAAGATGAGTGTCGTCCCCTATGCCTCGGCCATAGGGTCTATCATGTATGCTATGCTGTGTACCAGACCTGATGTAAACCTTGTCGTGAGTTTGGTAGGAAGGTACCAAAGTAATCCCGGCATGGAACACTGGACATCGGTCAAAAATATCCTGAAGTACCTGAAAAGGACTAAGGAAATGTTTCTCGTTTATGGAGGTGACGAAGAGCTCGTCGTAAAGGGTTACGTCGATGCTAGCTTCGACACAAATCTGGATGACTCTAAGTCACAAACCGGATATGTGTATATTTTGAATGGTGGGGCAGTAAGCTGGTGCAGTTGCAAGCAAAGCGTTGTGGCGGGATCTACATGTGAAGCGGAGTACATGGCAGCCTCGGAGGCAGCACACGAAGCAGTCTGGGTGAAGGAGTTCATTACCGACCTAGGAGTCATACCCAATGCGTCGGGCCCGATGACTCTCTTCTGTGATAACACTGGAGCTATTGCCCTTGCCAAGGAGCCCAGGTTTCACAGGAAGACCAGGCATATCAAGCGTCGCTTCAACTCCATTCGTGAAAGTGTTCAAAATGGAGACATAGAGATTTGTAAAGTACATACGGACCTGAATGTAGCAGATCCGTTGACTAAACCTCTCCCTAGAGCAAAACATGATCAAAACCAGAATTCCATGGGTGTTCGATTCATCACAATGTAACTAGATGATTGACTCTAGTGCAAGTGGGAGACTGTTGGAAATATGCCCTAGAGTTAATAATAAAATGATTATTATATTTCCTTGTTCATGATAATTGTATATTATTCATGCTATAATTGTATTATCCGGAAATCGTAATACATGTGTGAATACATAGACCACAATGTGTCCCTAGTGAGCCTCTAGTTGACTAGCTCGTTGATCAACAGATAGTCATGGTTTCCTGGCTATGGACATGGGGATGTCATTGATAACGGGATCACATCATTAGGAGAATGATGTGATGGACAAGACCCAAACCTAAGCATAGCACAAAGATCGTGTAGTTCGTTTGCTGTAACTTTTCTGGATGTCAAGTATCATTTCCTTAGACCATGAGATTGTGCAACTCCCGGATACCGTAGGAGTGCCTTGGGTGTGCCAAACGTCACAACGTAACTGGATGACTATGAAGGTACATTATAGGTATCTCCGAAAGTGTCTGTTGGGTTGGCACGAATCGAGACTGGGATTTGTCACTCCGTATGACAGAGAGGTATCTCTGGGCCCACTCGATAATGCATTATCATAATGAGCTCAATGTGATCAAGTGGTTGATCACGGGATCATGCATTACGGTACGAGTAAAGTGACTTGCCGGTAACGAGACTGAACGAGGTATTCGGATACCGACGATCGAGTCTCGGGCAAGTAACGTACCGATTGACAAAGGGAATTGAGTACGGGATTGATTAGGTCCTCGACATCGTGGTTCATCCGATAAGATCATCGAGGAGCATGTGGGAGCCAACATGGGTATCTAGATCCCGCTGTTGGTTATTGACCGGAGAGTCATCTCGGTCATGTCTACATGTCTCCCGAACCCGTAGGGTCTACACACTTAAGGTTTGGTGACGCTAGGGTTGTAGAGATATGAGTATGCAGTAACCCGAAAGTTGTTCGGAGTCCCGGATGAGATCCCGGACGTCACGAGGAGTTCCGGAATGGTCCGGAGATGAAGAATTATATATAGGAAGTGCAGTTTCGGCCATTGGGAGAGTTTCGGGGGTCAGCGGTATTGTACCGGGACCACCGGAAGGGTCCCGGGGGTCCACCGGGTGGGGCCACCCATTCTGGAGGTCCTCATGGGCTGAATTGGGGAGGGAACCAGCCCATAGTGGGCTGGTGCGCCCCCCCCTTGGGCCCCCATGCGCCTAGGGTTGGGAACCCTAGGGGAGGGGGCGCCTCCACTTGCCTTGGGGGGCACTCCACCCCCTTGGCCGCCGCCCCCCTAGGAGATCCCATCTCCTAGGGCCGGCGCACCCCCTAGGGGGCCTATATATAGGGGGGAGGGAGGGCAGCCGCACCTGAAGCCTTGGCGCCTCCCTCTCCCCTGTTACACCTCTCCCTCTCGCAGAAGCTCGGCGAAACCCTGCTGCGATCACCGCTGCATCCACCACCACGCCATCGTGCTGCTGGATCTCCGTCAACCTCTCCTTCCCCCTTGCTGGATCAAGAAGGAGGAGACGTCATCCGCTCCATACGTGTGTTGAATGCGGAGGTGCCATCCGTTCGGCACTTGGTCATCGGTGATTTGGATCACGGCGAGTACGAGTCCATCATCCCCGTTCTCTTGAACGCTTCCGCTCGCGATCTACAAGGGTATGTAGATGCACTCCCCTCTCGTTGCTAGATGACTCCATAGATAGATCTTGGTGAAACGTAGAGAATTTTTTTTGTTTTCTGCAACGTTCCCCAATAGTGGCATCATGAGCTAGGTCTATGCGTAGTTACTATGCACGAGTAGAACACAAAGTAGTTGTGGGCGTCGATATTGCCAATTTGCTTGCCGTTACTAGTCTTATCTTGATCCGGCGGCATCGTGGGATGAAGCGGCCCGGACCAACCTTACACGTACGCTTACGTGAGACCGGTTCCACCGACTGACATGCACTAGTTGCATAAGGTGGCTGGCGGGTGTCTGTCTCTCCCACTTTAGTCGGATCGGATTCGATGAACAGGGTCCTTATGAAGGGTAAATAGAAATTGGCAATTCACGTTGTGGTTTTGGCGTAGGTAAGAAAACGTTCTTGCTAGAACCCTATTGCAGCCACGTAAAAACTTGCAACAACAATTAGAGGACGTCTAACTTGTTTTTGCAGCAAGTGTTTTGTGATGTGATATGGCCAAAGTTGTGATGAATGATATATATGTGATGTATAAGATGAATGTTCTTGTAATAGGAATCATGACTTGCATGTCGATGAGTATGACAACCGGCAGGAGCCATAGGAGTTGTCTTTATTTTTTGTATGACCTGCGTGTCATTGAGAAACGCCATGTATTAACCAGAAACGTAATACTTGTGTGAATACATAGACAAACAAAGTGTCACTAGTATGCCTCTACTTGACTAGCTCGTTAATCGAAGATGGTTATGTTTCCTAACCATAGACATGAGTTGTCATTTGATTAACGGGATCACATCATTAGGAGAATGATGTGATTGACATGACCCATTCCATTAGCTTAGCACCCGATCTTTTAGTATGTTGTTATTGCTTTCTTCATAACTTATACATGTTCCTATGACTATGAGATTATGCAACTCCCGTTTACCGGAGGAACACTTTATGTGCTACCAAACGTCACAACGTAATTGGGTGATTATAAAGGTGCTCTAAAGGTGTCTCCAAAGGTACATGTTGGGTTGGTGTATTTTGAGATTAGGATTTGTCACTCCGATTGTCGGAGAGGTATCTCTGGGCCCTCTCGGTAATACACATCACTTAAGCCTTGCAAGCAATGCAACTAATAAGTTAGTTGCAAAATGATGTATTACGGAACGAGTAAAGAGACTTGCCGCTAACGAGATTGAACTAGGTATTGAGATACCGACGATTGAATCTCGGGCAAGTAACATACCGATGACAAAGGGAACAACGTATGTTGTTATGCGGTCTGACCGATAAAGATCTTCGTAGAATATGTAGGAGCCAATATGAGCATCCAGGTTCCGCTATTGGTTATTGACCGGAGACGTGTTTTGGTCATGTCTACATTGTTCTCGAACCCGTAGGGTCCGCACGCTTAACGTTACGATGAATGTTTCATTATGAGTTTATATATTTTGATGTACCGAAGGTTGTTCGGAGTCCCGGATGTGATCACGGACTTGATGAGGAGTCTCGAAATGGTCGAGGCATAAAGATCGATATATTGGACGACTATATTTGGACACCGGAAAGGTTCCGGGTAAGATTGGGACAATACCGGATCACCGAGAGGTTATCGGAACCCCCCGGGAGGTATATGGGCCTTATTGGGCCTTAGTGGAAAGGAGGGGAAAGGAGCAAGGGAGGGGGCACGCCCCCTCCCAAGCCCAATCCGAATTGGGAGGGGGGCCGCCCCCCCTTTCCTTCCTCCCTCATTCCTCTTTCTTCCCTCTCCTACTCCTAATAGGAAAAGGGGGAGTCCTACTCCCGGTGGGAGTTGTACTCCCCCCCTTGGGTGCGCCACCCTCCTTGGCTGGCTCCCTCCTCCACTCCTTTATATACGGGGGCAGGGGGGCACTCCAGAGACACAACAATTGATCATTGATCTCTTAGCCGTGTGTGGTGCCCCCCTCCATCATAATCCTCAATAATATTGTAGCGGTTCTTAGGCGAAGCCCTGCGACGGTAGAACATCAAGATCGTCACCACGCCGTCGTGCTGACGGAACTCATCCCCGACACTTTGCTGGATCGGAGTCCGGGGAACGTCATCGAGCTGAACGTGTGCAAAAACTCGGAGGTGCCGTAGTTTCGGTGCTTGATCGGTCGGGCCGTGAAGACGTACGACTACATCAACCACGTTGTTATAACCCTTCCGCTTCCGGTCTACGAGGGTACGTAGACAACACTCTCCCCTCTTGTTGCTGTGCATCACCATGATCTTGCGTGTGCGTAGGATTTTTTTTGAAATTACTACGTTCCCCAACAGTGGCATCCGAGCCTAGGTGTAGGATCTAGAAGTAGATGTGTTTAGAGGGGGGGTGATTAGACACTTAGTGCTAAAGTTGCAATTTTTAAGCTTTTTCGGTTTAAGTGGAGTTTTGGCATAATTTCAACATTCACAATACATATCAAGCAAGTATGCAAAGAGTTTATAGGCAGCGGAAAGTAAAGCATGCAACTTGTAAGAATGTAAGGGGAAGGGTTTGGAGAAATCAAACGCAATTGGAGACACGGATGTTTTTCCCGTGGTTCGGATAGGTGGTGCTATCCTACATCCACGTTGATGGAGACTTCAACCCACGAAGGGTAATGGTTGCGTGAGTCCACGGAGGGCTCCACCCACGAAGGGTAACGGTTGCGCGAGTCCACGGAGGGCTCCACCCACAAAGGGTCCACGAAGAAGCAACCACCCACAAAGGGTCCACGAAGTAGCAACCTTGTCTATCCCACCATGGCCATCGCCCACGAAGGACTTGCCTCACTAGCGGTAGATCTTCACGAAGTAGGCGATCTCCTTGCCCTTACAAACTCCTTGGTTCAACTCCACAATCTTGTCGGAGGCTCCCAAGTGACACCTAGCCAATCTAGGAGACACCACTCTCCAAGAAGTAACAAATGGTGTGTAGGTAATGAACTCCTTGCTCTTGTGCTTCAAATGATAGTCTCCCCAACACTCAACTCTCTCTCATAGGATTTGGATCTGATGGAAAGAGGGTTTGAGTGGAAAGCAACTTGGGGAAGGCTAGAGATCAAGATTCATATGGTAGGAATGGAATATCTTGGTCTCAACACATGAGTATGTGGTTCTCTCTCAGAACATATGAGTTGGAATTGTGTATGTGTTCTGATGGCTCTCTCCACGAGTGAAGAGGAGGTGGAGGGGTATATATAGCCTCCACACAAAATCCAACCGTTACACACAGTTTTCCAATCTCGGTGGGACCGAATCAACAAACTCGGTCTGACCGAAAAGGTAAACCTAGTGACCGTTAGAGATTTCGGTGGGACTGACTGGATCAACTCGGTGGGACCGATGTGCTAGGGTTAGGGTAAATCCAAAACTCGGTTTGACCGATTACTCAAACTCGGTGGGACCGATTTAGGTAATAAGTGAAACTGAGATTTGGCCAAGCAAACTCGGTGGGACCGATTGCATATCTCGGTGAGACCGAGAATATTGCAACGGGTAACAGAGAGTTTGCAAGCCCATCTCGGTGAGACCGAGATCCCATCGGTGAGACCGAACTGATTAGGGTTTGGCAGTGGCTTATGACAAGTGAAACTTGGTGGCGCCGGATAGGAAGAATCGGTAGGACCGAGTTTGGCTTAGGGTTTAGGTCATATGTGGAAGTGGGAAAGTAGCTGAGGATTTTGGAGCATATCATTAAGCACATGAAGCAAGAGGCTCATTAAGCAACACCTCATCCCTCCTTGATAGTATTGGCTTTTCCTATGGACTCAATGTGATCTTGGATCACTAAAATGTAAAATGAAGAGTCTTGAGCTTTAAGATTTAGCCAATCCTTTGTCCTTAGCATCTTGAAGGAGTTCCCACAACCTTTAGTCCATGCCACTCCATTGTTGAACTTATCTGAAACATGCTAGATAGAAATGTTAGTCCAACAAGAGATATGTTGTCATCAATTATCAAAACCACCTAGGGAGCACTTGTGCTTTCAATCTCCCCCTTTTTGGTAATTGATGGCAACATACATCAAAACTTTAGATAAAGATATAAAGAACAGCAAGTAAAGCTTTGGAAGGACATGTAACAAGCATAGGCTCCCCCTACATGTATGCACTCATGTAAATATGAAATATAGAGGCATGTGAGAGCATAACCATGACAGAGTAGGCAATGTGTTACATGTATCTTGGCCATATGCATCAGAGCAAAAGATTATCAATGAAAATACCTTCATGCTCATGAGTCCTTCTTGCAAACAGTATGTACATAAGCAAGAACTCCTCATACTCATGATTTTGATGCATATACTTACCTTGTGGTCTTGAGTTGGCTTAGGATGGAATGAACCTGCACAAACAAAGTTAGATAACACAGGTACATCCACTAGCCAGAGCAAACAAAAGAAACCACAAGAATACCAAGACTGGGATGACATGTAGAGAGTGAGTACAAGGTACCACATTGAATTCAACATGTCCCCAAGAGTAAAGATATGCAATGAATTTGACTGATTTCTTTCCCTTAGGTGTCTTGCTCCCCCTGAATCTTACATGGGATATTGGGAGAAGATAGGAAACAGAAAATCAGAGCTGAAAGATACAAATGGATAGAACTTAATGCAAATACATGTCTTTCCCCCAAAAAGACATGTGACATCTCTCCTCTTGAACATCAAGCATCTGGGATCCTTGAGTATTTTCTCTCCCTGGAAATCTCTCTCTCCCCCTTAATAACATCTGGGAAATCGCTCTCTCCCCCTTAACAACATCTGGGATCCTTGAGACTTTCTCTCCCCCTTGAGCTTCCCTTAACAACATCTGGGATCCTTGAGACTTTCTCTCCCCCTTGAGCTTTGATGTGATCTCTTTTTCCCCCTTTGATATCAATTTCCAAGAAGGGCTTTCTGGAATCTGTCGTATAGGTTTGGTCCTTGAGACTCAGCACAAAGCAAAGGATAAAATTGTGATGCTTGTAGAGGACAAGATTCATTGAGTGGAGCTGGATCAGAAGAAATGTAGAACAAGTGGCAAACTGTTTTTCTGATTGCAAAGTCGGTGCCACCGAGTGGCATATTTCGGTGGTACCGAAAAGATTCGGTTGGACCGAAAATTGCAAGTCGGTGAAACCAAGTTTACACAGAGAAAAACACTTGTCACCTCAGCTCACTAGACATGTAGGATCTCACAAAGATTTGCAATGAATTACCTAAAGGATTTGCAAGGAATTAAATGCAGAAAATGCAGAACAAAAACAAAGAGAAAAGAGAAGAAACTGAAAGATCTAGATGAAGTTTTTTTTTGAAAAAGAGAAAGAAAATAAACATGCATGAGACAAATGCAATAACACAAAGAAAGAACACAAGAGAGATTCATCTAGAGTTGGGCGGTGACATAGTCACCTATGTTAGAGTATATTGACTTAGGAGTCAAGTGAGAACACTTGATCATAGGTCATACTCATCGTTTAAGCTCAAAATGGGGTTACCATTTTTCGTTTAAGCATCTTGATGTATTCACATCTTGTTGAGTTGCTTTGACTCATGTCTTGGAGTAAAGCTTCTCTAAGATGGAATAACATACCTTGGGTGGTGGTGTGGTTCTTGCTCATGTAGTTGAACTTGTGTGGGTGCTCAAGGTTGATGTAGCTCATCAAGAGTTGGGAGCACCACTTGGAGTTTGAGTTCATCTACCTACATGGGTTAGTTATTGCAAGGAAGAGCACTTGTGTATCCAAAAATGACAATCATGAAGCTCAACATAGAATTTGTCAAAGGATATGTTTGAATGGTTTTGTGCTTCCTTGTCTTCAACCACTATTGTGTAGAGTCTTGGTGATGTAGAGATTGCTCAAGATGTGAGTGAGTCGCAATCTCATGGAATTAGATTCAACCAAGCACCTACACGGGTTAGACAACATGCAAGGTGCAAATATATCCAAGACATAAGATAGTTATCATAAGAGATATATCATGGATTAGTCATAAGCTCATGTCTTGCATGTATCCAATGGAGTTTCTACTCCAAGTTCGAAGCATCAATGATGTTCAATTCTCCTCTCAACCTGCAAAACACTTTCTCATCAAGTGGTTTAGTGAATATATCCGCTAATTGCTTATCGCTGCGAACATGCTTAAGATTAATGTCACCCTTAGCAACATGATCTCGAATGAAATGATGACGAACTTCAATATGCTTAGTTCGAGAATGTTGTACAGGATTATGACCAATTTTGATAGCACTTTCATTGTCACAAAGCAGTGGAACATGTTTCACATAAATCCCATAATCTTTAAGAGTTTGGGTCATCCAAAGTAATTGAGCACAACATGAACCAGCGGCAATGTATTCCGCTTCGGCGGTGGATAAGGATACCGAGTTTTGTTTCTTGGAAGACCAAGACACAAGAGATCTACCAAGAAATTGACAAGTACCCGAAGTGGACTTTCTATCTGTTGGAAATATGCCCTAGAGGCAATAATAAATTAGTTATTATTATATTTCCTTGTTCATGATAATCGTTTATTATCCATGCTATAATTGTATTGATAGGAAACTCAGATACATGTGTGGATACATAGACAACACCATGTCCCTAGTAAGCCTCTAGTTGACTAGCTCGTTGATCAATAGATGGTTACGGTTTCCTGACCATGGACATTGGATGTCGTTGATAACGGGATCACATCATTAGGAGAATGATGTGATGGACAAGACCCAATCCTAAGCATAGCACTAGATCGTGTAGTTCGTATGCTAAAGCTTTTCTAATGTCAAGTATCATTTCCTTAGACCATGAGATTGTGCAACTCCCGGATACCGTAGGAGTGCTTTGGGTGTACCAAACGTCACAACGTAACTGGGTGACTATAAAGGTGCACTACGGGTATCTCCGAAAGTGTCTGTTGGGTTGGCACGAATCGAGACTGGGATTTGTCACTCCGTGTAAACGGAGAGGTATCTCTGGGCCCACTCGGTAGGACATCATCATAATGTGCACAATGTGATCAAGTAGTTGATCACGGGATGATGTGTTACGAAACGAGTAAAGAGACTTGCCGGTAACGAGATAAAACAAGGTATCGGGATACCGACGATCGAATCTCGGGCAAGTATCGTACCGCTAGACAAAGGGAATTGAATACGGGATTGATCGAATCCTCGACATCGTGGTTCATCCGATGAGATCATCATGGAACATGTGGGAGCCAACATGGGTATCCAGATCCCGCTGTTGGTTATTGACCGGAGAGTCATCTCGGTCATGTCTGCATGTCTCCCGAACCCGTAGGGTCTACACACTTAAGGTTCGGTGACGCTAGGGTTATAGAGATATTAGTATGCGGTAACCCGAAAGTTGTTCGGAGTCCCGGATGAGATCCCGGACGTCACGAGGAGTTCCGGAATGGTCCGGAGGTAAATAATTATATATAGGAAGTGCTATTTCGGCCATCGGGACAAGTTTCGGGGTCACCGGTATTGTACCGGGACCACCGGAAGGGTCCCGGGGGTCCACCGGGTGGGGCCACCTGCCCCGGGGGGGCACATGGGCTGTAGGGGGTACGCCTTGGCCTATATGGGCCAAGGGCACCAGCCCCTAGAGGCCCATGCGCCAAAGGGACAAGAGGAGGGTAGAGTCCTAAAGGGGGAAGGCACCTCCGAGGTGCCTTGGGGAGGATGGACTCCTCCCCCCCTTGGCCGCACCCTTCCTTGGAGGAAGGGGCAAGGCTGCGCCCTCCCCCTCTCCCTTGGCCCTATATATAGTGGGGGGGAAGGGAGGGCAACCATACCTAAGCCCTGGCGCCTCCCTCTCCCTCCCATGACACATCTCCCTCCTCCCGCAGCGCTTGGCGAAGCCCTGTTGGAATCCCGCTACTGCCACCACCACGCCGTCGTGCTGCTGGATCTCCATCAACCTCTCCTTCCCCCTTGCTGGATCAAGAAGGAGGATACGTCACTGCTCCGTACGTGTGTTGAACGCGGAGGTGCCGTCCGTTCGGCGCTAGGATCATCGGTGATTTGGATCACGACGAGTACGACTCCATCAACCCCGTTCTCTTGAACGCTTCCGCGCGCGATCTACAAGGGTATGTAGATCCACTCCTCCCTCGTTGCTAGATGACTCCATAGATTGATCTTGGTGACACGTAGGAAAATTTTGAATTATTGCTACGTTCCCCAACAGTGGCATCATGAGCTAGGTCTATGCGTAGTTTCTATGCACGAGTAGAACACAAGTAGTTGTGGGCGTTGATTTTGTTCAATATGCTTGCCATTACTAGTCTTATCCTGATTCGGCGGCATCGTGGGATGAAGCGGCCCGGACCGACCTTACACGTACTCTTACGTGAGACTGGTTCCACCGACTGACATGCACTAGTTGCATAAAGGTGGCTAGCGGGTGTCTGTCTCTCCCACTTTAGTCGGATCGGATTCGATGAAAAGGGTCCTTATGAGGGTAAATAGCAATTGGCATATCACGTTGTGGTTTTTGCGTAGGTAAGAAACGTTCTTGCTAGAAACCCATAGCAGCCACGTAAAACATGCAAACAACAATTAGAGGACGTCTAACTTGTTTTTGCAGGGTATGCTATGTGATGTGATATGGCCAAAGGATGTGATGAATGATATATGTGATGTATGAGATTGATCATGTTCTTGTAATAGGAATCATGACTTGCATGTCGATGAGTATGACAACCGGCAGGAGCCATAGGAGTTGTCTTAATTTATTTATGACCTGCATGTCAACATAAACGTCATGTAATTACTTTACTTTATTGCTAACCGTTAACTGTAGTAGTAGAAGTAATAGATGACGAGACAACTTCAAGAAGACACAATGATGGAGATCATGATGATGGAGATCATGGTGTCATGCCGGTGACGTTGATGATCATGGAGCCCCGAAGATGGAGATCAAAAGGAGCAATATGATATTGGCCATATCATGTCACTATTTGATTGCATGTGATGTTTATCATGTTTTTGCATCTTGTTTACTTAGAACGACGGTAGTAAATAAGATGATCCCTCATAAAATTTCAAGAAAGTGTTCCCCTAACTGTGCACCGTTGCGACAGTTCGTTGTTTCGAAGCACCACGTGATGATCGGGTGTGATAGATTCTAACGTTCACATACAACGGGTGTAAGACAGATTTACACACGCGAAACACTTAGGTTGACTTGACGAGCCTAGCATGTGTACAGACATGGCCTTGGAACACAGAAGACCGAAAGGTCGAGCATGAGTCGTATGGTAGATACGATCAGCATGAAGATGTTCACCGATGTTGACTAGTCCGTCTCACGTGATGATCAGACACGGCCTAGTTGACTCGGATCATGTAATCACTTAGATGACTAGAGGGATGTCTATCTGAGTGGGAGTTCATAAGATGAACTTAATTATCCTGAACATAGTCAAAAGATCTTCGCA
The DNA here is from genome assembly GCF_056163025.1 of Triticum urartu. Taxonomy (NCBI): domain Eukaryota; kingdom Viridiplantae; phylum Streptophyta; class Magnoliopsida; order Poales; family Poaceae; genus Triticum; species Triticum urartu. The sequence goes on from NC_141874.1 coordinate 658,030,530, forward strand.
AATTATGTCGTAGCTCGCGCTTTAGTTCTACTGTTTAGATATGTTCCTAGAGAAAATTTAGTTGAAAGTTGATAGTAGCAATTATGCGGACTAGGTCCGTAAACTGAGGATTGTCCTCATTGCTTCATAGAAGGCTTATGTCCTTAATGCACCGCTCAGTGTGCTGAACCTCGAACGTTGTCTGTGGATGTTGCGAACATCTGACATACACATTTTGATAACTACGTGATAGTTCAGTTAAACGGCTTAGAGTTGAGGCACCCAAGACGTTTTGAAACGTCGCGAAACATATGAGATGTTTCTAGGGCTGAAATTGGGATTTCAGGCTCGTGCCCACGTCAAGAGGTATAAGACCTCCGACGATTTTTTAGCCTGCAAACTAAGGGAGAAAAGCTCAATTGTTGAGCTTGTGCTCAGATTGTCTGAGTACAACAATCGCTTGAATCGAGTGGGAGTTGATCTTCCAGATGAAATAGTGATGGTTCTCCAAAGTCATTACCACCAAGCTACTAGAGCTTCGTGATGAACTATAATATATCAGGGACATATATGATGATCTTTGAGATATTCGTGATGTTTGACACCACAAAAGTAGAAATCAAGAAGGAGCATCAATTGTTGATGGTTGGTGAAACCACTAGTTTCAAGAAGGGCAAGGGCAAGAAGGGATACTTCATGAAACGGCAATTCAGCAGCTGCTCTAGTGAAGAAACCCAAGGTTGAACCCAAACCCGAGACTGAGTGCTTCAGTAATAAGGGGAACAGCCACTGGAGCAGAATTACCCTAGATACTTGGTAGATAAGAAGGCTGGCAAGGTCGATAGAAGTATATTGGATATACATTGTGTTGATGTGTACTTTACTAGTACTCCTAGTAGCACCAGGGTATTAGATACCGGTTCGGTTGCTAAGTGTTAGTAACTCGAAACAAAAGGCTACGGAATAAACGGAGACTAGCTAAAGGTGAGCTGACGATATGTGTTGGAAGTGTTTCCAGGGTTGATATGATCAAGCATCACACGCTCCCTCTACCATCGAGATTGGTATTAAAACCTAAATAATTGTTATTTGGTGTTTGCGTTGAGCATAGACATGATTGGATTATGTCTATCGCAATACGGTTATTCATTTAAAGAGAATAATGGTTACTCTGTTTATTTGAATAATACCTTCAAATGGTCTTACACCTGAAATGAATGGTTTATTGAATCTCGATCGTAGTGATACACATGTTCATGCCAAAAGATAGTAATGATAGTACCACCTACTTGTGGCACTGCCACTTAAGTCATATCGGTATAAAACGCATGAAGAAGCTCCATGTTGATGGATCTTTGGGCTCACTCGTTTTTGAAAGGTTTGAGACATGCGAACCATGTCTATTGGTGTATATGCATGAAGAAACTCCATGCAAATGGACCGTTTGGACTCACTTGATTTTGAATCACTTGAGACATGCAAATCATACCACATGGGCAAGATGACTGAAAGCCTCGTTTTCAGTAAAATGGAACTAGAAAGCAACTTGTTGGAAGTAATACATTTTGATGTGTGCAATCCAATGAGTGCTGAGGCATGTAGTGGATATCGTTATGTTCTTACTTCACAGATGATTTGAGTAGATGTTGAGTATATTTACTTGATGAATCACGAGTCTGAATTATTGAAAGGTTCAAATAATTTCAGGGTGAAGTTGAAAGATCGTCGTGACAAGAGGATAAAAGATCTATGATATGATCATAGAGATGAATATCTGAATTACGAGTTTGGCACAGAATTAAGACATTGTGGAAATTGTTTCACAACTAATACAGCCTGGAACACCATAGTATGATGGTGTGTCCGAACATCATAACTGCACCCTATTGGATATGATGCATACCATGATGTCTCTTGTTGAATTACCACGATAGTTTATGGGTTAGGCATTAGAGACAACCACATTTACTTTAAATAGGGCACCACGTAATTCCGATGAGATGACACCGTATGAACTATGGTTTAGAGAAACCTAAGCTGTCATTTCTTAGAAGTTTGGGGCTGCGACGCTTATGTGAAAAAGTTTCAGGCTGATAAGCTCAAACCCAAAGCGGATAAATGCATCTTCATAGGACACCCAAAACAGTTGGGTATACCTCCTGTCTCAGATTCAAAAGCAATAAGGGATTGTTTCTAGAATCGGGTCCTTTCTCGAGGAAAAGTTTCTCTCGAAAGAATTGAGTGGGAGGATGGTGGAGACTTGATAAGGTTGTTGAACCGTCTCTTCAACTAGTGTGTGGCAGGGCACAGGAAGTTGTTCCTGTGGCACCTACACCAATTGAAGTGGAAGCTTATGATAGTGATCATGAAACTTCAGATCAAGTCACTACCGAACCTCGTGGGATGACAAGGATGCGTACTACTTCAGAGTGGTACGTAATCCTGTCTTGGAAGTCATGTTGCTAGACAACAATGAACCTACGAGCTATGGTGAAGCGATGGTGGGTCTGGATTCCGATAAATGGCTCGAGGCCATAAAATCCGAGAGAGGATCCATGTATGAAAACAAAGTGTAGACTTTGGCAGAACAGCTCGATGGTCGTAAGGCTGTTGAGTGCAGATGGATTTTTGAAAGGAAGGCGGACAATGATGGTAAGTATCACCATTAAGAAAGCTCGACTTGTCATTAAGATGTTTTCTGACAAGTTCAAGGAGTTGACTACGATGAGACTTTCTCACTCGTAGCGATGCTAAGAGTCTGTTGGAATTATATTAGCAATTACTGCATCATTTATGAAATCTTGCAGATAGGATGTCAAAACATTGTTTCCTCGATGATTTTTCTTGAGGAAAGGTTGTATGTAATACAATCGGAAGGTTTTGTCAATCCTGAAATATGCTAATAAGTATGCAAAGCTCCAGCAATCCTTCTAAGGACTGGAGTAAGCATCTCGGAGTTGGAATGTATGCTTTGATGAGATGATCAAAGATTTTGGTGTATACAAAGTTTATGAGAAACTTGTATTTCCAAAGAATTGAGTGGGAGCACTATAGAATTTCTGATGAATATATGTTGTTGACATATTGTTGATCAGAAATGACATAGAATTTCTGGAAAGCATATAGGGTTATTTGGAAAGTGTTTTTCAATGGAAAGCCTGGATTAAGCTACTTGAGCATTGAGCATCAAGATCTATAAGGATAGATCAAAACACTTAAATGGTACTTTCAAATGAGCACATTCCTTGACATGATCTTAAAGGTGTTCAAGATGAATCAGTCAAAGAAGGAGTTCTTGCCTGAGTTGTAAGGTATGAAGTTAAGACTTAAAACTCGACCACGGCAGAATAGAGAGAAAGGACGAAGGTCGTCCCCTATGCTCAAGACATAGGCTCTACAGTATGCTATGCTGTGTACCGCACCTGAAGTGTGCCTTGCCATGAGTCAGTCAAGGGGTACAAGAGTGATCCAAGTATGGATCACAGGACATCGGTCAAAGTTATCCTTAGTAACTAGTGGACTAAGGAATTTTCTCGATTATGGAGGTGGTAAAAGAGTTCGTCGTAAAGGGATACGCCGATGCAAACTTTGACACTAATCCAGATTATTCTGAGTAGTAAACTGGATTCTTATAGTAGAACAGTTATTTGGAATAGCTCCAAATAGAGCGTGGTAGCTGCATCTAGGAGATGACATAGAGATTTGTAAAGCACACACGGATCTGAAAGGTTCAGACCCGTTGACTATAACCTCTCTCACAAGCATAACATGATCAAACCTAGAACTCATCGAGTGTTAATCACATGGTATATGTGAACTAGATTATTGACTCTAGTAAACTCTTTGGGTGTTAGTCACATGGGGATGTGACCTTGAGTGTTAATCACATATCAATGTGAACTAGATTATTGACTCTAGTGCAAGTGGGAGACTGTTGGAAATATGCCCTAGAGGCAATAATAAATTAGTTATTATTATATTTCCTTGTTCATGATAATCGTTTATTATCCATGCTATAATTGTATTGATAGGAAACTCAGATACATGTGTGGATACATAGACAACACCATGTCCCTAGTAAGCCTCTAGTTGACTAGCTCGTTGATCAATAGATGGTTACGGTTTCCTGACCATGGACATTGGATGTCGTTGATAACGGGATCACATCATTAGGAGAATGATGTGATGGACAAGACCCAATCCTAAGCATAGCACTAGATCGTGTAGTTCGTATGCTAAAGCTTTTCTAATGTCAAGTATCATTTCCTTAGACCATGAGATTGTGCAACTCCCGGATACCGTAGGAGTGCTTTGGGTGTACCAAACGTCACAACGTAACTGGGTGACTATAAAGGTGCACTACGGGTATCTCCGAAAGTGTCTGTTGGGTTGGCACGAATCGAGACTGGGATTTGTCACTCCGTGTAAACGGAGAGGTATCTCTGGGCCCACTCGGTAGGACATCATCATAATGTGCACAATGTGATCAAGTAGTTGATCACGGGATGATGTGTTACGAAACGAGTAAAGAGACTTGCCGGTAACGAGATAAAACAAGGTATCGGGATACCGACGATCGAATCTCGGGAAAGTATCGTACCGCTAGACAAAGGGAATTGAATACGGGATTGATCGAATCCTCGACATCGTGGTTCATCCGATGAGATCATCGTGGAACATGTGGGAGCCAACATGGGTATCCAGATCCCGCTGTTGGTTATTGACCGGAGAGTCATCTCGGTCATGTCTGCATGTCTCCCGAACCCGTAGGGTCTACACACTTAAGGTTCGGTGACGCTAGGGTTATAGAGATATTAGTATGCGGTAACCCGAAAGTTGTTCGGAGTCCCGGATGAGATCCCGGACGTCACGAGGAATTCCGGAATGGTCCGGAGGTAAAGAATTATATATAGGAAGTGCTATTTCGGCCATCGGGACAAGTTTCGGGGTCACCGGTATTGTACCGGGACCACCGGAAGGGTCCCGGGGGTCCACCGGGTGGGGCCACCTGCCCCGGGGGGCCACATGGGCTGTAGGGGGTACGCCTTGGCCTATATGGGCCAAGGGCACCAGCCCCTAGAGGCCCATGCGCCAAAGGGACAAGAGGAGGGTAGAGTCCTAAAGGGGGAAGGCACCTCCGAGGTGCCTTGGGGAGGATGGACTCCTCCCCCCCTTGGCCGCACCCTTCCTTGGAGGAAGGGGCAAGGCTGCGCCCTCCCCCTCTCCCTTGGCCCTATATATAGTGGGGGGGAAGGGAGGGCAACCATACCTAAGCCCTGGCGCCTCCCTCTCCCTCCCATGACACATCTCCCTCCTCCCGCAGCGCTTGGCGAAGCCCTGTTGGAATCCCGCTACTGCCACCACCACGCCGTCGTGCTGCTGGATCTCCATCAACCTCTCCTTCCCCCTTGCTGGATCAAGAAGGAGGATACGTCACTGCTCCGTACGTGTGTTGAACGCGGAGGTGCCGTCCGTTCGGCGCTAGGATCATCGGTGATTTGGATCACGACGAGTACGACTCCATCAACCCCGTTCTCTTGAACGCTTCCGCGCGCGATCTACAAGGGTATGTAGATCCACTCCTCCCTCGTTGCTAGATGACTCCATAGATTGATCTTGGTGACACGTAGGAAAATTTTGAATTATTGCTACGTTCCCCAACACTATCAACCTTGTCTCCGGCATAATCCGAGTCGGAATAGCCAACAAGATCAAAAGAAGACCTCTTAGGATACCAAATGCCAAAATTTGGTGTATGAATTAAGTATGTCACTATCCTTTTCACAGCCTTAAGATGACATTCTTTAGGAGCAGCTTGATATCGTGCACACATGCACACACTTAGCATAATATCGGGACGTGAAGCACATAGGTATAACAATGAACCAATCATAGAGCGATAAACCTTTTGATCAACCGGTTCACCATCTTTGGTCAAATCATTATGTCCACTAGTAGGCATGGGTGTAGAAATACCTTTGCATTCTTGCATATTGAACTTCTTGAATAAGTCCTTGGTGTACTTTGTTTGAGAGACAAATGTACCTTCCGTAGTTTGCTTGATTTGCAAACCGAGAAAGAATTTGAGTTCACTCATCATAGACATCTCAAACTTCTCTGACATTAGCTTTCCAAACTTTTCACTAAAGAGAGGTTAGTTGAACCAAATATGATATCATCAACATAAATTTGGCATACAAATAGTTCTCCATTAACCCTTTTAGTAAAAAGAGTAGAATCAATTTTACCAATTTCAAAACCACTTGTAGTAAGGAACTTGGTCAAGCATTTATACCATGCTCTAGGAGCTTGTTTAAGACCATAAAGAGCTTTGTGAAGTTTGTAAACATGATTTGGTTTCTTAGGATTGATAAAGCCGGGAGGTTGTTTGACATAAACTTCCTCCTCTATTTCACCATTTAGAAAAGCACTTTTAATGTCCATTTGGTACAAGGTGATATTATGGTGATTAGCATAGGCAAGTAAGATGCGAATGGACTCAAGTCTAGCAACGGGAGCATATGTCTCACCATAGTCCATACCTTCGACTTGTGTGTACCCTTGGGCGACGAGACGTGCTTTGTTGCGAACCACTTGTCCATCTTCATCTTGCTTGTTGCGAAACACCCATTTGGTACCAATGATGTTGTGGTTGTTGTCGTGCTTCTCAACCAATGTCCAAACTTGGTTTCTTTCAAAATTGTGTAGCTCTTCATGCATAGCGTTTATCCAATCCAGATCTTCCAATGCTTCTTCAACCTTCATAGGTTCAATGCTAGAGATGAATGAATAGTTTTCACAAAAGTTAGCTAAACGAGTTTTTGAGCGAGTGATTCTCCCGGTTTGTATATCATTGAGGATTTGCTCGACGGGATGATCTTTGGCAATTCTTGCTCGAACTCGTGAGAGATTTTGCTTGGGTCTTCGTTGAACATCTTCTTCATCTTCTTCTTCTTCTTGGCCTTCTTCATTGTTGACGTTGTTGTTCTCTTGTCGTGGTGGAGAAGGAGGTTGTTGATGTTTGTCTTGATGTACTTCCTCGTCTTCTTCATCTTGGTGTGTCCCACTTGTGGATGCTTCCGTATCAATTCTTGGTTCACCTTGTCGTGAAGTAGAAGCTTCCACTTGGACGGACGAGGTACTCTCCTTCACCTCCGTTGGACGAATTTTGCCAATGGACAAGTCTTGGATTGCTTCTGAAGGGTCTTTGTCTCCTACATCAATTGGCAATTACTCTACTTGCGAGCCATTAGATTCATCAAACTTCACATCTACCGTCTCTTCAACCTTTCGGGTGAAATTGTTGTAGACACGGTAAGTGTGAGAGTTTGAGCCATAACCAAGTAGAAAACCTTCATGAGATTTAGGAGCAAACTTTGAACGATGATGCTTATCAAGAATGTAGCACTTTGAGCCGAATACTCGAAAGTATCCAACTTGGGGTTTGTTACCGGTGAGAAGCTCGTATGCCGTCTTGCCGAGTAGCTTGTGAAGATACAAGCGATTTGTTGCGTGACAAGCTGTCTCAACCGCTTCTGCCCAAAAGTGTTTCGGCGTCTTGTATTCATCAAGCATCGTTCTTGCCATCTCGATGAGCGTCCGGTTCTTCCTCTCAACAACTCCATTTTGTTGAGGTGTGTACGTAGCCGAGAACTCGTGTGAAATCCCTTCTTCGTCAAGAAAGGTGTCCACATTTGCGTTCTTGAACTCCGTTCCGTTGTCACTCCGAACCTTCTTGATCTTCACGTCAAACTGATTTTGGGCCTTCCTAGCGAAGTTTTTGAAGATCTTCTGGACCTGCGACTTGTCATTAAGAAAGAACACCCACGTAAATCTTGAAAAATCATCAACTATAACTAGACCAAAAGAATTTCCACCGAGACTCTTGTAGGCGTTGGGACCAAAAAGATCCATATGAAGTAGCTCGAGTGGCCTCCTTGTGGTCATGATGTTCTTCACGGGATGTCTTCCTCCAACCTGTTTACCTGCTTGACAAGCACTGCAAAGTCTATCCTTATCAAATATGACATCGTTAACTCCAAGGATATGATTTCCTTTAATAAGCTTGTCAAGGTTTCTCATGCCAACGTGACCTAGTCGTCTATGCCACAACCAACCTTTTGAGGATTTAGCAACAAAGCAAGTTTTAGGTTGTGCCTTTTTAGAGAAATCGACAATGTAAAGATCACCTCTACGCATACCGGTAAAGACCATTTTATGATTGTCTCGACGAAATACTTGGCAATCTACCTTAGTAAATAGGACATTCAAACCGAAATCAGCAAGTCTAGATACTGAAAGTAAGTTGTAGCCAAGAGATTCAACGAGCATGACATTTTGAATGGAACTATCATGTGAGATGGCCACCTTACCAAGGCCAACCACTTTACCCTTTGAATTATCACCAAAGGTGACATATTTTCGAGGGTCGTCATTTTCAGCAAGCTCACGGAACATCTCTTCATCTCCGGTCATATGATCAGTACATCCACTATCAAGAACCTATTCCTTTCCTCCTGACGCATATCCCCGAAGATTTGCCGTAAGACCAAAATGTCTCATTGCATCATCAAGATCGAAGTCACTATCATCATCATAGTATCCATGTTCATCATGATCTTGTGACTCATCATTTCCTAGAGAGGATAATTCATTAGATAAATGGTCATCAAAGTGGTCACTTTTATGAATTCTTATAGCTTCGAATATAATATCACTAATGATTCCAACATCTCCTTTAGCATGCTTATGATTGGTAAGTTCAAAAAGACAATTACCAAAACTAGGATCACTAGAGTTCATCTTACTCAAGGCAATAGATTTATGGAGACTTTCATCCAAAGTTTTCAAGGAATGATCGGGAAATCGTTCCTCAAGAAATTTCCATATAGTATAGGCACAATTAAGAGTAGGCAAACTAGCAATCAAATTTTTGGGCAATCCTCTAATGATGAGATCAATAGTTCTAAGATTGCGAATCATATCAATATCTTCATCTAGGGTAGGATGCAAAGGATCAATATGAGGAGCACAAGGACTAGCAATATACTTGTTCAAATGATATTGATTGAAGATTACAAGCATTTCATTTTTCCACTCATGAAAATACTCTCCATCAAGAATAGGCACTCTATGTCTAAGACTCCCTAAAGTAGACACATCCATCTTCCTCCAATGGTGATTAAACCAAGGCAATGGAGACCAAAGCTCTGATACCACTTGTAGGATCTAGAAGTAGATGTGTCTAGAGGGGGGTGATTAGACACTTAGTGCTAAAGTTGCAATTTTTAAGCTTTTTCGGTTTAAGTGGAGTTTTGGCATAATTTCAACATTCACAATACATATCAAGCAAGTATGCAAAGAGTGTATAGGCAGCGGAAATTAAAGCATGCAACTTGTAAGAATGTAAGGGGAAGGGTTTGGAGAAATCAAACGCAATTGGAGACACGGATGTTTTTCCCGTGGTTCGGATAGGTGGTGCTATCCTACATCCACGTTGATGGAGACTTCAACCCACGAAGGGTAACGGTTGCGCGAGTCCACGGAGGGCTCCACCCACGAAGGGTAACGGTTGCGCGAGTCCACGGAGGGCTCCACCCACAAAGGGTCCACGAAGAAGCAACCACCCACAAAGGGTCCACGAAGTAGCAACCTTGTCTATCCCACCATGGCCATCGCCCACGAAGGACTTGCCTCACTAGCGGTAGATCTTCACGAAGTAGGCGATCTCCTTGCCCTTACAAACTCCTTGGTTCAACTCCACAATCTTGTCGGAGGCTCCCAAGTGACACCTAGCCAATCTAGGAGACACCACTCTCCAAGAAGTAACAAATGGTGTGTAGGTAATGAACTCCTTGCTCTTGTGCTTCAAATGATAGTCTCCCCAACACTCAACTCTCTCTCATAGGATTTGGATCTGATGGAAAGAGGGTTTGAGTGGAAAGCAACTTGGGGAAGGCTAGAGATCAATATTCATATGGTAGGAACGGAATATCTTGGTCTCAACACATGAGTAGGTGGTTCTCTCTCAGAACATATGAGTTGGAATTGTGTATGTGTTCTGATGGCTCTCTCCACGAATGAAGAGGAGGTGGAGGGGTATATATAGCCTCCACACAAAATCCAACCGTTACACACAGTTTTCCAATCTTGGTGGGACCGAATCAACAAACTCAGTCTGACCGAAAAGGTAAACCTAGTGACCGTTAGAGATTTCGGTGGGACCGACTGGATCAACTCGGTGGGACCGATGTGCTAGGGTTAGGGTAAATCCAAAACTCGGTTTGACCGATTACTCAAACTCGGTGGGACCGATTTGGGTAATAAGTGAAACTGAGATTTGGCCAAGCAAACTCGGTGGGACCGATTGCATATCTCGGTGGGACCGAGAATATTGCAATGGGTAACAGAGAGTTTGCAAGCCCATCTCGGTGAGACCGAGATCCCATCGGTGAGACCGAACTGATTAGGGTTTGGCAGTGGCTTATGACAAGTGAAACCCGGTGGCGCCGGATAGGAAGAATCGGTAGGACCGAGTTTGGCTTAGGGTTTAGGTCATATGTGGAAGTGGGAAAGTAGCTGAGGATTTTGGAGCATATCATTAAGCACATGAAGCAAGAGGCTCATTAAGCAACACCTCATCCCTCCTTGATAGTATTGACTTTTCCTATGGACTCAATGTGATCTTGGATCACTAAAATGTAAAATGAAGAGTCTTGAGCTTTAAGCTTTAGCCAATCCTTTGTCCTTAGCATCTTGAAGGAGTTCCCACAACCTTTAGTCCATGCCACTCCATTGTTGAACTTATCTGAAACATGCTAGATAGAAATGTTAGTCCAACAAGAGATATGTTGTCATCAATTATCAAAACCACCTAGGGAGCACTTGTGCTTTCACTAGGTTTTATGTGTTGATGTTATATGCACGAGTAGAACACAAGTGAGTTGTGGGCGATATAAGTCATATTGCTTACCAGCATGTCATACTTTGGTTCGGCGGTATTGTTGGATGAAGCGGCCCGGACCGACATTACGCGTACGCTTACGCAAGACTGGTTCTACCGACGTGCTTTGCACACAAGTGGCTGGCGGGTGTCAGTTTCTCCAACTTTAGTTGAACCGAGTGTGGCTACGCCCGGTCCTTGTGAAGGTTAAAACAACACCAACTTGACAAACTATCGTTGTGGTTTTTGATGCGTAGGTAAGATTGGTTCTTGCTAAGCCCGTAGCAGCCACGTAAAACTTGCAACAAACAAAGTAGAGGACGTCTAACTTGTTTTTGCAGGGCATGTTGTGATGTGATATGGTCAAGGCATGATGCTAAATTTTATTGTATGAGATGATCATGTTTTGTAACCAAGTTATCGGCAACTGGCAGGAGCCATATGGTTGTCGCTTTATTGTATGCAATGCAATCACCCTGTAATGCTTTACTTTATCACTAAGTGGTAGCGATAGTCGTAGAAGCATAAGATTGGCAAGACGGCAACGATGCTACGATGGAGATCAAGGTGTCGCACCGGTGACGATGGTGATCATGACGATGCTTCGGAGATGGAGATCACAAGCACAAGATGATGATGGCAATATCATATCACTTATATTGATTGCATGTGATGTTTATCTTTTATGCATCTTATCTTGCTTTGATTGACGGTAGCATTATAAGATGATCTGTCACTAAATTTCAAGATAAAAGTGTTCTCCCTGAGTATGCACCATTGCCAAAGTTCGTCGTGCCCAGACACCATGTGATGATCGGGTGTGATAAGCTCTACGTCCATCTACAACGGGTGCAAGCCAGTTTTGCACATGCGGAATACTCAGGTTAAACTTGACGAGCCTAGCATATGCAAATATGGCCTCGGAACACTGAGACCGAAAGGTCGAGCGTGAATCATATAGTAGATATGATCAACATAGTGATGTTCACCATTGAAAACTACTCCATTTCACGTGATGATCGGTTATGGTTTAGTTGATTTGGATCACGTGATCACTTAGAAGATTAGAGGGATGTCTTTCTAAGTGGGAGTTCTTAAGTAATATGATTAATTGAACTAAAATTTATTATGAACTTAGTACCTGATAGTATCTTACTTGTTTATGTTTGATTGTAGATAGATGGCCCGTGCTATTGTTTCGTTGAATTTTAATGCTTCCTTGAGAAAGCAAAGTTGAAAGATGATGGTAGCAATTATACGGACTGGGTCCGTAACTTGAGGATTATCCTCATTGCTGCACAGAAGAATTACGTCCTGGAAGCACCGCTGGGTGCCAGGTCTGCTGCTGATACAACTGACGACGTTAAGAACGTCTGGCAGAGCAAAGCTAATGACTACTCGATAGTTCAATGTGCCATGCTTTACGGCTTAGAACCGGGTCTTCAACGACGTTTTGAACGTCATGGAGCATATGAGATGTTCCAGGAGTTGAAGCTAATATTTCAAGCAAATGCCCAGATTGAGAGATATGAAGTCTCCAATAAGTTCTATAGCTGCAAGATGGAGGAGAACAGTTCTGTCAGTGAGCATATACTCAAAATTTCTAGGTATAATAATCACTTGATTCAACTGGGAGTTAATCTTCTGGATTTTTGCGTCATTGACAGAATTCTCCAATCACTTCCACCTAGCTACAAGAGCTTCGTGATGAATTATAATATGCAAGGGATGGATAAGACAATTCCCGAGCTCTTCGCAATGCTAAAAGCTGCGGAGGTAGAAATCAAGAAGGAGCATCAAGTGTTGATGGTCAACAAGACCACTAGTTTCAAGAAAAAGGGCAAGGGGGAAAAGAAGGGGAACTTCAAGAAGAACAACAAGCAAGTTGCTACTCAGGAGAAGAAACCCAAGTATGGACCTAAGCCTGAAACTGAGTGCTTCTACTGCAAGCAGACTGGTCACTGGAAGCGGAACTACCCCAAGTATTTGGTGGATAAGAAGGATGGCAAGGTGAACAAAGGTATATGTGATATACATGTTATTAATGTGTACCTTACTAGAGCTCGCAGTAGCACCTGGGTATTTGATACTGGTTCTGTTGCTAATATTTGCAACTCGAAACAGGGACTACGGATTAAGCGAACACTGGCGAAGGACGAGGTGACGATGCGCGTGGGAAATGGTTCCAAAGTCGATGTGATCGCGGTCGACACGCTACCTCTACATCTACCATCAGGATTAGTATTAGACCTAAATAATTGTTATTTGGTGCCAGCGTTGAGCATGAACATTATATATGGATCTTGTTTGATGCGAGACGGTTATTCATTTAAATCAGAGAATAATGGTTGTTCTATTTATATGAGTAATATCTTTTATGGTCATGCACCCTTGAAGAGTGGTCTATTTTTGATGAATCTCGATAGTAGTGATACACATATTCATAATGTTGAAGCCAAAAGATGCAGAGTTGATAATGATAGTGCAACTTATTTGTGGCACTGCCGTTTAGGTCATATCAGTGTAAAGCGCGTGAAGAAACTCCATGCTGATGGACTTTTGGAACCACTTAATTATGAATCACTTGGTACTTGTGAACCGTGCCTCATGGGCAAGATGACTAAAACGCCGTTCTCCGGTACTATGGAGAGAGCAACAGATTTGTTGGAAATCATACATACAGATGTATGTGGTCCAATGAATGTTGAAGCTCGTGGCGGATATCGTTATTTTGTCACCTTCACAGATGATTTAAGCAGATATGGGTATATCTACTTAATGAAACATAAGTCTGAAACATTTGAAAAGTTCAAAGAATTTCAGAGTGAAGTTGAAAATCATCGTAACAAGAAAATAAAGTTTCTACGATCTGATCGTGGAGGAGAATATTTGAGTTACGAGTTTGGTTTACATTTGAAACAATGCGGAATAGTTTCGCAACTCACGCCACCCGGAACACCACAGCGTAATGGTGTGTCCGAACGTCGTAATCGTACTTTACTTGATATGGTGCGATCTATGATGTCTCTTACAGATTTACCGCTATCGTTTTGGGATTATGCTTTAGAGACGGCCGCATTCACGTTAAATAGGGCACCATCAAAATCCGTTGAGACGACGCCTTATGAACTATGGTTTGGCAAGAAACCAAAGTTGTCTTTTCTGAAAGTTTGGGGCTGCGATGCTTATGTGAAAAAGCTTCAACTTGATAAGCTCGAACCCAAATCGGAGAAATGTGTCTTCATAGGATACCCGAAGGAGACTGTTGGGTACACCTTCTATCACAGATTCAAAGGCAAGACATTTGTTGCTAAGAATGGATCCTTTCTAGAGAAGGAGTTTCTCTCAAAAGAAGTGAGTGGGAGGAAAGTAGAACTTGATGAGGTAACTGTACCTGCTCCCTTATTGGAAAGTAGTACATCACAGAAACCAGTTTCTATGACACCTACACCAATTAGTGAGGAAGCTAATGATGATGATCATGAAACTTCAGAACAAGTTACTACTGAACCTCGTAGATCAACCAGAGTAAGATCCGCACCAGAGTGGTACGGTAATCCTGTTCTGGAAGTCATGCTACTAGATCATGATGAACCTACAAACTATGAAGAAGCAATAGTGAGCCCAGATTCCGCAAAATGGCTTGAAGCCATGAAATCTGAGATGGGATCCATGTATGAGAACAAAGTGTGGACTTTGGTTGACTTGCCCAATGATCGGCAAGCAATTGAAAATAAATGGATCTTCAAGAAGAAGACTGACGCTGACGGTAATGTTACTGTCTACAAAGCTCGAATTGTCGCAAAAGGTTTTCGACAAGTTCAAGGAATTGACTACGATGAGACCTTCTCACCCGTAGCGATGCTTAAGTCTGTCCGAATCATGTTAGCAATTGCCGCATTTTATGATTATGAAATTTGGCAGATGGATGTCAAAACTGCATTCCTGAATGGTTTTCTGGAAGAAGAGTTGTATATGATGCAGCCGGAAGGTTTTGTCGATCCAAAAGGAGCTAACAAAGTGTGCAAGCTCCAGCGATCCATTTATGGACTGGTGCAAACATCTCGGAGTTGGAATAAACGCTTTGATAGTGTGATCAAAGCATTTGGTTTTGTACAGACTTTTGGAGAAGTCTGTATTTACAAGAAAGTGAGTGGGAGCTCTGTAGCATTTCTTATATTATATGTGGATGACATATTGCTAATCGGAAATGATATAGAATTTCTGGATAGCATAAAGGGATACTTGAATAAGAGTTTTTCAATGAAAGACCTCGGTGAAGCTTCTTACATATTGGGCATTAAGATCTATAGAGATAGATCAAGATGCTTAATTGGACTTTCACAAAGCACATACCTTGACAAAGTTTTGAAGAAGTTCAAAATGGATCAAGCAAAGAAAGGATTCTTGCCTGTGTTACAAGGTGTGAAGTTGAGTAAGACTCAATGCCCGACCACTGCAGAAGATAGAGAGAAAATGAAAGATGTTCCCTATGCTTCAGCCATAGGCTCTATCATGTATGCAATGCTGTGTACCAGACCTGATGTGTGCCTTGCTATAAGTCTAGCGGGGAGGTACCAAAGTAATCCAGGAGTGGATCACTGGACAGCGGTCAAGAACATCCTGAAATACCTGAAAAGGACTAAGGATATGTTTCTCGTGTATGGAGGTGACAAAGAGCTCATCGTAAATGGTTGCGTTGATGCAAGCTTTGACACTGATCCGGACGATTCTAAATCGCAAACCGGATACGTATTTACATTAAACGGTGGAGCTGTCAGTTGGTGCATCGTGGCGGGATCTACATGTGAAGCGGAGTACATAGCTGCTTCGGAAGCAGCAAACGAAGGAGTCTGGATGAAGGAGTTCATATCTGATCTAGGTGTCATACCTAGTGCATCGGGTCCAATGAAAATCTTTTGTGACAATACTGGTGCAATTGCCTTGGCAAAGGAATCCAGATTTCACAAGAGAACCAAGCACATCAAGAGATGCTTCAATTCCATCCGGGATCTAGTCCAGGCGGGAGACATAGAGATTTGCAAGATACATACGGATCTGAATGTAGCAGACCCATTGACTAAGACTCTTCCACGAGCAAAACATGATCAACACCAAGGCTCCATGGGTGTTAGAATCATTACTGTGTAATCTAGATTATTGACTCTAGTGCAAGTGGGAGACTGAAGGAAATATGCCCTAGAGGCAATAATAAAGTTATTATTTATTTCCTTATATCATGATAAATGTTTATTATTCATGCTAGAATTGTATTAACCGGAAACGTAATACTTGTGTGAATACATAGACAAACAAAGTGTCACTAGTATGCCTCTACTTGACTAGCTCGTTAATCGAAGATGGTTATGTTTCCTAACCATAGACATGAGTTGTCATTTGATTAACGGGATCACATCATTAGGAGAATGAGGTGATTGACATGACCCATTCCATTAGCTTAGCACCCGATCGTTTAGTATGTTGCTATTACTTTCTTCGTGACTTATACATGTTCCTATGACTATGAGATTATGCAACTCCCGTTTACCGGAGGAACACTTTGTGTGCTACCAAACATCACAACGTAACTGGGTGATTATAAAGGTGCTCTACAGGTGTCTCCAAAGGTACATGTTGGGTTGGCGTATTTCGAGATTAGGATTTGTCGCTCCAATTGTCGGAGAGGTATCTCTGGGCCCTCTCGGTAATACACATCACTTAAGCCTTGCAAGCAATGCAACTACTAAGTTAGTTGCAAAATGATGTATTACAGAATGAGTAAAGAGACTTGCCGGTAACGAGATTGAACTAGGTATTGAGATACCGACGATCGAATCTCGGGCAAGTAACATACCGATGACAAAGGGAACAACGTATGTTGTTATGCGGTCTGACCGATAAAGATCTTCGTAGAACATGTAGGAGTCAATATGAGCATTCAGGTTCCGCTATTGGTTATTGACCGGAGACGTGTCTCGGTCATGTCTACATTGTTCTCGAACCCGTAGGGTCCGCACGCTTAACGTTACGATGACAGTTTCATTATGAGTTTATATATTTTGATGTACCGAAGGTTGTTCGGAGTCCCGGATGTGATCATGGACTTGACGAGGAGTCTCGAAATGGTCGAGACATAAAGATCGATATATTGAACGACTATATTTAGACACCGGAAAGGTTCCGGGTAAGATTGGGACAATATCGGATCACCGAGAGATTATCGGAACCCCCCGGGAGGTATATGGGCCTTATTGGGCCTTAGTGGAAAGGAGGGGAAAGGAGCAAGGGAGGGGGCGCCCCCCCCCCCAAGCCCAATCCGAATTGGGAGGGGGGCCGGCCCCCCCTTTCCTTCCTCCCTCCTTCCTCTTTCTTCCCTCTCCTACTCCTAATAGGAAAAAGGGGAGTCCTACTCCCGGTGGGAGTTGGACTCCCCCCCCCCCTTGGGCGCGCCACCCTCCTTGGCCGGCCCCCTCCTCCACTCCTTTATATACGGGGGCAGGGGGGCACCCCAGAGACACAACAATTGATCATTGATCTCTTAGCCATGTGCGGTGCCCCCCTCCATCATAATCCTCGGTAATATTGTAGCGGTGCTTAGGCGAAGCCCTGCGAAGGTAGAACATCAAGATCGTCACCACGCCGTCGTGCTGACGGAACTCATCCCCGACACTTTGCTGGTTCGGAGTCCGGGGATCGTCATCGAGCTGAACGTGTGCAAAAACTCGGAGGTGCCGTAGTTTCGGTGCTTGATCGGTCGGGCCGTGAAGACGTACGACTACATCAACCACGTTGTTATAACCCTTCCGCTTCCGGTCTACGAGGGTACGTAGACAACACTCTCCCCTCTTGTTGCTGTGCATCACCATGATCTTGCGTGTGCGTAGGAATTTTTTTGAAATTACTACGTTCCCCAACACAGACATCCCACACGCACACTGAAAGCCTCCGGACTCAGTCGCTTCTTCTGGTGGTTGGCATTGTTGCGCTCCGCCCACCAGGACCATAAAAGGCAGATCATGCGCATCTTGATCTCGATGTGCAGCTTGAAAACGGCCGCGAGCAAGTCCGTAGGGGTTGCACACAGCAGGAGCCGCTGTCTAGTGTACTCAAGACCACAGTGTCGCCACATGCACTTAACTTCCTTGCAACGCAGAAAGAGATGGCTCCCATCCTCAGCTTGTCGACAGCATAGATGGCATAGCACATTCCAGCTCCACCCCGATTCGTTCGACATTACGCCAGAGGGGGTGGCTATTATGGGCAAGTCTCCACAGAAAATGATGAACTCTAGAGGGGCACGGCGGCTTCCATAGTGCCTGCCAAAACTTTCATTTATCCTCTAGGCCGGATGAGTTCTCCCCCCTTTGTTGTTTTTTCTGCTGGTCTAACAGGTGCACATAAACCCTGTAGGCTGATCTCACCGAGAAGAGACCCTTGCTGTCAAAATACCAGGCCACAAAGTCCTCAAAGCAGTCGCGAATGGGATACTCAGGATTGTCCTTGCATCTTCCTGACAGAAGGTTTGCTGAACCAGTTCTCCATCCCACGTACTTGCAGCCGGGTCAATTAACTCCGAAACCCTCGTTAGCAGATGGGCACCTTGGAGGGTCCTTTGTCTTCTTGTGTCATTTGAGGGCAGCCATGGATCCCGTCAAATATTGATCATATCACCTGTGCCAACCCTCCAAATCATGCCAGCCTTAATGACATAAATACCTTGGAGCAGACTACGCCAAACATAGCTCATCCTTGGTGTTGCTACAGAATTCAGTACCTCGCCGTGTGGGAAATATTTAGCTTGTAGGACTCGTCCACACAGGGACTCCGGACACTGGATTAGCCGCCAGACCTGTCGTGATAGCATTTGCAATGTTAAAAGCATGCAAGTCGCGAAAGCCGAGGCCTCCCTGCTCCTTCGGCAGACACATTCTTTCACTCCTCCTCATCTTGATTTGCCCAGTGGTGTAGAATTATCGTTGGTAGGACAGAGAGCTCCTATACGTCGCCCGTCAGCGTCCGTTCATCGCGGCTTCGCTGAAACAGCACGCAAATAGGCCGGCCCAATTATCACAGGTCGAGCGGAAAAAAAACGAAAACAGGAATCGCACGCGTGGATCGAACTCCTGACAACATTCAAGATTCTAGCGAGCCAAGCCACCCGAGCTAGCAACCTACAACGGTGTTAACGCAGCGCCAGTCTTAAAGTATGCAAGACGGCGGCAAAATCCTTTTTTCGAAAGAAATCATTTTTTTAAATATACGTTGAACAAAATTTAAAAGAAAGTGAACCTTTTTTTGGAAACAAACACTGAATAAATTTCAAATACACAAATCAACATTTGTAGTATGCGTCAAACAATTTTTTAATGTATGATGACCACATTTTAAATATGCAATGAACACTTTTAAATATATGCTGAACAATTTCATAACATACGGTGAACATTTGTGTAATACACGATGAACATTTTTATAATGCTAGGTGAACTATTACATAATATATGATGAACATTTTCTTAATATGACGAAGATTTTCGTAATACACAGTGAACTTTTATATAATAAATAAAGAGAAGAAAAACAGAAACAGAAAATAAAAAAGGAAACATAAAAGAAGAAAAATAAAAGAAAAAGGAGCCAAAAAATAAAAAACCGGAACAAAACAACTGAAAAACGGACAAAAAGAGTGAAAAAACTGGAAGCAAAAAACCATGTAAGAAAACGAAAAAAAACCCCGCAAAGAACAGAGACGGAAGTAGCAGCGAACGAATCCCGTACGTGGGCCGGCCCAATCGGAGGCTTGCCTCAGCGAAACCACAACGATCTTGACGCTAACGAGCGTCCAATAGGGTTTGCCGGTAGGACACTGCCCATCTTGTAATCAAACTGACAAGCTGCCACCATACACGGACTCGCTATTTCCATGCAGGCACAGCGAGGCGTCTAGTTTTTCCGATCGGGGCAGGGGCAGGGCACGTGCATGCAGTGTGCTGGAGCCGTAGATGGCACTGGCAGTGGCAAGCAAGCTGGCACGACTCGGCCCAGAATGGCAACGAACTGAGGCCCGGGGTCGGGGTGGCCCAGAATGCCAGCGGAATACGTACGTAGTTACGGCGACGCCGATGCTGTGACATCTTTCGTTCTTCGTTTTCCTGCAAGAAACCTTGGAACTCAGAGATCGCGTGATCCTTCTTCTGAAGCAGTAACGCAAAAAGATCGATCACATCACATCAGACGGTTGGGCTGGAGGCAGGTGGAGGTGGTGCGTGCGGCCAGGCCAAACGAGCTCGATCGGAGGCGCACAAGCGCCACGAGCGCGCACAGTGAACGTTGCAGAGGGTTGGGAGTTGGGAATTTTCTAGCGACACTCAGCGACATGACAGTATAATCAGCTTAAATTCGATCATGTCGTCCCGGCTGTCCCCGTTCCTATCTTGAGCTTGAGGAGACCCCCTTTTATTTTGAGGAGACCCCTGCCCTCTAAGCATGACACTGACATGTGCAGAGCAGACATCCCCATAACCCGAGCCTGAACTTTTCATGTGTTCGCTCAAGTTCCAGACCGCAAATTCAATGAACTCTTATCCGAAGAAAAGAATCGACCCCGGTCGGTCCACCCTGGCTGGGCCGCGGCCGCATTGAAACCCAATCAACTGTACGGTTAATCAAAGCAAGCTAGCTGCCCAACGTTACATGGATCAAGCTAGAGTGGCCCAAAATGACGCCGTCGAGAGTGCGGTGTCAAGGGCCGTTACAGCGTTTGTATCTGTCTATCCTAAGTGACGCGTGGGTGCAGTGCAGTGGATGAGAGCGGCACGGCAACAGGTAGTTGAAAAGCCTCTGAAAGTCGGTTCTGAACCAGGCCGGACCGGAGACCACTCAACAACGCACCATTTTAGCTGTCAGTGGCCGCGGTCGAAACTAGAGTTGAGGCCTCTTTTGATTCATAGAGTAGGAAAATCATAGGAATAGGAAAGTCATAGAAAATGAGATGAGATGTATCTCAAATCCTATGAATAGGAATAGAAAAAGAGATGATCTTTGATTCACATCATAGGATTTTTCTCATTGAGTTTAGGCTAATGTTTATTTTTCTATGAAATGTGAAGAATAGAAAGAATTCCTTCACAGGAATAGGATTCCATTCCTACAAACCAAAGGGCTCTAAAGGAATTTTTTCTATAGAAATTCTATCCTATAAATTTTTTATAAGATTCCTCTAAACCAACAAAAGCCTGAGTATGGATGGATGCAGCGTAGCCATCGCGTGGCTGAAGCTCCATGGATGCATATGTGCGGTATGCGTGCATTGGTTAACAACTTCATTCCTCAAGCGTGCTAGACTGCTAGCAATTACATCCAAACAATATTATACTCCAATAATAAGCTTGTGCACGTTCCGTACCGTATATCAAAATTTGAGGATTGCAAGGATCAGCAACGGGGGTGTAGCTCATATGGTAGAGCGCTCGCTTCGCATGCGAGAGGCACGGGGTTCGATTCCCCGCACCTCCACCTTTTTTTTTATCAAATCCCGTTATATTCAATTTGTTTTTTTTTTGCTAACTTGAATAACAAATCATCGTACCCTTTTTTTCTTGCGGGAATCATCGTACCCGAGAGGGTTCCCATCCCAAGGTCCGCCACCGGAGCACGGACGCGTATTCTGCAGCGCAACGGTACTCCATACGCATTCCGTTCTTCCCATCCACCTCACGCACGATCACGACCGTTAATTCCCCACTCTACGGCTCACAAGACCCCCGCAACGACACCAGTGGCACCATCTCCTCCCGCAAGAAAGAAAGCCCACAGGAACAAAAGTGGCCGAGGAAAACCACCAGGACCAACGGAAGAGCGAAGACGGGAACTGGGAAGGGCGAAGCTGCTGCCGCCCATGGATCGGGAGCTGGAGGAGGCGAGCTGCAAGTTCGCGTGGCTCAAGCTCGCCTGCGCGGAGGACGAGCTCGACACCTGCGCTACCCTGCTCTCCGAGCTCAAGGTATCCATCCACCCACGCACGGCTCGACTTCGTTTCCGTCTTTTTCCAGTGGATGCGCGATGTTGCTGAAATCCGGCTTGTTACGGTGGATGCGCAGGGTTCATTTGGAGAATTTGGGTGTTCCGCGGCGCGGGGGATGGGGTTTATGAGCGGTTTTGGGCGAGTTTCGGGGAGTTTTTCTTTTCGATTCGAGGATAATTTTGACCTGGGTTTTATCAGGTTTGGGAGATGGATGGGATGGGTCGGGAATTCGGGACGCGCTCCCTGTAGGTTCCTGAAATTTCCCAAATGTACTACTGCTGTCTAGGGTTTGATGCGATTTGCTGGAAATGAGGGGAGGAGTTGGGGCGAGAGTTTGCAGTTTTTTTTTTTGAGAGTTTGCAGTTCTGGAGATGTGAAGATCCAGTTCCACAATAACAATGTCAACACTGATGTAGGTCCTGGTCTGGGGATTCACGACAGGATGCAATGCTGTGTATTTTGTTTTGAATTGTCAGGGTTTCACTTAAATTCAGCGTTTACCATCAGGTGACATGTCTCTTCATTTCGTTGATTTCAGGTTCTCCTCACGAAGTTTCCTAGCCTGCCACCATCATTTAAGAATACACCCAATGCAGTTGCGGAGCTGAGACTCGCAAGTAAGCACTTGCTCCTGGAAAAAAACTGTGCTCTGTCCTTTATCATGCTGAACCATTTTTATTTTCAGTTAAAGGTGGGATTCTGAACCAATTTAAGAGAAATGCTCCTATAAAATGGAACCCAAAATTCTGCATATGGAGTTTCATCCAATTTGAGACGTGCTATGTAGTTGAAGGTGTTTCGTGGAATACTCTTTTCAGGATGCGTGTATTGAGCTCTGTATGTATGTTCGCTGGTCATGGACTACAACTGCAATTCTACAAAGCATTCTCCTGAAGAGAATATTGTTGTCACTCATAAATGTTCTTTACACCATTTGAGAAAGCCCTGTTCACTACATTTTTTAATTGCAATCTACTGTACCATTTTGCAAGTGTGTAGTAGACTATAACTGTCCTACTGTAAGACTGCTGGCTACATTTTTGCATTGCAATTTACCATTTCATCTAAAAACTGCAAGTCTGGAAAGCATTTTTCATGCTACGGCATCAACTCTAAGAATGCTGGCTACACTTCTGCATTGCAGTTTACCATTTTGCAATCTACATTTTTGTATAAATTTTAGTTGTGGTGACTGATCGTGAAACTTTCAGGGGCCATATACGAGTTTGCTGTCATCTTCAGCATCAGAGTTAAGGACCAAGATGCATTTGAGAGGAACTTCTTCCAACTAAAAGTCTTCTACATGGATACAAGGTTTGTTTTCTACTTAAGCACATTTTGGTCCTACGTACTGCATAGATTCATCCTATGTAGTCATGCACGTAAATTATCTTTCTAGCTTATTTTTCTTGTGCCAACACGCTTATGTTTTTCCTAAAAAACAATTGACATTTCAAATATCTAGATCGTGGACATGCACTTCCTTGATACAATCTATTTGATTGTGGTGGAAGTTATGTGTTGTGACCATTAACCTTTGGTTTAATCACTATCTAGTACCTTGGCATTCTATTCCTCACAGCACCTATAAGGAATGGCAGGTGCCAGCAGGACACCCTTGATATAAGTAATCAAAATGCAATTATTAAGATTCTTTCGTTCAGCAGTCAGCACATGGTTTCATTGTTTGTCATTTGTCAAGTCGACATTGTTGAGGAATGAGGATACGTTTATGAATTGTCTTAATCTGTGCGACCTCCTGGATTTTTAGGAGCACGATTATCTTGTGGCTAAAAGATGCCGCTGAACATTTCCACATAGATATTCTATCCTGGAGTACTGTATTTCTGAACTTATGTTTGCCGAGTGCTATTGATATTGTGTTTTCTTTTGTGATTGTCCATCAGAAGCATACTCCCACCATCACCAGAAGAATATCGAATTTGGGGGCTTAATCTTATGAGGCTGTTGGCTGAGAACAGAGTAGCTGAATTCCACACTGAGCTGGAACTTCTGCCCCCCAGAGCCCTAGACCATCCTTGCATCAAATATGCAGTCGAGCTTGAGCAATCCTTTATGGAAGGTACCTACAACCGATTAACCAATGGTCAGCGAGCTGTGCCACATGAGACATACCTCTACTTCATGGACCTTCTTGCTGAAACTATTAGGTGAATGAATTTACATTACGTTTTCTACGTGGCTCGTGTGGTGAAGTTCCTGATTGTGTTCTCTACGTCTTCTTTTGCAGAGATGAGATAGCTGATTGCAGTGGTCAGGCATACGATCACTTGCCAGTGGATGGTACCAGAAAAATGCTGATGTTTTCCTCTGAGCAAAAGCTTCTGGAGTACATATCAGAGGTAACTATTAATTTCTCTCGTCTTCTGTCCTATCACCATGTTTTATATGAATAATGTCATAGTGAATCGTTGGCGTCTGAATAATTTAAAGGGTGGTAAAACACATCTTGTTAGAGGCATGAGTGCAAACCACTAAGCTGCTACTCTACTGACATAACCATATGCGTACTAGTAGACTAGATTGTATGATTGTTAACGCTGCCACTTCCTGACTATACAAGTACTCCTTATGTTGGCAGATACAGCATGAATGGGAGGTTCAGAATCATTCAGTCCTTTTCCACATGGCGAAGGTCCAACCCCGTGTCGGCATACAAGCGCATCAGATGATCAAGCGATCTCTTTGCTACGCACGGGAGCTCGAGCGGGTAGTGTAACCTGCAAAACACTGTGGATATTGTTCGATGAGCGGATGGTATAACTTGCAAAGCGAGGTGGATTTTGTCCCATGTAGGTAGTCCGTGATATTAGTATTTTGTCCCAAGGAACGATCAGTCTAGATGCTAGATAGTCATGTCTCGTGATATGCGTTCTCCTTGCTGAAATGCTGGAATTTCTGTTGAAAACACAGGCTGGGGACTGCTTGACGATGCTAAAATCGATGAGATATGTTCGGTTCCAGTATGATGCTCCCCTGTCGTGAAATTCATTTAAGTTCAGTTCAGTTGGATATGTTCAGTTCCAGTATGATGCTCCCTGTTGTGAAGTTCATTTCAGTTCAGTTGGATGCTTTGATGGAAATTGGGAACTCAGCATAGGATCATGTGAGCGGTTAAACTTGTTATCAAATCTATCTCCCATTTTTCTAAAGTGACGGCGCTATTTCTCAGCCAGTAGAACTATTTTGACACATCCAGGACATTATACAACATGAATGGTCAGGAAACGAGTCAACATACTCGATGCAGCATTGCACTTGTGCTGCCTCAGCTACCCTCCCATGTTCCTTGAGGAAACTAATTCCTTATTCCTTGTTGTGCATTAGCTTTAATCGACAGAGAGTAGAGAAAAAAGAATGGCCGGCCAAGAATCGACTGTCATGAACCGGATCACTGCATCGTCTTAGAGTAACACCCACGGGACTGTCATGAACCAGATCCCTGCATCGACTTGAGCAACTTCTTCAGCGTATCCACAATGCTTGAAAACGAAGGGCGCTGCCTTGGGTCACTGAAAATAAAGCAAAATCGTGTTATCGATGATGATGTTTTGTTTTAAACTTAGGCTGAACTAATGGGTGCCGTCACTTGAAATTTTGATCAAGGTGGCTGACAGGTCATGGGAAATTTGCTTACTCAGACCAACAGGATTCAACAAGAGCAGCTAGCTCTGGGATGGTGTCTTTAGGGATTGGCAGCCTTCTGTTCTGGAATGCAACTGCCCCTACTACCTGTAAATATTACTCCAGTGAATCACGAATATCGCCTTTTTTTCTATACCATATAAGAAACACAGAAATAGGTTACTTGTGCTGGGCCTAGGCCGCCCCATGGTTGCTGCATCGTCAGGAGCTCCCATAAGATCACGCCAAAGCTGTACACGTCACATTTCTCGTTGGATGGCTCGCCACGGAGAAACTCTGGCGCCATCCATTCTGGCTGCAGTTAACCAGAATTTGATATTAAGAATCCAAAAAGATGTAATGGCGAGTTACTAACTGAGTAGACTGTCATGCAAAGCTTACTGTTCCAGCGACTGATTTGGATGATATGAAGGTGGTCGCCTTAAATCTGGACAAGCCAAAGTCACCTACCTGAAGTTGTATCAAGGATAGTAAATAATGGGACAAAAGCAGAAGAGCCGTATTCGACCGCGCTACGCCATTTGGGAAATGAACTCCAACTAACCTTTACGGACCAGTTCTTATCCACCAGCATGTTTGGTGTCTTCAGATCCCAATGTACTATAGGAGGGTTCAGGCAGTGGAGATAGTTGATGCCTTTTGCCTGCAGTTTGGTCACAGCAATGCTTCATATAACATTCAGTGAGACGAGTAACGTTTCAGGAGCATGCTTATCTGTAGAAGTTGGTATTGCAATACATACAACATCTAATGCCATGCGCAAACGCCGCCGTAAATCAAGTATTTCCCCACTAGAAGCTTTGCTGATGAGACGGAAGAGGCTCCCTCTGTTCACAGCAGGATGATTCAGTGATTCTGTTTGGTGCAGGGAATTAGTTCATTTTGCCCGTGAAACTGACTGAGGGTTTACCTGGGCAAGTACTCGGTTACTATCGACAAATGCGGGCATTTGGTCACTGCACCCATGAATAGTACCACGTTTGGATGGCGAACTCGTTTCATGATAGAGATCTGCAAGGATCAACAATGTGCCAAGCTAAAGAGAATGGGACAGATTGAGATCCATACTAACCACAGGTGAAGTTTTGATGCAAAAAAGAAACGGTGAAGCAACCTCTCTAAGGAATTCTTTGAGCTGAGCTTCGCCAACACCCTGGTCTGTAAGCACTTTTACTGCAACATCCTACATAACCAAAACTACAACCTCAATTTCATGATCTCTGCAAAGGATACTTATCTCATTGCAGAAAAAAAAAAGGTTTCCATAGTGAAAGGTCTACAGTACTTACAGAACCGTGCCAGTCAGCTCGATAAACAGTACCAAATGAACCTGCATTTTCAGTAAACTGTGATCAAATCCACAGAATGCAGCAAGTTGATAAGAAAACTGAAGCTAAGCAAGTACCAGCGCCTATGCGTTCCTTGAGCTCAAGCTCATCCCATGATATCTCAAGCCAATCCATGGCGAAAGATGACTCAGCGAGCAGGTGTTTCGGCAGTGTAAGACCAGGGATGTTCTCCTTATTGACACCCTCGGTGCCGACCTCCATCGCCTTAAATTGCCTTGACACTTGAAACACTGACATGTTGTTGCAGTTGTCATTCTGCATGACCTGACCGCATTTTGTGTCTGCTTGAACAGGGTTCTTGTCCCCGGCAACTGCTACAGTACATGATCAATCAGTATGCTCATCTGCATGGCCTATATATATTTTGTAGATTGTACCTGAATATTGAGAATCTGAGAACACCGAGTTGCAACGATCGTCAGCTATCGCACGATTCCAAGCCGCAACCGGTGCCGCGTAGTTTTCCAAACTTGCCGTGCAAGAAGTCTTGAAAGGTGAAGACACAGAGGAGAGCAGCTGCCCGTTGATGGACGAGTCTGGGCTGCAGATGCTCCCTGGCGCAACGACGAGGTCCACGACGTACTCCCTGAGGAAGCACCAGTATAATTACAAAGCAACCTGAGCAGATATCTGTCATATGTTTACTCACTACCAATGCATGACATTGATCAACACAGAATGCTCAAAAAGTTTGTGCAAAAAGGACTCTACATACATACCTTGAATATCTTCTGTCGTTTTCAATTTTGACAAGGCAAGAGGACCGGTGAGGCGCGGAGCAGTACTTGCAACCTTGCGCGATTCGGCATGGCAGGCCGATAAAATCTGCTAGAGCCTGCATCAGTTTGGAGAAGATGACAGGACTGAAAATAACCTGCTGGCCTAAAGTAGCATGGATCGCAACGGTAAGTGAAACAATGCCGGAGACCTTGAATAGAATGGCGCGATGCCTGCAGAACCCAATGGACAGGCGGCCGATGGGGACGACGACGCTCTTCTGCTGCTTCCTCAGCCGCTTGCTGCCCGCCTTCCACCGCATGTACAGGTCTCCGTCCTCCGACCTCAATGCACCCCTTCAAACACCACCATCAAATTTAGCTGAAATTTGTCTGCTCAGATTATTTACTGGAAATTTTGATCAACAAAGCTCAAGTTGTATGTAACGAATGGCATGACAGCATGGAGGTACAGACAGGAACGTGACCGGCCATGGTGATCGTTTGATCCATGATGTAACTGTGCTACGTTTTAAGACATAAAGTGGTCTCTGAAATTGGAGTGTTGTTCACATGTTCGTCGGTGCCCAGGTTCCGAGGTTCACGGACGAGCAGGTCGTCAACTTGCATGTCCACTGCTCTATCGAAGGTCAGTCACGGTCACACTCACGCAGTCACGCTCACAGGGAGCACGGGCACACACGGGCGAGACATGCATCAACACGGACCAGGCTAACCTTTTCTTCGAAAGCAAATCAAGTGAACATCGATCGGAGGAGGTGACGTACGCACCCCATGTGGTCGGAGACGAGCAGGGCGAGGCGGCGGACGAGGTCGAGCGTGGCGCCGAGCGCGCGGTAGAGGTCGAGCGCGCGCCGCTCCAGGTCGACCAGCACGGAGTCGCCGCACTTGTCGACGAGCACCACCTCCAGCGACGACTGGTCGCTGGCGTCCACCTCCCGCAGCGCCGCCAGCGTCGGCAGCCGGCGGCCCTCCCCCTCGTCGGCGTTGCACATCGCCCACAGGTGCGGGTCGATGCCCATGATGTTGTAGAACCCGTGCGCGATCTTGTCACCCCACGACAGGCACCCGTTCACCTGCACGCGAGCCCAGTGAATACATGATTTATCTAAATTTTCTCGAGCGCATCCGGTCAATAACCATGTCGCCTAGAAAAATCTGGCCAATGATGAAGCTGAAGGTCGCACGCCTTGATTGGCCCCAAGTTGCAATTTTCAATGTGTATGCATAGCATCATCGGACATAAACAAATCAATGGAGAAGAGAGACGTACTGGATGATTAATTTATCAGTTGGCACTTGCAATGATTAGCGTGATCCGCGAGACTATTACCCAGAGCCGGTAGGAGACGGCGGCGGCATCGGCGGGGACGTCGGCGTACTGCTCCGCCGCCGCATCGCCGGGACCGAGGCGGCGGACGAGGAGCTCGGGCGGGACGCCGGCGAGGAAGGCCTCGGAGGTGATGCGGATGGCGAGGGAGAGCTGCAGGTAGTAGCTCTCCCTGGAGCGGCGCACCCACGTGTCGTCCCTGGCGACGGACGACGCCGGTGCGAGGGATGAGCCCGTCGCTGCCGTGGAGGTGGAGGCGGTCGCGGGCTCGGTGCCGGTGAAGGCGCTCCCGGCGCTCCAGTGCGCGGACGGGGGCGCGGCGGGGGCGGGGAGGTCGTCGACGGGCTTGAGCCGCCCGTAGTCTGCGAGGAGCGGCAGCCGCGACTCGGCCTCGGACAGGTCGAAGGCGGGGTGAGGCGCCGCGGGGGGCGGCGGCAGTGGTGGCACGAGGTTGTGTAGGCGGCGACGGTGCGGCATGGCCGGAGCCCGGAGACCGGAGCTAAACTGCTAGACTGCTAGACAGCTATGCATGGGAGTTCGGCGGGGAGGTGTAGGTGGTTTTGGCCTCGAGCAGCTAGGATTCACGGTTGCCGGCCGGAGACAGCCACGGACAAGAGAGAGAGAGGGAGGGAGGTTTGTCTGTGAAGCGTGACGGCGGGGTTGAAAAGCTTCGGGGAGCGTGGGAAGAAGAGGAATGGCTGCAAAATACTGTAGCTCGCACTTTGCATGTCGGCCCTTGAGGTTTCCGTGGCCTCGTCCCCGCTCCCGCGCGGCCGTGGTCACCGGAATCACGAGGGTGCGCGGGCATAAAGGGCGCCGCCGGTGCACGTGTGTCGGGGGGCTCGTGGCCTCTCAGAGCGGCGCCGCGTGTGGCCGCGGGGACACCCGTCGGCCGCTGGGTCGTCGAGTCAGCGCGCGGGGTGGCGTGCGGCTGCCGTGCGCGCGCCGGGGGCGGAGGACGAATCTGGCGCCGCGCGCCTTCACCCTATCCACACGATCGACCACACCGGGCTCGGCTCCCCGCCCGGCAGGAACGCACGGCGGCGCCGCCCGACACAATGCACCAGTGCACATGGTGGTGTGCTCGCGTGGCGACCGGTATTGCGGTGCGGTTGCCGTGGTCTCACTGGGAACTGCAATGGCGGTTGTACGCTCCTAGGAGGAGTTGGTTCCGTGATAGTTGGATGCAGGGTCGACTAGAGATGATATAAGAGGGGTCTGACTCTAATAAACCAAATGTTATAGGCTGAACAAGGCAATGCTCATTTGGGACTTGCTTGAAAAGGACGTGCATAGTTCTTGGAAGAAACAAGGTTGTCAAATGCCGTGACCTAAGGTGATGTGTGAACAACCATACTTAAAATAAGAGTGCAAGTGGTCATGGAGCCTGTTTCATGTTCTCACCCGTCAGCCCAAAGACCAAAGTTTGTTAATTGGTTCTCTCAATGCCTGTAATTCTTAATCATCAAGCTAATGGAGGTTATCCACACTACTAGACCCAGAGGCGGAGGACGAAACAAAATTAAGGTGTGGCGAAGTTTAAGCAAAGAACTTTTTGGTGTGAATTAAAACAGTCAATACACACTAACAATGCACGGTACAAATAAAAAACCAAATACATTGAAAATGTTTTCAATAGAAAAACAACCTAAAACATACCGATAAAGAAGATTTCACTAGCGTCTAGAAGACCCAGGCAATGACGGTGCCATTATCACTGAAAGTCTGAAATCACTATAATTGCATGATACAAATTATTCAATTTCAGAAAAATATACCTCTGCCTCCTCCTTTTTCATTGGCTTTGCTAGCCTCTTTCCTTCCCTCTACATTCACTGCACCAGCCGACGGCCGTGAGCCCGTGATGGACTCAAAGCTCGCTGCGACGCTGCCCCGAGAGAATGACGTTGCGCCGTTACTCCTTGACGCCGCCTGCCAGCCCCAACCCTCAGCCGCCGCAGTGCGCCCGGCGCGGCAGCGCCCAGCCACCTACTTGTTCGACACCCCGCCCCGCCATCGACCGTCCCGTCCTCCTGGCCAGCCGCCGCCGTGATAGGTTTGGCCGAGCGAAATTGCTCCCGAGTGCTAGGTTTGGTCATCTGCGTTTCGTTTCGATCTGTCTCGTGAACGACCTGTGCGTGCAAAGTGCGAAGGGATGCGACTCCTGCAGCAGCTCGTGGCCCATCCGCTCATGACCCACCTGATGGCATCCAAACGGGCGTTTTTCTCCAGGTCTTTAGCGATTTTCGTGACATACTAATTAGCGTAGCCAGCGACTGAGCGACCAGGGAGACGATGCGTACATATAAAAGAAAATTTGCACCCGATCAAGGTATGGCAGGCGCCACACCTTGCCCACTGGAGGCCTTCGCCAGTGACTAGACCGTTAAGATGGCATGTGAGGGTGGTTCAACTTGTTTGGGAACCCAGTCACAAACGACTAAAAATTGGGCGTCAGATTTTTATACATGGCAAGTTTGATGTTTTTCGTGACAATTTATATTGGCGCTTTGATGATAAATTTAGTTTGTAAGCACGGTAATTTTCTGACAATTTTTTATGTGAACTGAGGCGGATTTGACATGCTCGTCAATTAAATTTGTTATCGCCTGTGATAGCCTGGCTTATTAAAGATGATAGACTACTCATATCAATAAGGAATTCCTTTTTTTTTTCGGGAACCCATTCAGACAGAACTTTAAAGTTAAGTGTGCTCAGCTTGGAGTAGTTTTAGGATGGGTGACCGACCGAGAAGTTGCTTCCGGGTGCGCACGAGTGATGACAAAGTGCGCAAAAAGACTAGTATTGATCTGTGGGACCAGTCTAGGTCCCGCCAGGAGTAACGACCACCGGCGGGTGTGTGTGGGGCGTTACAAATTGATATCAAAGCTGACCCTCGCGGTTACACGGATGTTTGCAGATAGGTGCGCGGTCATGTTGTTCATGACGTTTGTGACCCGTCGTGGCACACGGCATGGTACATGTACCGGACTGGATGCACAGACGTATGTGGCAAGAGAACGTTCCTGTGGCCCGACGAGGACGTCGGTTCCTCTGAGTGGGGGTGTATGTGATAGCTTGGCTTATTAGCGATGATAGACTACTTATAACAATAAGGAATTCCTTCTTTTTCGGGAACCCATTCGGACAGAACTCCAAAGTTAAGCGTGTTCAGATTGGAGTAGTTTCAGGATGGGTGACCGATCGGAAAGTTGCTCCCGGGTGCGCATGAGTGAGGCCAAAGTGCGCAGAAAAGACTACTCCCTCCATCTCGGCGAATAAGTCATTCGCGTAGTTTTAGGTCGACGATTTATCTAAATATGTACTATATGTGATAAAAAAATATATATTTAGAAATTACATATGTGTAGAAATATAGTGATATACTTTTCATGACATATAACACATATTTAGTTTTTCAAATCGATGACCTAGAACTACACGAATGATTTATCCATCTAGACGGAGGTAGTAGTATTGATCTGTGGAGCCACTTTAGATCCTGCCAAGAGTAACAACCACCGACGGGTGTGTGTGGGGCGTTACATCACCAAAGAACATAATTTGTCATGAAAACGTTCGATTTGCCATGATAGAAAATCTGACGTCAAATTTATAGTAGAGTCCTTCAAAAAATAGCAAGTGGAAAGAAATTACATGTTAGGGACTATGTTTCACTTTCAGGTACCATATCATCCAGTGAACAAAACTATTTGGCTTTGGGCGCTTTCTCGTGAATAGGAGCTTGGTAGGCTACACAGCCAGCCATCTTTTGCTTTGCTTGTAAGCCATTAATCCTTGGGATAAAATATTGAGTTTTATCTTAATTCTGATTGCAAGCACAAGCAAAGCTGCATTTGGGACTGCAGCCTTTTCACTTTAATTTGTTGAGAGATCATATCCCAGTAATCATTCTACAAGTTTATCCGTTTCAGCATTATGGGATATGATTCCCAACTAATCATTCTGTAGTGTCTCAAGTTGCATCAATTTTCCATGATACCCCCTCCGTATTAAAATACAAGACAAGGCACTTTTTGTCACTATCCCAGTAATCATTATATCTTGATACATATTGTTCTAGCCTATTAACTGCATGATGAACATATTTGCCATGCTAGCCGGGGGTGGTAGGTTAAAAGCTACATGAATTGTTGGCCCCACTGATATTGCAAACGACACGCTCAAAACAAATGATGAATAGTTTCTCCCCGATCACAATAAAACCTTTTCCCCTTCCTTGCCATCGAAGTTTGGCCAGGTTATCTTTGGTCAAAATTACACCTTCATGTAAGAACCACATAAAGATCATTATTTTCAAAGGAACTTTTTATTTCTAGGTGTACTTATTTTGAAAGACCGGACCTGTGGTAATAGCTTCATCGTATATCGATTTGGACTTATTTGCTTCAACCGAAATGAGTCTTGATCTTCAGACAGGTTGACAGTCATCACCACTAGACCAAATGAATCCACCCTATCGACCTATCCCCAAGTAACACCCGTGAAAACTGAATATTCAATGGCGTAGTTTCTAACATAGAAGAAATAATCACATTCTTACGTTTTGTGATTTTATAAAGGTTTGGGTACCCTACACTTCACAGGGTATTACCAACCCGAGTATCTTTCCAAAACAATGTAGTTTGACCATTGCATACTACAAATTCTCCCCTCTGGAAGAAATCATCCTTCACCCTCACTAGTCCTTTTCAAAAGGGTGATTCAGTTGGTTTTGTCATCACATAGGATAAATTCTTTGATTTCAGGTATTAGTTGGTCAGTAGCTCCTACCAAACACCTTCCTTGTTATGTAGTTTGAACAACTATTTACTGAGCAGACATTTGTTTGTAACCTCAAAGTCTTATATCCAAAGTTCAAAATGATGCTTTGAGTGTCACACAATGTCGCATCTAGCTAGCAATACTTCTACTAGTGTCCGTCACCCTGCTAGAAGAACCTTGATCTATAAAAATCTAGTCTTTTTCATACTACTTTGGATACTACAAAGAAGGATACCATAAACATTGACAAGCTAGTAAGGAGTGTGTTTATTAGGATGAGACACGCTCCATATGATAGAAGGTTTCCCTTCTCATTACTGAGCATTTTCCCTGCAAAAAATAAAATAAAATAATTACTAAGCATTTTCGATGTCCTTTGGCTGAAGCAGCCACTTTACTTGAAGGGTTAAAACTTGCATTACGGCTCGGGTACAATAACATTTTGGTGCGGATGGACAATGTAACAATGGTCCAAGCTTTGAACGAAGACGAAGGCTATTCGATGGTTGCATCGCCTGTTTTATCTGCTTGCTGTAGTGAGTTTTGGAGTTTCGAGAAGGCTTGTATCGAGTTATGTAATAAAGAGTCGAACGTAGTTGCACATGTGCTAACAGGGTGGTGGGGACGCAAAAACCAACCTGCGGAGTGGTTCGAGTCACCTCCAGGTTTATTGTTAAATTTCTCACAGGCGATGTAAATGTGGTTTGAGGTTAATAAAACTAGCTATTATGACCTTCCCTTAAAAAAGGTTTCCCTTCTAATTAATTACTGACCATTTTCTTAGAATGATCCTCACTTATTTTTAAGACTTTATCGTGAAGCCTGCGAAGGTCAATTGGAGTCCCAACATATTTAAAAGAAGTGAACCAACCTCACAG
This sequence comes from Triticum urartu, assembly GCF_056163025.1. Taxonomy (NCBI): domain Eukaryota; kingdom Viridiplantae; phylum Streptophyta; class Magnoliopsida; order Poales; family Poaceae; genus Triticum; species Triticum urartu. The sequence continues at coordinate 658,065,219 of NC_141874.1, forward strand.
CTAAAAAGTTGCTTCTATTGATGTTGTGCCACCTTGTCGTTTTCAAAACAGAACAACTCGCTTTTATGAAAATTAATCTCGAGTCCAGACAATTGTTCGAGCATGCAAACGATTAACTTCAAGTTAATGCCTTTTTCATATCATGTTCCATGAAGGTAATAGTGTCATCAGCAATACCACAGGACTGGAACTCTCCAGTCCATAAGGTGCGAGATAAGTCCTTCAACTCATCCGTCCTCCTTAGTCCACGTTACAAGGATAGCAAACATTACCGACAACCACATTAAACAAGACTGGGCAGGGGATCCCCTTGACGTAGCCTCTTCATGGTTTGAAAATAATGACCAATGTTATCGCCAAGCGTCACCCGAAAACTGACTCCATGCAGGGGCGGACCTACGTTGGAGCCTGTGGGGGCAGCTGCCCCCACTCGTTTTTTCCATTCGGTTGTACATGTTGCTGCCTATACTTGTGTGCCCCCACTAGGACGAGTACTCTGCCCCCACTCAGCCCGATTCCTGCTTGTGTATTTTCAAAAGCCCGTTTACTCTAAACTGTGAAGAAAGTAAAGAAATAGCCCAAAAACAAATAGGGTGTTGCAGCGTCTAGCCTGCAAGCCTGCAGATTGCATTGTTGGCTTGGCCAGTGGCTCGCTCAGATTTCCTCGTGCACACACGCACCCACACGAGACGGCCGAAGCCCTGACCTTGCTGCTCGCAGCCGCCGGCTCGCTCCAACTCCGCTGGCAACTGCTGACTTGCCTATATCCGTCCCTTGCGGCCTTGCACAACGTCACCGTCGCACAACCCTGATACTGTAATTTCCCTCTAATTGACATCAAAGTGAGCCGTATAACATCTAGGTTTTTCTCCTTGCGTTTTTTTTGTTAGTTTGCAATTTCAATCTTATAAAAACTAAGATTGAAATTCAGCTGTTTGCAATTTCAATCTAGGCCTTGCATGTGTGCTATCAGATTTGGGTATAATTTATTCGTTTGCCCATTCCTTTCTCCTTTTGAAATCTAGATGAGCCATACAAAACATCAAAATATGTGTATAATCCATCAATTTTGATAATTAGGTCAATTCAACTGTTCAATCATTTTTTCTGTCACATACAAATTTTAATATGCAATTTTCTACTTAAGGGCAATATTGGCTACTTCAGACTCATAGGCTCCAATTCGAATCAACTATTATAAAAAATTCTAACAATCATTCATTTGTGCACGCACACACATCAAATGTGATATTCATATTGATGCAAACACACACATACATCAAATGTGATATTCATATTGATGCAAATCATTGTCTCAAATTTTTAGTTTTTTTCACTTCACAATGAACTTGATACCTTGTGAAGAATGAGGTGATCATGCACAAATTTTTAGTTTATACCAATACTTGCCTTGCTAGTTCGTGAATATGCCCATACATTTTGCCCCCTCTCAATTTTTTCCCTGGGTCCGCCCTCCATGGATGAAGGTTTGCACCGGGTCACATGATGCATAGTCCGATACTTTTCATTCATGTGACAAACCATTCAGGCATCCCAGCTACGTTCATGTAACACCTGATCACGTCAAGCGGCATTACCTGCTGCTAGAACAAAGAACCAAAGCAATACAAAGCTTGTACATCTAGATGTTTTTAGCTATGTCACATCTAAGTTGTTCACCATATGATTATGGGCTATAAGATTTGTGCAAACCGTTTTTTTTTCTAACGTCAACTGTTTTTTATCTCCGCTAAGGCTCGTGTCGCGCCCTTTGGGCTGTTTGATCACGCGCGCATGTATGTCCCTTTTTCCTATGCAGGGTCTGGGTACGTGGGCATTTATTTAGTTATTTGCGTTGTTGTTTTTTTAGGCAACATTATATGCGTTGGTGCTCCGCTGTTTTTGTTCTTTTTTTTGTCCGCGTCTAGGCCTTTTTGTACGGACAGAATTGAAGGAGCTGGGCTGTGTTATTTTCTGTTTACCTTTTTTTCCATTATCTATTAAAAAATTGTTTGTAAATTATGATTTTTAAATTTGACTTTTTTGACAGTGTCAGTTGCATGTCCATCATCAAACGCGGACAAATAATTGAAGAGTCAAGGAAGCTACTTTATAGACGGCATACCATGATTTTACCCGGACCTTATTTAGTTGCATGTCCGACACTAGCACGCAACTCATGACCGATCCAGTTGCATGTCTACTTTTCGACACGCAACTTGTGCTCGATTCAGTATCCCTATCTAGTTGTTTGTCCAACTCCAACACACAACTCATTCGACCTAGGTGCATGCCCATCTTCGGCATGCGCTCCTAACAGAATACCTCTATGTAGTTGCTTTCCAACACTGACACACAACTTGCTCAACTCAATTGCATGTCCAAGCCTAACACATAACTCATGCCCGATCCACTTGCATGTGCACTCACGACACGCAATGCTCGAGAGTGAAGTTTTTTGTTTTCTTTCCTTTTCATTTATTTGTTTCGAATTCATGAAGTTTTTCTAAATTCATGTTATTTTTTATTTTTCTGTTTTCTCTTTCCTTTCATGTTTTAATTAATTTATTTATTTAATTTTAATTCATGAATTTTCCTTTCATGTTTTCTGTTCTCTTTTCTGTTTTCTCTTTCCTTTTACGCCTTTTCTTGTCCTAGTTGCAAGTCCATCTTTGACGTGCAACTGGGGCACAATCCATTTTTGTCCTAGTTGCAAGTCCGACTACACTCTCACATGTATTTGGGGCCCACTTTTTTTTTTACCAATTTTGTCTAAGTTGCAAATCCACTCTCGATACACAACTAGAGCTCGACCCATTTTTGCCTCAGTTGCAAGTCCACTATCGGCTCGCAACCATGTTTTTTTGCCTTGGTTGCAAGTCTACCCTTGACTTGTAATTTGGGTTCAACTTTTTTTTGGCCTTAATTCCATGTCCACCATCGATTCACAACTAGGCCTGACCTTTTTTTCGTCCCAACTGCAAGTCCACCATTGACATGCAACTATGCCCTTGATCATTTTTTGCCTCAATTGCAAGCCCATCCTTTGACTCATAGTTGGGCTCATTTTTTTTTGCCTCAGTTGCAGGTCCACCATCGACTCGCAACTAGGGATGACCATTTTTGTCCCAATTGCAAGTGAACCATTAGCTCACAACTGGGTCTGGCCCCTTTTTTTATACTGGGTTGCAAATCAACCATTGACTCACAATTGCAAGTGCATCCTCGACATGCAACTGTGGGGGCCGACCCAAGTCCACCCTCGATAAGAAACTGGGCACTATCAAATTTTTTTCCTAGTCGCAGGTCCACCTTGACACTCAACTGAGAGGGGGCGGGACGACCCATTATTGTCCCAGTTACACCTACACCCCAACATGCAATTGGGGGCCTATATTTTTACCCAGTTGCAAGCCCACCCTTGATGCGTAACTGGGGTCTGTGATACGTCTCCAACGTATCTATAATTTTTGATTGTTCTATGCTATTATATTATCTGTTTTGGATGTTTTATATGCATTAATATGCTATTTTATATTATTTTTGGGACTAACCTATTAACCTAGAGCCCAATGCCGGTTTCTGTTTTTTCCCTTGTTTTAGAGTTTCGCAAAAAAGGAATATCAAACGGAATAAAACTTTCGCGATAATTTTTCTTGGACCAGAAGACATCCAGAGGACTTGGAGTGCAAGTTAGAGAAGCCACGGGGCGGTCACAAGGACGGAGGGTGCGCCCCCAGCCTTGTGGGCCCCTCGTGACTTTTCTTCCGCCTATATATTCCCATATATCCCAAAACAACCAGGGAAGTCACGAAAACACTTTTCCACCGCAACCTTCTATACCCATGAGATCCCATCTAGGGGCCTTTTTCGTCGTCTTGTCGAAGGGGTATTCGATCACAGAGGGCTTCTACATCAACACCATTGCCCTTCCGATGAAGCATGAGTAGTTTACCACAAACCTACGAGTCCATAGCTAGTAGCTAGATGGCTTCTTCTCTCTCTTTGATTCTCATCGATGTTTTGGGAGATATATTAGATGTAATACCTTTTTGCGGTGTGTTTGCCGAGATCCGATGAATTGTGGATTTATGATTAGCTTATCTATGCATATTATTTGAATCTCCTTCGAATTCTTATATGCATGATTTGATATCTTTGCAAGTGTCTCCGAACTATCGATTTGGTTTGACCAATTAGATTGGTTTTTCATGCAATGGGAGAAGTGCTTAGCTTTGGGTTCAATCTTACGGTGTCCTTTCCCAGTGACAGTAGGGGCAGCAAGGCATGTATTGTGTTGTTGCCATCGAGGATAAAAATATGGGGTTTACATCATATTGCTTGAGTTTATTCCTCTACATCATGTCATCTTACTTAATGCGTTACTCTGTTCTTCATGAACTTAATACTCTAGATGTAGGCACGAGTCGGTCGATATGTGGAGTAATAGTAGTAGATGCAGATTCGTTTCGGTCTACTTGACACGGACATGATGCCTATATTTCATAATCATTGCCTTAGATATCGTCATAACTTTGCGCTTTTCTATTAATTGCTCGACAGTAATTTGTTCACCCATTGTATTATTTGCTATCTTGAGAGAAGCCTCTAGTGAAACCTATGGCCCCGGGTCTATTTTTATCACATAAGTTTCCGGTCTACTATTTTCCTTCATATTAGTTTCTGATCTACTATTTTGCAATATTTTACTTTCTGATCTATAAAACAAAAAACCCAAAAATATTTTATCTTTTGTTCAGTTTTATTTATCTATCTCTATCAGATCTCACTTTTGTAAGTGACCATGAAGGGATTGACAACCCCTTTATCGCGTTGGGTGCAAGTGTTTGATTGTTTGTGCAGGTATTGGTGATTTGTGTGTTTTTCTCCTACTGGATTGATACCTTGGTTCTCAAACTGAGGGAAATGCTTATCTCTACTTTGCTGCATCACCCTTTCCTCTTCAAGGGAAAAACCAACGCAAACTCAAGAAGTAGCACAAGTCAACCATCGAGTCGTAACTAGGAGACACATGTTTGTAGGGGAAATTGCTAGTGAACCATTGACTCACAACTAGGGGGGACATATGTTTGTAGGGGCCTAGTTTCAAGTTAACCATCGACTCGCAATTAGGACGTGTCATACATTTTTGTAGTGGCCCCAGATGCATGTCAACCATCAACTCGCAACTATGGTGGGACTTATGTTTGTAGGGAGGCCTAGTTGCAAGTCAATCGTCGACTCACAACTAGGGTAGCATATGTTCGTAGGGACCCCAGTTCAAGTCAACCATCGACTCGCAACTAGGAGGAAAATATGTTTGTACGGGCCAAGTTGCAAGTCAATCATCGACTCGCAACTAGCACACAACTTTTTGTAGTGGCCCCCAGTTGCATGTCAACCATCGACTCACAACTAGGGGGAGTATGTTTGTAGGGGGCCCAGTTGCAATTCAACCATCGACTCACAACTAGGACGCGTGATACTTTTTTTGTAGTGGCCCTAGTTGCATGTCAACCATCGACTCGCAACCAGGGGAGTCGTATGTTTGTAGGGGCCTAGTTGCAAGTCAACCATCGACTCACAATTAGGAGGGGGGGGGGTATGTTTGTAGGGGCCTAGTAGCAAATCAACCATTGACTCGCAACTAGGACGCGTCATACTTTTTTGTAGTGTCCTTAGTTGTATGTCAACCATCAACTCCCAAACGGAGGGGGGGGGGTGTTGCAAGTCAATCAACAACTCGCAACTAGGTGTGACGTATGTTTGTAGGGGCCCAATTGCAAGTTAACCATCGACTCGCAGCTGGGACACCTCGTACTTTTTTGCAGTGGCCTCGGTTGCATGTCGACCATCGACTCGCAACTAGGGGGATGTATGTTTGTAGGGCCCAGTTGCAAGTCAATCATCGACTCGCAACTAAAAATCATATAGTTTCCTTGAGCATCGATGTATTGGACTTTATTGTATCTTTTGGGTCTACTTTGAATTTTGTGGTAGAATCTTCAGTCAATAGCCTGCCTCCCCCTAAAGTAGTGCAGGACCTGCATCAGTGGCATTATTTACCACGTTCTTCCTCATCCACGCCCTCACATTATTAAGATACTTCTTTGTGTAAGGGAATGTCCTCACAAACATAGTAGTTTTTTTGAGCGTTTTTTTTGTAGTTTTTTCCGGCACGGGTTTGGTTTGTGTTCTTGCTTTCCTTTTTTTTAGCTTATTCTTTTTCATTTTTTTTACAATTGCATTAACTTTTCCAAATTCATACTCTTTTTATGAAATTTCATGAACCTTTTTTCTATTTTGCGTACTTTTTTGGAAACTATCTGTGAAGCTTTTAAAATTCATGATCTTTTTTCATTTTCGTGACTTTCCTCAAATTACAAGCTTTGCCAAGTAGTGAACTTTTTCCAAATTCGTTGTTTTTGAAATTGACAAAAAATGTGATTTTTTTCATTTTCACAAACTTTTTTCAAATTCCAAACCTTTTCAAGTCACGAATTTTTACAATCTATGGCCTTTTTGAAATTTATTTTATTTTTATTTTTATGAACTCTTTTTAAATCCGTGTTTTTTAAAGTCAACAGTCAACGGTCAATAATTTTTTAATTCAAAAACTTTTTTATAGGCGCACGCGAGGAAACAAAAGCTAGCAGGCAACATGTAAAAGCAGCTAGCCGTCAAATGGCCACGGCATCCGGCCGCTAGGCCAGCATCCAGTGTAACTCTAATCGTGTGAGCTGCCAACGCGCCACCGCCTGCTAAATGAGTGGAGCACTGTAATGAAAGGATAAGATAAGAGTCTTCCGAAGACGGCAACATGCTGGCACTGGGAGACAGAAATCAAGGTTGCACGCTGGCGCAAAAATACTACTACTAGCACTCGCAGTTTATAGACAGAAGAATAACGACGCTCAACTATACGTACTTGATGAGTGTTGTTCAGCACTTGACTTGGGAAGGCACATGCGCGAACTTTCCAAGTTCTAATGATACCTCTCATGCGCCGGCCATCTGTTAAAAATTTCAGCACCAGCGTGCTCTAGCTTTGGGCATCGGCATTGATATTCCCCCATGCATGTGCACACGACTTGTTTAGTCGCGCCTCGACCATTAGCACCACTATGCGTGCATAGATTCGGTTGTCTCTCTGATTACTTTGTGCTCCTGAGCTAAGCCAAAGCGTACTGTCCTAATGTGCTCGATATGCCTCTAGTTTAACCAGACCCATAGAAAAGAACTAGGGAGCAAGATTCGGCGAGATCTTGCATGGTGCTACTAGTCCACCGGCTCAAAGCTTTTGAGGCTCAGATTATCTTAATGGGAGGGGCCATGTGCAATTACCACGATTGGATACTATCTCCAACCAGTGGAGCACTGTGATGAAAGGATAAGTGCTCGACCAGAAGTGAACGATCAAGAGGTGAGCTTATGCTTTCTGCTGCCACATGACTAGTGATGCCATTGCTATTTTTTTTCCGAACCATGCAAGAGAACTGCATGCGATCATTACAGAAGAAATAAAGAATACAAAATCTCAGATTAAAAAGCTCAAAAGAAAAGAACGACCTCACCACGACCTACACAGGGAAAGAAGGAAACTGCCGAAACACAAGCCACAAACCTTGTCGAACAGAGAGATACAAGGCACAAAGCACCAGCCTTGAAACATTCGAAGGTGTGTGCGAAAGATTGCATTAGGCTGGTCATAGTGGGGAGTAACTTAAACTAGTGTCATGTATATGACACTTGTTACTACCTTCATAGTGCAAAGAAACACACAAGTAGTATCATAGATGATTGCATTTATTACATTATAGACTTATTTTGCTTTGGTTTGCGTTATGTTACAGTAACATATTATGTTACTCCAAACACTTCTCTCCTCATTAACTATATGCTATATAAGCAAATTTGTCTTGAAATGCGCTATGTTACTTGCTAAATTACTCTCATTATGACCAGCCTTAACCAGTGATGGCTAACTGAAGGTAGCATACCTTCAATTAACAGAAAGAAGAGAACCGTACAAACGACAACTGAAAGTAGCATACCCTCAAACATCCTGCCATTACGTTCTTGCTGAAAGGAGCATGCGACCAAGATAATAGCGAAGGTTAACTTCCTCTTGCTGAAAGGAGCATGCCATTGCTAATTTGCTAGTGACGCTGCATAGTTATCAAGCAGCAACTTCGATGTCCATTACTATGTGCTAAAAAAGACTTTCAGCACACTTTATATATAAAGCCATACGGCTGAACTAATACAAGGTATGAGAAAAACCTCTTACAAAGCGTACATAAAAAAAACAAGAGACCAGGAGGACTCATACCCCACCAAGAAACAAGCCGCAGCTACTCACTAAGACAAACTGTGCTTCCTCCAAGCCCTGGTCCGAACTAATCAGTCCATTTGAGCCATGTCTTTAAGTTCTGTTTGTGCAGCAAGTAAGCCTACTGCCATTCCTTAGACAGATCATTGGAAGAATCCACTACAAAATCAGATTGCCCTCAACGTAGACGCTGCATACTCAAAGGAAGATCATACATGAGCTTGTGGAGCAGTACTACGGGATAGCTACGTAACTTTCATTGGTGCGGCAACGGTAAAACTCCAGCATGTGGCTGATGTGCTATCGGCTGAAGTTGCAGCACTAGCAGAAGGTTTGAAACTTGCACTCTCTGTGGGATGCACCTCGGCCAGGGTTCAGTCCGATTGTTTGGTGCTGATTGAAGCAATGCAGCAGAACGATGGACATTCTATGGAAATAGCGCCAATTCTAGATGATTGTCGGTTACTTCTTTTTTATTTCGGGAAGGTCGTCTTAGAGCGTTGTAATCGTGATGCTAACTCAGCTGCTCGTGTGCTAGCGCAGAACAGTCGTGTCGATCCACCGAATGTGTGGTTGGACTCACCTCCGAATGTTATTCCTGAACTTTTAGCAGAAAATGCAAATGTTGTTTAAATTTTAATAAAACTACCCATGATGGCCTTTGCTCAGAAAAACTATGCTTCCTCCAAAGACTACGGGACATCAATGCAACACACACACACACGCACGCACGCACGCACGCACGCACCAAGTTGAAGTTGTCATTGGAGAGGCCCCCTTGCCCTCTTGCTCCGGACAGTGGAGCACCAATCCTGCCAGGAGACAATGAGGACCCAGAGCGATGTCAATGATGTCACGTGTAAGAGATAGGACCGCCGGGTTCGCCCCATGCCAGAGACAAAGGCTGGCTCATTAGCGCTCCTGTTGTTCGGGTCGCTGTGTGCTTCGCTTTGATAGATTTTCTTTGTTTCTTTTCTTTTCTTAAGTTTTTTCTTTGGTTTTGTTGTTTTCACTGCTTTTCTTTGGTTTTTATTCATTAAACTTTTTCCCCTTGTTTCCTTAGGTTTTTCTTTCTTTCTTTCGTCATTATACTTTGGTTTCCTTTGTTTATTTCTTACTTCCTCCGTCTCATAATGTAAGATGTTTTTTGATACTACTGTAGTGTTAAAAAACATCTTATATTATGGGACGGAGGGAGTAGTTTTCTTTGTTCTATTTTGTCTCATTTGCTTTTCTTTGTCTATTTTATCGGTTTCTACTTTCCAACACATGTCTTCTTTTTCTCTGTACACAATGTACATTTTTAGCACATACGTCAACATTTTTTTGATACACGTTGAATATTTCTGAAATATATGATGTATATTTAGAAAAGCCAGTTTTGAACACATTTTTTATTACGTGTTACATTTACCAAATACATGTTGTACATTTTCTGATGGCAACAAATATTATTTGAATTACGGGAACATATTGTTGCAATTTAAAAACAATTTTTATTTTTTCATGGACAATTTTTTGTGACACATGAATATTTTTCTAAATGCCGTGTATATTTTTATTGAAAAGAAACATTTTTTTCACCTATGGGAACGATCTTTTTAGATTGTATTAACATGTTCTAAATTGTCCTGAAGATTTTTATTGAATCCCAGGAGGTTTTCTTGAAATGTCACTTCATTGTTTTAATGATACGAAATATTTTTTTTACATTATGTAAACTTACCTTTACATTGTATACACATTTTTTCTTAAAATGTTACTAACATATTTTTAACTCATAAACATTCTTTTAAATGCAGCATACATTGTTTTGGATGTACGGAACATTTCTGAATTACGCAAAAAAAACTGTCATGTATACTTTTGTACACATGATTAACATTTTTTACTTTTCTCTTTTGTTTGTATATTATGTTCTATACATGTTTATGATTTTCAAACAATTTTTCAAAATTTTATGTAATATTTAAAATATTTCAAAATATAAACAATAGAAAAAAATAAGGCAGAAAATGAAAACAGAGAAATGAATAAAAAATATATGAAAAAACATGGATACCATCAGCGTGTCGTCAGCATGCCACGAGGACATGGGTACTATGACGACCCGGCAACTGGTCCCTGTAAGCGACCCGGTGTCGGACCCAGACGCACAGGGGCAGCTCGACTGGGCCGCTCCCATGAAGCTTCAATGCGGAACGAAGAATCTGGCAAAAAGGTAGGCGCTACGAGGATTCGAACTTCTGACCAAGTGCTTGCGACCGCGCACACGTCTCCAACCCAGTAGACTAGTACAATTGATTAAAGAGCAGCGCAAAGATGAAAGAACTAAACTTGACTTGTGCACTGTAGCAAACAGGAACCAATTAAAAAACTAAACCTGACTTGTGCACTGTAACTAAACCTGATTTTTTAAAAGTATACTTTCTTTGAATATGTCTCTTTCAAAAAATGCGCACATTTTCTGAATTCATGAAAAAAAATTAGAGAAACAAACATTTTTAGAATATGTGAACAAAAAAATTGAAAAGTCAGAAATTGTTTTTGTGATAACGTGAACCATTTTTTGAATTTGTGAACAAATTATGAAATTCCGAACAAATTTGAAATTGTGTGAGCAAATTTAGAAATTCCAAAGAAATTTGTAACCACGAACATTTTTTGAATTTGTTAACAAATTATGACATTCCAAACAAATTTGAAACTGCAAACATTTTTTGAAATTGTGAACAAAAAATTGAAAAATGGAACATTTCGTGATATTCTGAACAAAAATTCAAACATCGAACATTTTTTGAATTGGTGAACAAAAAAATAAAAATGGAATATTTCATGAAACTATGAACAAAAGTTTAAAACCACATTTTTTTTGAAATTCTTGAACATTTCTAAAATTTCTATGCGAATTTTGAAAGCGTTAACATTTTTTGAAAATGCGAATAATTTTTGAAAAACACGAACAATTTTTGATAAATGGGAGCAAATGTGAAATTCCAAAACCTTTTTGAAAATTTGAACAATTTTGAAAACACGAATTTTCTTTGAAAATCACAAGCAAATTTTAAAAAATTGGAACAAATGTGAAATTCCAAATGCTTTTGAAAATTTGAAAATGCGATCATTTTTTGAAAATCACGAACAAATTTTGAAACACCGAACACATTTTGAAACACAAACAAATTTTGTACATTTTTTGAAAAGAACGAAATGTTTATTGAAACCTGAACAAAAAAATCGATCATTTTTTTATAAAAAGCCGAATAAATTATTGAATATATTGAACTTTTTTTGAAATTGCGATATTTCTAAAACAAAAATAAAAGAAAGAAAGAAACAGGAAAACGAAAACGAAAAAACTTGAAAGAAAGAAACAGATAATAGCCTACCTTTGCATGTATAACACAGTAGTGTTGTTAAGCACGAATGGCTAGATACGCATCTCCAGGAGTGGGATGTTTGAGGATCGATTCCTCTCTCTCTGCATTTTTGAGCGATTTTTCTGTAGGAAGCATCCGACATGGGCCGGCCCACGAATGGTCGATGGGTGTGCGACAGGTCGACATTTTGCCGCAAAATGCGGCGAATAGGGTTTTCCGTGTTGCACGACGGCTCATTTGAAAAAGAAGTAGCATGGACTGAAAACATGTCTGCATTATTTCTAAAATGTCCGTGAAGTGAAAAAAAATTGGGCACGATTTCAAAAAATGTTCGCGGATTGAAAAATATGTTATCATTTTTTAAAAAATTTATTGAATGAATAAAGTTATACCTGATTTTGAGAAAATCTATGTGATTTCTAAAAATTCATGCAAAAGTAGTATTTGGATTCAAAAAATGTTCGTTTATGGAATCAATGTTCCTGATTTTTAGAAAATCCTTTTCTTTCAAAAATTGATAACGAACTGAAAAACTTGTTCGTGAATTTTGAAAAATGTTCACCCACTCGAAAAATATTTGTGAATTGAGAAAGTTGTTCCGGAATTGAAAAAATGTTCACGATATTTATAATATTCGTGAATTGGATATATTTGAGACTTCAAAATTTTCCGTGAATTTTAAAATTGTTCGCAAACTCAAATAGTGTTCATGAATTTCAAGAAAATATTGGCGCACTCGAAAGATGATTGTGAGTTAAAATATGTTCACTATTTAGGAAAATATTGTTGAATTGAACTTAACGCTCATGATTTAAAAAAAGTGCACGGATTCAATATATGTTCATGAATTCAATAATTGTTTGCAAATTCCAAAAATGTCCGTGAACTGAAAACATGTTTGCAAATGAAATTATGTCTGCATTATTTTTAAAATATAGAGATTTGATTTTTTTATCAAATTCAAGAAATGTTCATGAATATGAAAAAATGTTTGTGATTTCGTACAATGTGCATGATTATTTTTTATAAAATTCGTGATTGAAAAATGTTTGCAAATTGAAATTGTATTAACGAATTCAGAAGATATTCATGAACTCCTAAAGTAGTAGCAAATTGAAAATGTTTTACTGAATTCAAGAAGTGTCACGAATTCAACGAATGTTAATGAATTCAAAATTATTTCTGAATTTAGATAATATGGGGCGCATTGGCAAAGCAAAGCAAAATGATGAGAAAAATCAGAGAAACGCTCTTGTATTATGGGATGGAGGGAATAGTTCATAAGAAACACAGGTGGAATAAAAAATGATTTAGGAAAGGTTCTAGAACCTTCCCGAAATTGGTGTGAAAAAAATACATAAACAGCCGAGTGAGCCTGCCCAGTACCGCGCATTAGGGGGTATGTGTTTGTAAGTTATCTGCCGGCCTACGCAACAAATAGAATCTGGGCCACCCGATATCAATTACGGATCATGAGTATTACTTTCTCTCTCGCGGCGAACCCCACGGGAATATATTCAGTGCATTCGCACTTGTGGTGCTACCGGTGCACAGGATGCCATAGAATATTTTAAAAATCTGAAAAAATTCTAACATGTTAACACAACATCAATGTATGGTGTCACAAAATTTTGTATAAAAATTTAAAATATTTTCTGAGATACAAAAATGACAAATTTGACATCAGTGTGATAATGGGCCAAATCTAGAGCCCAAGTTATGTTATATACTATTCACTGTTCAATTTGTCATTTTTGTTTTTCAAATTGTGTTTTGAATTTTGACTTGAAATTTTGTGACAACCTACATTGATGTTGTATGAGTGTATTTAATTTTTTTTCAATTTTTTTAGTATTATAAAAATGTAATATAACTTTTTTTGAGTATTATAAAAATGTAATATAAGTTCGGTAGCACCACAGGATACTTTCCCCAACCCCACAGCCCAGGCACGTTCGTCTGTTCCGAGAGCTTCCACGACCTGCTCGACCTAATGTCTCTCGAGCGGCGCGAGACCAAGAAAGCGATCATGGCGACCGACGGGCAGGCCGACCGCCTCAGCTCCCTCCCAGACGACCTCCTCTACCACGTGCTCTCCTTCCTCCCGGCGCACGAAGTGGTGCCGACGTGCTTGCTCGCGCGGCGCTGGCGCCACCTCTGGAGATCCACGCCTGCACTGCGCATCACCGGCGTCAAGGGGTGCACCAACCCGGAGTGGTTCGTCAACTTCGTCCACAACGTGCTCCTCCTCCGCGACCCCCGCACCCAGCTAGACTCCTTCGAGATCGACCTCGACGAGCGCGACTTCGATTTCAAGGAGTTCCTGCCCGCCAACGAGGAGCACGTGGACCGGTGGTTCCGGCACGCCGTGATGTGCGGACCCAGGGTGCTGCTGGCGCTGCGCACCACCGGTGGCATCTATATGTACGAGGACGATTACGAGCCGATGATGCTTTCTAATGTCCCTCTCATATCTCAGGACCTTACCAGATTGGAACTCCAGATGGTGGATGTATACAACAGTACACTCGATTTCTCACGTTGTCCGGCGCTGGTTCATCTCAAGATTGACGACAGCGACATTAGTGGGAACATCACTTCTCCGTCCTTGCAACATCTCAGCATCAGCCTCAGTTATTTTCAGACGGGTCCCTTTCGCACCCGGATCCGTACGCCTAACCTTGTTTCCCTGGAGCTAATCGATGTTATGCGTAGGGCTCCAGTACTGGTTGAAAACATGCCACTGTTAGTTTCAGCAAGTGTTATACTTAGTTCAGATTGTCGTGATTCTTGTCCTAAGAATGACTGTGGGGATTGCGATGATCCTCGGTGTCATGGTTGTCATTCATCTCAAGGTGGTGCTGATGACAGACGAGGCGAGTCCGTACTTTTGGAAGGATTATCAGAAGTCACACAGTTGGAGTTGTCAGTTGATCCTAAAGTGGTATGCGCTTCAGTTAATATGTTGTAGTTATTATTATGTTGCTCATACATGTGTGATCCATTCATATACTATAGAAGTTACCACGCTAGATACATCCATTTAGGCGACATGGTTTTTAGGATGGAGGAGTAATAAATAGTGAGCAGTTTAATAGTTAGATACATCTATGAATATATATGGGTTTTAAAACTCTTGCAGGTTTATTCTAGTATGGCATCTCGAGCAAAATTTCTATTCCCCAATCCACCACGTGGCATACTCGCATCTTCTACTAGAAAATTTAAGCAAATTACTTACACAATCTTGTTCCCTTGCACAGTTTATTGTCAACAGGGATTTCAAATTGAGCCCTACATTTAGCAAGTTAAAGACTTTGCTGCTCAGCAAATGGTGTCCCGGCATTGCTAGTGACCTCAATATATTAAGTTGCTTCCTTAAACATTCACCAATTCTGGAGAAGCTCACTCTCCATCTTTCCGAGGTATTATATTTTGCACATGAACAATTGTTTGTTATTGCAGTTACTTACCACACATGAATCAATGATATGGGGTAAATATTTGTTTGCTTCAGGTATCTAAAGTTCCAGTGGAAACACAGAGAAGTTACACTCCACCAGATCAACCCCTTGAATGCAGCCATCTGAAGATAGTTGAGATCAAATGTGACGAAGTTGATGAGAGGGCTCACAAGGTTTTAAATATCTTGAGTACCCATGGCATACCGCTCGAGAAAGTTAGTAATATCCATCAAGCTTCTGGATCTTAATGCGAGCTAAGTTGCTGACATTTCTGCTTTCTCCGTTTCTAAATTTTGCCAATGTGTGTGTATAATACCATTATTCCAAGATTGATCCCCGGACTTTGCTCAACGTGCCAATATATTAAGTTTAGCGAAGTCCTCAAATATGACATATCATACAAGTGGTTAACAATTCAGTTATGGACACTGACATGTTCATTTGCCATAATTATTTGTCTTGTTTCAATATTTAGCATATTATAATGCTAACCACAAAGTCAGCTGGAAGTAGAGTACTACTTCAATCTCTTTCGAGAACTAAATTTCTTCTTTATTTTTTCTTTCTAAAAGAGGAAAAGCATTTTCTTTTACAATCACCGACTTGAATACCGATGATATTTTGCCCGAGAAAATTAATACCAGAGAACTAATAGAGCTTCTGGTCCTTTTGGCGTCCTTATGGCTTCTTTGATTCACATGATTGCTCAATGAAAGAATAGTAAAAACATTGGAATAGAATGACATGTCATATTGAATACTACAGAATTGTATGGTCGTTTTATCGTGCACAAAAAAAGTATGAGTCTTTACATGAGGTTGGAGTGGACAACAATTTTCTACGCCATGGCCATGAAGGTGCGCCAAGCAAGCCTACATTGTTGGCCCCTCAACTTCTCTAGGAGCGTTAGAATGTCCTGAAAAGAGCTGGGATCCTACATGGGGCCAAAGAATTCTCTTGCAGAGCTTCAAAGAAATTTAGCAGGTGCATGACGGAAAAGAATGTGATCAACTTTTTCCGGGTTCTCTCAAAGAGGGCACGTCGCTGTTAGAGTTATATTAGTGATGTCTTTTGACCTTTTGCATTCTAGTCTCTTGACATCCTCTTATAGCCTTTTGGTATTCTTATGTATGTGTATATATGCTTGCTTTGCCCTCCCAATAATACTAAGTTGCATTTCATAACATGGTTTAAGAGCCTAGGTAGATTTTTCTCTCTCGCACGTGCAGCTCGTGCTCGACCGCCGCCGTCGCTTCCGGCCAGCGTCTGTTCTTCTGGCTGCTTCAGGCCGTCTGTTCTTCCGCTGCTACTCAAGGTCGCGGCCCTCCTCCAGCCCTCGAGCCGCCCCACCACCAACCGTCACGCCCGGCCGCCCACGATCCGAGGAGCTCCGCCTCTAGGTGCCTCGCACGGCTGCCGGCGCGGATCAGGCGCGCCACCCCCTAGGCCCTTCATCTCCTTCATCTCCCTCCGCAGGAGGCCAATCTCCCTCTCGCCGGCGCTCGATCTCTGCCTCCATCAAGCTTGCGATCACCTCAGTCGCCGATTCCTGCCGCCGGACGCAAATTTCAAGGCCGGGCCGCCGCCGCCGCGCCTCTGGCTGCGGCTCGAGGTCCAGCCGTCGCCGCCAGCCTTCGGCTCTTCGAGGTCGGGCCACCTCTGTTGCTTCTGCTCCCTGGTCGGAGCCGTCGCTGGATGCCCAGATCGGGAAGCGCTCCTGATTTGGCCGCCCTCGATCCTGGCACTGCCCGTGCGTGCGCCCTGGCAGCCGCTGCTGCTTCTGGTTCGTTCGTTGGCCGCCTGCCTCCCGCACGAGCGCGGCTGCTGCTGCTTCGTTCGGCATGCTGGGTTCACGTTGGCCCTTTTGGGCTGATTTCGTTTGTTAACCTTTAGTGTGTAAAAAAAGAAAAAAAGAGAAAAACAAGAGAAAGTAAAAAAAGAAGAAGAGAGAGAGACATGTCGTTTCGGTTGGGCCTGCATTTCCGTCCCTGCTCACATACTACCGATGGTGTTCCCTATATTGATCATGTCTCGCATATGAGCTGCCCGTCGGTGCTTGGTGCTTGTCCGCCTCTGATGTTGCCCTCTATGGCGTGTTCAGCAGGCTGTGATGGTCGTTATTCGTCGACTCTTCTCGTGGCTTCTGCCCGTGATGGTGGTGCCTGGCCTACACAGACTCCCCTTGCCGCTTTCGCGCGCGTCGGTGACCGTTCTACATCGACTCGCAACTCTCAGTCGACTCTACACACGACTTTCACGGGTGGTGGCGTCCGCTCTTTGTTAGCATATGGTTCTACCTCGACGTCTACCACTGTGTCTCTGTCTGCACATGAGATTGCGCAACTCTGATGCCTTCTTATACTTCGAATTCTTCATCGATAGGTTCTGCTGGTTCTACGCCTGAGTTTTCGAGCAATGAGAGACCACCTTCTACTCGTTCAGGTAAATCCTCATGGATTTTTGATACTGGAGCATCTTTCCATATGACTTATGATTCCTCCACTTTGACATCCGTTCGACCCATCGAGTCTCCTGTTTGTGTTCATACTGCTGATGGTACTCCCCTCCCTGTCACTAGTCGAGGCACTCTTAGCACATCTTCTTTTCTTGTTCCCTCCGTTGCTCATGTTCCTCGACTTAGCATGCAACTCTTTTCAGGTAGTCAGATTGTTGACTCTAATTGTAGGGTCAATCTCGACTTCGATTCATGTTCTGTTCAAGATCGTCGCATAAGCGCTCTGCTTGGTGCTGGCCCTCGACGCCATGGTCTTTGGGAGCTTGACTGGCTTCGTCTTCCCTCCGATGCCACCGCCGCCAATCTCGTGGCCCCTGTTGCCGCATCTGCTAGCTTTTTCAGCAGTGGCATCATCGTCTTGGCCATTTATGTGGTTCTCATCTCTCGTCTTTAGTTCATCGTGGTGTTCTGGGGTCTGTCTCCGGCAACACTTCGTTGGATTGTCTAGGTTGTAGGCTTGGTAAGCAGATTCAACTACCCTATCCTCACAATGAGTCGGTGTCTAAGCGTCCTATTGATTTCGTTCACTCAGATATTTGGGGTCCTGCTCCCTTCGCTTCAAAAGGGGGTCATCGCTACTATATTCTCTTTATAGACGATTTTACTCGCTACACCTGGATCTATTTCATGTCTTCTCGTAGTGAGGTCTTATCTATATACAAAAAATTTGCTGCCATGGTTCATACCCAATTCTCCACTCCTATTTGTGTTTTTCATGTAGATTCTGCTCGTGAGTATATCTCTCGTGCGTTGCAAGGATTTCTTGCTGAATAGGGTACTCTTCCCCGGTTCTCTTGTCCTGGTGCTCATGCTCAAAATGGTGTGGCTGAGCGCAAGCATCATCACCTTCCTGAGACGGCGCGTGCGATAATGATCGCGGCCTCTCTTCCGCCTCATTTTTTTGGCTGAGGCTATTTCCACTTCCACTTATCTCATCAATATTCAGCCATCTGCTGCTTTGCAGGGTAGTATTCCTTTCGAACGTCTTTTTGATCGTTCTCCTGATTATTCGACGCTTCGTTTGTTTCATTGTGTTTGCCATGGTCTTATTCCCCCACATGAACGCACCAAGCTAACCGCTCAATCTGTTGAGTATGTCTTTGTAGGATACATCGATGAGCATAAGGGTTATCGGTGTTGGGATCCTGTCGGTCGTCGGATGCGTATTTTCCGGGATGTGACTTTTGATGAGTCTCGTCCTTTCTACCCACGTCCATCCTCCTCGACCTTTTTGTGGAGGACATCTCTTTTCTCACATTCCCGATACACCTCCCTCTGTGCCCCATATTTCCACTCGTCCTTCCCCCATTGTTGTAGATACGGTGCCATCCTCTCCCACAGTTTCTTCTCCTCTCTTGTTGCATGACTATCCACCTTCATCCCCGATACCTTCTTCATCTCCATCTTCATCAATGATGCCTTCCCCATCGGCACCGATGTCTTCCCCATCTCCACCTCTGGTGATTCCTACCCATTTCTCTTTTCCTTTCCATTACACTTGCCGTCCATGTGTCGTGGATGGGTCCACTGATGCGCCATCTATTTCTGGTGTGCCTTCTTCCTCATCTCAGCCGATTTATGGTCTTCGACCTCGTCTTGTCCTCCTCATGACCGCTATTCTCCTTCCCAATATGGTCTTTTGGCTATGCTTGAGCCTACCTCTTATCGCTATGTTATTGTTCATCCCGAATGGCAGTTTGCGATGGCCGAGGAGCTTGCTGCTCTTGAGCGCACCGGCACGTGGGATCTTGTTTCTCTTCTTCCCGGTGTTCCTCCCATCACTTGTAAGTGGGTCTACAAGGTTAAGACTCGCTCTGATGGTTCTCTTGAGCGTTATAAAGCTCGTCTTGTGGCTCGTGGCTTTCAGCAGGAGCATGGGGGTGATTACGATGAGACTTTTGCTCATGTGGCCCATATGACCACTGTTCGCACACTTCTTGCCGTGGCCTTTGTTTGCCACTGGTCTGTATCTCAGCTTGATGTTAAGAACACCTTTCTTAATGGTGAGCTACGTGAGGAGGTTTACATGCGGCCACCACCTGGGTATTCTGTTTCTGATGGCATGGTCTGCCGTCTTCGCCGCTCTCTCTATGGCCTTAATTAGAAAGCCCCTCACGCCTGGTTCGAGCGTTTTGCCTCTGTGGTGAGTGCTTCTGGCTTTTCAGCGAGCGCTCATGATCCAGCATTGTTTCTCCATCTTCCTGCTCGTGGCCGCACTCTTTTTCTTCTCTATGTTGATGACATGATCACCACTGGCGACGATTCTGAGTACATTGCCTTTGTCAAAGCCCGTCTCAGTGAGCAGTTTCTTATGTCTGATCTTGGTCCTCTTCATTACTTTCTTGGGATTGAGGTTTCTTCCACCTCCGATGGCTTTTTTATTTCCCAAGAAAAGTATAGCCAGGACCTTCTTACTCGTGCGGCTCTTAGTGATGAGCGCATTGTTGAGACTCCTATGGAGGTTAATCTTCAACTTTGCGCTTCTGATGGTGAGCCCTTATCTGATCCGACGCGTTATCGTCATCTTGTTGGGAGTCTTGTTTATCTTGCTGTCACTCGTCCAGATATCTCCTATCCTGTCCATATTCTAAGTTAGTTTGTTTTTGCTCCCACTTCAGTTCACTAAAGTCATCTTCGTGTTCTATGATATCTTCGTGGCATGATCTCTTGTCGTCTCTTTTCCCCCGTTCTAGCTCGTTACAACTCCATGCCTATTCATATGCTACGTGGGCTAGTGATCCTACGGATCGCCATTCACTTTCTGCTTACTATGTTTTTCTTGGTGGTTCTTTCATTGCCTGGAAGACCAAGAAACAGACTGCAGTTTCCCGTTCGAGTGTAGAGGCTGAGTTACGAGCTATGGCTCTTCTGACGGCAGAGGTGACTTGGTTACGATGGTTACTGAAGGATTTTGGTGTTTCCGTTACTACACCTACCACCCTCTTGTCAGACAGTACATGTGCTATCAGTATTGCGCGAGATCCCGTGAAGCATGAGCTCACAAAGCATATTGGTGTTGATGCTTCTTATGTGCGCGCTGCTGTATAGGATCATGCTATTGCTCTTCAGTATGTGCCTTCTAAGTTACAGCTTGCAGACTTTTTTACGAAGGTCCAGACTAGAGCGAAACATGGATTTCACCTCTCCAAACTCATTGTTGTGAATCCACCATGAGTTTGAGGGGGGGGGGGGGGGTGTGTGTTAGAGTTATATTAATGATGCCTTTTGGCCTTTTGCATTCTAGTCTCTTGGCATCCTCTTGTAGCCTTTTAGTATTCTCATGTATGTGTATATGGTGGCTTTGGCCTCCCAAATAATACTAAGGTGCATTTCATAACAGTCGCATCCCCTACCCATTGCGTTTAAGGAGAGGTTGATCATTGTGGGAACCCGGTCCTTGCAGCTTGCCAGATGAAGATACAGATCTTGAGAGGAATCCAAGAAGCCCAAAGGGCCTTGCCGTAGTGGATGTGTGGGCCGTGTATGAGATTATAATAAATCGATTTGACCAAAAAGAAACCAGAGGAGGTCAGAAACCAAGAGATCTCATCTTTCTTGGCCAAGAGCTCCATCTGGTTGAGGAATTGCAACGCGTTCCAGCAAGCTTGTTCTTCATTAGATAGATTATACGCAAGAAAGCTATGCAGTCTGTTGATTGGACAGAGCGTCCTTAACATCATTATTTGGATCCGAAGCAATAACAAAAAGATCTAGGAATGAGAGATCAAGTGGCGAGTTGTTGATCCAGTTGGAGGCCAAAACTTGGTGTCAGCCCCATTGCTTACCAAGAACTTGGCTGCCAAGTTTAAAATTTCTTTGGATTTTAAGCCCGTTCAGAACTCGGAGAGCAGCTGAAGAAGGACAAGTTAGTAAAGTATCTGGCCTTAAGAATTTAAGCGCAAAGGTTGTCGTCGTTCTGAGAGAATTTTCCAAATCCATTTGGTGCTCAAAGCCAGATTCATGATTCTGGAATTAGTTATACCCAAACCACCTTGCGACTTCGGTCTACACAGGTCCTCCCATCGGATCATGTGGTATTTACATTTAGCGGTATCTGTTTCCTAGAAAGACCTTGCACGAACTTCACCAAATTTCAGGTGAACCCCTTCACGAAGAATAAAAAGGGGCCATAGCGTACATAGGGATCACAGATAAGCACGCGCTAGTGAGTAAGCCTCGGACTCAAGGACATGACTCTTCCTTGCCAGGGGTCGAACCTTTTTTCCGACCTTATGGACCGTCGGATCCCAATCCAACGCGAGAAGCGCTTTGTCACTCAGAGCAAGGGAGCCTTAATCATCATGAACAAGTTGAAAGGTTCCTCCAGGCTGTGCTGCACGTTGAAGAAGGTGAAAAGGTTCCTCTGTTATGCAAGCACGGATATATATTATGGTTACCTGGTTGATGAGACATGCATGTGAATGCCGGCTGCGTGTTTTGTCCCGATCGAACATGTCTGTAGCAATGGCGTTCTGGCCGGGCCATTATTCCCCTTCTTTCCATTTATATACGGTTGCGTTAATCTTGAACGAATAAGAAGAGAGAAAACTACGCGTGGGCGGCTGCCCTATAAAGAGGAGCGACGTCTTCATAGACGATAACTCTCAAGTCTCAACTCCTGTCTTCTCTTTTCAGTCTCTGCTATAAGGCATTTGTACATGTTTCTCCTTTGAAACCAGCAGTGTAGTTTTTGTTGTTGGCAATAGCATCCATTCAGGTTTTGTTTTTCCTTTCGAAAAGAGGGTTAAACCCCCAGTCTCTTAGTTTGTTAACATGGAGGTACCTTACGAGTATCAGCTGGCATTGGCTGATTACTGGGAGGGGAGGCCGACCACGGAACCAAATGTATGGGTTCCTGGCCTCCCTTTGCAGATGACAGTTGCTGCTCCTGCTAGCAACAGTGATCTGGTGGTCAGCTCTACTGGACAGCAGCAGCTGGTTCAGGAGAGTACTCATCATCAGCACGCGGTTGAAGTTGAACTAGTGTTCAATGAAGTAACACAGTCACTCAAGCAGACGGTGGACAATATGGCAATGAAGATGCACCTGTTCCCGCCAAACATGGAAGATCTGGCCTCGTACAAGGCCCCCAAGGTGGTGTCCATCGGCCCTTATCACCACGGCGAGAGCGAAGCCCTCAAGCAGATGGAGAGCATCAAGCATGCGGCCGCCGTCCACTTCATCGACAACACGGGCTGCTCCATCCAGGAGGTGTATGGGGCGGTCTGCGCGGTCGCGGAGGTGGCCCGCGGGCACTACGAGGAGGACAAGATGCGAACTGCCAGCGACGACGACTTCAAGCACATGCTGTTCTTTGATGGCTGTTTCCTGCTGCAGTATATGTTGTTTTGGTGCAGAAGAGTAAACGAAGACGATGATGACGAGACCACCGTGGATGTGGACCCGTCGTTGCATAGTGTTTTCAGCTCCAACGACAGCCGCATCTTCTGTGACGTCGTGCTGCTTGAGAACCAACTCCCCTGGGTGGTGGTTGACACGCTCAAAAGGTTCATGCGCACGCCCCCGACCATGGAGTTGTTCGTTCGACGCGTTAAAATAGACAAAATGCATACCCGCCAAGAGCTTGAATTTGTTCTTGCTCCACTACCTAACTACACACCGCCGCATCTCCTTGGCCTCCTACGATACCACATTGTAGGAAATACTAAAGTGCCCGAGCCCAGCCCCTTATCTGACAAGGTCAAGGAAGTATCATGGTCTGTCGGCGTCATTGAACTTGCAGAGATTGGCATTGAGGTCACACCCAACGATATTAAAGAAGACCTAAAGAAGATGTACATCGACAGAGGGTGCTTCACCGGCGAGCTCAGGTTGGCGTCGGTGTCCCTAGGCAACGCAACCGCAACCTTCCTCGTCAACATGGCGGTTTTCGAGATGTGCACGACCCCTGATTTTGATCAAGATGATGATGAAATGTCTACTGTCTGCTCGTACCTCTGGCTCCTGGGCATGGTTACGGACAGCGTGAGTGATGTGCAGGAGCTACGAAACAAGCATATCTTGGAAGGAGGAGCAGGGCTCACCAACGAGGACGTGCTCAAGTTGTTCACCGGGGTCGAGAAGCACCTGCGGATCGGGAGACGCTATTACAAGACCATTGTAGACATTGCAAACTACAGGTACGCTAGGCGGCCGTGGATCATGTTCTACAGGTTCGGTTACCGGAACCGCACAACCATCATCACGGTGATCACCACCATTGTTGGAGCCGCGGGTTTCCTTGCGACGCTCAAGTCTTTCCGGTAATCAAGCTAGCTACACCTTCTCTCCTGCCATGGCGAGCGTGTGTTGTAGTATCTTGTATCTTGCTGTTCCCTTTCCTTGCTACAACTAATCAGTTCCCTGTATGTGATCGAGCTAGTACCATTTGCTACTTAAAATTCTCAGTTATAGCATTTCACTGGCTAAGTTCAGTGAGTTTGTGCTGATCTAGTGTTCTCTGTTGAAGCCCTCCACCACCCTTTTTCTTTTCTTGACGTCCCCTATACCAATCTTAATTGAACCGCGCAGCAACCAATTTTGGCAGTAGGATATAGTAATGTATAGTGTATATGATTAGTCGTAACTGCCCCGTGATGGGTGAGAGGTACGTAGCTGGCACTACCACCAGCCATGTGCCAACGTGCAATACACCATGGGCGCCAAAGCATAGTGGAGGTCATCGTTAGAGTAAAACGATATTGAAATGAAGTAAATGGATGATCAGTCCTGATTTCTATTGATTCTCAAGTGTATATTTATATATATCTGAAAGAGATTGGGAGAAGTGGTGCCTATTTGGAGGCATCCCTCCATAGCAGGCCCCTTTTGGTCATAGAGAGAAGGGGCTTGCACACACACCCCTTTGCTAATGATGGTTTGTTAATAAGAATGTGCTAATTAATTCCTAAAACTCCTCGTACAACACTGCTTCTTAAATGATTCATCATTGAAGGCTTCTTGCATATTCATCTTCCATCTAGAGAAATCATTTGTACAATCTTGAGTCTCCCCCAAAAAACCTTGTGGAAAAATATGAGAAAAATAGTGCAGATATGTTGCTAAAACTCTTTGAAACTCAGTGGGAAAACAACAAGTAGAAAATGATGCAACATATAATGATTATTATTTGCTTGATAACTCATATGAGAAAAAAAAATTGAAGAAGGAGAAAACTCATTGGTGAAATTAGAGAACAACAAATATGCTTTGAATATACATTCCTTAGAAATCCCAGCAAGAAAAACTAAAAGTATCGCATATATCGCCTCATTAAATTTTTTTATGAGAAAACTCATAAAGGAAAAGAGTGTGATCTGGTATGCCATTGAAAACTCCTGTAAAATATAGTGAAAAAATATAACGAGAAAAAGATATGACATGTGATGGTAATTGCCTTTTTTGATAACTTACACGAGGAAACCTCGAAAGGATAAAACTCATTGGTAAGTTTAGAGGGCAATACATATGACTTGTATACATCCGCTAAAAAAACCAGTGGGTAAAATAAGATGTCTTCCATGTATTCTTCTTTTGATATTACCTCATTACAAATCTTGATGAGAACCTTGAGAGTAAACTTATAAAGGGGAAAGAAGTATAATGTAATGTTTGAATAGATTATAGTTCAGGAAGAGACCCCCCCCCCCCACCTTAATTCTTGCAAATGTCGAAGCCGTCGCATACCAATTCCATGTACATGTTTCTCGGAATGTTGAAGTTGATAGAGACTTCGTGAGCAGATCAGTGAGATTGTCATATGATTTGACTTTGCAGGATGGGCAATATGGTGATATTGCATATTAAGTAACATATTTGCATCCGAGCAACACAAGCAACATTATCTTTGAAATAATGGTTGGTAGTTCAATGAAACCAATTCCACATGATTGTTTTATATGATTCATCATTCCTTGAAGCTACACGAATACTACAAGTGATGTCTCGTACTTAAGAATGATTGGTGGATGTAGCCACAAAGGTCTGTTTTAAAGACTTACATGAGATGGATATCATACCAAACATAACACAGAGCATGTGTATTGTTGGTGTCAAAACGGGCAGATCTCGGGGTAGGGGTCCCGAACTGTGGATCTGAGATCGATGGGGAACAACGGACGATGAACACGGTGTTTACCCAGGTTCGGGCCCTCTCAAAGAGGTAAGACCCTACGTCCTGCTTGATTATATTGGATGTATAGTACGGTTACAGAGTAGATCTACCTCGAGATCAGCATGAGCTAAACCCTGAGGTGATGAGGCGATTGATGTAGCTCTCTCCCTAAAGACTACAACCCTCGGTTTATATAGACACTGGCAGGGTTAGGGTTACCGGAGACAGATTACAATAAGAGGTAAAGAGATCCCGCCTATCCTTGATTTGGAGGGCACACCACGGCTTCATAGATCTTCTGTCGCTATGCGGCTTCACCAGTACGGCCCACATCCAACGGACCGACGCCCTGAGGATCCCTTAGTCCATAACTCCCTCATGTATGATCTGACATAGTGAAGATCTGATTGATGTGTCTGAAGGTATTGGTGTCTAGATTTCTCTAAAACTGATAAACTAGGACAATATGTTTGATGCATTAGAGATATCAAAAGATATTATTGATTCCCAACCAACTATTTTTGTGGATCTAGTGGTACTAGAATATGGAACCTTGGGTCACAATATGTTAATTTCATTTTCTCATGGTCTAAACGGATCTTTCTCTACGTCTAAAGATTGAACAACCATGAAAGTTATAGATAGATAAGACTTGTCCATAATGAATTCCTGGAATATGAGATAGACAACACAGTGTATCATAATAGATGAGTGAAGGCGCTCGAATTGTAGCTAAAGCAAAATTTGTTTTTTTACTTACATCCTTCATATCAAATTCCGTCTATAGATGATTACCCCCTTCATCAATATCTTGTGTGTTGCCAATAATTTTATAATCATCAGCATACACTGATGTAATGTGGTGTCATAATGAGGATTTCTTGATGAACACGTATGCACAATCATCATCGTTGGAGTAATTCTTTTGTATGAGGAACTCACTAAGTCGATTGTACCAAATTTGTTTCGACTGCCGGAATCACTCCATCAATATCACCGTCACGCCGTCGTGTTGCCGGCAATCCCATCTACTTATCCTCCCTCGCTTGTTGGATCAAAGAGGAGGAGACGTCATCGAGCCGTACATGTGCCGAACGCGGATGTGCCGTCTGTTCTGTACTTCATCGGTTTGGATCATGATTGAATCGTGATGAGTACGACTACATCAATCGCGTGATATACGCTTCTGCTTAACAGTCTACGAGGGTACGTAGACACACTCTCCCTCTCGGTGTTATGCTTCTTCTAGATAGACCTTGGGTGTTCGTAGGAATTTGTTTGATTTTCATGCAACACTCCCCAACAAAAACCCGGTGTCAGCCCCATTGCCTACCAAGAACTTGGCTGCTAAGTTTAAAATTTCTTTGGATTTTAAGCCCGTTCAGAACACGGAGAGCAGCTGAAGAAAGAGGAGTTAATAAAAAGTATTTGGCCTTAAGAATTTGAGCGCAAAGGTTGTCGTCAATCTGAGAGATTTTTCCAAATCCTCTTGGTGAGCAAAGCCAGATTCATGATTCTGGAGTTAGTTATACCCAAACCACCTTGCAACTTCGGGTTACACAGATTCTCTCATCGGATCATGTAGTATTTACGTCTAATGGCATCCACTTCCTAAAAAAACCCTACACGAACTTTACCAAAAAACACTTTGAACCCCTTCACGAAGAATAAAAAGGGCCATAGCGTACATAGGGATCATAGATAAGCATGCGTTAGTGAGTAAGCCTGGGCCTCGAGGACATGACTCTCGTCTAACTGATTGCATGCACAACGTGTATCCGGTCCACCCATCCTGCATGCACATCAAATCATCTATTTACATGCACGTCAAATTAACATGCTGCCTGCACACCTCTCTGCTCTCTTCGAAACAAACCCATCATTTTATTACCCCTTTGTAAACTAAAATCATTTATATCTTCTAAACCAATATTCAATTATAACTTTTTTTTATATTCGAACTTCTGACGCAAAGACCTTTAGAACAAGACCAATGTTGAATATATTTGAACTAGTTTGAAAATTTTCATCAATGTTCCATAAACTTAAATTGTGCATGGCTCAAACAAGTTCCATAAACTTTTCATCAAAGTTCAGGCAAGCTGTTTATAAAGTTCTTTGGTTTCAAATACATTTTCTAGCAAAGTTCTTTAATATTTCTAACAAACTGCAAAACCCACTATTCAAAAAGTTCTTCAACTTCTGATCCTGTTTATTTAGCACTTTACAATTAAAAAGAGAAGTTCTTCATTGTTTTCAGCAAAGTTCCTTACTAAAAACACTGATAAGCTGCTAAACAATCATATTTCAGTTTTAGTTAACGAAACATGTGTTCAAAAATTATCCAAGACTGATCTTGTTCTAAAGATCTTGATGCGAGGAGTTCAAATATATAAAAAGTTTTAAAAATTAAAGTTTGATTATAAAAATATGAACCATCTAAACTGTGAAAAGGAAACTAAAAGTAATGAAGTTTGAGGAGAAAGCAAAGATACTATAGGCATGCATGTGTCAGACTGTGTGATATAAAAAGAGAGAAAGAGGCCATGCACATGCAAAGAGCTCGGATCCTATGTTGAAGCAGCGGCTGAGATATGCGCTGCTGCGCGTGCAACTAGTTAGGATTCGCCTTATTCGGCTCCAGGCTGTGTTGCACGTTGAAGAAGTCGGAAGGTTCCTCTGTTATGCAGGCATTGCACGCATATATATTACTATGGATTTATGGTTACCTGGTTGACGAGACATGCATGTGACGGCACGCTGCGTGTTTTGTCCCTATCGAACATGTCTCTAGCAATGGGAGTCTGGCCGGGCCCATTCCCCTTGTTTCCATTTATATACGGTTGCGCCAAGGGGTGCGGTGACCCGTCTTTAGGGTTTCCCGCATCTGTTCGCGAGGTGTGGCGCCTGTCTTCCATTCGCATTCTGCTTCCTCCCCATCCTCTCTCCATTTCCTTTGCGGCGGCAGTGATGGGGGACCGTCGTCCTGACAAGCGTCCGATGGTGGCCGGAGATCAAGACGCGGAGCTGCGGCGGGAGAAAGCGCTCCGCGAGAAAGCCAAGAGTGCCATGAGCGGCCGGCAGGGTGGTCGCGATGGCCACGAAGCGCGAGAGTCTGCGGCTGCGCAAGGAGGGCGCGAGGGGGATTGGGGTCCCCCCCTTGGTGGATCGAGCAACAAGAAAGGAAGCGTCTGAAGAAGGAAGGGCACAAATGCCGCGAGTTGGAGCGGAAATCAGTGCCACTTCCCAACTTCGGTGCGGGTCATGGAGATCCGATGGCCAAGAAGCTGAGGGCCGGCGCAGCGCCGCTCGCAGTGGCCCTTCCTGGACCCAAAGGTTCGGCCGATGCGCCCATTCCGGTGGAAGAGATCCCCGATGTGGAATGCTTCAAGTGTGGGCGCTTGGGGCATTACCAGTCCAAGTGCAAGTTTGAGCCATTGTGCGTGATGTGCAAGGAGGAGGGCCACGTCTCGGCTGCGTGCCCGACGCGGGGGAAGGCCCTAAACCTCCAGATCTTGGGAAGTGCCATCTCGGGGGAGGGCTTCTTTTTTCTACAGTTTGAGGAGGAAGACGAGTTGGAAGGAGCCGCGGATCTGAAGCCAGACAACGCAGCTATCATCTCTGCAGATCCGGGCCAGCTCTCGCTCTGTGTCCTCAAGCAAGAGCTTAAGCATATGGTTGCAGGGGATTGGGATTGGCAGGTGGCCCAGGTTGGGGATAACGATTTCTTGGTCATCTTCCCTTCGGCTCACCTGCTCCATATGGCTAAATCCAGTGGTAAACTCTTCTTATCTATCAATGACATAACCGCTCGGGTGCGGGAGTCTCTGCATGAGGAGGTGACGCCTATGACCATGCCAGAGACGTGGGTTCGGCTTCATGGCATTCCAAGGAAGCATCGGCGTGCGGAACAGCTGACGGAAGGTCTCAAGATGCTAGGCCGTCCCATTGTTGTGGATGAACTTTCCCTCATAAGGCTGGGGCCAGTGAGGATGAAGTTTGCATGCAAGTCGCCTGATAAGCTTAATGGCTTCGTGGAGGTGTGGTTCAATGGGGAGGGATACCAAATCAAGGCCGAGGTGGAAAGGCTTCCGAAAAGGACCGGAGAAGGCGGCTCGAGGGGAGCTGGCCCGTCTGACAAGAACCCCCCTCCCCCACCCTCGGAGCAGTCTGGACGGCCGCGGGGTGCGGGTACTGGCAACAAAGCAGCTGATGGTGGTAATGCACCATCCAAGCAGCAGGCGGGCGGTGCTCGCGGATCGGCGGCGACCAAGGATACGGTGATGGGTGGTCAGGAAGATGATCTGGACGAAAGTATGCACGATACCTCATGTGACACTGAAACTTGGGAAAAGCTCGAACTGATGGGTGGGGACGTGCCCGCCGTGGCGACTCAAGACACTGCTGTCAGTATCCCTCCGCTGGCCAGGACGCTTGATGTTTCCTTCGACGAGTACGACTCCCACCTGGGCTCGCCATCCTTGGCTACCATGGTGGAGTCGGTGCTCTCTGGGGACTTGGCAGGCGCGTCCCAGGCCTCTCCGGCGGCTACAGGCGGCATGGAAGCGGGATGCATGCTCAACGTCGACTCGACCCCGACCCCTCCCTCGGGCCACCAAGGCTCGGGTGGATCGAGCAGATCTCAAAAGAAGACGGCGGGCCGAAAGCCGGCGGCAAAGGCATGTGCGGCTGCGGTTTCGTCAGAGCTCGGTGGTGATTTGGGCGCGGCACTGGTGTCGGTGGGAGCAGGAGCGAAGGCGAAGCGATCCAAGGCGACCCCAGTGCCGCAGCGTGCCCCGAGCGCACGGTCCAAGGCCAAGCTGGGAGACCTCTCTTCGCTGGAGAGTGCGCAGCTTCGCATTGCCGACAAGAACCTAGAGGTTTCAGGTAATCCTCTCCCCTCATACAAAATTTTGAATGCCTTTTCGGACGCGCATTTGTCGAAAATTTTGGATGATAGTGGAGTTGTTTCTTCTCTCCCCCATGGTGAGATTCCATCTCTAGTCCGTGCGTGAGAGGAGGCGCAAGCGGCACTTGCTGCTGTTGCGGTTCATTGTGTGCTTGCACCCTCATCAGGGCTGGTTCCAGCAGGGGATGGAACCGCCTCCTGCCCCGATGAGGAAGCAGAAGCTAGGGATGCTTCTATGCTTCCTTCTTCCAGCCATGCTACGGCTCGGAAACGGGTGGCCAAAGCGGTGACCTCTCATGGGGTCCGACTACGTAATCGTATTATTTGATTCTATGCATTATCTTTTCTGGAACATTAGAGGCTGTGGTCACGAGGGCTGTCGAACGCAGCTTAGGGAATATATGGCCAAAGAGCGAATAGACGTGGTTGCGCTCCAGGAGACTATCAAAGCTGATTTTTCCTCCCGTGATCTGCTTGCCTTTGATCCCCTTAGTCGTTTTGATTGGCATTGGCTTCCCTCATCTGGTCTCTCGGGTGGGATCTGTTGGTGAACGTTGCAGAAAACAAAAATTTTCCTACGGTTTCACCAAGATCCATCTATGAGTTCATCTAGCAATGAGTGATTGGATGCATCTACGTACCTTGTAGATCGCGAGCGGAAGCGTTCAAAGAACGGGGATGAGGGAGTCGTACTCGACGTGATCCGAATCACCGGAGATCCTAGCGCCGAACGGACGACACCTCCGCGTTCAACACACGTACGGTCAGCGTAACGTCTCCTCCTTCTTGATCCAGCAAGGGGGAAGGAGAGGTTGAGGAAGATGGCTCCAGCAGCAGCACGACGGTGTGGTGGTGATGGAGCTGCAGTACTCCGGCAGGGCTTCGCCAAGCTCTATGGAGGAGGAGGAGGTGTTGGAGAGGGAGAGGGAGGCGCCAGGGCATGGGTGTGATGGCCCTTCCTCCCCCCACTATATATAGGGGGCCTAGGGGGGGCGCCGGCCCTAGGAGAGGGGGGCGGTGGCCAAGGGGTGGGGGGCTTGCCCCCCAAGCAAGGAGGCGCCCCCCTTTAGGGTTTCCCCACCCTAGGCGCATGGGCCCTAGGGGGAAGTGGCGCCCCAGCCCACTTTGGGCTGGATCCCTTCCCACTTCAGCCCATGGGGCCCTCCAGGATAGGTGGCCCCACCCGGTGGACCCCCGGGACCCTTTCGGTGGTCCCGGTACAATACCGGTGACCCCGAAACTTGTCCCGATGGCCGAAATAGCACTTCCTATATATAATTCTTTACCTCCGGACCATTCTGAAACTCCTCGTGACGTCCGGGATCTCATCCGGGACTCCGAACAATATTCGGTTTACTGCATATACATATCCCTACAACCCTAGCGTCACCGAACCTTAAGTGTGTAGACCCTACGGGTTCGGGAGACATGTAGACATGACCGAGATTGCTCTCCGGTCAATAACCAACAGCGGGATCTGGATACCCATGTTGGCTCCCACATGCTCCTCGATGGTCTCATCGGATGAACCACGATGTCGAGGATTCAAGCAACCCCGTATACAATTCCCTTTGTCAATCGGTATGTTACTTGCCCGAGATTCGATCGTCGGTATCCCAATACCTCGTTCAATCTCGTTACCGGCAAGTCACTTTACTCGTACCGTAATGCATGATCCTGTGACCAGACACTTGGTCACTTTGAGCTCATAATGATGATGCATCACCGAGTGGGCCCGGTGATACCTCTCCGTCATACGGAGTGACAAATCCCAGTCTTGATCCGTGTCAACCCAACAGACACTTTCGGAGATACCCGTAGTATACCTTTATAGTCACCCAGTTACGTTGTGACGTTTGGTATACCCAAAGTACTCATAGGGTATCTGGGAGTTACACGATCTCATGGTCTAAGGAAAAGATACTTGACATTGGAAAACTCTAGCAAACGAACTATACGATCTTGTGCTATGTTTAGGATTGGGTCTTGTCCATCACATCATTCTCCTAATGATGTGATCTCGTTATCAATGACATCTAATGTCCATAGTCAGGAAACCATGACTATCTGTTGATCAACGAGCTAGTCAACTAGAGGCTTACTAGGGACATGTTGGTGTCTATTATTCACACATGTATTACGATTTCCGGATAACACAATTATAGCATGAATAAAAGACAATTATCATGAACAAGGAAATATAATAATAATGCTTTTATTATTGCCTCTAGGGCATATTTCCAACAGTCTCCCACTTGCACTAGAGTCAATAATCTAGTTACATTGTGATGAATCAAACACCCATGGAATTCTAGTGTTGATCATGTTTTGCTCTAGGGAGAGGTTTAGTCAACGGATCTGCTACATTCAGGTCCGTATGTATTTTACAAATATCTATGTCTTCATCTTGAACATTTTCACGAATGGAGTTGAAGCGACGCTTGATGTGCCCGGTCTTCTTGTGAAACCTGGGCTCCTTGGCAAGTGCAATAGCTCCAGTGTTGTCACAGAAGAGTTTGATTGGCCCCGACGCATTGGGTATGACTCCTAGGTCGGTGATGAACTCCTTCACCCAAATTGCTTCATGTGCTGCCTCCGAGGCTGCCATGTACTCTGCTTCACATGTAGATCCTGCCACGACGCTCTGCTTGCAACTGCACCAGCTTACTACCCCACCATTCAAAATATACACGTATCCGGTTTGTGACTTTGAGTCATACAGATCTGTGTCGAAGCTAGCGTCGACGTAACCCTTTACGACGAGCTCTTCGTCACCTCCATAGACGAGAAACATTTCCTTAGTACTTTTCAGGTACTTCAGGATATTCTTGACCGCTGTCCAGTGTTCCTTGCCGGGATTACTTTGGTACCTACCTACCAAACTTATGGCAAGGTTTACATCAGGTCTGGTACACAGCATGGCATACATAATAGAACCTATGGCTGAGGCATAGGGGATGATACTCATCTCTTCTATATCTTCTGCCGTGGTCGGACATTGAGCTGAGCTCAATTTCACACCTTGTAACACAGGCAAGAACCCCTTCTTAGACTGATCCATATTGAACTTCTTCAATATCTTATCAAGGTATGTGCTTTGTGAAAGACCTATGAGGCGTCTTGATCGATCTCTATAGATCTTGATGCCTAATATATAAGCAGCTTCTCCAAGGTCCTTCATTGAAAAACTCTTATTCAAGTAGGCCTTAATGCTGTCCAAGAGTTCTATATCATTTCCCATCAAAGGTATGTCATCTACATATAATATGAGAAATGCTACAGAGCTCCCACTCACTTTCTTGTAAACGCAGGCTTCTCCATAAGTCTGCGTAAACCCAAACGCTTTGATCATCTCATCAAAGCGAATGTTCCAACTCCGAGATGCTTGCACCAGCCCATAAATCGAGCGTTGGAGCTTGCATACCTTGTTAGCATTCTTAGGATCGACAAAACCTTCCGGCTGCATCATATACAATTCTTCCTTAAGGAAACCATTAAGGAATGCCGTTTTGACGTCCATTTGCCATATCTCATAATCATAGAATGCGGCAATTGCTAACATGATTCGGACGGACTTTAGCTTCGCTACCGGTGAGAAAGTCTCATCGTAGTCAACCCCTTGAATTTGTCGATAACCCTTAGCGACAAGCCGAGCTTTATAGATGGTCACATTACCATCTGCGTCTGTCTTCTTCTTAAAGATCCATTTATTTTCTATGGCTCGCCGCTCAATGGGCAAGTCAGTCAAAGTCCATACTTTGTTTTCATACATGGATCCTATCTCGGATTTCATGGCTTCTAGCCATTTGTCGGAATCCGGGCCCGCCATAGCTTCTTCATAGTTCTAAGGTTCACCGTTGTCTAACAACATGATTTCCAAGACAGGGTTGCCGTACCACTCTGGTGCGGAACGTGTCCTTGTGGACCTACGAAGTTCAGTAGCAACTTGATCTGAAGTTTCATGATCATTATCATTAATTTCCTCTCTAGTCGGTGCAGGCACCTCAGGATCATTTTCTTGAGTTGCGCCATTTTCCGGTTCAAGAGGTAATACTTCATCAAGTTCTACTTTCCTCCCACTTACTTCTTTCAAGAGAAACTCTTTCTCTAGAAAGGATCCATTCTTGGCAACAAAGATCTTGCCTTCGGATCTGAGGTAGAAGGTATACCCAATAGTTTCTTTAGGGTATCCTATGAAGACGCATTTTTCCGACTTGGGTTCGAGCTTTTCAGGTTGAAGTTTCTTGACATAAGCATCGCATCCCCAAACTTTTAGAAACGACAGCTTAGGTTTCTTCCCAAACCATAATTCATACTGTGTCGTCTCAACGGATTTCGACGGAGCCCTATTTAAAGTGAATGCGGCAGTCTCTAAAGCATAGCCCCAAAAAGATAGCGGTAAATCGGTAAGAGACATCATAGATCGCACCATATCTAATAGAGTGCGATTACGACGTTCGGACACACCATTACGCTGAGGTGTTCCAGGCGGCGTGAGTTGTGAAACTATTCCACATTTTCTTAAGTGTGTGCCAAATTCGTGACTCAAGTATTCTCCTCCACGATCTGATCGCAGGAACTTGATTTTCCTGTCACGTTGATTTTCAACCTCACTCTGAAATTCCTTGAACTTCTCAAAGGTCTCAGACTTGTGTTTCATTAAATAGATATACCCATATCTACTCAAGTCATCAGTGAGGGTGAGAACATAACGATAGCCACCGCGAGCCTCAACACTCATTGGACCGCACACATCAGTATGTATGATTTCTAATAAGTTGGTTGCTCGCTCCATTGTTCCTGAGAATGGAGTCTTGGTCATTTTACCCATGAGGCATGGTTCGCACGTGTCAAATGATTCGTAATCAAGAGACTCTAAAAGTCCATCTGCATGGAGCTTCTTCATGCGTTTGACACCTATGTGACCAAGGCGGCAGTGCCACAAGTATGTGGGACTATCATTATCAATCTTACATCTTTTGGTATTCACACTATAAATATGTGTAACATTACGCTCGAGATTCATTAAGAATAAACCATTCACCATCGGAGCATGACCATAAAACATATCTCTCATATAAATAGAACAACCATTATTCTCGGATTTAAATGAGTAGCCATCTCGTATTAAACGAGATCCTGATACAATGTTCATGCTCAAACTTGGCACTAAATAACAATTATTGAGGTTCAAAACTAATCCCGTAGGTAAATGTAGAGGTAGCGTGCCGACGGCGATCACATCGACCTTGGAACCATTCCCGACGCGCATCGTCACCTCGTCCTTCGCCAGTCTCCGCTTATTTCGCAGCTCCTGCTTTGAGTTACAAATATGAGCAACTGCACCGGTATCAAATACCCAAGAGCTACTACGAGTACTGGTAAGGTACACAACAATTACATGTATATCACATATACCTTTCGTGATGCCGGCCTTCTTGTCCGCTAAGTATTTGGGGCAGTTCCGCTTCCAGTGACCACTTCCCTTGCAATAAAAACACTCAGTCTCGGGCTTGGGTCCATTCTTTGGCTTCTTCCCGGCAGCTTGCTTGCCGGGCGCGGCAACTCCCTTGCCGTCCTTCTTGAAGGTTTTCTTACCCTTGCCTTTCTTGAACTTAGTGGTTTTATTCACCATCAACACTTGATGTTCCTTTTTGACTTCTACCTCTGCTGATTTCAGCATTGCAAATACTTCAGGAATGGTCTTTTCCATCCCTTGCATATTGAAATTCATCAAAAAGCTCTTGTAGCTAGGTGGAAGCGACTGAAGGATTCTATCAATGACCGCGTCATCCGGGAGATTAACTCCCAGCTGAGTCAAGCGGTTATGCAACCCAGACATAGTGAGTATGTGCTCACTGACAGAACTGTTTTCCTCCATCTTACAGCTGAAGAACTTGTCGGAGACTTCATATCTCTCGACCCGGGCATGAGCATGGAAAACCATTTTCAGCTCTTCGAACATCTCATATGCTCCGTGTCTCTCAAAACGTTTTTGGAGCCCCGGCTCTAAGCTGTAAAGCATGCCGCACTGAACGTGGGAGTAGTCATCGGTACGTGCCTGCCAAGCGTTCATAACGTCTTGTTCTGCAGGGAGAACAGGTGCGTCACCTAGCGGTGCTTGTAGGACATAATCTTTCTTGGCAGCTATGATGATGATCGTCAGGTTCCGGACCCAGTCCGTGTAGTTGCTGCCATCGTCTTTCAGCTTGGTTTTCTCTAGGAACGCGTTGAAGTTGAGGACTACGTTGGCCATTTGATCTACAAGAAATATTGTAAATATTTTAGACTAAGTTCATGATAATTAAGTTCATCTAATCAAATTATTCAATGAACTCCCACTTAGATAGACATCCCTCCAGTCATCTAAGTATAACATGATCCGAGTTAACTAGGCCGTGTCCGATCATCATGTGAGACGGACTAGTCAACATCGGTGAACATCTTCATGTTGATCGTATCTTCTATACGACTCATGCTCGACCTTTCGGTCTTCTATGTTCCGAGGTCATGTCTCTACATGCTAGGCTCGTCAAGTCAACCTAAGTGTTTGCATGTGTAAATCTGTCTTACACCCGTTGTATGTGAACGTTAGAATCTATCACACCCGATCATCACGTGATGCTTCGAAACAACGAACTGTCGCAACGGTGCACAGTTAGGGGGAACACTTTCTTGAAATTATTATGAGGGATCATCTTATTTACTACCGTCGTTCTAAGTAAACAAGATGCAAAAACATGATAAACATCACATGCAATCAAATAATAATAGTGACATGATATGGCCAATATCACATAGCTCCTTTGATCTCCATCTTGGGGCTTCATGATCATCTTGTCACCGGCATGACACCATGATCTCCATCATTATGATCTCCATCATCGTGTCTCCATGAAGTTGCTCGCCAACTATTACTTCTACTACTATGGCTAACGCGTTTAGCAATAAAGTAAAGTAATTTACATGGCGTTTCTCAATGACACACAGGTCATACAAAAAATAAAGACAACTCCTATGGCTCCTGCCGGTAGTCATACTCATCGACATGCAAGTCGTGATTCCTATTACAATAGCATGAACATCTCATACATCACATATATATCATTCATCATTCATCACAACTTTGGCCATATCACATCACAAAACACTTGCTGCAAAAATAAGTTAGACGTCCTCTAATTGTTGTTGCATGTTTTACGTGGCTGCAATAGGGTTCTAGCAAGAACGTTTTCTTACCTACGTGAAAGCCACAACGTGATTTGTCAACTTCTATTTACCCTTCATAAGGACCCTTTTCATCGAATGCGCTCCAACTAAAGTGGGAGAGACAGACACCTGCCAGCCACCTTATGCAACTAGTGCATGTTAGTCGGTGGAACCGGTCTCACGTAAGCGTACGTGTAAGGTTGGTCCGGGCCGCTTCATCCCACAATAACGCTGAAGCAAAATAAGACTAGTAGCGGCAAGAAAGTTGACAACATCTACGCCCACAACAAATTGTGTTCTACTCGTGCAAAGAGAACTACGCATAGACCTAGCTCATGATGCCACTGTTGGTGAACGTTGCAGAAAACAAAAATTTTCCTACGGTTTCACCAAGATCCATCTATGAGTTCATCTAGCAACGAGTGATTGGATGCATCTACGTACCTTGTAGATCGCGAGCGGAAGCATTCAAAGAACGGGGATGAGGGAGTCGTACTCGACGTGATCCGAATCACCGGAGATCCTAGCGCCGAACGGACGGCACCTCCGCGTTCAACACACGTACGGTCAGCGTAACGTCTCCTCCTTCTTGATCCAGCAAGGGGGAAGGAGAGGTTGAGGAAGATGGCTCCAGCAGCAGCACGACGGCGTGGTGGTGATGGAGCTGCAGTACTCCGGCAGGGCTTCGCCAAGCTCTATGGAGGAGGAGGAGGTGTTGGAGAGGGAGAGGGAGGCGCCAGGGCATGGGTGTGATGGCCCTTCCTCCCCCCCACTATATATAGGGGGCCTAGGGGGGGCGCCGGCCCTAGGATATGCAATCTCCTAGGGGGGCGGCGGCCAAGGGGTGGGGGGGGGGGCTTGCCCCCCATGCAAGGAGGCGCCCCCCTTTAGGGTTTCCCCACCCTAGGCGCATGGGCCCTAGGGGGAAGTGGCGCCCCAGCCCACTTTGGGCTGGATCCATTCCCACTTCAGCCCATGGGCCCCTCCAGGATAGGTGGCCCCACCCGGTGGACCCCCGGGACCCTTCCGGTGGTCCCGGTACAATACCGGTGACCCCGAAACTTGTCCCGATGGCCGAAATAGCACTTCCTATATATAATTCTTTACCTCCGGACCATTCCAAAACTCCTCGTGACATCCGGGATCTCATCCGGGACTCCGAACAACATTCGGTTTACTGCATATACATATCCCTACAACCCTAGCGTCACCGAACATTAAGTGTGTAGACCCTACGGGTTCGGGAGACATGTAGACATGACCGAGATTGCTCTCCGGTCAATAACCAACAGCGGGATCTAGATACCCATGTTGGCTCCCACATGCTCCTCGATGATCTCATCGGATGAACCACGATGTCGAGGATTCAAGCAACCCCGTATACAATTCCCTTTGTCAATCGGTATGTTACTTGCCCGAGATTCGATCGTCGGTATCCCAATACCTCGTTCAATCTCATTACCGGCAAGTCACTTTACTCGTACCATAATGCATGATCCCGTGACCAGACACTTGGTCACTTTGAGCTCATAATGATGATGCATCACCGAGTGGGCCCGGTGATACCTCTCCATCATACGGAGTGACAAATCCCAGTCTTGATCCGTGTCAACCCAACAGACACTTTCGGAGATACCCGTAGTATACCTTTATAGTCACCCAATTAAGTTATAACGTTTGGTATACCCAAAGTACTCCTACGGTATCCGGGAGTTACACGATCTCATGGTCTAAGGAAAAGATACTTGACATTGGAAAACTCTAGCAAACGAACTATACGATCTTGTGCTATGTTTAGGATTGGGTCTTGTCCATCACATCATTCTCCTAATGATGTGATCTCGTTATCAATGACATCTAATGTCCATAGTCAGGAAACCATGAATATCTGTTGATCAACGAGCTAGTCAACTAGAGGCTTACTAGGGACATGTTGGTGTCTATTATTCACACATGTATTACGATTTCCGGATAACACAATTATAGCATGAATAAAATACAATTATCATGAACAAGGAAATATAATAATAATGCTTTTATTATTGCCTCTAGGGCATATTTCCAACAGGATCCTGATGGGATGTAACAGGGACATTTGTGAGGTGCTGACTTGGGAACAAGGCATGTTTTACGTCGTTGCCACGATTAGACACACGGTTTCTAGACTTATTTGGGTAGTGGTGTGTGTGTATGGCCATGTGGATCACGCTCGTTCTGCGGATTTTTTGGCCGAAGTTACGGCCTTGGCTGGGACCAAGCGCTCGATTAATCTACCACTGGTGGTGGGCGGCGACTTTAACCTGATCCGTTCGGGTGCAGATAAAAATAACGACCGGGTGGACTGGACAAGGGTGTCCATGTTCAACAACACCATTGCGTCTGCCGCTCTTCGCGAAGCGGCCCAGATGGGAGCCAGGTTCACTTGGACCAATAAGTAGCTGGCACCGGTCCGAAGCGTGCTGGACCGGGTGTTTTTCACCCCGGAATGGATGGTCATGTTTCCATTATGTACGCTAGTGGCCGAAACTCGTATTGGCTCGGACCACGTCCCTCTTATCTTTTTTTCAGGGGAGGAGAGAGTCCAGCGTAGCAAGCGTTTCTTCTTCGAGTCTGCCTGGTTTGAAGCAGAGGGCTTCATCCAGATGGTTCACGATCGTTGGGCCCAGATTCTATCTCACCTGGGACCCCAAAGGGGCTCCATCGAATGCTGGTCGGCGGCCGCGGCGGCTTTGCGCGCCTTTTTGTGTGGGTGGGTGCCAATCATGGTAGCTTCTCAAAATGTGAGCGCGGCAGGCTGACTGAGGAGTTAGCGGCCCTGGACGCTCAAGCCGACGAGCGACAGTTCTCGGAAGCTGAGTGGGCCCATAGATATGACTTGGAGCACAAGGTTCTTGCGATCTTGCGTGTGGAGGAAGAATACTGGCGCCGTAGGGGCGGGATAAAGTGGGTGACGAAGGGTGACTCTAACACAACTTATTTCCATGCTTATGCTAATGATAGGAAGTGTAAGAGCTCGATCCTCCGTCTACAGTCAGATCAGGGCCTCCTTCTCTCTCAGGGTGACATTGCCCGTCACATCTATGACTATTTTGTCGGTCTGTTGGGTATGACGGACGAGAAAAAGCTTAGTATCCGTGAGGATTTGTGGGATCCCCAGGATAAGGTGTCCCCGCAGGAGAATGAGTGCCTGGCGCTCTCGTTTCTCCCGGAAGAAGTTGACGCCGCCCTAATGGGTATGAAGAAAGGCACGGCCCCAGGTCCTGATGGATGGCCTGTCGAATTCTTCTGTAGGTTCTGGCCAATGCTTCGACCCATCTTCCTTGATATCGTGAATGGGTTTGCGTTAGGAATGGTAAATGTCTCTCGCCTCAACTACAGGGTCATTAGCCTTATTCCAAAGGTCAAAGGGGCTGACTGCATCAAACTTTTCAGACCCATCACGCTGATCAACGTGCCCTTCAAGATTTGCGCCAAAGCCTACGCGACCCGCCTGGCACCTATTGCTCAGCGAGTTATTCTTAGAAGTCAGACGTCTTTTCTCAAAGGACGGAACATTCTGGAGGGCCCTATCGCCCTCCATGAGATAGTCCATGAGCTTAAATTGAAAAAGCAGCAAGGGATGCTGCTCAAGCTCGATTTTGAGAAAGCCTATGACCGTGTAAACTGGGAGTTTGCTCGGGAAGTCCTCCTGAAAAAGGGTTTTGATGCGGGTTTCGTACACCGTATCATGAACCTGATTAATAGTGGACAAACGACCGTCTCGATTAATGGGGAGGTGGGCAGATTCTTCCGCAACGAAAAAGGCATGAGACAGGGGGATCCCCTGTCTCCGCTCGTTTTTAATTTTGTTGCCGATGCTCTATCTGCTATGGTGCTTAAGGCTCGCTCGGCAGGGCACATCAAAGGGTTGGTGTCCCATCTGATTCCGGAGGGGTTACGCACCTACAGTACGCTGACGACACGATGCTTCTTTTCGAGCCTGACGACGTTAGTATTGCCTCGATCAAGCTGCTGTTTCTTGCTTT
Organism: Triticum urartu; assembly: GCF_056163025.1. NCBI lineage: Eukaryota > Viridiplantae > Streptophyta > Magnoliopsida > Poales > Poaceae > Triticum > Triticum urartu. Next base: position 658,107,166 of record NC_141874.1, read on the forward strand.
CAAACTCTTATCTCGGCTCAAAATAAATTTCCTTAAGAGCGAGGTCATAACCATGGGGATGGATGATCAAGAGAGTATGAGTGGCAAATCTGCTTAATTGCAAGCTAGGGAGCCTGCCAATCAAATACCTTGGCCTGCCGGTTTCCCATAGCCGGATTTCCATTAAGGAGTGGGAACCCCTATATGGAAAGGTCGCGGGTAGAGTGAGCCCGTGGCGAGGGAGGTTTATGTCTTCTGCGGCAAGACCTATCCTCACTAACTCTAGCCTTTCTTCTTTGCCAATGTCCACCATGGGAATGTTCTTGTTAGCGGATGGGGTTCACGCTAAACTGGACACGCCCCGCTCCCGTTTCTTTTGGGAAGGAACCGGAATTAAGAGGAAGTACCACCTTGTAAAATGGGCAGCGGTATGCCACCCAAAGAAATTTGGTGGTCTTGGGATCCTAAATTTAAAACTCATGAATGTAGCCCTACTATCTCGTTGGTGGTGGAGACTAGCCCAAAACGAGTCGGGGCTCTGGGCTGATCTCCTAAAAGCTAAATATTTTCTGAATAGTAATGTTTTCTCTGCTAAATGCTCGAGATCCCCATTCTGGAATGGGATCCAAGCGGTGCGACCAGCGTTCACCTTAGGGGCAAAGTTTCAGGTCTGGGACGGCCAGTCCACTCAGTTTTGGTTAGACGCCTGGATTGGCACCTCTCCACTGTGGCAGAGCCATCCTGCTGCCTTCCAGGTTGCTGCAAACACGGAGCTGATGGTGGGTGAGGCACTCCGGACCTCACCCCCTTCAGTAAACTTCCTCCGAGCGCTTCTTCCTCACGAGGAAGTAGAGTGGAACCAGATTCTGGATATGATAGGCCAGGACACCACTGGCCAGGGAGCGGATGAGGTCTCCTGGCAACTCTCGTCCTCTGGAGCGTTCTCGGTCAAGTCTTTGTACACCAAGCTTACCGAGGGGGATGTGCTGGATATAGCTAGGGGGCTATGGAAGGTCGGCATCCCGCTGAAGATTAAAATTTTCCTCTGGCAAATGTTTCAAAACCGTCTTCTAATGGCGGATAATGTGGCGATCCATAACGGACCATCAGATGGATCTTGTGTGTTGTGTAACAGCACTGAGGATGCTAACCACATATTTTTCCACTGCCACCTTGCCAAATTTGCGTGGAGCGCAGTCTGCGAGGCCTTCCAACAGAATTGGAACCTGGCTTCGGGTGCAGACCTTATACAAATCTTGCGTTCGCAAAACGGTACTAGGGCTCGGATTGTTTGGAGAGGCGTTGGGGCGCTACTCTGGTCCAGATGGACTATCGCAATAAGATGACGATTGAGAAGAAGTTTCCTTCTCACCATGCTGATATACTATTCAAATGCCATCTTTTCTTGCAGACTTGGGCTCCGTTGGGGAAGTCGCGTGATGATGAGCGTATGACCGAGACGATGGCAAAGATCCGCCGCATCCAGATGGAAGCAAGACAAGCGGACGAGCATGAGTGATGCATCGCCACCATCCGCGGCACCTTTTGTTATCCCTAGTAGCTCTTATATCTTCGTTATGCCAGCATGCATGCTGAGGATTTGCCAGCCTGCGTGCTGATGGCCTTTGAACTTTAAACTTATCGCGTTTCTCTCTTTTGGCTGTGTGGCTGTGTGTTGACCTGCCTTGTATGAACTTGAAAGACTCTCACCAGTTGGCTTTATTAATTTAAAGTCGGATGGTCTTGGCGTCTTTGTTCCAAAAAAATAAATAAATACAGTTGCGCTAATCTTGAGCAAATAAGAATAGATAAAACTACGCGTGGCCGGCTGGCCTATAAAGGGGAGCGACGTCTTCGCAGACGATAACCGATGTAGCGTCGATTCTCAACTCCTGTTTTTCTCTTTTCAGTCTCTGATAGGACATTTGTACATGTTTCTCCTTTGAAACCAGCAGTGTAATTTTTGTTGTTAGCAACTTAGCAATATCATCCATCTAGTAGTTCTCTTAGTTAACATGCAGCAGGTACCTTACGAGTACCAGCTGGCCGTGGCTGACTACTGGGAGAGGCAAATTTTTATGTTTTGACCCTTTTTTAAAACCTATTCAAGATTTGACTCTAGTTTGAATTTTTTTAAGATCTGACATTTTTGCTACCTCCAGAGTTCATGGAGGTAGGGTCTAACAGCCTACTGCCAAGGACTTTGGCAGTAGGAAACATCGCTACCGCCAACCGGGTTGGCGGTAGCCTGCATAACCCTACCGCCAAGGTGCTTGACGGTAGGCATGAGCACACACTATGGTTAATACTTAGAAGGTTTTTGGCGGTAGGGCATGCAACCCTACCGCTAGGGACCTTGGCGGTAGTCTGTTATACCTTACCGCCTTGGCGGTAGGCTGTTATACCCTATCACCAAGGCCCCTGGCGGTAGCAAAAGGATCAGATCTCGAATATTTTTTAAACTAGGTGTGGCGACCCGACCCGAATGGATCAAGCCTACTGTGCTCCGGTGTCATCCCTGGATCAGTAATGCTGACACCACACAGTACAGTGAAGGATTTATAGCAGAGTGGCAATCACACACTTATTACATCGTTGTCTCAAAAAGAACTTATTACAATAAATATGGCTTAAGGCCATCTAATGTCGATAACAGCGGAAGACTCGGAAGATAAATGGGTCCATCAACTCCAACGGCATCACTGAGTATAGAACCACGACCTAAAAGCACCTTACTCGTCGTCTGAAAAGTCTGCAACATGAAAGTTGCAGCCCGAATACGGGTCAGCACATGGAATATGCTGGCAATGTAACACATAGAGAGTAATGAAATGAAACAGCTATACTATATGCATATATGGCTGGTGGAAAGCTCTATGGTTACAGTTTTGCGTAAAGCCAGTTTTACCCTACTGCAAAGGAATAAATTTATTTAACTATCATGGTAGTTGTTAAACATCGAGAATGGTTGACAGCATTCCGATCCCAATTAAGTGAACAATTAAACCCAACAACATTAATTAGAAGTAACATGATGAGATTCACATGATATTCAAGTACTAGATACTCAAGTTGTCCATAACCGGGGACACGGCTAATCATGATTAGTTTGTACACTCTGCAGAGGTTTGCGCACTTTTCCCCACAAGACTCGATCGCCTCCGTTTGGTTTCTCGCACTACAGGGTGTTTGAGAAGACGGATGACCGAGACACAGTCTTTCAGAAGCGCTAGCACCTTACATGTGGGTAGACCGTACCACCTACAACCCCTACATCTGCTAGTCTACCCGTAAGAGTTCGCACGACTTAGTCAACTATGCCAGAGCCCATAATGGCTTGTGGCTGCACACGGAAGTTTCTAGCATGAAAGATCTTATGATCCCTTTGAGCCTGGGTGGCGGTCCGAAAAAAAAAGGCAAGTCCTGATAGACATCAGGTGCCTCAATCCACCCAGATGTGTGTTTAAATTGCCACCTTAGATAAACCATTAATTAACAATACTCACATCTGTCATGGATATCACTCACCCAATCCACGTCTACTAGCATAGCATGGCATAATAAGCAAACGTAGAAGTAACTCCCAAAGGTTTCATAATAAACAGGTAATAGGTACTACCTCATCTACTTCCCATCCCACAATTTAATTAGATCCTAATCATGCAATGTGAGAGGATTGATCTAATGCAATAAAACATGGGTTGTAGAAAAGGTATGATCAAAGTGTTACTTGCCTTGCTGATGATCCGCGAGACCTAGGGTATCAAAGTAACAAGCGGCGCAATCCGGGTGATCTATCGCAGACAAACAACAAGCACGCAATAAGTACTCATCTAATGCACAGGTAAAACTCGAACAAGAGAACAAACCAGAAAGTTCAACTTAAGAACTCCGGTTGCAAAGAAAGAGCGAATCGATCAAAGAAACGGAAAACAAACGGCGAAAGAAAACAACTCGGTTCTAGCAAGTTGAAACTAGGTCAATTTTTTTACCGTGGCAAAACTTGTTCAAGTTGATTAGACGGAACGGCGGTTTCGAAACGAAACTCCAGGCGCTTGACTCACCTGATTCCGATAAACGAGCGGGAAGAAAGACTAGAACGAAGATCGGATCTGAGATCGCGATCGCGGAATAAATCCGACGAAAAGAAAACGAAGAACGGTTAAACGAACGGACGTTCGTTAACCGAGAATAACCGGTGATCACGTTCGTTAAGACGAACGGTCCGGCGAACGCTCGCTAAACAACTAAACCGAAGAAAACGAAAAGAAAATCGATCTAGGGTTTCGGAAAAAGAAAACCGAAACAAAGAATCGGAAAAGAATCGGAACGATTTTCTAAAAAAACCGAACCGAGGCGAGGAGAAAGAGAGAGGCGCGGCTACCTCGACGAGGCGGAACTCCGGCGGCGGCGGGCAAGGGCGGCGGCGGCTAGGCGGCGGCGGCGCTAGGGCGGCGGCGGCTGCTGCTGCTGCTTGGGGTGGCGGGCTGGTGTGAGGAGGAGAGGGGGGGGTGGCTAGGTATTTATACTAGGAGGGAGGGTTACTTTGGGTAGGGGGCAAGCAAAAGAGGGAAAACAAAACAAGGAAATGGGGGGCTAACTGGCCTAGAGTCCCTCTGGGACTCGGTCTAGAGCGAGGGAGGCGGTGGCCTGGCGCTGCGCCTGGCGCGCGCGCTGGCTGGGGAGGCGGCCGGCTGGCTGGGCCTTTGGCCCGGCTGGCCTTGGTCCTTCTCTTTTTTTTAACTAGATTCGCGCGCAGAAAAACAAAAGAAAGAAAATCTAAACGAACTCCAAAATCTCTAAAGTAAATTTTCCCCGACTCCTAAAAATGAGTCGAACAAAAAGAACTTTACTCCGGACCTAGAATGCAATTTTTTGAAAACACGCATTTTCCCTATCCAAATAAAATGCGAATAAACACCGGAAAATCCAAAATTTGACTTATTCATTAAATCTTCATTTTTCCTAACTTTGGGAAAGTCATATTATTCCCTCTCTCATTTTTTTGATATTGGAAAAATAATTGAAGATGAAATAAATAAATCAAATGATCCTCTTTTCAAATTTGAGAAAACTCTCAAATATGAAAATAACGAAATCTCCAACTCTCTCCGAAGGTCCTTGAGTTGCGTGAAATTTCTAGGATCAACCAAAATGCATGAAAATATGATATGCATGATGATCTAGTGTATAACATACCAAATTGCAAATTTGGGATGTTACACTAGGGTCAAATCTTGAATTGGTTTCAGAAAAGGGTCAAAACACGAAATTTTGCCCTGGGAGGAGGGGAGGGCGAGCATGGAACCAAATGTGTGGGTTCCTGCCCTCCCTTTGCAGATGACAGTTGCTGCTCCTGCTAGCAACACTGATCTTGTCGTTAGCTCCAGTGGACAGCAGCAGCTGAAGCTGGTCGAGGAGGAGAGTACTGGGTGTCAGTATGAGTGGAGCAATCCTATTGAAGAGTTCGAGAAAGCAGCACGAGCTTTCGAGCATAATCTTCAGCAGATGGAAACGAAGATGCACCTGTTCCCTTCAAGCATGGAAGACCTCTCCAAGCACTCCAAACCCAAGGTGGTGTCCATCGGTCCGTACCACCACGGGACGACCGCGGTCATCTGCCAGATGGAGAGCACCAAGTACGCGGCCGACTGCCACTTCATCAAGGAATCGCGCCGCTCCGTCGAGGAGGTGTATGGGGCGGTCTTCGCGGTGGCAGATGAAGCCCGCAGCTACTACGACGCGGGCAAGCTGAGGGAGCGCGGCGTCGGCGACAACGAGTTCAAGCCTATGATGTTCTATGATGGCTGCTTCCTGCTGCAGTACTTGCTATTTTTGTGCAGAGAAAACAGCGATGAAGAGAAGCCGACGGCCGAGGTGGATCCGTGGTTGAAGGATGCTTTCAGCTCCATCGACCGCCGCATCTTCAGTGACATTGTGCTGCTTGAGAACCAGCTCCCCTGGGTGGTGGTTGAGAAGCTCAAGGAGTTCATGCCCCCGCCTGGCCTGGACATGGAAACGGTCCTTGGACGCGTGAAGCAGACTCTGCAAGCGCGGCGGCATCTTACATTCGATGCTCCTGAATTGGACCATAGCTACGTACCGCCGCATCTCCTTGGCTACCTACGATTCTACATTGTAGGAAGCACGGACGACGCTAGTAATACTAGTCGTACCCCAGTGCCTGAGGTCACCCTATCTGAAAAGGTCAAGAAACTATCAATGTCTGTCAGCGTCATCGAGCTTGCAGAGATGGGCATCAAGCTCAGAGCCGACGATGCCACAGCAGAGCTAAAGAAGATGCGCATCACCAAAGGGTGGTTCACCGGCAAGCTCTTCTTGCCTCCGGTGTCCCTCGACGATGCCAACGCACGGTTCCTCGTCAACATGGCAGCTTTGGAGCTGTGCATATCACCCCAGATTTCGGTGCAGTTGATGTTGATGATACACGGTCTACTGTCTGCTCCTACCTCAGCCTTCTGGGGATGGTCACCGACAATGATACTGATGTGCAGGAGCTGCGAAATAAGCTTATACTGCAAGGAGGAGGAGGCCTCACAAACGAAGACGCACTCAAGCTGTTCACCGGGCTCGAGAAGTACCTGCGCCCAGGGAACTGCTATGACAACATCATTGTAGAGATTGAAAACTACAGGTCCCATAGGCGGTTGTGGATCAAGGTTTACAGGTTCTGTTACAGGCACCGCACAGCCATCATCGCGACGGTGTCCGGCATTGCTGGACTTGCAGGTTTCCTCGGGACGCTCAAGTCTTTCCAGTAAGCTAGCTGGACCTCCTATTTTGCCATTACCAGCGTTGCTTGTGTTGTACTACTCCGTATCTTGTATCTTGGTGTCCCCTTTCACTACAACTATTAATCACTTCCCTGTATATGATTGAGCTGGTCCCATTTGGTACTTAGAATTCTTGGTTATTGCATTTCACTAGAGCCCTCTACCAAGCTTTTTCTTTTCTTGACGTCCCCTATACCAATCTTAGTTGAACCGCAGCAACTTGGTGGTAGGATATACTCCCTCCGTTCCTAAATATAAGTCCTTTTAGACATTTCAAATAGACTACAACATAAGGATGTATGTAGACATATTCTAGAGTGTAGATTCACTCATTTTGCTTCATATATAGTCACTTGTTGGAATCTCTAAAAAGACTTATATTTGGGAACGGATGGAGTATATAGTACTGTATATGGTTAGTCGTAACTGCCCCGTGATGGGTGAGAGGCACGTAGCTGGCACTACCACCTACCATGTGGCAACATGCAATACATCAGTGGCGCCAAAGCATAGATGATGTCATTGCAGAATAAAACGATACTGAAATGTCCCGATTTCTATTTTAATTCTCAAGTATATGTACATCTGAAAGAGATTGAAAGAAGTGGTGCCTATTCGGAGGCATCCCTCCATAGAAGGTCCCTTTTGGTCACAGAGAGGAGGGGCTTGCACGCACCCCTTTGCTAATGATGGTTTGTTAATTAGAATGTGCTAATTAATTTCTAACACTCCTTGTACAACACGCTTCTTGAATGATTCATCATTGAAGAATTCTTGTACATTCATTTTCATCTTGAGAAATCCTTTGTATAATCTCGAGTCTTTCCCAATAACTCCATGGAAAAATATGAGAAGAATAGTGCAGATATGTTGCTAAAACCCTTTTAAATTCAGTGGGAAAATAATAAGTAGACAATGATGCAACATATAATGATTATTTTTTGCTTGATAACTCATATAAGAAAAACCTTTGAAGAAGGAGATAACTCATTGGTGAATTTAGAGAACAATAAATATGATTTGAATATACTTTCCTTAAAAATCCTTGTGGGGAAAATTAGAGGTATCGCATATATCGCCTAATTAAACCATTTATGAGAAACTCCGAGAAAACTCATAGAGGAAAAGAATGTGATCTGATATGCTATTGAAAACTCATGTAAAACCCAGTTGAACAAATATCAAGAGAAAATGATATGACATGTGATGGTAATTGTCTTTTTGATAACTAATAATGAAAAAACCTTGAAAGGATAAAAACTCATTGGTAAGTGTAGAGGACAATTAGTATGACTTGTATACATCCGCTAAAATACCCCAGTGGGTAAAATAAGATGTATGACATATATTCTTGTATTGATATTACCTCATTGCAAATCTTGATGAGAACCTTGCGAGTAAAGTCATAAAGGGATAAGGAGTGTAATATAATGTTCGAATAGCTTCTAATTTTCTAATTCAGGAAGAGACCCCCCCCCCCCTCCCAATTCTTCCAAATGTCAAAGCCATCACATACCAATTACATGCACATGTTTCTGGAATGTTGAAGTTGATAGAGACTTCATGAACAAATCGGCGAGGTTGTCGCATGATGAACCACCGTATTACATATTAAGTAACATATTTGCATCCGATCAACACAAGCAACATTATCTTTGAGATAATGGTTGGTGTTCAATGGAACCAATTCCACATGATCGTTGTGTGTGGTTCATCATTCCGTGAAAGCTACAAGAATACAAGTGATGTCTCGTACTTTACAATAATTGGTGGATGTAGCCACAAAGGTATGTTTTGAAGACTTTCCTCAGATGGATATCACACCAAACAGAACACAAAGCATGTCTATGATCTGACATAATGGAGATCTGATCGATGTATCTGAAGGTGTTGGTGTCTACATTTCTCTAAAACTGAAAAACTAGGACAATATGTTTGATGCCTTGAAGATATCAAAAGATATTCTTGATTCCTAATCAATTATTTTTGGTGGATCTAATGGTACTAGAATATGGAACCTTGGGTCACAATATCTTAATTTCATTTTCTCGTGGTATAAATAGATCTTTCTCTATGTCTAGAGATTGAACAATCATGAAAGTTATAGATTGATAACCCTTTCCCATAACGAATTCCTTCAATATATTATGCATATAGACAACACGATGTACCATAATACATGAGTAAAGGCGCTCGAATTTTAGATAAAGAAAATTTTGCTTTTACTTACATCCTTCATCTCAAATTTCGTAGATGATTACGTCCTTCATCAATGTCTTGTGTGTTGCCAATAATGTTATAATCATCAACATACACTAATGAAATGTGGTGTCGCAATGGTTTTTTTTTTTATGAACACGTATGCGCAATCATCATCATTGGAGTAATCCATTTGTATAAGAACTCAATAAGTTGATTGTATCAAATTTGTTTTGGCTGTTGTAAGTCATGTAGTGACTTACTTAGTTTACACAATCCATGAGAAATCTATGTAATACTAGTTGATGTTTAAACACTAAAAAGAAGCTCTTTTCTAGAATCTTCCTAGTGTTGTTACAACCAGACAAGGGCAAGGCTTCATCACCTTCATGCAAATTGCTTCAACATGTGACACATCTTTTGTTGCATAGACTTTTGTACTAGATTTGTGTTCCATACTTCCATGGTATTTTGAAGGTCTACATATGTAATACTTTTTTTGACAGAAGTCTCATATGATAGAGATCCCAGCTGCTCATGAACCGTTATAGGTGCAGGCCAAGCCTTGGTCCAAGCCGCCTCAAGGCATGGACTGCCCTCTCGATAGCCGTCACATTTGTGGATGAAATAGGGGAGGCCAGTGCTGACATGATACTAAGGAAACCCAACGGATCAATTATTTTCTCAGCATATAGATATCTATTCGATTGCAAGGATGTCCTAGAAGCTGAAATAAGTACAATCTTAGAAGGACTGTCTTTGAGTTTAAAATTTTACCTTTCCGTAAAACAGCCAGTGCGTGTCTACATGCTTATATCTTAATTTGTGTGTGCATGCATGATTTGTTAGGCGTACTTTTTCGTAAAAAATATCTTTTTCGTTTCTACATGCTTATATCTTTGTGTGTGCATGCTGATTGGTTAGGCGTACACTGTTATAACCACGTCGGCCTCCAAAGAGCCTATTCACGGCGGTTTGCATGTTGCTCTCGCTCTGGCCACTTTCCTATAGTATTGTACTCCTAATACCTTAATCATCGAAAAGTTGAAAGGTTCCTCCAGTCTGTCGCATGTTGAAGAAGTTGAAAAGGTTCCTCTGTTATGCAACATGCATATATGTTAGTAATATATATTATGTTTGCCTTGATGAGGCAAGCATGTGACGGCAGGCTGCGTGTTTTGTCCTGATCGAACATGTGTCTAGCAATTAGCAATGGCATCCGCCGTCCGGCGGATCGTCAATTCTGTGTTTTTTTTTTCATTTATGTACGGTTGAGTTAATTTTGAACGAGAGTAGGAAATAATTAGGACAGAGAGAAAGCTACTCGAGGCCAGCAGCTGGTCTATAAAGATAAGCGGCATATCATTGATGTAGTTTTGCTTATCAACTCCTTTCTTCTCTTTCCAGTCTCTGCTAGCTAGGACATTTGTTTTGTGCTACATGTCTCTCAGATTCTCCCACGATACCAGTACCAGCAGTGTACGTAGTTTTTGTAGTTAGCACTTAGCAGTAGCAATAGCAAGCATCCAGATCTCTTAGCTTGCTAACATGGAGGCACCTTGCGACTATCAGCTGGCCGTGGCTGATTACTGGGACGGGAAGCCGGCCATGGAACCAACCGTCTGGGTTCCTGGCCTCTCTTTGCAGATGACAGTTGCTGCTCCGGCAAGCAACAGTGATCTCGTCGTCACCTCCAGCGGACGGCAGCAGCTGAAGCAGGTTGATGAATACGACCACTATGCGGTTCAAGTGTTCGAGCGAGCAGCAGAATCACTCAAGTCGAGAGTGGAGGAGATGGACACGAAGATGCACCTGTTCCCGCCAAGCATGGGAGACCTCGCCGACGAGTACGCCGCCCCCAAGGTGGTGTCCATCGGCCCCTACCACCACGGCCGGACCCCGGCGCTCCAGGAGATGGAGAGCGTCAAGCACGCGGCGGCCTGCCACTTCGTCAAGGCCACGGGCCGCCCCATCCAGGAGGTGTACTGGGCGGTCTGCACCGTCGCAGAGGAGGCCCGCGCCCACTACGACGCCGGCAAGCTGCGGGGCCTCGGCGACGACGACTTCAAGCCGATGATGTTCCTCGACGGCTGCTTCCTGCTGCAGTACATGCAGTTTTGGTGCCGAGAGAGCGGCGGCGACGAGGACCCGGACATGGATCCGTCGCTTTACAACGCTTTCAGCTCCATCGACCGCCCCATCCTGAGTGACGTGGTGCTGCTCGAGAACCAGCTGCCATGGGTGGTGATTGACGCGCTCTTGAGCTTCTTGCCCCAGCCTGGCCTGGACATGGAGACGCTCATCGGGCGCGTGAAGCAGACTCTGCAGACCCGCCAGGTTCGTTATTTCGATGCTCCCACGTTGGACTACACACCGCCGCATCTCCTTGGCCTCCTACGCCACCACATCGTAGGAAGCAACGACACCAAGAAGTCCGAGCCGGAACTGTCTGAAAGAGCCAAGGAATTGTCCGTTTCCGTGAGCGCCATGGAGCTTGCAGAGATCGGCATCGAGATCACAGCCACCAAAGCTACCCGAGAGGGCGCGGAGCTAAGGAATATGGGCGTCCGTAGATCGGCGTACCTCACCGGCGAGCTCTTCTTGGCGCCACTGTCCCTCAACGACGCGAACGCGACCTTCCTGGTCAACATGGCGGCTCTGGAGCAATGCACGACCCCAGACTTTTTTGGGGAGGACGAGGAGAAGTCCGCCGTGTGCTCCTACCTCTGCCTCCTGGGCATGGTGACGGACAGCGAGGAAGACGTGCAGCAGCTGCGGAAGAAGGGCATCTTGCAGGGAGGAGCAGGGCTGAGCAACAAGGACGCGCTCGACTTGCTTAACAAGCTCGAGAACCGGCTGCGGCCCGGAACCCACTATCTGAGCACCATGATCCTCATCCAGAACTACAAGACTGATAGGTGGAAGCGGATCCAGTTTCACAAGTTTCATTACAACCACCGCAAAGCCATCTTCTTGACGTTTTCCGGCATTGCTGGATTTGCCAGTTTCCTCGGGACGCTCAAGTCTCTCAATCTCAAGTAATTCTTGCTCTAGTTCCAACTGCTGAATATTTAGCTATGGTGCTAAATATTTCCTTTATGTATTTTGCGCCCATCTTGTAAACAATATTTGTATCGGTTTTGCTAAACATGAGGTGCCTGAATTTCTTGGTGGCGCCAGTCACTTTTTGCAAAGCGCAATGTGAGGCCGGAGATGGGGATGGCGTGAGGAGCACCTGCGACAAGCGCCGGCCATGGCGAGGCCAGGAGGTAGGGGGGGGGGGGGGGTGCGGAGGAGTCGTCGGAGTTGTTCATTGGGGCGGGGCTTATAGAGGGATGGCCAGGGTGGCGGCTAGTATGGCGGTGGGAAGAGGTCGAGGGGAGGACGGGGTGGCAAGGCGGTTAGGGCTGGGTAGGCCACAGGGAAGGAGGAGGAACCGTCTTGGGGGAAGGAGGGGGGGGGGGGGGGGGGAGATGCAGGAGAAAAAGATAAAGAGTTGGCGGCGCGCTCCTAGCCATTGGATGCTGATCGGATGGTCCATAGAGAAAATGACTCTGCAGATGTTTTTCCGGATACATGACCTATAGATGGCCCCAATTTGTATTCGTCAATGCGAAGGGCTCTGATATAACTCCCTTGTGAGCCAAATTTATGGTAGTAGTTATTGCATATCGCTTGAGTAGCAAAAAACAACAACAACAACAACAAGTGTGATTGTTTCATTCATATATACGGAGGTCTCCATTATATCTAAGGGCTCGTAATGTTCCAAGATTGGTGGAGAGAGTTGGTAGCTCACTTCCCTTTCCAGTTAATTCTTTTAACAATTACTCCTCCGTCCCAAAATAAGTGTCTCAACTTTGTACTATACAAAGTTGAGACACTTGTTTTGAGATGGAGGGAGTATGATTTTTGTATCAAATTCAAAACAACAACAACAACAACTAATTGAGAGGATATGGTAGTATATGGTTAGTGGTAACTGCATGCATATACCTTAGCCTTACCACTAATTAGTGGTGACTGGTGAGAGCTAGTAGCACTGCCACCAACCATGCATGTGGCTACCACGTACGCAATAGGCTATATATTTTTACATTAGACCATCAGGGCGAAGCGTACATGAGGTCGTAAACTAATTGAGCAACGCTAGGTGTTAAGGTTAGTCTCTGCTGGCACAGCCGAGCCATGCAAGAAGACAGCTCATTGCATTTGAACAAGTGTAACCGATGGTCCGCACTACGCACACGACAAGCAACGTGATCTATAACGTTGTTAAACACTTCCTCGTTGGTGGGGTGCTTGTGTCTGAGTTAATCAGCATTCGATCGAGCTGAAATGGATATGTGCTTCGTGTTTTTTTTTCCTTAGCTTTCCAGCAAAGCTGAGCCAGCAGTATGGCAAGAAAAAGGCACAGGCGTTATGCACGTTGGGCTGTATGCATTCTCTTTTCTGTGACACATGGTGGTCTAAGATAAATCCCCAATGTCAGCTCAAGAGGGAGACATGGACGGTCATCTCGCTGGTGGCCTGGATGTTGTGGAAGCACATGAATGATATTGTGTTTAATAGAACTTCACCATCCGCCGAGGAAGTGCTCAAGAAGATCGACCTCGAGGAACAAAGCTGGAGAGCAGCCGGGCTACTGAGAGGAACAGGGTCGCTTCCTGTTAGAGTAGATTGGGAGGCTAGTGGCGAGTAGTTCGCATGTTGTGTGGGTGTGTTAGCTTTTCATAGCCGTGGAAAATTGTAATCAACAATGTGCCTTCACAGTACTCTTCTATGATCTTGATACGTCAATCATTGACGTATCCTTGAAAAAAAGTCATAGTGGCATTAAGATGAAATGCTTATTCATAGTCCGAAAATTTAGGGTCTAGGCAACAGCTATGTCATACGTAACATGGTGAGACCGGATGGGAGTGGTTCGATGAGCCTGAGTTTCACTTAAGGTTTTGGATAGTGGAATGTTAGAGTTTGAATGAGGCTTTTGGAGCTTTTTTTTTGCGGGGGAAAGGAAATTTTTCATTACTCAAGGAGGCTTCTCAGCCGCACAAAGGTTTATAATAAAGTCCATCCCAGAGTACAACCACACTGTGGTGCGTGGGGTGCTTCGGCCATACACGGCCAGCTCATGGCTAACTTTATTTTGTGATCGTCTACAATGACTAAATAAGATCTCCCTCTCCGCCGACGTGGCTAGGCTCCGTATCTCCTCCACGAGAGTACGATGCTGCGATCGATCCGCCACATGTGTTGTGAGCATACGTACCGCTTCAACACTATCCAGCTCCCCCAAAATGGGCAAGCTAGTCCGATGCACCGCTAGGTCTAATCTCTAAGCACTTGAGTAGTGAGTCCATGATAACAATCTCATCCCCTTTTAATAATATTGGCATACCTACGGGCTTAATGTGATTTTGGATCACTTAAACATGAAATGAAGTCTTGAGGCATTAACCAACACTTTTCGTTAGCATCTTGAAAGGTCCCATTTCACATCCCAAAGTTGTGCCTAGGTTGAATTTATGCTGAAATATAATCAAGGAAAATATTAATCCAACAATATGTACGTTGACATGAATTACCAAAACCACCAAGAGAGTGGATGTGCTTTCAGCCACCACCACGGCCATGACCATGCCAAGTAGCCCTTGCCCGTTCTTCAATTCCTACCAGCTACATGCTCCCTAGGTAGCCGCCTAGCTTTCCCCTTCCTCGCATCCAGCAGTTCCAAACCAATGGTGTGCATTCTCGAACGAACGACGCCATCGTATAGCCACATCGAGGCCCCCTGAGTAACCGAGCTGCCACTCACCTTTTCCCCTCACCAGGAGCACCAAGGACACCCCACAAACTCTGCCCCTCTTCTAAATTTGCCAGAGACGCAACCCAACCCCTCCCCACCCCCTCGTCACTCCATCATAGACGAGCTCTTGGCAACCATAGCTTTGTTGTGGCATATCATCTTCGACGAACAGATCCTCCATAAGCTTCCTTGCATGCCCCAAGTACAGCGCATCCCTCCTCCCGCGTTGCCATGCCTATGTTCGTTGTTGGCAAGGACGGCTGCACAGCCTCAAGTCATCGTTGTCAGCCACTCTTTGACAAGGTAGGGGAACATCGTCGTCAGTCGGTCAATGTGCACTAGAATGCCATCTTGCAGCTCGTGTCTAGGCTGTTGGTGGCAAACTCCACGGCAGCGAGGGAAGGTGCGACATGGACTCAACATGTGATGCAGCGTCTGCACGTTTGCATGTGCGCTGTTTGATGAAATGCCTCTTGACAGTGGGGAAGAAAAGAATAGAGGAGAGAGATAACCGCTGCCACATGGCAGGTTTTCCACCAACCAGGCTTTGGACGAAACCTACGTGGTTTTAAGACTTGAGGGACCAAATGTCACACAAATATTTTTGAATGATCAGTTGTATACTTTTGATAAACTTAAGGGACGTTAAACATACTTTTCTTTTAAAATATTATATGTAGTTTTGGCTTCTCGTGCTTTGCATCTCGCATGTGCAAACATTGCAGGCATAGAGGAAATGGCATCATCATGTATTATAGAAAAAGACATATCGCAAACAGTCCACTCCAAAAATTCGGCCTAGCACATCGCACAAGGTAGTACACATGGACAGAGGCAGAAAATTTATTCGAAGGGGCCAATGGAGCATGTAAAACGTTGGAAGGGGGTCATCCATACAAATTCATAGATCAATCTACATATTGTGTAGGGGTGTTTCCAGAAAAGAAGATCAGCATGCGGGAGCCATGGCCCCAGTCCTGCTCTCTCCCTCACTTGTAGTAGTAGTAGTATCAGGACAATATTTAGATTTTCAGATTGGACGACTCCTAGAGCTCTGCAATATTTCGCAAAAGAGTCCCTTAGGAGTTTGAAAATTTTGCATAGGTCTAGTAGATCTAACAGCTTCCAAATGTCATCCGATCTGAGAATCTAACGGCCCAGGAGCCTGTATCACGGTAACACCTCGGCACAAGTAGTGCCAGATATTCTCCCTAGTAGTACCTTAGCAACCATGTGCGATTAATGAATCACAAAGTTCAGCCCGCAAACGTATCATGAAATATTTAGAAAAAAATGTAATTAATTAGTGTCGTAATAAATGATAAAATAAAACACAAAATAAACATAAATTCAAACTGCACATGCCCACAGCTGAATTAGTCGGCGCGAGACATTTCATGCGGGTAGAACAACAAAACAATAATCAGGGGGAGAAACTAAGTGGAGTAAATGCCAAATCTAGATGTGTCATATTCCACCCCGACCGTTTGAAGAGCCAAAAGACAGCCCCGATCCACGGAGCTTGTCCTCAACAATGTCGTCCAAGCGCCGCGCCATCTCTCGCGTCATATGGTTCACCCAGTCTCCGATCACCCCTTTCCTGAAGTTGGCTTCATGCGGGTACTTGTAAAACAGTCCGGAGGCGCCTGTCTTGTTCGCTTCTAGACCTTTCATCGTCTCAATGCTACACAGCATGACGATGTCTGCCGGAAGCCCGGCCGCCTCGTCGGCAGCTGAGAACGGCACCCCGAGGAACCGCGCCAGCTTGATGACATTGTCAACCGGATTGAGCAGAATCTCCTCGTACCTCAGGAAGAAGACCCTCTCCGGTGTGGCTTTGCTTGCCCTCCAGTAACCGAGAACGTGGTCCCACATGGGGCCATCTGTGGTCTTGCCCTCGCATACACTCTCAAACAGAGCAGAGAACTCGCATGGGTGAATGGTATTGCCAAAGTGCCACATGGACACCAGCATATCCTTGGGCTCCCTGCACGTGGCCGTTTAATCAAATCATTTCCATCTGCTCTACCAACCAACTAAGGTCGTTTACAATTTTGGCAGAGTCAATGTCTCAACCTCCCTGGTTTTCAATATTGTGTCATTCTAGAATATATGCTGGGCTAGAAGTTTAGATTTCACCATCACTAAAGGGTGTCATCTACGAAGACTACTGTACATATTAATGGATCTATCATATAGGGTAATTTCATAAACGTATATGACTTTGCTTAATTAAAAGAGATTAAATATTTTTTAGAAATTGGTGATCAAATTTATAGAAATTACAAACAAACTAAAATCACAATGTGACAGCAAAAATTTCGGATCTACTAGCATGTTCATGTAAGAAATTAAATAAGGGTCAAAATATGTTTGTTGAAGGCTAAATTAACTACTTAGCATTAAAATATCTACTCCCTCCATTTCAAATTACTCATCGTAGAAATGAATGTATGTAGAACTAAAATACATCTAGATACATACATACCTGTGACAAGTAATTCGGAAAGAAGGGAGTAGATGACTATTTTGGGACGGAGGGAGTACTTAGGAACTGAAGGAAATGGTAGCTGTTCCTGAGATACCTGCAGATGTAGACGATCTTGGCGTTGGGGTTGTCGGCAACGGAGGCGGGCAGCAGGGAGTGTTGGATGTGCGTGTTCATGAGTCTAGGCGACGGCAGCGCCTCCAGCTTGGTGTCGTGCCCTGCGCTGAACAGATCGTCAATGAAGGGGACGCATTCGTGTGGGTTGAGGCGCAGGAGCGGGTGGTCGGCGGCGGAGGGCGGGTACGCCGCCCGAGCCATGATGGCGAAGGACATGGCCTTGAGCCACGTGGTGCCGCACTTGGGCGGGCTCGCGAGGAGCACGTCGCCGGGGCGCAGGGTGAAGCGCCGCTGGAAAGAGAGGACACCGGGCATCCTCTCGTGGATCACCCAAGCGCCCTGGTATTGGTGGTGCACGAAGCGGCCATAGAGAGCGATGGTCGGCAAGGTGGAGATGATGTGCCCGCACTCTTCGGGCGGGGTGATCCGGTCGTCCTCTTCGCCGCCTACGATATCTTTGAATGGGACGGGACCTACGAGGCAGCAAGATGCGCTTGGAGGAGTAGGAGTGGCCATGGCCATGTGGGCGATGCGTCGGTTTCTCTGATGAGCTGACGACGATGGCTTTCTTTATTCCTTAAAAAAAAGGCTCCACTTAACGGCCGGATCGGCGTTTCCGACCGCGAAAACATGTGGTCGACCCATCGTGGACTGTTTTGTCTATCTTTTACTCCCTCCGTCTCATAATATAGTGCTCTTATATTATGGAACGAAGGGAGTATGTTTCATAAGAGATAATGGATGAATTCATAAGTATGAATACTCATCGTCTATAGTTATCTGCTCTTGAGTAGAAGATTGTTCATGTTGAAACTTGATACCCAACCTTAGAGCATCTAGCCGCCACCCAAACATCTGCGGACGCGGCCGGGCACCAAAGCAAATCATAGTTCAATAAACTGGACATGTCAAAATGAAATCAATGTCTGAGCGTGCCGGATGGCCTCGGATCATTGTTCTGGTGCCTGCTCCGAGCGGAATGTGTCCTGCTCCAGGCGGATTGCGTCCTGCTATGTCTGCATCCGGGCTACCTCCTCCGCCTACATCCATGCTGCCTCCTCCGCCTACATCCGGGCCGCTGCCGCCCTCGCCGCCTCGTACTCCCTACGATCGTTGATCTTCTTCTTGCCCGCAAGCCACTTCTTCGCATGCTCATCCAAGAGGGTTTCGTCCGCCAACATGATCCTAACAACTTCCGCGTCCCGTGCGAGTTGCAACCTCTCCTTCACAAGCTCTATGTCGCCAAATATCTTGGCCTTCTAGAGTTCCCATTTGATCGCCACTTGTTGCTTCTCCAACTCGATCGTCTTCCTATCAATTTCGAGCTTCTTCTCTGCCCTTTTCGGGTCCCACTCCATCCTTTCCTTTTGCAAATCCAACATGAGCTTGTACCTCCCCTCCTTCTTATTCTCCCTCACCGAAAAAATGCCCGTCCATGTGGACGACATTTTGGTAGCCACGGCATCACGGGCGGCATGTGCCTTCTCCCACTTGTTTCTCATGACTTGGTGGTTATCCTTTGGCACGGTGGCTTTTCCATTCGTCATGACAACATCGTCCTATTCATTGTCCGACCCAATTAATTGGTTGGAGCTTGAGCCATCATTCCTCTTTTTGCCATACTTGAGGTCGGCCACAAGTTCGTTCCACTTGGGCTTGCCATTCAATATGACCCAACAATGGGTAAAAGCAAATGGCTTCTTCTCCACCTCATGATACAAAGTGGCCACCACCACCGTCTAGAAAACAACATATGTATGAGCATGAAAATACAAACACAAGAAGCATATGCAAATGATGACAAGATAAAGCAATTGAGCTTATGTAAGTTGCGACCCATCCCACTTTGGGGGCGTTTGGTCACTTGTGAGTAGTACCCGATGTACTTGCTCACTTCCCCTTGAATGATCCCCCAAAGATGTTGGAGAGGTGTTGTCTTCTTCTTCTTGCTTGGAGGGGCATCGGATGTTGTACCAAATTCAAAAGCGGTGGTGGCCTCGAATTCGTACTCCATTTCAGTCGGATCTTTTTTGTCATTGATCATGCTCGACAAGAACGCCTCCTGCATAATTATGGTTTGCAAGCATTCGTCATGTACGAAATGAACTAATGGTCTATGCAAAAATCTGATCAGACAGGAGCAAAGAAGATGCACCAACTCTTCTTCGGTCATTCTGTTGAACAGGTCAAGGGTAGCCCGGGCACTGCCGGTACCTGTGCTCATCCGCGCCTGAACAAGCTGCGGCGAGTCACACACATCGACCGTCAGCATCTGCATGAGCAGAGAACACTCCGGAATGGACCAGCCGGCCGTCGAATCCTCCTTTGTCCCTATGGGGTCGGACGGCGTAATTCACGTGGGCGCTTGGATGGAAGGGGTGTAGGGATCCGGGCACGCCGGAGGAGACAGCTAGTCCACCATGTCCGAACCTCCCTGCGACGTCGCCGCCGCCTCCCTCTCTTGCTGCCAGTGCCGCCACAACTTCCGAGCGACGTTCTCCGCCTTGCAAGTCACAGCCGACGAAGTGACCCCGCTGACGGACGAGGCAAACCGCGTCTCCGTCGCGGCGGTGTGGGTCGGGCTGGACGACATCTCCGGCGATGGATCGGGACCGGTGGTGAGGATTGGGAGTAAGGATGGAGGACGGCTAGGGTCCGAGCACGGGAAATGTTGGAGGGCGGCGGAAGGAGGAGGAAGGGTTTGGTGGATTTGATGCAATTTGGGTTGGGATCGGGCTGGCGGGTCCTGCGTGGTGGGCGTGTCCGGGCATGCCCGGGCGTCCCCATATTTGGGCTGGATATGGTGGGTGTCGTTCAGCCCGGGCGTTTGAGGCCCGTTTAAGAAGCCCGTCTAGATCAAAAAATCCTGACCGGACAGTGACCGGATGGCCTGCCTAGGTGTATGAGGCAGACGGCTGTAAATGCTCTTATAACCAATGTGTCCGCCACATACCCTCTGTGTCTTTATTTACTTCACATACATTTAGGCTTGTCGCCATCAACCTTACAAGTTACAACCAACCTTACAACCCACCTATGTAATTAGAATGGAATGGATTTGCGTAGCGTGTCTGCTAAAAATCACTCGACTGAGATTAAGGGTGTGTTCGGAGGCTCTCCAACTCCATGCTTCACAAATTTCTGGAGGGGAGCTGAGCCAAACGAGTTTGGGCCAAGAAGCTAGAAGCGAGAAGCTCAACCAGCCGCTAGTGTAAAAACGTGAAGCACCAAAAGCCCAGCTCCACCGATTGGAAAAGGAGAAGTTCATCCAAATTACACACAGCTGCCACCGCCAAGTGAGGGCAGATCGAACCGGTACGCTCGCTGGAACATATCGCTCGATCGAATCGGTACCATGTGCTCCTTCTCTCGCTGAAAACCAAGCTGGGCTGCCTCCAACAGGCCCATTATGGCGGTAAGGCAGGCCACCCTTGCTGCCAGCCCATAGTGGCGACAGGAGAAGCCAGCGACCGCTGCCGAACGGAGTTGTCTCGCTGCGTGAAGTGAGAAGCTGGGATGGGAAGCTAGAATCGTGGAGTTTGTGGAGTTGGGAGGAGATCTGAACAGGCCCTAAGTCTCAGTCGACCATGCAGCATTTTATGCCTTCGGTTGCAACATTTTTCCTACCGGTTGCAACATTCGTCTTGCCGGTTGTAACATGCCGCCCCCATTGGTTGTAGTACGTCATATCATCGGTTGCAACATCCT
The DNA here is from genome assembly GCF_056163025.1 of Triticum urartu. Lineage (NCBI taxonomy): Eukaryota > Viridiplantae > Streptophyta > Magnoliopsida > Poales > Poaceae > Triticum > Triticum urartu. Next base: position 658,128,260 of record NC_141874.1, read on the forward strand.
TCATTGGCGGTTGTAGCATTTCTGTTAGAATGGTTGTAGCATTTATTGTTTTTCCTTTTAATACCGTCACATCATTTTTCGTTGTCGTTTGTAGCATCCAGCCGTGCCGCTTGTAGCAAAAAAAAAAACCACGCTAACGTCACTCGACTAAGACTTCGTTGAGTATTAGTCGACTGAGTTTTAGACATACCTTTTACATGAGCTTCGTAGAACTATTACATAGGTGTAGCATTTTGGACTTCCGGGGTCATAGGTGCGCATGTGCGCTTGACGGCAATTTGGTCACGCTCCACTCTGCCTTTGTCCTGCCGGTTCTCCCATTCCAAAAGAAAAGGAAAAAAGAAAATAAAAACCTGCTGGTTCTCCTGTTTGATGGATTCTTTTTACTTTGGAACACACCACACGTACAAGTTCACCTACGTGAAGGGCTCGAACCTTACCAGCGCAAAAACTAGTATGACAAACCGAAAAAGGCAGTGAATCAATCTGCGGTTGGATGATTAAGAGAACAGTGATCTTCCCTGCCCATCAAGTTCAAGTCTCAGACTTGACATTTGTGTTCGTATATATTTTTTAGATTTATTCCAGAGGAGACATTCCCATCGACTACGAAGGCGTCTGTAGCGACTTCCTCATTCTCAAGATGATGTGACGGACAGTCTTTCATAGGTGTTTATAGAGATAGAGTGTGTGTTCGTGCGTTTATAGGGATGAGTGCATGTATGTATGTATGAACGTATGCATCTGTATTGTGTTAAAAAAACCAAAAATGCAAAATGTGCAAAATTTAATAAACAAGGTAGAGATCAACCAACAAATAAGTACAATGGAAAGGAAGAAAAACACCCGGAAAATAACCTACTAGTACTAGGGAGATGATGCAGAGCAAATTGGCGTGGCAAAGCGCCTGCTTCTAGCTACTACATAGTACCACAGTACAACGCAGGACTAGAGGCGCAGCCAGCTAGCTCTTACTTGAGTTGAGAGACTTGAGCGCCCCGAGGAAGCTGGCAAGTCCAGCAATGCCGGACAACGTCAAGATGATGGCTTTACGATAGTTGTAATGGAACTTGTGAAACTTGATCCGTCTCGGCCTCTTCTTCCTGTAGTTCTCGATGAGCACCATGGTCCTCATATAGTGGGTTCCGGGCCGCAGCCGGTTCTCCACCCTGTTGAGCAGTTCCAGCGCGTCCTTGTTGCTCAGCCCTGCACCTCCCAGCAAGATACCCTTCTTCCGCAGCTGCTGCACGTCCTCCTCGCTGTCCGTCACCATGCCCAGGAGGCAGAGGTAGGAGCACACAGCGGACTTCTCCTCGACCTCTACAGAAAAGTCTGGGGTCGTGCATAGCTCCAGAACCGCCATGTTGACGAGGAAGCTCGCGTTTGCATCGTCCAGGGACAGTGGCGCCAGCAAAAGCTCGCCGGTGAGGAGCGGCTTATCATTGACGCCCATTTCCTTCAGATCTGCCGTAGGCTTGGTGGCCGTGATCTCGATGCCGATCTCCGCAAGCTCCATGGCACTGACGGAAATCGATATCTTCTCCGCATTTTTATGAAGGTCGGGCTCGGCCGGCGTCTCGGTGGTGCTCCCTACGATGTAGTATCGCAGGAGCTCAAGAAGATGCAGCGGCGTGTAGCTGTCGTCCCATGCAAGAGGGCTGTTGTCTACGAGCGGTACGGTGGGCTGCATAGTGGCCTTCCAATCCGTGGTGAACCGTACCAGGTCCGGGGGCATCGGCATGAAGCGCATCAGCTCTTGGACCACCACCCATGGGAGCTGGTTCTCGAGCAGCGCGATGTCGTAGCTGATGCTGGTGCAGTTGGAGCTGAAAGCGTCCTTCAGCAGCGGATCCGCCGCCTCGTCAACCCAATGCAGCAGGAACTGCAGCAGGAAGCAGCCGTCGTAGAACATCATAGGGTTGAAGTCGTCGTCGCCGAAAGCCCGCACCTTGTCCTCGTCGTAGTGGCTGCGGGCCTCGTCCGCCACCGCGCACACCGCCCCGTACACCTCCTCCACCAAGCGGCCCGAGTCGTTGATGAAGTGCCAGGCGGCCACGTGCTTGGTGCTCTCCATCTGCCGGAGGGCCGGGGTCCGGCCGTGGTGGTAAGGGCCGATGGCCACCACCTTGGGGAAGGCGTACTTGGCCGCCAGATCCCCCATGCTTGGAGGGAACATGTGGATCTTCGTCTCCATCTTGTCACGTTCCTCCTGAAGTGATTGTGCTGCTTGCTTGAACACTTCAACCGCGTAGTGATGATCAATACTCTCCTCCTCAATCAGCTTCAGCTGCGGCCGTCCGGGAGAGCCATCCACCAGACCACTTTGGCTGGCAGTTGGAGCAACTGTCATCTCCAAAGGGACGCCGGGAACCCATACATTTGGATCCACGGCCGGCCTCCCCTCCCAATAATAATCAGCCACGGCCAGCTGATAGTCGTAAGGTGCTTCCATGTTTTAGCAAACTAAGAGTAACTACAAGATGGATGCTATTTCTAATAACAAAAATTACACTGCTGGTTTCAAAATAGAAACATGTACAAATGTCCTAGAAGAGACTGAAAAGAGAATACATGAGTTGAGAACCAAGATTACATCGGTTATCGTATGCATGCATGAGAAGATGTCGCTCCTCTTTATATAGACCAACCTATACGCCGACGGCCAAGGAAAAACACGCAGCCGGCCTTCACATGCATGACTCTCATCAACCAAGTAACCATAATGTATGCGTATTGCCATAACAGAGCTAGGGAGCTTTTCATCTTTCCTCAACATGCAACACAACCGGGAAGAACCTTTCAATTATTATTATTTTCATGATTATCTCATTATTAATATACTATTAGCCCTCGTAATGCCACTTGCAAAGTTGCTTCCAAAGAAATCAACGCCTCGACTCAAAGCGCTTTTATACCGGATGGCAACGCGTTATAGGTGCCAGGTCCGTCTCTGCTGGCACAGTTTAGCCAAGAACACAGCTCATTAATTAGTTATTAGATTTGAACACGTGTACTAGCAGACCGACGTTTCCACGAACTCCGCACACGATGAGGAGGAGCAACGTGATCTATAACTTTGTTAATCACTTCCTCCTTGGTGGGGTGCTTGCGCTGAGTTAATCGGCATTTGATCGAGCTGCGATGGATGTATGCTTCGTAACTTTTTTTATTAACTTTCCAACAAAGCTGGGATGAGATCGACCTCACCACGGTTCTTCAATCCTTCGGCAGGCAAACAAAGCAGTTCCTGATAAGGTACTTGGGGCTCCCCCTCGTCCTCGGTAGGATCCGTCTGGTCCATCTTCAGTTTATCCTGGACCGCATTAGGAGCAGACTCGCAGGATGGAAAGGAAAGATGCTCTCTATTGCTGGCCGCCGAGTCCTGGTCCGGTGTGTGCTCTCTGCCCTGCCAACCTTTGCCCTGACGGCCCTGAAGTTTCCATCCAAGCTGCTAAAGGAAATTGACAAAAGCAGGCGGCGTTTCCTTTGGGGAAAAGATCAAGAACTCTCTGGGGGGAGCTGCAAGGTAAACTAGCACCGAGTCTGCTCCCCGATCGATTTGGGAGGGCTCGGAGTTCTGAACCTGCAAAAATTCGGCCGGGTGTTGCGCCTGCGTTGGTTATGGCAATCCTGGCAGCACCCGACCAGTCCATGGGTAGGTGGGGAGACGCCTTGTGATGATCTGGATCAAACCCTTTTCAACGCTGCCACGACGGTCACCATCGGCAACGGTCAGACAGCAAGGTTCTGGCACGCCATCTGGCTCGGATCGGCGCCCCTAAAGATCAGTTACCCAGGTCTGTTTGCGCACTCGAGAAGAAAAAACAAAACGGTGGCCCAAGCAATTACTGGAGATCAATGGATCGCGGACTTCGCGCACGGCAACACCAGTGATCTGCTCATCGACGTTGTTTCCCTGCATCGACAGATCCAGCAGCAGCATGTGGCACTGCAAGTAGATATCCCTGACCGGGTCAGATGAAATTTTGAAGGCTCAGGCAAGTACACCGCTCACTCGGCATATGCTTTGCAGTTTCTGGGATCACCAACGAGTCAGCTCAAGAGCGCCATCTGGGACACTTGGGCACCGGCAAAGCTCAAAATCTTCGCTTGGCTTCTTCATCAAGATTGGCTGTGGTGCAACGATCGGCTTCAACGCAGAGGATGGAGCAACAGCTACTTCTGCCAATTCTGCCGCAAAAACCTGGAGAGTGCAGATCATCTGTTCTGGGAGTGCAGCATCACAAAGGCCGTCTGGAACGACTTGGCATCTTGGCAGCACTGCCAGGCATGTCACCCAGCAACCTGGAGCAACTGCAACAGCTCGCTAGAGAGGATGACAACCATGATAGAAGCAACACAGCCAGCTTTCAGAAAGGGTCTAAAATCGCTATTAATGCTAGCTCTCTGGGAAGTCTGGCGAGAAAGAAACAATTGCACCTTCAGAGACAAGGAAGCTGATGTTAGGGAGATTTTAAACGCAATCCGGCGCAACCTAAACCTCTGGCAACAGTGTGGCGGTCGATCCTTGCAGAGCCCCTTCGGGGACCCGCCCTGAGTAGTTAGTTAGCGGCTGTACCTTTGGCACTCCTTTTTCTCTCTTCTTCTTACATCCTTGATTCTCGGATCATCGCCTTTGTCATTTGTCCACCTGCTCCCTGCTTATGAATCAATGAAACCAGCCTTGAGCTGGATCCTTTCAAAAAAAAAAGCTGGGCCAGCAGTATGGCCTTTGATATATGACAAGATAAAAGCAACATCTTTATGCATGCTGAGTTGTGTGCCTTCCTTTTGCGCGTTCGTAATTGTGAACTCATAGTGCATTTCACGCATTTGCGCACTCCGCCTCACGTTTGCACATGCATGCTGAGCCAAAGCGGCCCAACTAGTCTCTGTAAGAGAATTTGTTTGTATAACTCCAACTTATTTTACAGCATAACTTTGCGTATGAAACCGTCCTTGCTAAGTATACTGCTGAGGATGTGAAGAGTACAGTTGCATAGGAGACCTTAAAGCTCCGGGCTTGGATGGGTTACACACATTGTTCATAAAAAATATTACTCCCTCTGTTCATTTTTATAAGACTTTGAAGACATTTCAAACAATGTGCAAAATATCCTATTTTGAGTTGTCTGAAATGACTTACAAAAGTGAACGAAGGGAGTAGTATAGTTTTAGAGATGAGATTGCACATGAGGTTCTTCATGCAATCTATTCGGGGGTGTTCTGAAGAGTGGATCGATGCAACTTTGGTGCTGACCCCGAAGATTGATACACGCCCACAACGACAGGACGAACCGCAGCGGTAGGGGGCAATGTACCCGGCAGAGAGTAGCAAAGAGGCAAGAGGGTCGGAAGAGGCGCCCCACCGCCGCCAATAGCAACAGCGAGGGGGGCACATAGGAGGGGGTTGTAAGTAGTGGTTAAAACATCAAATGATGTTATTCGACATTGATGGCTACTAATATGACACTGACGATGTCTACTCGTTGTCGGCGTCCTCCTCCTCGTCTGAATCCTCAAGATCGTCGACGTAGTTGAAGCAGTGGTCCTCGGTCTCCTCCTTGGGGCGGCAGGCGAGGAGGGCAAACTTCCGCTTCTCCTGCTTCACTTTATGATGCATGGTTACAATTCAAACAGTAAAAAATTCATGATCCAAGAGACATATGGAAATAGAGGCCTTATTTCACTACAGCGTGTTATCTATATTTGGTTCGAAAAAACAAGGAGTGATGTTTTTGGTTTTCTTAGTACGGAAGGAGATAAAGCAGTGAAAAAAATACTAATTAGTTTTGTTAACAAAAAAATTGGTAAAATCAAGATTGTGAGGAATAAAATCACGGACGATGATGTTATTTGTGTTCCATGTTTTGTCAACGTTCAAGACACTTACATTGCCACCGTAAGATTCATCCAAATTCATATGCTTCTCCTCATCAGGTTGGTTCACATTCAATGACGAGGATCCATTCTCGCTATTGCAATCATGGCCATCATAACTGGTCTCTTGCTCCGTCCATACACATTTAAACAAAGTCTCATATCACAACATCATCGCAAATATAATCAGTTCATCAATCAAATTGCTTAACAGTAGATCGCACAAATTTACGCACTAAACTACTACCTACTTAGTAAATTAAGGAGTAATTTTTTTTCATCTTATTTCAATGAGTAATATAATGTAAAGTCAAAACAAATTACAAACAAAAGACCTACGGGGCGTTCACGAGGTCCTAGCCTCGCCGACCTCGTCGACGCCGTCAGGGAGGGGAGAACCGTCAATGTTGGCTGGGGACGAAGGCGCCCAGGCGTGATGATGTTGGTCGGGGAGGAAGGCGACCACGACGCATTATGTTGGCCGGAGAGAAAGGCGACCACGGCGTGAAGATTCCGGGGTTGGCGGCGACCAGGGCGTGAGGGCGACGATGATGGCAAGAGTATTTGCCCGTCCGCCAGAGATTGCCGGAGAGGAAGGCGGCAGCTAGAACGATGGTCACCATTAGGGTTTCACCTAGGGGCGGCGTGTTTTTTTTTTTCAAAGTACCGACACGGGCAGGCGTACGATGGTGGGCGGGTATGCTATAGCCATGTGCAATGACCATCCTGCCCTTTATAAGGTTTAGGGGGTTGTACCGAAGCGCGCCTCCTGTTTTAAACGGATGCGGGCGGTTTAAGGGTCAGCGTTGGAGATGCCCTTAGTACAAGCACTCATCAATGGTTACAGCTGGGAAGTGTACCTACCCGCATATGCTTTCTATGATGAGATTCCTAAACAAACTTCAGTTTGCAATAGATCACAAAAAAGAAAGAGTTCAGTTTCTGATCAGGAGTGACTATGCTAATGAATGCTCAATTGCTAGTAAACCTCATGCTAAGAGACATCAAAGATCATACACAGTCCATCAGAAGCAGTGTACTTGAAAACTCAAACTTTACATTCTTGACAAAGTAGCAAAGAAACTCCATCAACTAAATCACCCAATGAACATCATATTGCACGCCTGTGCCCCTCTACAAGCTAAATCAGGAGGCTTGAAAATGATAAGGAAGCAGCTGTTGGTCAACCAAGGAAGACTTGGACGCGGACGGCGAGGAGCAAGATGGTGATGAGGGCGAAGTAGATGACGGCGTGGATGAGCATGGAGGCGCCGCTGGTCTGGAAGCTGCCGAAGTCCACGATCCTGCCCTTGCCGGGGATCTGGAACAGCAGCCCCGGCGAGAGGAGGATGAATAGCGCCAGCCCGACGAACACCGGGGCCCAGTCCGCCATTGGCTACCTACCTCCTCTCTGATCGATACTCTTGATCTGTGATAGTAGGACCAGTGGAGAGTGGAAGGAGTGTGAGGCCACGAGGGGGTGAGGCCGTGTATATGTCGCCTTTAGGTGAGGAAATGACTGTGGACACGAAGCAACTGGGGAGGTGGGTGGGTGGGAGGCACATGCTGATCTCATGTGATGGTGTGGATGGTTGATCATGGTGTGGGGGGGTTTCTCTAATGTGCTGCCAACGATATCGCACGAATGTTTGTGCGGCTTGTTACTTTGTTCCAAGTTTAGCTGCTGGTTATGTGATTCATGTACAAAGCTGGTCGTGTGACTAATCTGTCCTCGGACATGTTGCGACTTGTTGTGCCTATAAATATGATCTCCGTCCGGAATTAACCGTTGCTGAAGTGAGTGTTTGGTCGTGTGACTAATCTATACTCAGATATGTTGCGACTTGTTGTACCTATAAATATGATCTCCGTCCGAAATTAACCGTTCCTAATGAGTGTTTGGTCGTGTGACTAATCTATGCTCAGATATGTTGCGACATGTTGCAACTTTTTGTGCCTATAAATATGATCTCCGTCCGGAGTTAACCATCGCTAAGATACACTTATTTTAGCGACGGTTAGTTCTGGACGGACGTAGTAATAATTTTTTGAAACCAATAGGTTGTTTACTAATAATTCGAACGTGCATGTAGATCATCTTATGTATCAGCTCCTACTTTTGAAAGAGCTGATGTGAGTGAATGTGCATGTGTTTTTTTGGGTCTGGCTAACTTAGAGTATCTACAGCCGCAACCTGCAAATTTGGGCCTTCAAACGTTTGTGGACGTGCCCGCGGACAGTGACCGGACGGGCCTCAAATTCTACCATTTGCAACCACATATCTTATTTCCAAAATAGTTATTACATGTAGCGCCATGCGCGTCGATCATCATGTTCATCTTGGGCCGACGAGGCTGTCAAAACACACCAAAAATTGCTCGTACTTAAAATTTTCACATCCGTATTAGTCCCACTTCGCCGCGTGATGAGCTAGTCGACCGGCTTAAATAATCGGGTCGTCCAGAAGCGATAAGCTTCTGACATCATTGCATCTTTGTTAAAAAGATAGACTGTCACTATGAATCTTCTATGCTTATCACATAGAAGATTCATAGTCAGAGTCTATGTCCTTGACAATGGAAACACTAATGTCAGTACTGCTTTTTTTTAATCGCAATGTGTCGATAAAACTCGATGAATAAAATAAAAAACTACTGTCATTGTAGGAGGGCTATCAACGTATATGAAAGAGACGAACTTGACACTCGATGAATAATCATCAGTTTATGAAATGCAATCTAGTGGTAAGGACCTATGCAACAACAGAGAAGCTTGCCACCATCTGCCGGTGCGGCTATTTAAGCCGGTCAGCGTCTGCCTCGCACGGTGATGTGGGACTAAAAAATTTGGGTGCACCGATGAGAGAGGAAGGAGCTTCAGTGGCTGTAGGTAGGACCGCAAATGCGCCCGGGCCACCCCATATTTGGACTGGATATAAGGGTGCCGGTCAGCCCGGACGTTTGAGGCCGATTTGAGGCGCCTGTCTGGGTCGGTTTTTTGTGACCGGTCAGTGACCTGGACGTCTGCCCGGGTGTTTGAGGCGGGTTTGAGGAGCCCGGTTGTACATGCTCTTTGGTAGAGCTGTTAACAAGGTGATTGAGATGATATATATGTTTGTCCCTTTATTTAGATTTGTTATCTAAACTACAATATTCTTTCCTATTGTTGTCTGTTAATCTTTTATTCTAATAGAAGTTCTAACTACATGGGAACCCATATTTTTATTTCTTTATTTGAGGAAATATTATATAGTTCGTTCGATCCATATTGTTTGTCTCTCAAACGGATGTATCTAGACTTATTTTAGTCCTAAATACATATGTTTAAACGACAAGTAATATGGATCGGAATGAGCAAATTTTACTAGCTAATGAGTTTTAAAGATGTCCACTGTTTGCACCTAGCCCATTGTGTTAGAATTAATGGCTTGGCCCATGTGCATTTCCGGAAAATCCAAAGTAAATCCCAAAGGCCAATGAATAAATGGCAAGATATGGTGCAAATCTTTAGTCTCATACCACTAGTGAAGGTGATGTGAGACCACCTTATGTGGTGGGTTCTCCCTACCGCCAAATACACAGCGAAATCAAGTTAGAGTTTTTGCCTTCTCTTGATGTTTGCATCATGAACACTGGTGTGCACCGGCGAGCAGGAGAGCAGGTCTCGGGAACCTCTCACCCTTGTAAACCTACACCATGAGAGGGCAAATTAGGTTTTCGTGAAGCGCTTCACGCGACTACTCGTGTTCTTCTGCACGTGTTGTCTACCTCCAAAGTCAGGCACTCTTGTGCGCCGTCATCACCAGCATCTACTTCGACCGGTCTTTGCCAACTTCCTCGTCGACAACATTGCCACTGCCATAGCCACCGCTACTTCATTTGCAACCGATCAGTATGTGTGTCGTGATCTATTGTTGCATATGCAATATTGTTGCTCATGTTGTTCTGCTCATATGGTATGCTAGAGTTATGCATGCTAATAATTGTTTTAATCATGATTTATATTGTACAATTAATCATGAAATTGCCAAATTTCAACACATTATGTATTGTACTACCTGATGTTGTCTTGTCGTTTGCCTTCCGCACCAATCTATCATCAATAACTGAAACAACGAGTCTACAAGGTTTGAACTACATGGCATACCATACAATACCACACCAGATTCATTTATTTTTAATCGGAAATGTCGAACCGGACTGGGTGGCCGATGGCAGATGCAGAGAGTGGGTGCTCCGGATTGCAACACTGTAATATCAGTTAGGCACAAGTAACACAAACAATGTTGCAATATCAATTACGCCATTACAAGCAAGGATGCTTCTTGCATTTGACAACATACCGCTGCACAACAAGAAAAGGCCAAACAAAGCTATGACCGGGCCACGCCTGTTCCTCTAGTTGCTAGTAAACCTCGTGTTAAGAGACATCAAAGATCGCACACAGCGGATCATCACAAGTAGTAGTAGTGTACATGAAAATTGAAGCTATAGTTTCCGGCCGGCGTCTGCCATGCTGGTCAACCAAGGATGACGTGGACGCGGACGGCGAGGGTGAAGATGGAGATGAGGGCGAAGTAGATGACGGCGTGGAAGAGCACGGAGACGCCGCTGGTCTGCTTGTTGCCGAACTCCAGGAACCTGTTCTTGCCGGGGACCTGGAAGAGCAGCCCCGGCGAGAGGAGCACGAAGAGCACCAGCGCGATGAACACCGGGGCCCAGTCCGCCATGTCTCCTCTCCGGCCGGCACACTTGCTCTGGGATCCTACGTATGAGCAGTGGAGAGTGGCAGTGGTAGGAGTGTGAGGCCACAAGGGGGTGTCACTGTGGGTGTATATAGGAGAGGGAATGGCTTGGACACAAGGCAATTGGGGACGTTGGTGCGTGTCATGTGATGGTGTGGATGGTTTCCTCTAATGTGAGTGTGACTGTGCTGGTACACATGTGCTGCCAGCGCACGCATGTTTGTGCGATTTGTTCCAAGTTTAGCTACCTGTCGTTCATGTACAAAGTTGGTGATCGTGACTAATATGTACTCGGATATGTTGCTACTTGTTGTGCAGCAATGGATGGTTAATTAGTAGTTTTTCATCTTAACTTCCCAACAAAGCTGTGCCGGTATGGCCTTTGATGTACTCTAATATGACAAGAAAAATCACAAGCTTTATGCATGTTGCCATGCTGGGGTGTGCATGCCTTCTCTTTTTGATGTAAACTCTGCATCAAGGAATGCATTTTCGTAACTGTGAACCCATACTGCACTCACGCCTTTGCACACTCGGCCTCACGTTTGGACATGCATGTTGAGTGGCATGCGCACCACTAGTCTACAAGATCAGTTTTCTTAACAGTTTTTTTTTGAACGGTCACCGGGGGGGAGAGCTTCCCCATCTGAATATATTACCACTCAAAAAGAGGAGTCGAGAATTACAATAGTAGTTTGGTTACAACATGATCATTCGGGTACAGCTGAAGAGAGGAAGTGAAGCCATTGTCTAGCGGAGATATTGTCTTCTTCCTTTTTGAACCGAAAAACCCATAGAGAGAAATCAGCAACAATGTTCCGTATCGTGGTTCTGTGGGTATGATCCTCGTTCCTGAAGACGAGCGCGTTTCTGGAATCCCATAGCTTCCAAGAGATAGTCAGAGCCACCGATGGCCAGATATTGGGATTGAGGCCATGAAGCGTTGGGTGTTGGAGCAGAGCAGCGAGGGAGGTCGGGGCCGGCAGGCCCAAGGAGGACCAAACCTGTGTAGCGTAAGAACAGTTGGAGATGAGGTGGATTGCATCTTCATGAGGGTCTTGACAGCGCGGGCATGCGGCAGATTGGGCAATGTGTTTGTGAAACATGTTTGCCTTCGTGTTGAGCCGGTCACGGAGGAGGAGTCATACGAAGATCTTGACTTCGATCGGGACTTTGGAAGCCCGGACAAAGTCATGGTGAGGGTCTGTATCATCTTCAGCAATAATGGAGGAGTAGGTGTTCTTGGCAGAGAACGGTAGTCCGTGGGTGAGGGACCTTTCGTCAGGTTGGTCCGCTTGCTGGAAATCCTGCAACAACAACAGCACACAATCAAACTCGCGAGCCGCAGCATTAGACAGACGGTTCCGTAGGTTCGCCAACAAGCTGGTTTGACAAACAGTAGCCACTAAAACCTTGTCATCAATGGAGTGTGAGAAGAGGTTTGGGAAGACTTTTTGGAGGGGAGACTGCAATAACCATTTATCAAGCCAAAAGAAAGTGGATAGACCATTGTATGTGAGCACAAATGAGTGCTCAATTAGCAGTGGCAAGTTGTTGTTGATGATCTTCCAGAGAAAGGAGGGTTTTGAGGTTTTTGCTGCAATGCCAAGAGGGTATTGGTGGTGGTACCATTGGGTCCAGGGGATGTTTGGGTGTTGTAGAATTTTGGAGGAGAATTTCATAAGCAAGCAGCGGTTTTGAACTTCCAGATTTTTAATGCCTAGACCACCAGTATCTTTAGGTTTGCAAACGTTTTTCCACGCGACCAGGCAGCTCGCCCCAGTGCAAGTTGGCTCGTTAGACCAGAAGAACGCCCTCCGGATGGCGTCTAGTTTGGCTATGATCGATTTTGGTAGGCGAAAGACGGACATAAAATAAACTGTTAAGGAGTCAAGAACCGCAGTTAGCAGGGTGAGACGTGCCCCCCGAGAGAGCAGGCGGGCCACCCAACCAAAGAGGAATTTTCGAAAGCTGTCTATGATCGGGTCGAAAGCTGTGAGAGGCAGTTTGGTGGGGGAGAGTGGTAGACCTAGATACACTAGCGGGAAGGAGGATAAGGAACAACCAATCGCTGTGGCAATGTTGTTTTGCGTGGAAGAGTCGGTGGCTATGGTTAGAAGAGCCGTTTTTTGGAAGTTGATGACTAGCCCCGTTGCAAGGGCGAAGTCATGAAGGGTGTTTTTGAGGATAATGGTGGCGGCGTCGCTAGCCACAGCAATTATCAGGGTATCATCAGCGTATTGAAGTGTCACAGGTGGTTCGTTAGGCCGTAACGGGTGACAAAGAACATTGGTTTGGAACGCTTTTGCGATTAGACGTTGAAGGGCGTCGGCAACGATGATGAATAAGTACGGCGAGAAGGGATCACCTTGGCGGAGGCCACATCTACATTGAATCCAGGATCCTGGAATGCCATTTAAAAGGATAGCTGTTTTCCCAGTGAGAAGGATATTTTGTACCCAAGAACAGAAGTTAGAGGGAAAACCGCAGGCTTGTAAGATTAGTATGAGGGAGGACCAGCATATGGAGTCAAAGGCTTTCCTGAAATCGAGCTTGAAAATCATGGTCGGGGCTTTACGGGAGTGGCATGCACTGAGGATATTGGCAGCGTATATAAAATTTTCAGCAATATTACGCCCATGAAGGAAGCCAGTCTGGTCATAATGTATGAGCAGTGGGATGAGAGGTTTAACTCTATTGGTGAGGACTTTGGCAACTACTTTTGGCATGCAGTTTTGAAGAGATATGGGTCGAAACGCGTCCGGGGTTGTTGGTGCCTGAGATTTTGGAAGAAGAACCATGTAGGCCCGGTTGAATCGTTCTAAGGAAGCGGTTTGATCATGGAAGGTAGAGAAGAAGGTTAGGATGGGTTGTTTGATATCATTCCAATATTTTCTGTAGAAGATGGGTCCAAAGCCATCTGGTCCAGGGCTAGCATTGGTGTTCATAGAGAGGAAGGCTTGGTATATTTCGTCATGAGAGAAAGGTTGTGCAAGATCACTGAGCTGGGGGAGGGGTGAGGGGTACAGTTGTTGCAAGCTGAAGTTCCATGTTGCATTTTTGTGGTCCCGATGAGCTATTGGAAGAAGTCTTTTAAGATGTCAGCTTTTTGTTCGTGCAGAAAAACTTTAGAAGTGTTGTGTAAAAGCATGGGAATCTTGTTTGATCGAGAGCGCTGCGTAGCCGAGGCGTGGAAGAATCGAGTGTTTTCATCGCCGTCAATGGCGACCCTGATCTTTCCCCTCTGTTTCCAGAAGGCGATTTTTTGTTTGATGGTACGTTGTAGCAAATTGGAGAGCGTGAGCCTTAGTTTTTGTTCGATCGGAAAGAGAGGAGCGAATTCCTCGTTTAGGTCAAGGGCCTGGAGAGCGAGTTTGCAATTTGTTTCCCGTTGATTGATGGGCCGTAGCGACTTGGCCCAAGACTTTAGGGCTGATCTTGTACCTTTAATTTTTTGAGCGAGAGAAGCAGCAGGATCAATGGAAAGCCCACCGTGGCGGTGTGGGCCGGGCTGCCAGCAGCCGCGCACAATGTTAGAACAGGCTGGGAAGGAGGTCCAGAATCGTTCAAATTGAAAAAGGCGGGAAGATGGGACGGATGTGGATACGGTGACGAGGAGTGGAACATGATCAGAGACAAATCGAGTGAGGGAGGTGAGGTGTGAGTTGGGGAAAAGAGCATCCCAAGATAGATTGATTGGAACCCTATCTAGGCGAATCAGCGTGGGGGATAGTCTTTTATTTGACCAGGTAAATTGTCTATCAAGGAGCGGTAGCTCTAAGAGTGCAAGTTGGTCGATGGTGTCGTTAAAGGCGTCTGCCTCCGATCGTCTAAAGTTGTCGTTGTTGCGTTCATTGGGGAATCAAGTAAGGTTGAAATCACCTATTAGGAGCCAGGGAGATTGAGGTGGTGGTTCGATCTGTTTCAGTTCGTCAAGGAAAACTAGCTTTAGCTCTCGTTGCGAGGGGGCGTAGACATTAGTGATGAAGATGTTGTGTGGTGATGCAAGACATGATAGCGTTAATGTGGATGTGAAACGCCTGTGTTGGCAGTTGAGAAGCGAGAAGCAACGTGAGTTAGAAGCCGAGAGAATGCCTCCCGCCGTTCCGATTGCGTCGAGGTGGTTATTAGAGTCTAGGAAGCGTGGCAAGATCGATCGTAGTTTGTTTGTGTCTGGTTTTTGTAGTTTGGTTTCTTGAAGAAGGGCAATGGATGGGCGTAAGAGATTGATTTCAGAGAACACATTGAAGCACTTATCATTGTCTCCTAGACCGCGAACGTTCCAGGAGACGATAGAGTAGGTAGCGTTTTTCATAATAGAAACTTAAGTTGGCACCTTACATAGGGGTATTGACCCGACAAGCAACCATTTCGGGTCAAGGTACAGTACGACAAACTGACAGAAGCAGGCATGAGCAGCATTACAACTAGATTAAACCTAACACAGCGACTACGGGTCGGAGCGAGGCCCCGGATACATGGCCAGACATGGCCGCCACACACGTGGCCGCGGAGAAGAGAGCACATCATGGCGATCCCAGGCCACCAGAACTGGAAGCGAGGTCCGCCAGCATCTCCGGCGTGGCGCCGCAGGCAGCAGCAACGGCGGCCAGGTCCTCAGGCGAGGCAAGACCGTGAGCAGAGCCGTCGATGAGCCCAGAGTCGTCGCAGAGCCGAGCGTGGATCAGGGCGTCGGAGAGATCTTTGGAAGCAGCAGATAGGTCGAGCTTCTTTGCCTTGGAGCGCATGGCCTTGGAGGTCATGGAAGAGTAGATAGGCGGCTCTATTTCAGCCAGCCTAGCGCTGCGTCTGGCCTTGATGCCGGAGTCAACAGCCATCTTGGCGCGCCTGCTGATGCGCCTGGCAAGGCACTCGTCCGTAGGCTCCGGGGGCAGGTCCAATGGCTGGACGGAGAGATCCACAGGAAGGGGGAGCGGCTGAAGGGCAGGTGTGGATGGTGGAGGAGGCGGCGTAGGTGGCAGAGGAAGAGGAGATGTTGGGGCTGGCAGTGCAAGCAGGGGGCGTGCATGGCGCGAGCGAGCGTGCAGCTTCTGTGGAGAGGGGGGGCGAGCGGGAGGGGACCATGGGGCATGAACAAGCATGGCAACGGGCATGCCGTCAGCCATGACTGCGAGGATTGGGGTGCCGTCGAGCGGCCTGTCAGCAGTGGGAGATGGGGGAGGACCCAAGGGCGACTCCGGGGTGCATGCAAATGGTGACATGGCCGTGGCAATGTTTCTGATTTGAGTAACGGTGGAGGGTGAGAGGCGAGGGTTTGATGAGAGGGAGGATAGGGAGCCGTCGTCCCCGTCCTCAGAGCTGAAGGGCGATGCCCCGGAGCCGTGACGGAAGAGCGCACGGCTCTCCAGCTTGACAACAACGACGTCGTTGTCGGGGAGACGCACCGTGAGGCATGGAGGGAGGACAAAGTCGCACGCAACCATGACGAGCGCGCGAACGCTTGAGTGGTCACCCTAGAAGCAGTGTTGGTCGGCAGAGACAAAGTCTTCGTTTTCTTAACAGTAGTAAAATTAATTAAACAAAAGTGTGATTTTTCATGTCAAACTTTTCTTCGCACCTCCCCTTCCCTGGAAGCACGGAGATATTTATTGGGAGGTGCTCGGCGTCGATCGACCGATCAGTGTGTGTGGGTAAGGGGGTAGCCGGATTGCAGAGAGGGTTGCAGAGTTGCACATATTCAGAGAGAGTTGGGTTCAGTTTCAGAGAAACTTGGATTCAGAGAGTTGGGA
Source organism: Triticum urartu (assembly GCF_056163025.1). NCBI lineage: Eukaryota > Viridiplantae > Streptophyta > Magnoliopsida > Poales > Poaceae > Triticum > Triticum urartu. The sequence continues at coordinate 658,144,634 of NC_141874.1, forward strand.
TTGCATTTTTTGGAGGGTCGCAACACGGCTCATGTTCCAAACGGCTGTGCGTTGTCGATTGACGCAGTGGAGATCAGACAGCTTGAGCGCGCCATTGGCCGCTTTCGCGGCCGATTGGCTGGGTGAAGGACTGGACACTGATCTACTGGATGAGTAGGAGTCCTCCAACCAACAGTCTCCTTACAAAAGAAGATCAGAAGCGATGCTGATGAACCTTGTAAGACTTTCACGTTTGTGGCGCATCTTCACTCGGCTCTGCTCTGCTCGTCACAGCTCCGGCGGCATGTCAAACCTCTAGGGGAGAGCTGCTCTTCCTGTTGGACAATTGATCCTTGCGAGCTCTCCAGATTATCCATCAGGAAAAATGAATGTTGGATAGTAGCACCAGAATGCCCAAATTGAAGAATGGCTCCTCGGTTTGGACACAAGATTGATGAATGGCTCTAGTAATATCACTAATAGAGGCATGTTGGAGAGCCAAAATTTCAGTACAAAGAGTACCAAGGAGGCAAGGACAATTCCAACCGCACAGTTTATCCTTCATTCATCTCGGAAGGAAACAGGTACAGCAGGTACAAAGCTTGATGGAACTAAACCGTTACACCTTCATGTGCTTATCAAAAACTCTACAGAGCAAAAAAGGAACTACACATGGCTGGGGATCTCAAGGCTACACAGAGTGAGGAACACTAACAAAAAGACTGAAAGAACAAACAACCTCAGCTAATCAGAGCCACTCCTTTGGATTTATGCACGCGTCGAGAAGCTTCCACTCTTCGCTCCCTTCCTCAGGTTTCTGCAAACGAAAAGGTCATATGTTAGCCAACTTGCAGGGCCTTGAGGATGCTACGAATGTTACAAGATCAGTTGCATGGACTCAATCTAAAATGGTCCATTTAACATACATAAGAACCCTATACGGGACCCTCATTGAAAATTCAACAATTCAGACAGTACAATATCAAAAGTTATACGGTTCTAAAGCAAGAAAACATGACACTTCCCATGCTACTTATTGAGCTTGTAAGGAGGGTAAAAGGGAACATTTAGCTTACATGGTCATACTCCCATCGTGCAGTGAGTGGTAAGGAGACAAGTATACTTTCGATCCTTCCCCCGGTCTTGAGTCCAAATGTGGTGCCACGATCGTAGACCTTCAAAGGAAAGCATACATTAAAACCAAACAAAGACACTGAAGCAAGAATATCACTTGTGATTGTGTTCAAGTAAGCTTGCTTACAAGGTTGAACTCCACATAGCGACCTCTCCGCACTTGCTGCCATGCCTTCTGCTCCTCATTGAATGGAGTGTCTTTGCGACGTTCTATGATGGGTATGTATGCAGGAATTACAGAACTGGCACACTCTGCAGAAAGGAAAGGCAAGTAAGTCTTGTTATCATAGCTTATAGCTATAGTTCTGCAATTCAGAGCAATTTGTCTAGTAGGATTTCATAGATTCACCGGGTTAAACTAAAAAAAGGGAGGAAGAAGGTCCAAATATATGGAGCCCTGCAAGTTCAATATATCCCAAGTAGAGACTGATACAGGAATCAGTGTACCAAGCTACTTGAATTCAATTCACTCCATTTTTTGCTCATCATGCAAGGACTTAGGAGATTTACCTGTAGCAAAGTTCAGAAGCATGTCTTGGTCATAATCATTAAGATCATCAAAAAATATTCCGCCAAGCCCACGTCTCTCATTACGATGCTGCATCGAAAGACAAACTATGAGCGCTGGAACGTTTACATGTAACCACTGATAGTTTACCAAGAGTCTACCTAGCCAAGAACAAACAATATCTCATTTCCAGGATTACCAACTACCCAGTACAATTACACAGCAACATTATCAAGATTATTTTGTCGGAAAACTGTAGGTGTTCGTACCAAGTCATCAATCAACACATACTTTTGTAAACTTGACAAGTCATGCAATTGCAAAAGGAACATAGAACAAATTCTCTATATAGTACAACTGAGTAGTACACAGTGAAAAAATCATCATACCTTAATATAGAAATAATCATCGCACCATTTTTTGAATCTTGGGTAAAAACTTGGATCGAACTTATCACAAGCTTGTTTTTGAACCTGAAATCAGACAAAAAAACATCAAAATGAGTTATATTCCACACACAGGATCACCATCTAAAGTGTTCGACTGTCAAGACTACCCATTAATCAACATTAATTAGCAGGCACACGCTCTTCAGTTTCTGCTGTTCTAATTCTTCCCAAGGTTAACAACATCATAAAAGAGTCTTGCTCATTAAAGCGTCACTCTTTGTAACCCAGCAACCAGATGTACAATTGCACAAATATGGGTTCAAGAAGGTGAAGGTGAAGGTCATATGTCTTATGTCAAATGGGTTGGACTGTCAAAGTGCAAACTACAGGACTGTAAGGTGTTTCCCTTTGTGTGATGAAAACAAATTATGCTATAGAAGTCAACAACATCCCATTTGATTTATTAAGCATGTGTAATACAGGAATAGAGATAGAAAAAAATAGCAAAATTTCAGAAATAAGTATAGCATTAGAATAATAACTAGGAAGGAACCCAGATAGCATGATACTACTGATATTATCAGAAAGTGGGTGGGTGCCTGTGAGTATGAAGCATAGATTTGAAAGACGTAGGAAGCGCTAACATACAGAATGAAAATGCTTCACATCCTCTTCAATGAGATAGGAAGGAGTCAAATCAGTACCACCTCCAAACCACCATGACCTTGGTGCACCAGGTACATCTACAGTTGGAAATTATAGCCTATTGAGTATTAAAGATCACAGTTCCTAACAATGAAGAACATTTGAGTGACTTAAACTAATTGCCAATTAATTCAAAAAATATTAACAGCAATGGCCATGCTTAAAATTTGAATTTAGACATTAGTAATTTTGCTGAGTTCCAATAGAGGTATTTGGGGAGTCAAATCTTGTACATTATCATAAAGGAAAAGGAAAAGAGTGTAATTGCTGTGTATTATGGGCCTTTATACATGAACTGGTGTACATATCAAAAATTGCAGGCAGAAAATTAGATAATGACCTTGGATAATGATTAAAAATATAGGATGAAATGACGCTACATAAATTACAAAATGATATTTCGAAATTTGCTAGCAGAAATACCTTTTGGTGCATCTGTTTCAAAATAACGATAGTTGAAATGCAATGTTGGAGCAAATGGGTTCTTGGGATGAAGAACCTGAAAGTATAAACAAGCAACCATTAATACACCCCCAAATATGGTATAACACTAAAAAGTGTTGAACTAACAGACAATCTTAGTAAAAGAAATTGATAGGAGATAAAAATAAGCAGTATAACAAAAGTAAATGATTAACGGACCAGTGCTTGGAATACAAAAATGATAAAATGGAGAAAACACACCCCTAATTCAGGTTTCAGGGTACCACTGCCTTAATGCAACAGTTACCACTAAACCTCTAAAATGATCAGATCCATTTGATATCAACAAGAATCATCTCTGGGAAGCAAATACTGTTCTGGAATTATGTTTTTAAAGCAGTAGCAGCAAATAGATCAGCCCCATAACTGCAGTTCACTCACCGCACACAAGATTAACTCTGTAGATTAGATGAAATATTTGAGTGCTATGGAGACCATGAAGATAAAATAGGTTCATGGCATCAGAAATGTGAAGAATCTAGACTCTTGTTGTCAAGCTGCAGAGAACAGGCTTCGATGATCTGCTGACAGTTTGCACACACCCTATTGTCTAAAGGCCAAATAAGTTACATGCAACTACAATGTACCACACATAAACACACTTCTGGTTACACATCCTAAAAACTGCAAGGCATCACAATGTCCAAAATTGGGACATTGCATCCTAATTGAAAGCAGATCCAACTTTTCATGTCAATGCACAAGGAAACAAGCTCTTACCGAGCTGATGCCAGCGGCAAAGAAGGGCACAGGCCCAGCCTTGTGCCCATCGGCCGCCCCGTTCTTCGCGGCACCCTTGGCCGCGCGGTAGGCGTCCGGGGGCATGACCCCGTAGACGACGGACACGTTCACCCCGGCCTTCTCGAACACGTTGCCGTCCTGGAGCACCCGGCTGATGCCCCCGCCGCCCCCGGGGCGCGACCAGACGTCCTCCACGAACCGCTTCCCGCTGCCGTCGGCCTCCTCGAGCGCGGCGCAGATCTCCCCCTGCACCCGCCGGATCATGCCCTCGAACCGCTCGCGCACGGACCCGGACCCGGCCCCGGAGCCGTCCTCCCGCAGGAACGTCGTCGGCGCCTCGTTCTCCGGCACCTCCTTCTCGATCGCGACCGACGCGCGCACGCGCAGCGCGCGGCGGCTCGGGAGGCGGGGCGAGGAGAAGGACACCTGGGCCGCCCCCGGCGAGTACCCGCGGGCGCGCGCCGCGGCGGGCGTGGGGGCGAGGGTCTGGGACGGGGTGGTGAGGAGAGAGGACGCCATGGCTGGGTGGGGGTTGGTGTGCGCCGGTCGCGGCGGTTTTATTAAGCGGCGGTGGCTTTGCCGCCGGTGGGCGGCGCGGGATGCGGCCCGCGGTTTTGGTGGTGGGAGGAGTCAAAGGGAGGGAAAGCGGGCGAGGAGGTGTGCGGGGAGCTGGTTTATGCCGCCGCTGGCTTCGAGGGGATAAGGAAATGGATCATGTTCTGGCCGGATTTCTTTCATGAAGAGATGCAAGTACAGTAGTAGTACATGCAAGAATCAGTGGTTTTCGGTGAGAAATCAGTACTCCCTACGTTTTGAATTTGTCTAGATACGGAGGTATCTAGACTCAAAGACAAGTAATTCGGATCGGAGGGAGTAGATGTCATGAGAACTCATGATATGATTCCATGTTAAATGAAAACATAATAGAAGTTGTTTGGTCATACAAAGGGTATAAGCACAAGACTAGTTTTGAGTGAATAGAGGTTTGCCATTGTTATCATATCAATTTTGGTAAAGCACATCTAGATGTGCCATAAGTATTGAACATTTAAATAAAAATATAAAGAAAAATATTTAGAATGTAAACTCAAATGGATACTTTCTTTTTTTAGAATTACATGCGCAGTATTCTACGGTATATAAGAAAATAGAGACATAAAAACCTGACGTCAGATTTGTAGACATGGCAAATCTGACTTTTTCATGGCAATTTACATTGACGTGATGATGGTAAATTTAGTTTGGAAGCACGGCAAATTTTTTGACCAAAAAATAAACTGGGATGGATTTGCCATGCTTGCCAACTAAACTTGTCATCCTCGTCGAATATGATTTGCCATGAAAAACGTTTGATTTGTCTTGCCTAAAAGTCCGACGGTCGCTAGATATTCGTGTCCTAAGAAAATCAAAGTATTCTTACACAAAAATATTTTGGTAGGAAAAATACACAAGGAATAAGAATCTTAATGGTACTTTTGAATCAAAGGGGGCATGCAAAGATGAAACCCTCTGTTGATTTGTACTAAACAAATAAAGTGGTGCAAATTTCATAACTTTGACTCTTATTGTGTATTGTACATAAAAACTAGGTGGTTCACTGCAATTTAACATGGCTAGTTTCTTTACATGGTCATTGGTGTTGGTTTGTACAGTAAATGTTTGGATTACTGTTAAGAATAACTCGATATTATCCTCAAACATTATTATGTTTCCTCCTTTACTCAGAAAGACTACAATATAGGATCTACTCCCCGTCCTATGTTGCTCATGGGTAAAAAACATCTTTTCCACCGGCAAGACTGCCATTCTACTTAACGGGCTTCCAAGGGTTTGGATTAACCTAAAAACTCGCTAAGACAAGAAGACTCCCTTTTCCCTTTCTCTTCCTCATAGTTGTGGACCTTCTACAACGATTGATTAGACAAAATAAAAACCACTTGTATTGCACCATCCAACTACACCCACATTTCACCCACTATGCTATAATACATCGATGACACCCTTATCATCGTTGAGGCCTCCATCGTTGTAGCTTCTTTATTAAAAAGCATCCTCAACGACTATGTGCTTGCCATCAACTTCTAAAAACACACACTTGCACCCCTACACTAACCCATGGGTGAGGCAACCACCAAATCTACCATTGTACAATGCCAGATCTCCTCCCCCCCCCCCAATTTACGTAGGGCTACCACTATCGCCAATAAGACTACCACCTAATGTCTTCCTTCCTATCATAGAAAAATGTCATAAGTTCCTAGTAGGTTGACGGGCCAAGATCCTGTCCAAGGGTGGCAAGCTCATTTTCCTATCCCCCGATCATCGATTCCCTAGCTATATACTTTATGTTTGTCTTCAAGATCACTACAAAAGTGTTAAAAACTATCAATGTCTTTCGTCACGCCTTATTTTGAGTGATTGAAGAGCATGCACCGGCGTTGAGTGACTAATTTCTTAGAACAATGTTTGCAAACCGAAAAGGTTTGGTGGTTTGGGTACTAAAAAAACTTACACCGACAAAACAATTACATGTTAATGAAGTTCATCGTTAAATCACTCTTTCTTACCAGCTCCCCTGACTAGACTAGGTAAACCTACAACATGTTAACGTCTTCATTTCACCTCTTGTCGGTGTCAAAACCGGCGGATCTCGAGTAGGGGGTCCCGAACTGTGCGTCTAGGCCGGATGGTAACATGAGGCAAGGAACACTATGTTTTACCCAGGTTCGGGCCCTCTTGATGGAGGTAAAACCTGTTGGGTTTCGTAGTAATTTCAAAAAAATTCCTAGCACACGCAAGATCATGGTGATGCATAGCAACGAGAGGGGGAGAGTGTGATCTACGTACCCTTGTAGATCGACAACGGAAGCGTTAACTTGGTTGATGTAGTCGTACGTCTCCACGGCCCGACCGATCAAGCACCGAAACTATGGCACCTCCGAGTTCTAGCACACGTTCAGCTCGATGACGATCCCCGGACTCCGATCCAGCAAAGTGTCGGGGAAGAGTTCCGTCAGCACGACGGCGTGGTGACAATCTTGATGTTCTACTGTCGCAGGGCTTCGCCTAAGCACCGCTACAATATTATCGAGGACTATGGTGGAAGGGGGCACCGCACACGGCTAAGAATATGATCACGTGGATCAACTTGTGTCTCTAGGGGTGCCCCTTGCCTCCGTATATAAAGGCTCAAAGGGGGGGCTGGCTGGCCAAGAGGTGGCGCGCCAGGAGGAGTCCTACTCCTTCCGGGAGTAGGACTCCCCCCTTTCCTAGTTGGAATAGGATTCGCGGAGGGGGGAAAAGAGGAGAGAGAGGAGGAAGGGGGGCCGGCCCCCTCTCCTTGTCCTATTCGGACCAAAGGGGGGGAGGGGCGCGCAGCCCATCTCTGGCCACCTCTCCTCTCTTCCACTAAGGCCCACTAAGGCCCATATACCTCCCGGGGGGTTCCGGTAACCTCCCGGTACTCCGGTAAAATCCCGATTTCACCCGGAACACTTCCGATATCCAAACATTGGCTTCCAATATATCAATCTTTATGTCTCGACCATTTCGAGACTCCTCGTCATGTCCGTGATCACATCTGGGACTCCGAACAAACTTCGGTACATCAAAATGCATAAACTCATAATATAACTGTCATCGTAACCTTAAGCGTGCGGACCCTATGGGTTCGAGAACAATGTAGACATGACCGAGACACGTCTCTGGTCAATAACCAATAGCGGAACCTGGATGCTCATATTGGCTCCTACATATTCTACGAAGATCTTTTATCGGTCAGACCGCATAACAACATACGTTGTTCCCTTTGTCATCGGTATGTTACTTGCCCGAGATTCGATCGTCGGTATCCCATACCTAGTTCAATCTCGTTACCGGCAAGTCTCTTTACTCGTTCCGTAATACATCATCCCGCAACTAACTCATTAGTTGCAATGCTTGCAAGGCTTCAGTGATGTGCATTACCGAGAGGGCCCAGAGATACCTCTCCGACAATCGGAGTGACAAATCCTAATCTCGAAATACGCCAACCCAACATGTACCTTTGGAGACACCTGTAGAGCTCCTTTATAATCACCCAGTTATGTTGTGACATTTGGTAGCACACAAAGTGTTCCTCCGGCAAACGGGAGTTGCATAATCTCATAGTCATAGGAACATGTATAAGTCATGAAGAAAGCAATAGCAACATACTAAACGATCGGGTGCTAAGCTAATGGAATGGGTCATGTCAATCAGATCATTCAACTAATGATGTGATCCCGTTAATCAAATGACAACTCTTTGTCCATGGTTAGGAAACATAACCATCTTTGATTAACGAGCTAGTCAAGTAGAGGCATACTAGTGACACTCTGTTTGTCTATGTATTCACACATGTATTATGTTTCCGGTTAATACAATTCTAGCATGAATAATAAACATTTATCATGATATAAGGAAATAAATAATAACTTTATTATTGCCTCTAGGGCATATTTCCTTCAGTCTCCCACTTGCACTAGAGTCAATAATCTAGATTATACAGTAATGATTCTAACACCCATGGAGCCTTGGTGCTGATCATGTTTTGCTCGTAGAAGAGGCTTAGTCAACGGGTCTGCTACATTCAGATCCGTATGTATCTTGCAAATCTCTATGTCTCCCACCTGGACTAGATCCCGGATGGAATTGAAGCGTCTCTTGATCTGCTTGGTTCTCTTGTGAAATCTGGATTCCTTCGCCAAGGCAATTGCACCAATATTGTCACAAAAGATTTTCATTGGACCCGATGCACTAGGTACGACACCTAGATCGGATATGAACTCCTTCATCCAGACTCCTTCATTTGCTGCTTCCGAAGCAGCTATATATTCCGCTTCACACGTAGATCCCGCCACGATGCTTTGTTTAGAACTGCACCAACTGACAGCTCCACCGTTTAATGTAAACACGTATCCGGTTTGCGATTTAGAATTGTCCGGATCAGTGTCAAAGCTTGCATCAACGTAACCGTTTACGATGAGCTCTTTGTCACCTCCATATACGAGAAACATATCCTTAGTCCTTTTCAGGTACTTCAGGATGTTCTTGACCGCTGTCCAGTGATCCACTCCTGGATTACTTTGGTACCTCCCTGCTAGACTTATAGCAAGGCACACATCAGGTCTGGTACACAGCATTGCATACATGATAGAGCCTATGGCTGAAGCATAGGGAACATCTTTCATCTTCTCTCTATCTTCTGCAGTGGTCGGGCATTGAGTCCGACTCAACTTCACACCTTGTAACACAGGCAAGAACCCTTTCTTTGCTTGATCCATTTTGAACTTCTTCAAAATCTTGTCAAGGTATGTGCTTTGTGAAAGTCCAATTAAACGTCTTGATCTATCTCTATAGATCTTTATGCCTAATATGTAAGCAGCTTCACCGAGGTCTTTCATTGAAAACTCTTATTCAAGTATCCCTTTATGCTATCCAGAAATTCTATATCATTTCCAATCAGTAATATGTCATCCACATATAATATCAGAAATGCTACAGAGCTCCCACTCACTTTCTTGTAAATACAGGCTTCTCCAAAAGTCTGTATAAAACCAAATGCTTTGATCACACTATCAAAGCGTTTATTCCAACTCCGAGAGGCTTGCACCAGTCCATAAATGGATCGCTGGAGCTTGCACACTTTGTTAGCTCCCTTTGGATCGACAAAACCTTCTGGTTGCATCATATACAACTCTTCTTGCAAAAATCCATTCAGGAATGCAGTTTTGACATCCATCTGCCAAATTTCATAATCATAAAATGCGGCAATTGCTAACATGATTCGGACAGACTTAAGCATCGCTACGGTTGAGAAGGTCTCATCGTAGTCAATCCCTTGAACTTGCCGAAACCCTTTTGCGACAAGTCGAGCTTTGTAGACAGTAATATTACCGTCGGCGTCAGTCTTCTTCTTGAAGATCCATTTATTCTCAATTGCTTGCCGATCATTGGGCAAGTCAACCAAAGTCCATACTTTGTTCTCATACATGGATCCCATCTTAGATTTCATGGCTTCAATCCATTTTGCGGAATCTGGGCTCACCATCGCTTCTTCATAGTTCGTAGGTTCATCATGATCTAGTAGCATGACTTCCAGAACAGGATTACCGTACCACTCTGGCGCGGATCTCACTCTGGTTGATCTACGAGTTTCAGTAGTATCTTGTTCTGAAGTTTCATGATCATTATCATTAGCTTCCTCACTAATTGGTGTAGGTGTCACAGAAACAGTTTTCTGTGATGCACTACTTTCCAATAAGGGAGCAGGTACAGTTACCTCGTCAAGTTCTACTTTCCTCCCACTCACTTCTTTCGAGAGAAACTCCTTCTCCAGAAAGTTTCCGAACTTAGTAACAAAAGTCTTGCCTTCGGATCTGTGATAGAAGGTGTATCCAATAGTCTCCTTTGGATATCCTATGAAGACACATTTCTCCGATTTGGGTTCGAGCTTATCAGGTTGAAGCTTTTTCACATAAGCATCGCAGCCCCAAACTTTCAGAAACGACAACTTTGGTTTCTTGCCAAACCATAGTTCATAAGGCGTCGTCTCAACGGATTTTCATGGTGCCCTATTTAACGTGAATGCGGCCGTCTCCAGAGCATAACCCCAAAACGATAGCGGTAAATCAGTAAGAGACATCATAGATCGCACCATATCTAGTAAAGTACGATTACGACGTTCGGACACACCATTACGCTGTGGTGTTCCGGGTGGCGTGAGTTGCGAAACTATTCTGTATTGTTTCAAATGTACACCAAACTCGTAACTCAAATATTCGCCTCCACGATCAGATCGTAGAAACTTTATTTTCTTGTTACGATGATTTTCAACTTCACTCTGAAATTCTTTGAACTTTTCAAATGTTTCATACTTATGTTTCATTAGTAGATATACCCATATCTGCTTAAGTCATCTGTGAAGGTGAGAAAATAACGATATCCGCCAGGAGCCTCAATATTCATCGGACCACATACATCTGTATGTATGATTTCCAACAAATCTGTTGCTCTCTCCATAGTACCGGAGAACGGCGTTTTAGTCATCTTGCCCATGAGGCACGGTTCGCAAGTACCAAGTGATTCATAATCAAGTGGTTCCAAAAGTCCATCAGTATGGAGTTTCTTCATGCGCTTTACACCGATATGACCTAAACGGCAGTGCCACAAATAAGTTGCACTATCATTATCAACTCTGCATCTTTTGGTTTCAACATTATGAATATGTGTGTCACTACTATCGAGATTCAATAAGAATAGACCATTCTTCAAGGGTGCATGACCATAAAAGATATTACTCATATAAATAGAACAACCACTATTCTCTGATTTAAATGAATAACCGTCTCGCATCAAACAAGATCCAGATATAATGTTCATGCTTAACGCTGGCACCAAATAACAATTATTTAGGTCTAATATTAATCCTGAAGGTAGATGTAGAGGTAGTGCGCTGACCGCGATCACATCGACTTTGGAACCGTTTCCCACGCGCATCGTCACCTCGTCCTTAGCCAATCTTCGCTTAATCCGTAGTCCCTGTTTCGAGTTGCAAATATTAGCAACAGAACCAGTATCAAATACCCAGGTGCTACTGCGAGCATTAGTAAGGTACACATCAATAACATGTATATCACATATACCTTTGTTCACCTTGCCATCCTTCTTATCCGCCAAATACTTGGGGCAGTTCTGCTTCCAGTGACCAGTCTGCTTGCAGTAGAAGCACTCAGTTTCAGGCTTAGGTCCAGACTTGGGTTTCTTCTCTCGAGCAGCAACTTGCTTGCTGTTCTTCTTGAAGTTCCCCTTCTTCTTCCCTTTGCCCGTTTTCTTGAAACTAGTGGTCTTGTTGACCATCAACACTTGATGCTCCTTCTTGATTTCTACCTCCGCAGCTTTCAGCATTGCGAAGAGCTCGGGAATAGTCTTATTCATCCCTTGCATATTATAGTTCATCACGAAGCTCTTGTAGCTTGGTGGAAGTGATTGGAGAATTCTGTCAATGACGCTATCATCCGGAAGATTAACTCCCAGTTGAATCAAGTGATTACAATACCCAGACATCTTGAATATATGCTCACTGACAGAACTGTTCTCCTCCATCTTGCAGCTATAGAACTTATTGGAGACTTCATATCTCTCAATCCGGGCATTTGCTTGAAATATTAACTTCAACTCCTGGAACATCTCATATGCCCCATGACGTTCAAAACGTCGTTGAAGTCCCGGTTCTAAGCTGTAAAGCATGGCACATTGAACTATCGAGTAGTCATCAGCTTTGCTCTGCCAGACGTTCATAACATCTGGTGTTGCTCCAGCAGCAGGCCTGGCACCCAGCGGTGCTTCCAGAACATAATTCTTCTGTGCAGCAATGAAGATAATCCTCAAGTTACGGACCCAGTCCGTGTAATTGCTACCATCATCTTTCAACTTTGCTTTCTCAAGGAACGCATTAAAATTCAACGGAACAACAGCACGGGCCATCTATCTACAATCAAACATACATAAGCAAGATACTATCAGGTACTAAGTTCATGATAAATTCAGGTTCAATTAATCATATTACTTAAAGAACTCCCACTTAGATAGACATCCCTCTAATCCTCTAAGTGATTACGTGATCCAAGTCAACTAAACCATGTCCGATCATCACGTGAGATGGAGTAGTTTCGTTGGTGAACATCACTATGTTGATCATATCTACTACATGATTCACGCTCGACCTTTCGGTCTCCGTGTTCCGAGGCCATATCTGTATATGCTTGGCTCGTCAAGTATAACCTGAGTATTCCGCGTGTGAAACTGTTTTGCACCCGTTGTATTTGAATGTAGAGCCTATCACACCCGATCATCACGTGGTGTCTCAGCACGAAGAACTTTCGCAACGGTGCATACTCAGGGAGAACACTTCTTGATAATTAGTGAGAGATCATCTTATAATGCTATCGTCAATCGAAGCAAGATAAGATGCATAAAAGATAAACATCGCATGCAATCAATATAAGTGATATGATATGGCCATCATCATCTTGTGCTTGTGATCTCCATCCTCGAAGCACCGTCGTGATCACCATCGTCACCGGCGCGACACCTTGATCTCCATCGCAGCATCGTTGTCGTCTCGCCAATCTCATGCTTCCACGACTATCGCTACCGCTTAGTGATAAAGTAAAGCATTACAGCGCGATTGCATTGCATACAATAAAGCGACAACCATATGGCTCCTGCCAGTTGCCGATAACTCGGTTACAAAACATGATCATCTCACACAATAAAATTTAGCATCATGTCTTGACCATATCACATCACAACATGCCCTGCAAAAACAAGTTAGACGTCCTCTACTTTGTTGTTGCAAGTTTTACGTGGCTGCTACGGGCTTAAGCAAGAACCAATCTTACCTACGCATCAAAACTACAATGATAGTTTGTCAAGTTGGTGCTGTTTTAACCTTCGCAAGGACCGGGCGTAGCCACACTCGGTTCAACTAAAGTTGGAGAAACTGCCACCCGCTAGCCGCCTTTGTGCAAAGCACGTCGGGAGAACCGGTCTCGCGTAAGCGTACGCGTAATGTCGGTCCGGGCCGCTTCGTCCAACAATACCGCCGAACCAAAGTATGACATGCTGGTAAGCAGTATGACTTATATCGCCCACAACTCACTTGTGTTCTACTCGTGCATATAACATCAACACATAAAACCTAGGCTCTGATGCCACTGTTGGGTTTCGTAGTAATTTCAAAAAAATTCCTACGCACACGCAAGATCATGGTGATGCATAGCAACGAGAGGGGGAGAGTGTGATCTACGTACCCTTGTAGATCGACAACGGAAGCGTTAACTTGGTTGATGTAGTCGTACGTCTCCACGGCCCGACCGATCAAGCACCGAAACTACGGCACCTCCGAGTTCTAGCACACGTTCAGCTCGATGACGATCCCCGGACTCCGATCCAGCAAAGTGTCAGGGAAGAGTTCCATCAGCACGACGGCGTGGTGACGATCTTGATGTTCTACTGTCGCAGGGCTTCGCCTAAGCACCGCTACAATATTGTCGAGGACTATGGTGGAAGGGGGCACCGCACACGGCTAAGAATATGATCACGTGGATCAACTTGTGTCTCTAGGGGTGCCCCTTGCCTCCGTATATAAATGCTCAAAGGGGGGGGCTGGCCAGCCAAGAGGTGGCGCGCCAGGAGGAGTCCTACTCCTTCCGGGAGTAGGACTCCCCCCCTTTCCTAGTTGGAATAGGATTCGCGGAGGGGGGAAAAGAGGAGAGAGAGGAGGAAGGGGGGCCGGCCCCCTCTCCTTGTCCTATTCGGACCAAAGGGGGGGAGGGGCGCGCGGCCCATCTCTGGCCACCTCTCCTCTCTTCCACTAAGGCCCACTAAGGCCCATATACCTCCCGGGGAGTTCCGGTAACCTCCTGGTACTCCGGTAAAATCCCGATTTCACCCGGAACACTTCCGATATCCAAACATTGGCTTCCAATATATCAATCTTTATGTCTCGACCATTTCGAGACTCCTCGTCATGTCCGTGATCACATCCGGGACTACGAACAAACTTCGGTACATCAAAATGCATAAACTCATAATATAACTGTCATCGTAACCTTAAGCGTGCGGACCCTACGGGTTCGAGAACAATGTAGACATGACCGAGACACGTCTCTGGTCAATAACCAATAGCGGAACCTGGATGCTCATATTGGCTCCTACATATTCTACGAAGATCTTTTATCGGTCAGACCGCATAACAACATACGTTGTTCCCTTTGTCATCGTTATGTTATTTGCCCGAGATTCGATCGTCGGTATCCCATACCTAGTTCAATCTCGTTACCGGCAAGTCTCTTTACTCGTTCCGTAATACATCATCCCGCAACTAACTCATTAGTTGCAATTCTTGCAAGGCTTCAGTGATGTGCATTACCGAGAGGGCCCAGAGATACCTCTCCGACAATCGGAGTGACAAATCCTAATCTCGAAATACGCCAACCCAACATGTACCTTTGGAGACACCTGTAGAGCTCCTTTATAATCACCTAGTTACGTTGTGACGTTTGGTAGCACACAAAGTGTTCCTCCGGCAAACGGGAGTTGCATAATCTCATAGTCATAGGAACATGTATAAGTCATGAAGAAAGCAATAGCAACATACTAAACGATCGGGTGCTAAGCTAATGGAATGGGTCATGTCAATCAGATCATTCAACTAATGATGTGATCCCGTTAATCAAATGACAACTCTTTGTCCATGGTTAGGAAACATAACCATCTTTGATTAACGAGCTAGTCAAGTAGAGGCATACTAGTGACACTCTGTTTGTCTATGTATTCACACATGTATTATGTTTCCGGTTAATACAATTCTAGCATGAATAATAAACATTTATCATGATATAAGGAAATAAATAATAACTTTATTATTGCCTCTAGGGCATATTTCCTTCAAAACCCTACGTCCTGCTTGATTAATATTGATGATATGGGTAGTACAAGAGTAGATCTACCACGAGATCAAGGAGGCTAAACCCTAAAAGCTAGCCTATGGTATGATTGTTGTATGATGAAGTTGTCCTACGGACTAAAACCCTCCGGTTTATATAGACACCTGAGAGGGTTAGGGTTACACAAAGTCGGTTACAATGGTAGGAGATCTTGAATATCCGCATAGCCAAGCTTGCCTTCCACGCCAAGGAAAGTCCCATCCGGACACGGGACGAAGTCTTCAATCTTGTATCTTCATAGTCCTGGAGTCCGGCTGAAGGTATAGTCCGGCTACCCGAACACCCCCTAATCCAGGACTCCCTCAGTAGCCCCTGAACCAGGCTTCAATGACGATGAGTCCGGCGCGCAGATTGTCTTCGGCATTGCAAGGCGGGTTCCTCCTCCAAATCCTTCATAAAAGTTTGTAAACACCAAGAGTAGTGTCCGGCTCTGCAAAATAAGTTTCCACGTATTGCCACAAAGAGAATAATATTAACACAAATCTATTCCGCTGACGTATTCCGCAGCGTGACATCACACTATGGCCAAGCCTTTATTCAAATCGTTTTCACTTTTCCACCTCAGCGTGTTTTGCGAGGCGGTTTCCTTGGCACGTCTTGTCAAAGCAGAGATCGTGTCCCCTTTATTTACGGGATTCTCATCAATACGGACATGGGTAACCCAATCGTGCCTGTTAGCATGTCTTCTCGATTAAAGGTGAGTCCCAAATGGTTACAGGGAGGGCTCCTGGTATTCAACCTCTTATAAAGAGACCAAGGCCTTACTCCTTTTCTCCAATCTCAAAACAAGTTTGCCCGTCGCCTCGAGTTCCAACACCCTAGGCTCCAGATTCCAGGCGCTTCGGACCTTTGACAATGTCCGGTCCCGACCTTCAAGGCCGATGGATGCCCTCCTCCGTGACGGAGGAGGACGTGCTAAAGTTGAGGGAGGCTAAGTTCTTGACCGCCGAAATTTTGCATAGGTTGCCTGCTCAAAGGCAGGCTATTCCTAGTCCCCAGCCCGGTGAGAGCATAGTGTTCATGTCTCACTTCCTTCGGGGGTTAGGCTTCCCGATGGATCCCTTCGTGAGGGGGCTGATGTTCTATTATGGGCTGGAATTTCATGATTTAGCTCCGGAGTCCATCCTCCACATTTCCTCATTCATCGTTGTGTGAGAAGCGTTCCTCCGTGTTACTCCTCACTTCGGATTATGGCTCAAGACTTTTGGAGTGTAGCCGAAGATGATCGAGGGACGGCACGCAGAGTGCGAAGGCACTGTCATAAGTAAGGATGCTGATGCTCCATGGCCCGAGGGCTCCTTTCAAGAGGAGCTCGGCTTGTGGCAACGAGAGTGGTTCTGTATCACCGCTCCCAGGAGCGCCAAGTGGGTGGCGACTCCTGCCTTTCGCTCGGGTCCCCCACCACGGCTAGCGTCATGGGTCAACAAAGGATTAGATTGGGGGTTATCCAAAGACGTGCCCTTGTTGCAGGGCCGCATTAGGGATCTCTTAGAAAGAGACCTCAACCTGGTCAAGGTGACGCAGGTCATGCTGATTCGCCGAACACTGCCCGGCAAACGTCGCTCCCTTCATTTGTGGGAGTTTAATCCAGAGGGACCACGAGCTCTCCAGCATTTTATGGGTGCAAAGCCCGTGGAAATGTATAAAATGTTCTTCGGATCACAAGCAATGTGTCTGGATTTGACCGAGGACGCAGGTTTAAGCTGCAATCGCCCGGATACTCTAGTAACCTTGTGCCCGGACTCGCTATCCGTAAAATTGTCATAAATTCGCCCCTAAAAGAGTTGTCCTTTTAAACAGGAGTGGACATCGAAGGCAAAGCTGATCAGGTGTCCGGCTCCCCTTCCTGAGACCAGGCCGGATCCCGTGCTAGTCAGGATGTTGAAGATCGTGCCTTTGGAGGGAAGTGAGGGGGAGGACAAGGAAACTATGGCCTCCTCGAAGGAGGCTGCTCTGATGGGAAGAACCGACAATTCCTCTCCTAAGGGGAAGAAGAGGGCCGCCTCTGATGACCCGGAGACCATGGCCTCAAAGCGGGGGGAAAAGTCCTCGTCAGAGGGTCCGACGCCGGGGAGATCCTCGGCCAAACTACGCCCTCAAAGGGATCAGCCCTCCAGCGAGCCGTAAGTAGAGAAATATTTTCCTTTAGAGGGATGAGAGAAATCCTTGCTTTTTTATCTGAGAAGATTAACCAAAATTTTACTTTGTAGCTCGGACCTCAGCCCTTCTCAGCAGAGCTCGTCTTCGGGGGATCTTCTTCCGGAGATGATGGAGAGTGGAACGCCTCCCCCTGCCGTACCGCCTGGCGAGGCGGGTGACCCTGAGGTGTCGTCGCAGAGGGTTTCTCTGAATCCGGCAGGGGTGGAAGGTAGCCATATGCCCCCCCAAGGTTTTCCGCGTCTGGCCTTCGATGGAGGTCATAGGACGAGCCAGGCGCCGTCCGATGCGCGGTCGGAGGAGCTGATGATTCTGCTGGGGCGAGCTTCTATCTCAGAGGAGCACTGTGCATTGATGGGTACGGTGATTGGAAGGATTTCGTCCGCGGAAAGTGGATTGCATGAGGCCGTTAGAAGTTTGCTGACGGGTTTTGAGGTACGTTTGATAATGTACTTCTTTGTCAGTTGCGCATAAACAAGATGCGCCCTGTGTAGATAGTAGCCCCTGAGACTCTGTGCGTTGTCAAAATTGACGGCGCGCAGAGGATCATAATCCCAGGTCTAAAATGTTGCCTTTGTATATAGGTGGCGAAGTGTCCGGAATCGAGCCGAACTGATGATTTTGCCAAACTAAAACGGCAACTTGACGTGGCAGATGCCGACATCGCGCTCGTCAACGAGCGGCTTGATGAGGCTCAAGGTATGCAATTCCTCGGGCGGCACCCGGTAAGAGGAGCTTTATGCCAGTATCTTACAATGTGTGTGCTTGACGCAGATGGTGCGGCCGCTGTGGAGAGTCTTCGGGCAGAACTTGCCCGAGCTAAGGAACAAGCCAGGAAAAGTGATGCGGCTGCCGAGAAGGCCCTTGAAGAGCTGAGAGCCGAACAGGCTGTTCACTGCCGAAGCAAGAAGGAGATGGTCGTGATGGCCGTGAAGTTAAAAAGTGCTGCTGATCGTTGCAAGTTTCTTGAGAAAGAAGACCGCGCGAGACATATGGACTTAGAGAAGGCCGTTGCTGATGCCAAGGACGCTCGCTCTGCGATGAGAGCTGCGAAGGAGGAGCTGCGTCAGGCCGGATAGATTGCGGCTAGAAAGCCCTTTATGCCGCGGAGGAAGTTTTGCGATCCGAAGTTTGCTCCGTTGGACCGGATGTGGAGTGCGGAGGACACCTATCTGGATTTGGCAGTGAGTGCTGCTGATGCGACCGAATACTTTCGAGATTAAGAAGATCGCGGGGTGGAAAGGCTTTTCTGGTCGCAATTCCAGAATCCAGAGCGTCCACTGGCAGTGGACGATCGTCTGGCTCAATGGGCTGAACTGAATAGATTGTCCGGACTCTCCATGAAGTACATCCTGGGTCATCTGTGGCCGGGGAGATCGGAGCCGAAGAGTTATTTCAGCTTGGTGCAGCAATTCCTTGACGCGGTGCCATGTATCAATGCGATGAAGAAGTCAGCATGCATAGAGGGCGCACGGATGGCTCTTGCCCGTGTCAAGACATACTGGGCAGAGATGGAGACCACGTTGTTGCATCCCGAGATTCGGACAAAAGCTGAGTACCCTCCGAGCACTATTTTCATGAAGTCCTTGAAGGCGCTCGTGTAATAGAGACGCAATGCTCGAAGGATGCTATGTTCTGATAGCATATGTAATTATAAAGCAATATTTTGATGAATTGTAGTAGCCTTTTATACTTGTGCCTTTAAGTATTTGGAACACCTCCTGTGCGGCCGTTTTTAAGATATATATACAAAATCTGAAAGATTGCAGTCGTTGGCTTCAGCCCCCACGCACATAGTGCGGGGGTGCTCGCAGAAGGCGCATTTTCACACTTAATCCAACGTCTTGGTCCTACAAAGGAGGTGATAGCGCAGCGAGCTAGGCAACCAGACTAATGCTTTAACACTTTCACTTAGCCATAGGAGCTTGACAAGGGGACTATTTAGGTAGCCCCTGGTGGCGACTGCGCTCGCCCGAATTCGGGGCGCGTATGTGCCTGGCCGGGAAACGACCCTTCGTTGATGCGGAGGAATCCTACAGATTCCGGAGAGTCATCGAGTGGTTGACCAGTCTCATGCCATATCACGACAGTCGGTTTTCGGCTTTCTCTACTGAGGTGCTCGCCTAGCCGAACCAGGGCACAATCACAGTAGTTCTCCTGGTGCCGCCTTAGCCGATAGAGCGGAACGTAAGGCGGCCGAACACTGGAGCCGGGCAACCCAACATTTGACCAAAATCATGACTCGGAGCTGATGCATATAAGGCCAAACTCGCGACGCCGAACACTCCCTAAGGTATTCGGTCTTTATGAGAGCGGGCGAGGTAACGCTCTGAGGTATAAGCCCCTAGTGTCCAGGTACGCGCAAGAATTCTGACGTGGCCACATGCCAAGACGCCAGCCTCCTCCTTGGTCATAGAACCAGGGGATGTGTATCAACAAGAGACAGTAAAAAAGGTTTACGCAGGGTCTTAATCTGAAAATAATCCTTGGAACGGGTCCCTACTGCATGTCTGCGCCTGTGTCTCCATTGTTCTGTATCCTGGACGGGCGCAGCACGACGTTCATCTGTAAAAAGAGAGCAACTAAGTTGAAAAAGGGGCGTGCCGAACAAAAGTTACATGAAATAAACAAAGTGTAAAGTAAAATATGAAAAATTGAGCTTTATTGTCTCTTATTTTATACGTGTGAAGCCCCTAGTGCAGGGGGATATGGCCACTAAGCCTTTATCAATGATACTTTTGTGCCGGACTCGTCTATCCGTGTCCGTGGTCTTAATGACCTGTTCCGATGTTCTGGCTGGTGAAGCCAGTGTATTGTGGGGTTGTTAAAGCAGCCGCACAATCCTCTGCTTGGGGGAGGTGTTCTCACTGCTTCCCCTTTAAGGAGATGATGCCGTGTGGACCGGGCATCTTAAGCGTAAGAGATGCATTATGCGGTATTGCGTTAAAGCAGGCGAAAGCTTCGCGTCCCAGTAGTGCTTGATAGCGACTTGAGAATGGGACGATGTGGAAAGTCAGCTTTTCGCGACGGAAGTTATCGGCAGAGCTGAAAATAACCTTGAGCCGGAGAAAACCCATGCAATGGGTGTCCGGACCTGGCGTTACTCCTTGAAAGGAGGTTTTGCTGTGGCGAATTCTTTTTGGGTCGATCCCCATGTGGCGGATTGAGTCCTGATATATTAGGTTGAGTCCGCTGCCACCGTCCATAAGGACATTTGAAAACTAGAGTCCGCCAATTATTGGATCAAGTACCAGGGCAGTCCAGCCTGGGTTCCTGACACTTCTAGAATAATCCAGATGATCGAAGATGATTGGTTTTGACAACCAGTGGCGGGATTCCTTTGGGATAGGCCGTGGGGCGCGTACCTTTATGGGCGCCGCATGTTTTGTTATGTGGAGTAAGTTTACTGTTTTTACTTCTTGTGGGAAATTCTTTTGTTTCCTGGTACTCTGCTTTTGGGGTTCGTCCTCGTCTTCGCTTGGTGTGTCGAGCCCCTTGTGTTCGGCGTTGAGTCTGCCGGATTGTTTGAAAACCCAACAATCTCTGTGGGTATGGTTAGCAGGCTTTCCGGGAGTGCTATGTATTTGACATATCCTATCCAAGATTTTTTTTAGGTTGGATAGGTCGTCCCTGTTATCTTGGAGGAGCGGCTTTTTCTGATTCTGTCGTGAGCTTTTGAATCCGGCGTTGACTGTCGTGCTCTTTGGACTTTTTTCCTTAGTCCGTCGACGGTCCTTATTGCGTCGCGGTTTTCCATTTCCATCCCTAGTTTCGGATGTACTTGGGTCACTGGTGCTGCATCTTGCCAACCAGCTGTCCTCTCCTGCGCAAAAGCGGGTCATGAGGCTTGTTAGTGCGGCCATTGTTCTTGGCTTTTCTTGGCCGAGGTGTCTGGCGAGCCATTCGTCTCGGACATTATGCCTGAAAGCCGCTAAGGCTTCAGCGTTCGGACAGTCGACTATCTGATTCTTTTTAGTAAGAAATCTATTCCAGAATTGCCGAGCTGACTCTCCGGGCTGTTGAGTTATGTGACTAAGATCGTCTGCATCCGGAGGGCGGACATAGGTCCCTTGAAAATTTGCTCGGAAAGCGTCCTCGAGCTCTTCCCAACTTCCGATTGTGTTTTCAGGAAGGCTTTTGAGCCAATGCCGGGCTGGCCCTTTAAGCTTGAGGGGTAAGTATTTTATGGCGTGGAGGTCATCTCCTCTAGCCATATGTATGTGGAGGATATAATCCTCGATCCAGACTCCAGGGTCTGTTGTTCCATCATATGCCTCTATGTTTACGGGTTTGAATCCCGCTGGAAATTCATAATCCAGGACCTCATCGGTGAAACATAGGGGGTGTGCGGCACCCCTGTATTTGGGTGTGCCGGATTCTGATAATGGCTTTACTGCATTGCTTACGGGAGCTTGCTTTCTTGGCCCGTAAATGGACCTGGCTGGGCCATGATGCGAATCCTTAAGTGGGTCGCATGCCGGCTTAAGTGCGGCGCTGCTTGCCACTTTATGCTGGCCATGGGGTCGTCTATCCAACCGTGTGGCTCTCTCACTTTTGGAATGCGAGGGCCCTAAGGCCTCCTCGTCGAATTCAGGCAGTAGCTTTCTCTTCGGATAGCTTTTAGTGCGGCGGCTATCGCCGTATTAGTCTGCGGTATTGATTACTTTACTCCATCTGATCCTGAGTGCATCTTCCGCAGTTTTTAGCTTCTGCTTCTGCTTTTTCAGGCTGCGTGCGGTTGCAACGAGCCGTTTGTGGAGGTTCTTCTGCTTCGTGGGCTTGTCCGGCATAGGGTCGTCTGGAATGCCATTTTCGCCGGGGGAGGGATGTTTGATTTCTCTATCCGGGTTGTCCTGTTGGGACGGTTGCTCTAAGGCATGCTCGTCGTCTACCGGCTCATCCTGCTCTATGGCCGGGTCTTTATCGAGGCAGGGCTTGGGTCGGCGTTTACGCCGATGCTTTGATTGTTTTTCGAGAGATCGATCCCTCTTTCCATCCCCGTTTTCCTTGTTGTTGCTTCCTTTAGGGGTATCCACCATGTACACATCATGAGATGAGGTGGCTGTCCAATGCCCTATAGGTGTTGGTTCGTGGTTGTCTCCTGCATCGTCGTCCATACCATCGATGTCTTCAGAGTCGAAGTCGAGCATGTCGGTTAAGTCGTCGACAGTGGCTACGAAGTGGGTGGTGGGTGGGTTTTGAATTTCTTCATCATCTGAATCCCATCCTTGCTAACCGTAGTCCGGCCAAGGCTCTCCTGATAAAGAGAGAGACTTTAGCGAATTCAGGATGTCGCCGAAGGGCGAGTGCTGAAAGATGTCTGCGGCGGTGAACTCCATTATCGGCGCCCAATCGGATTCGATCGGCAGGGGCGCGGGGGGCTCGGAGTTCGGAAAGGAATCCGGCTCCTCGGAGTCACGGACCATGCGGAGTGCGGGGCTGGAGTTCGGCTCGATCGCCTCTGAGATCGCAGCCCCTGAGGCAGCGTCCAACCGCTGATCCTCGATCGGTGCAGTAGGCTCCGAATCAATGGTCGAAACCGATGCGTGTGCGGCCTCCAAGGTGCTGTTCGGCGGCAGAGCTATATCATGCCCATCGAGACAGTGCGGCGCGCTTGGCTGTGGCTCGAATCCGTCGAAGATCAAGTCCCCGTGGGTGTCAGCCGTGTAGTTTAGGCTTCCAAACCTGACCTGATGGCCAGGGGCATAGCTTTCGATCTGCTCAAGGTGGCCAAGCGACTTGGCCCGCAGTGCGAAGCCGCCGAAGACGAAGATCTGTCCGAGGAGAAAAGTCTCACCCTGGACTGCATCATTGTTGATGATCGAAGGAGCCATCGGGCCTAAAAGCGACGACACAGAGGAACTCTCGATGAAAGCACCAATGTTGGTGTCAAAACCGGCGGATCTTGGGTAGGGGGTCCCGAACTGTGCGTCTAGGCCAGATGGTAACAGGAGGCAAGGAACACGATGTTTTACCCAGGTTCGGGCCCTCTTGATGGAGGTAAAACCCTACATCCTGCTTGATTAATATTGATGATATGGGTAGTACAAGAGTAGATCTACCACGAGATCAAGGAGGCTAAACCCTAAAAGCTAGCCTATGGTATGATTGTTGTATGATGAAGTTGTCCTACGGACTAAAACCCTCCGGTTTATATAGACACCGGAGAGGGTTAGGGTTACACAAAGTCGGTTACAATGGTAGGAGATCTTGAATATCCGCATCGCCAAGCTTGCCTTCCACGCCAAGGAAAGTCCCATCCGGACACGGGACAAAGTCTTCAATCTTGTATCTTCATAGTCCTGGAGTCCGGCTGAAGGTATAGTCCGGCTACCCGAACACCCCCTATCCAGGACTCCCTCACCTCTCATGAGCAACTCATTTTTGTGCAAAATTATCAACCGACAAGCTCCTGGACTACAGAAAATCTCCTTTGTCCTCACTAATAACACCACAACACTTACTTTAGCTCGACGCCTGGTTGGCTGGTTACACCATACCCCCTTGCAGTCGCCCTTCCCCGATCTGTACCACACTCCACCAAACAACTATTGGGTTCTACGCTAGGTGCATCGGCTGCAAAAAAAAATCCTGCGCGTAGAACAGCCAAGAACATGCTACAGCAATGGATCACGAATCGTAACCACTAGACGCACAGTGCCGTCCAGCGAAAGTAGAGTTGGGGCTGCACGTCCAGAGTCGTCTCTTCCTCGTCCGATCTCCCTTGAGCAGCCGGTTGCCGGATCCCACGTACAAGTTCGCCGGAGCGGCGCAAGTGCACCGCCTCTAACTGTATCTGCACGTGCAGGAGGAACACCGTGTGGCAGACAGCTAGGTCCGGTCACATAGTCTGCGTCGAGTGGAGGTGGCTACTTGCAACACATGCAAAGCCCTAGTGATGGCACCGAAGTGATCAACCGAATGAGTGTGCCGCACATCCATTATATATAGGCATCTGTCATGGGCTCGACACTTGGGCCTCGCACGGATCCTAAACCCCCCAAAGTTTGTTTGGACTGGATCCAAGTCCGAATAGGATCACACTAACTCATGGAATCGGATCCGACCTCACAGGTTCCTTCCCTTAAGTGCACGACCCCTTAGGTTCAAGTCAGCTTGGACGCAGGTCGGATCACCTCCAACCTGCTCAACTGGTAGCGGTCACTAGCAAGGCGTGCTGACCACCAAGTAGACAATGAAGCCAGTTGGCGAACATGTACAACATGTCACCCTTATGTTTCCTTTTCCACACGATATATGTTGTCGGTCTCAAGGCGAGTTTGTCATCCTCGTGCTAGCCTGGCCTCTTTCTCGTTCCAATGATGTCGACCACAAACCCGATTATCCATAATCCTTGTCGCACGGACATGCTTATCTTGGTCGGATCACACGAGGGGCATAGAGCATATATCTCTCCTGATCGGAGGGGCAAATCCCATCTCGCTCGACCATGTCTCGCAGTATGGGTCTGGACAAGCCTCAAACCTACCTTTGTAACTACCCAGTTATAGAGTAGCGTTTGGTCGGCCCAAAGCATGTCTGTCACCATCCTGACTACATGCGCCAGCTCAGGTCTTAGGACATAGAATGTATGTTGTACTAGAGACTCACAGAAGATGTATCACATTGTCTCATAGTCGGGTCTATCCGACTTGGACCCAACTACGTTGAATCCGACCAGACCCTTCTGAGTCCATATTATACGGCTAGCATCCAATGCTCCAAGGCCAATGCGACAGAGTCATCGACCATGTTATATGTTATTCTAGACAGTTGCGCGTCCACACAGCCCTTTCGACTAGGGACCTTTTAGGACAGACATCATACAATGCATAGTCCCACAAACAAATCACGTACTTGCTGATATACATCATTGATAATGTCCAAGGACTATCTTTATTCATAAACACATAGGAAATATCATCATACATGATTGCCTCTAGGGCATATCTCCACAACAACATGTCAAGGTAGCCTCAATTTTTTGTGTCGTTGTAGAATTTAACTTGTGGAATCACCTAACCTCGTTTGTCTCACAAGAATTAGTTTCTCCGTTGTCTTTGTTGCACGACTTCATGTCGCCGACCGAACCCAACGAATGGTTCCTCAATGGGGGGATGCTTCTCCTCCCAAGGCACCTAAGATTTACTCATGCTCAAAGACGCTGATGACCTACAATAGTTCTAAACAAGCTCAAGATCTTGGTTTGGCTAGTCTTTCATCAACGCCTAAATTGTCGGCCAACCTCCAACGAAGCATATCTCCACCACCTATGCCCCCTCGGTGTGACCATGATAGTGAAGATAGCAACCACCTATTTCTACACCCCCCTCGCGCTCTTCGACTAGATTGGATAAAAACTTGACATTCTTTAACTCGACAGGATTGATGACATATGGGATTGTGCTCTTCCCACAGGCCTTGACCTCATGTGTGTAATTCGTCCTCCCACTCATACTTAGGAAGATTTGGGATACCAGGAATGCAAAAGGCTTCATAGGACAACACACCCACTCCACCAACTATCTCAAAGTGTAGTTATGCCTTTAACCATATGTTGGAGATTTTAGACCTATTTCTTTAACCAATGTGGGACTGAAATTCCTCACTAAGATGGCTGCTAACAAGTTTCAGGATGAGATTTTGAAATGCATCCATAAAAACTTGTATGGCTTTATCAAAACCAGAACCATACATGATTGTCTGGCTTGGAACTTTGAATATATTCACCAGTTCAATCAATCCAAAAGGCCTTGTGAGAAGGCTCTCGATTCAATCCAACATGAGGCAATAATTAGGATTATGTAGGCTAAAGGTTTGAATGCAAAATGGATTTGGTGGGTTAAGGAACTGCTGATGGGGGTACCTGGAAGGCACTTCAAATGCAAGAGTGAAGTAAACAAAGGGTGATCCTTTGTCTCCATTTTATTTGTTTTGGCAACAGATCTACTACAATCAATGGTCAGTGAAATGCTTCTGCAAGGAACCCTCGGTTTGCCAATCCCCAATCATGATCCAAAATTTTCAATTGTACAATATACTGATGACCCCCTGTTAGTGTTGCCTGAGCAGGATCTCAACTCATTTTTCTCTAAAAAAGACTTTGCTATCTTTCTCCAAGGCAACTGGTCTGGACATAAACTTCCATAAATCCTCAATGATCCCAATCAATGTGAATGATGTTGAGGCCTCTTCTCTTATTGCATGTTTTGGATGTCAACTGGGTGTCATGCCCCTCACTTTTTTGGGCCTCCCTGCAGGAACCACAAGGCCTAAAATTCTTGATCTAATGCCACTTGTGGACTGCATGGAAAGGAGACTCACTGCTAGCTCTTGGTTCTTGCCTTAAGGAGGTAGACTACAGTTAGTTAATTATGTGATTTCTTCAACGCCAATCTATTTCCTTTGCAGCCTGTCCATTCCTACTGGAATCCTCAAGCAGCTTGAAAGGATACAAAGGCAGTGCCTCTGGAGGAAATATGGAAAAGAGAAGGGTCACTCTTTGGCAGCCCGGTCTCTGTTTGTAGATGCAAGCACAAGGGAGGTCTTGGAATTTTAAACCCGGGTCTACAAAATGATGCTCTTCTCATGAAGCACCTTAATAAGTTATACAACAAAGCAGATGTTCCATGGGTCCACTTAATATGGAATACATGTTGGGGAACGCGGTAATTTCAAAAAAATTCATACGCACATGCAAGATCTATCTAGGTAAGCGTTATGACAACGCGGTTGATGTAGTCGAACGTCTTCACGATCCGACCGATCCCAGCACCGAAGGTACGGCACCTCCGCGATCTGCACACGTTCAGCTCAGTGACGTCCTGCTACCTCTTGAGCACTGCGTTGGTTTTCCCCGAAGAGGAAGGGATGATGCAGCAAAGTAGCGTAAGTATTTCCCTCGGTTTTTGAGAACCAAGGTATCGATCCAGTAGGAGGCTACGCGTGAGTCCCTCGTACCTGCACAAAGCAAATAGCTCCTCACAACCAACGCGATAAGGGGTTGTCAATCCCTTCACGGTCACTTATGAGAGTCAGATCTGATAGATATGATAAGATAATATTTTTGGTATTTTTGTGAAAAAGATGCAAAGTAAAGTAAAAGCAAAGGAAATAAGCAAAGGAAATAACTATTTATTGGAAGATTAATATGATGAACATATACCCGGGGGCCATAGGTTTCACTAGTGGCTTCTCTCAAGAGCATAGGTATTTTACGGTGGGTGAACGAATTACTGTTGAGCAATTGACAGAATTGAGCATAGTTATGAGTATATCTAGGTATGATCATGTATATAGGCATCACGTCCGAGACAAGTAGACCGACTCCTGCCTGCATCTACTACTATTACTCCACTCATCGACCTCTATCCAGCATGCATCTAGAGTATTAAGTTCATGAAAACAGAGTAACGCCTTAAGCAAGATGACATGATGTAGAGGGATAAACTCATGCAATATGATGAAAACCCCACCTTGTTATCCTTGATGGCAACAATACAATACGTGCCTTGCTGCCCCTACTGTCATTGGGAAAGGACACCGCAAGATTGAACCCAAAGCTAAGCACTTCTCCCATTGCAAGAAAGATCAATCTAGTAGGCCAAACCAAACTGATAATTCGAAGAGACTTGCAAAGATAACCAATCATACATAAAAGAATTCAGAGGAGGTTCAAATATTGTTCATAGATAATATTGATCATAAACCCACAATTCATCGGTCTCAACAAACAAACCGTAAAAATAAGATTACATCGAATAGATCTCCACAATAGAGGGGGAGAACATTGTATTGAGATCCAAAAAGAGAGAAGAAGCCATCTAGCTATTAACTATGGACCCGAAGGTCTGAGGTAAACTACTCACACTTCATCGGAGAGGCTATGTTGTTGATGTAGAAGCCCTCCGTGATGGATGCCCCCTCCGGCAGAGCTTCGGAACAGGCCCCAAGATGGGATCTCGTGGATACAGAAAGTTGCGGCGGTGGAATTAGGGTTTTGGCTCCGTATCTGATCGTTTGGGGGTATGTAGGTATATATAGGAGGAAGGAGTACGTCGATGGAGCAAAAGGGGGCCCATGAGGGTGGAGGGTGCGCCTGGGGGGTAGGCGCGCCCCCTACCTCGTGGCCTCCTCCTTTCTTTCTTGGCGTAGGGTCCAAGTCTCCTGGATCATGTTCGGTGAGAAAATCACGTTCCCGAAGGTTTCATTCCGTTTGATATTCCTTTTCTTCGAAATCCTAAAATAGGCAAAAAATAGCAATTCTGGGCTGGGCCTCCGGTTAATAGGTTAGTCCCAAAAATAATTAAAAGTGGATAATAAAGCCCAATAATGTCCAAAACAGTATATAATATAGCATGGAGCAATCAAAAATTATAGATACGTTGGAGACGTCTCACGTCCCACGAACTCTAGATCCAGCTGAGGTCGAGGGAGAGTTTTGTCAGCACGACGACGTGATGACGGTGATGATGAAGCTACCGGAACAGGGCTTCGCCTAAGCACCGCAACGATAATGACCGAGGTGGATTATGGTGGAGGAGCGCACCGCACACGGCTAAGACAATTGTCAACTCGAGTGTCTATGGGGTGCTCCCCTCCTCCATATATAAAGGAGTGGAGGAGTGGGAGGGGCCGGCCCTCTATGGCGCGCCCAAGGGAGTCCTACTCCCGGCGGGGGTAGGATTCCCCCCCTTCCCTAGTTGGATTAGGAGATGAAGGAAGGGGGGAGAGGGGGAAAGGAAAGGGGGGCGGCCCCACCCAATTCGGATTGGGCTTGGGGGGGCACCCCCTCCTAGGCACCCTTCTCCTCTATCCCACTATGGCCCAATAAGGCACATATACTTCCCGGGGGGGGGGGTTCCGGTAACCTCCCGGTACTCCGGTATATGCCCGAACTCACCCGGAACCATTCCCATGTCCAAACATAGTCATCCAATATATCGATCTTTATGTGTCGACCATTTCGAGACTCCCCATCATGTCCGTGATCATGTACGGGACTCCGAACAACCTTCGGTACATCAAAACACATAAACTCATAATACCGATCGTCACCGAACGTTAAGCGTGCGGACCCTACGGGTTCGAGAACTATGTAGACACGACTGAGACTCATCTCTGGTCAATAACCAATAGCGGAACCTAGATGCTCATATTGGTTCCTACATATTCTACGAAGATCTTTATCGGTCAAACCGCATAATATCATACGTTGTTCCCTTTGTAATCGGTATGTTACTTGCCCGAGATTCGATCGTTGGTATCATCATACCTAGTTCAATATCATTACTGGCAAGTCTCTTTACTTGTTCCATAATGCTACATCTCATAACTAACTCATTAGTTACATTGCTTGCAAGGCTTATAGTGATGTGCATTACCGAGAGGGCCCAGAGATACCTCTCCGACAATCGGAGTGACAAATCCTAGTCTCGATCTATGCCAACTCAACAAACACCATTGGAGACACCTATAGAGAATCTTTATAGTCACCCAGTTACGTTGTGACATTTGATAGCACACTAAGTGTTGCTCCGGTATTGGGGAGTTGCATAATCTCTGATAACCCACAAGTATAGGGGATCGCAACAGTTTTCGAGGGTAGAGTATTCAACCCAAATTTGTTGATTCGACACAAGGGGAGCCAAAGAATATTCTCAAGTATTAGCAGCTGAGTTGTCAATTCAACCACACCTGGAAACTTAGTATCTGCAGCAAAGTGTTTAGTAGCAAAGTAATATGATAGTGGTGGTAACGGTAACAAAGTAAAGACAGCAAAAGTAATGTTTTTGGTATTTTTGTAGTGATTGTAACAGTAGCAACGGAAAAGTAAATAAGCGTAAACCAGTATATGGAAAACTCGTAGGCACCGGATCAATGATGGATAATTATGTCGGATGTGGTTCATCATGTAACAGTCATAACATAGGGTGACACAGAACTAGCTCCAGTTCATCAATATAATGTAAGCATGTATTCCGTAAATAGTCATACGTGCTTATGGAAAAGAACTTGCATGACATCTTTTGTCCTACCCTCCCGTGGCAGCGGGGTCCTATTGGAAACTAAGGGATATTAAGGCCTCCTTTTAATAGAGAACCGGAACAAAGCATTAACACATAGTGAATACATGAACTCCTCAAACTATGGTCATCACCGGGAGTGGTCCCGATTATTGTCACTTCGGGGTTGCCGGATCATAACACATAGTAGGTGACTATAGACTTGCAAGATAGGATCTAGAACTCACATATATTCATGAAAACATAATAGGTTCAGATCTGAAATCATGGCACTCGGGCCCTAGTGACAAGCATTAAGCATAGCAAAGTCATATCAACATCAATCTCAGAACATAGTGGATACTAGGGATCAAACCCTAACAAAACTAACTCGATTACATGATAAATCTCATCCAACCCATCACCGTCCAGCAAGCCTACGATGCAATTACTCACGCACGGCGGTGAGCATCATGAAATTGGTGATGGAGGATGGTTGATGATAACGACGGCGACGAATCCCCCTCTTCGGAGCCCCGAACGGACTCCAGATCAGCCCTCCCGAGAGAGATTAGGGCTTGGCGGCGGCTCCATATCGTAAAACGCGATGAAACTTTCTCTCTGATTTTTTCTCCTCGAAAGCCAATATATGGAGTTGGAGTTGGCATCGGAGGGCCACCAAGGGGCCCACGAGGTAGGGGGGCGCGCCTAGGGGGGAGGGGCACGCCCCCACCCTCGTGGACATGGTGTGGGCCCCCTGGTCTTCATCTTTGGTGAGGATTTTTTATTATTTATTCTAAGATATTCCGTGGAGTTTCAGGTCATTCCGAGAACTTTTGTTTTCTGCACATAAAACAACACCATGGCAATTCTGCTGAAAACAGCGTCAGTCTGGGTTAGTTCCATTCAAATCATACAAGTTAGAGTCCAAAACAAGGGCAAAAGTGTTTGGAAAAGTAGATACGACGGAGACGTATCAACTCCCCCAAGCTTAAACCCTTGCTTGTCCTCAAGCAATTCAGTTGACAAACTGAAAGAGAAAAAGAAAAACTTTTACAAACTCTGTTTGCTCTTGTTGTTATAAACATGAAAAGCCAGCATTCAAGTTTCATCAATTATTATGAACTAACCATACTAACAATAACACGTAGGTCTCACAATTACTCATATCAATAGCATAATCAGCTAGCGAGCCATAATAATAAAACTTGGATGACAACACTTTCTCAAAATAATCATAACATGATATAACAAAATGGTATCTCGCTAGCCCTTTCTGAGACCGCAAAACATAAATGCAGAGCACCTTTAAAGATCAAGGACTGACTAAACATTGTAATTCATGGTAAAAGAGATCCAGTCAAGTCATACCCAATATAAACCAATCATAATGAATGCAAACGACAGTGTGCTCTCCAGCGGGTGCTTTTTAATAAGAAGGGTGATGACTCAACATAAAAGTAAATAGATAGGCCCTTCGCAGAGGGAAGCAGGGATTTGTAGAGGTGCCAGAGCTCGATTTTTGAAATAGAGATAAATAATATTTTGAGCGACATACTTTCACTGTCAACGCAACAACTATGAGATGGCTGTATCTTCCATACTACATGCATTATAGGCAGTTCCCAAACAGAATGGTAAAGGTTTATACTCCCCCTCCTCCACAAGCATCAATCCATGGCTTGCTCGAAACAACGAGTGCCTGCAACATTCAACGGGTCCCAGGGGGAGTTTTGTTTAATTATTTTGATTTGCTTTGATCTTTTTGGATCATGGGACTGGGCATCCCGGTTACCGGCCCTTTCTCATGAATGAGGAGCGGAGTCCACTCCTCTTGAGAATAACCCACCTAGCATGGAAGATATAGGCAGCCATAGTTGCACATGAGCTGCTCGAGCATACAAAACAGAATTTCATTGGAAGGTTTGGAGTTTGGCACATACAAATTTATTTGGAACGGCAGGTAGATACCGCATATAGGAAGGTATAGTGGACTCATATGGAACAACTTTGGGGTTCAAGGAGTTTGGATGCACAAGCAGTATTCCCGCTTAGTACAGGTGAAGGCTAGCAAAAGACTAGGAAGCGACCAATTGAGAGAGTGACAACAGTCGTAAACATGCATTAAAATTAATTCACACCGAATATAAGCATGAGTAGGATATAATCCACCATGAACATAAATATCATGAAGGCTATGTTGATTTGATTCAACTACATGCGTGAACATGTGCCAAGTCGAGTCACTCAATTCATTTAAAGGAGGATACCATCCTATCATACCACATCATAATCGTCTCAATAGCATGTTGGCACGCAAGGTTAACCATTATAACTCATAGCTAATCAAGCATGGCACAAGCAACTATAATCTCTAAATGTCATTGCAAATATGTTTACTTCATAATAGCTGAATCAGGAACGATGAATCATCATATTTACAAAAACAAGAGAGGTCGAGTTCATACCAGCTTTTCTCATCCCAATGAGTCCATCATATATCATCATTATTGCCTTTCACTTGCACGACCGAACGGTGTGTATAATAATAAGAGTGCACGAGCATTGGACTAAGCTGGAATCTGCAAGCATTCAACTCAAGAGAGAAGACAAGTAATATGGGCTCTAAGTTAAATAAACAATCTTGCATATAAGAGCCACTAAGCATTTTCAATATAGTCTTCTCGACCCCCAAAGAAAGGAAAAGAAAAATAAAAACTATTTACACGGGAAAGCTCCCAACAAGCAAAACAAGGACGGGAAATATTTTTGGGTTTTCTTTTTAATTCTACTACAAGCATGGAAAGTAGACTAACACTAATTTTTTTGTTTTTCTTAAGGTTTATTAAACACACAAGAAGAAAGCAGGAAAAAGGAAAATAAACTAGCATGGATATTACAATGAAAGAGTATGAGCACCGACATCTAGCAATGAGTGTGTGTGAACATGAATGTAATGTTGGTGGGAAATACGTACTCCCCCAAGCTTAGGCTTTTGGCCTAAGTTGGTCTATTGCTAGGGATAACCTGGCTGATATCTGTAGGTGAAGCTGGGGTCGTACTGCGATGAAGAATAGTTGGGATCATAATGTGATGAAGAGGACTCTGACTGCCACTGGCTGGCAACCGCCTCAGGATCCCAAGAATAAACAGACATTCGTGGAGGCTCCGGTTCCGAGGCTGGTGCAGGATTCCGATAGGCTTGAACAGCTGCCCACGGAACAATGTAAGTACCTGCAGACAAGTTAAACAAAGAGGGAGCAGGCAAAGTAATAGTCTCAGGGTGATGTTTATCAAAGTACAATTTATATTTAAGCGCCCTTTCGCGATTCTTAACAAGAAAATCATGCGCTACCATACTCTTATAATCTAAATAAGCACGGGGCAACGCTGTTTCTTCTTTCTCCTCATGCCTAATAGGTATTTCAAAATGTTCAGCTAGGCGTGAAGCATAAATGCCTCCAAAGATGGGGCCCTTAGTACGGTTCATACTCAACCGTCTAGCAAAAATTCCACCCATACTAACAGAGTTATTGCGGTATAAACCATGGAGCAAAATAATAATATCAGGAATACTAAGGTTCCCACAGTTCCCGCGACCAATCAAGCAGCGACTAGCAAATAAGGCAAAGTAGCGTAAAACAGGGAAATGTATG
Source organism: Triticum urartu (assembly GCF_056163025.1). Lineage (NCBI taxonomy): Eukaryota > Viridiplantae > Streptophyta > Magnoliopsida > Poales > Poaceae > Triticum > Triticum urartu. The sequence continues at coordinate 658,178,921 of NC_141874.1, forward strand.
CTAGTAATTCTTGCATCAGAAACCTTCCTGGTTTCTCCCACAGTGATAGTGTTAATATAAGCTTCCACTTCATTATGGTGTGGTTCATCTAAAGAACCCTCGAAAGGTATTTTGCAAACCTCGCAAAATGCAGCTAATGTCATCTCCCTAGCAACATCATATAAATGGAACTCTACTGTTGGAGGTGATTTCTTAGGGAAAAAGTAGAAGTTCTGCACAAAAGTATTTGTGAGTAAGAGATACTGATGACGTTGGTCGCGGAGGAAGTTGGTGAGGCCGGCGTTCTCAATCAATAGATAGAAATCTTCATAAATCCAGGCACTCCTCAAGAAGTCATCGGAAGGCCATTCACACGGCCGGACCTCCGCGATACGAGGCAGATTAAATTTGGGCTTCTGTTCTTCTTCCTTTTGTTTCTCCTTAGAAGTTCGGCTCGACGAGCCCCTCAAAAGTCTCTTCATTAATTCTGAAACAATCTAAAATTTTTAGTAACTTCAAACAAAGTGAACCAACTTCAATAAGATTGATAGCAACTACTCATACAAGTGCCTAGAGCATATATCAAGCATTAGAACTACTTGGAACCATATATATTTGACATGCAAGCTCAAGAACATGGTCACCTATGCAGCACAAATTTGCAATGAATAAAGCACTAGAATAAAAACTAATTGGACCAATGGAGGAGTCACATACCAAGGAACAATCTCCCCAAGCAGTTTTGCGAGAGGTGCTTTGAGCAAGGAGATCGAAAATCGCAGCAAAAGTTGCTGGAACACGAGCTTGAGTTGGTTTTTCGGGTTTGTGCAAGACAGAGGAAGAAGATGGGTGCAGGAATAAGTGGAGGAGGGCCATCGTGGGCCCACGAGGCAGGGAGGTGCGCCCAGGGGGGTAGGGCGCGCCCTCCACCCTCGTGACCAGGTGGCAGCTCCCCCCGCGGTAATTTTTGCACTAAAAATCCTTAAATATTCCTAAAAAAATCATATTAAATTGGCATGGCATTCTGAGGACTTTTATTTTCGGGATATTTTTATATTGCACGGATAAGTCAGGAAACAGACAGAAAAATACTATTTTACTTTATTTCTACTAAAGAACAGAAAATATAAAGAGGGTACAGAACGTTGTGCTTCTAGTTTCATCCATCTCATGCTCATCAAAAAGAATCCACTAACAAGGTTGATCAAGTCTTGTTAACAAACTCATTCCGATAATCATGGAACCGGAGAAATTTCGAATAACACTATGTTACCTCAGCGGGGATATGGACATCCCCAACAATAAGTATATCATATTTCTTTTTGACAGTAGGAAGAGGAAATTCAAAACCTCCAAATATAATCAATGGAATTTTTCCAATAGAGTTGACACTATAAACTTGAGGTTGTTTCCTCGGAAAGTGCACCGTATGCTCATTACCATTAACATGAAAAGTGACATTGCCTTTGTTGCAATCAATAACAGCCCCTGCAGTATTAAGGAAAGGTCTTCCAAGAATAATAGACATACTATCATCCTCGGGAATATCAAGAATAACAAAGTCCGTTAAAATAGTAACATTTGAGACCACAACAGGTACATCCTCACAAATACCGACAGGTATAGCAGTTGATTTATCAGCCATTTGCAAAGATATTTCAGTAGGTGTCAACTTATTCAAGTCAAGTCTACGATATAAAGAGAGAGGCATAACACTAACACCGGCTCCAAGATCACATAAAGCAGTTTTAACATAATTTCTTTTAATGGAGCATGGTATAGTAGGTACTCCTGGATCTCCAAGTTTCTTTGGTATTCCACCCTTAAAAGTGTAATTAGCAAGCATGGTGGAAATTTCAGCCTCCGGTATCTTTCTTTTATTAGTAATGATATCCTTCATATACTTAGCATAAGGATTTGTTTTGAGCGCATCAGTCAATCGCATACGCAAAAAGATAGGTCTAATCATTTCAGCAAAGTGCTCAAAATCCTCATCATCCTTTTTCTTGGATGGTTTCGGAGGAAAAGGCATGGGTTTTTGAACCCATGGTTCTCTTTCTTTACCATGTTTCCTAGCAACGAAGTCTCTTTTATCATAACGTTGATTCTTTGATTGTGGGTTATCAAGATCAACAGCAGGTTCAACTTCTACATCATTATCATTACTAGGTTGAGCATCATCATGAACATCATCATTAACATTTTCACTAGGTTCATGTTCATTACCAGATTGTGTTTCAGCATCAGACATAGAGATATCATTTGGATTATCACGTGGTTCAGCAATAGGTTCACTAGAAGTTTGCACAGTTCTATCATTTTTATTTTTCTTCCTTTTAGAAGAGCTAGGTGCATCAATATCATTTCTTTGAGAATCTTGCTCGATTCTCTTAGGGTGGCCTTCAGGATACAAAGGTTCCTGGGTCATTCTACCAGTTCTAGTAGCCACTCTAACAGCATAATCATTTTTCTTACTATTCATTTCATCAAGCATTTCTTTCTGAGCTTTAAGTACTTGTTCTACTTGAGTGGTAACCATAGAAGCATGTTTGCTAACAAGTTTAAGTTCACCTCTAATATTATCCATATAATCACTCAAGCGTTTAATCATAAATGTATTCTGCTTTAATAGTCTACCAAAATAAGCATTAAAGTCATCTTGCTTAAACATAAAGTCATCAAACTCATCCAAGCACTGACTAGCAATTTTAGTAGGAGGGACTTCAACTTTATCATATCTATAGAGAGAATTTACCTTTACTACCTGTGTCGGGATATCGGGAGGTTCTTCAGTAAATAAGTAATTGAGATCATATACTTCTCCAAGAGGCGGTAAATTAAGACCATGTATTTCTTCAATAGGAGGTAAATTCTTAACATCTTCAGCTTTAATACCTTTTTCTTTCATAGATTTCTTTGCCTCTTGCATATCTTCAGGACTGAGAAATAGAACACCTCTCTTCTTCGGAGTTGGTTTAGGAATAGGCTCAGTAATTGGCTCAGGAGCTGGCTCAGGAGCTGGCTCAGGAGTTGGCTCAGGAGGTGGCTCAGGAGGTGCCCAATTATTTTCATTTGCCAACATATTATTCAATAAAATTTCAGCGTCATCCGGTGTTCTTTCCCTGAAAAGAGAACCAGCACAACTATCCAGGTAATCTCTGGAAGCATCAGTTAGTCCATTATAAAAGATATCAAATATTTCAGGTTTCTTAAGAGGATGATCAGGCAAAGCTTTAAGTAACTTGAGAAGCCTCCCCCAAGCTTGTGGGAGACTCTCTTCTTCAATTTGCACAAAATTGTATATTTCCCTCAAAGCAGCTTGTTTCTTATGAGCAGGGAAATATTTAGCAGAGAAGTAATAAATCACATCCTGGGGACTTTGCACACAGGCAGGATCAAGAGAATTAAACCATTTCTTAGCATAACCCTTTAATGAGAACGGAAATATTTTGAGTGTATAAAAGTGGCGCGATCTCAGATTATTAGTAAACAGGGCAGCTATTTCATCTAACTTACGAAGATGTGCCACAACAGTTCCAGATTCATAGCCATAAAAAGGATCAGATTCAACCAAAGTAATTATATCTGGATCAATAGTAATATCATAATAATCCTGATCAGGAACACAGATAGGTGAAGTAGCAAAAGCAGGGTCAGGTCTCATCCTACCTCTAAAAGATTCCTTACTCCACTTAATTAGTAACCTCTTACGTTCAGGTTTATCCGGACAAGCAAGAATAGCTTCATAAGATTCATTATTAAAAAGATAACCCTCAGGAATAACAGGCATAGGTTCATCATCACTAACATCATCGTGTTCAGGTTCACTAATTTCTCTTTCTCTAGACTTAGAAATTTGCTCATCTAGAAATTCACCAAGTGGCACAGTAGTATCAAGCATAGAAGTAGTTTCATCATAAGTATCATGCATAGCAGAAGTGGCATCATCAATAACATGCGACATATCAGAATTCATAGCAGTAGTAGATTTAGGTGTCGCTAGCTTACTCATAACAGAAGGTGAATCAAGTGCAGAGCTAGATGGCAGTTCCTTACCTCCCCTCGTAGTTGAGGGATAAATTTTTGTCTTAGCGTCTTTCAAGTTCTTCATAGTGTCCAGCAGATATAAATCCCAAGTGACTCAAATAATAGAGCTATGCTCCCCGACAACGGCGCCAGAAAAAGGTCTTGATAACCCACAAGTATAGGGGATCGCAACAGTTTTCGAGGGTAGAGTATTCAACCCAAATTTGTTGATTCGACACAAGGGGAGCCAAAGAATATTCTCAAGTATTAGCAGCTGAGTTGTCAATTAAACCACACCTGGAAACTTAGTATCTGTAGCAAAGTGTTTAGTAGCAAAGTAATATGATAGTGGTGGTAACGGTAACAAAGTAAAGACAACAAAAGTAATTTTTTTGGTATTTTTGTAGTGATTGTAACAGTAGCAAAGGAAAAGTAAATAAGCGTAAACCAGTATATGGAAAACTCATAGGCACCGGATCAATGATGGATAATTATGCCGGATGTGGTTCATCATGTAATAGTCATAACATAGGGTGACACAGAACTAGCTCCAGTTCATCAATATAATGTAGGCATGTATTCCGTAAATAGTCATACGTGCTTATGGAAAAGAACTTGCATGACATCTTTTGTCCTACCCTCCTGTGGCAGCGGGGTCCTATTGGAAACTAAGGGATATTAAGGCCTCCTTTTAATAGAGAACCGGAACAAAGCATTAACACATAGTGAATACATGAACTCCTCAAACTATGGTCATCACCGGGAGTGGTCCCGATTATTGTCACTTCGGGGTTGCCGGATCATAACACATAGTAGGTGACTATAGACTTGCAAGATAGGATCTAGAACTCACATATATTCATGAAAACATAATAGGTTCAGATCTGAAATCATGGCACTCGGGCCCTAGTGACAAGCATTAAGCATAGCAAAGTCATAGCAACATCAATCTCAGAACATAGTGGATACTAGGGATCAAACCCTAACAAAACTAACTCGATTACATGATAAATCTCATCCAACCCATCACCGTCCAGCAAGCCTACGATGCAATTACTCATGCACGGCGGTGAGCATCATGAAATTGGTGATGGAGGATGGTTGATGATAACGACGACGACGAATCCCCCTCTCCGGAGCCCCGAACGGACTCCAGATCAGCCCTCCCGAGAGATATTAGGGCTTGGCGGCGGCTCCGTATCGTAAAACACGATGAAACTTTCTCTCTGATTTTTTTCTCCTCGAAATCTCATAGTCATAGCAATAAACTAAATGATCAAAGTGCTAAGCTAACGGATGGGTCAAGTCAATCACATCATTCTCTAATGATGTGATCCCATTCATCAAATGACAACTCTTTTGTCCATGGCTAGGAAACTTAACCATCTTTGATTAACGAGCTAGTCTAGTAGAGGCATACTAGTGACACTTCGTTTGTCTATGTATTCACACATGTACTAAGTTTCCGGTTAATACAATTCTAGCATGAATAATAAATATTTATCATGATATAAGGAAATATAAATAACAACTTTATTATTGCCTCTAGGGCATATTTCCTTCAGTCTCCCACTTGCACTACAGTCAATAATCTAGTTCACATCGTCATGTGATTTCACACCAATAGTTCACATCTTTATGTGATTAGTTCACATATTCATGTGACTAATACCCAAAGGGTTTACTAGAGTCAATAATCTAGTTCACATTGCTATGTGATTAACACCCAAAGAGTGATCATGTTTTGATTGTGAGAGAAGTTTAGTCTACGGGTCTGCAACATTCAGATCCGTATGTATTTTGCAAATTTCTATGTCTACAATACTCTGCACAAATCTACTCTAGCTAATTGCTCCCACTTTCAATATGTATCTAGATCGAGACTTAGAGTCATCTAGATCGGTGTAAAAAGCTTGCATCGACATAACTCTTTACGATGAACTCTTTTATCACCTCCATAACCGACAAACATTTCCTTAGTCCTCTAAGGATAATTTTGGCCGTTGTCCAGTGTTACACTCCTGGATCACTATTGTACCCTCTTGCCAAACTCTTGGTGAGGTACACAATAGATCTGGTACACAGCATAGCATACTTTATAGAACATATGGCTGAGGCATAGGGAATGACTTTTCATTTTCTTTCTATTTTCTGCCGTGGTCAGGTTTTGAGTCTTTACTCAACTTCACACCTTGCAACACAGGCAAGAACTCCTTCTTTGACTGTTCCATTTTGAACTACTTCAAAATCTTGTCAAGGTATGTACTCATTGAAAATATATCAAGAGTCTTGATCTATCTCTATAGATCTTGATGCTCAATATGTAAGTAGCTTCACCAAGGTCTATCTTTGAAAAACTCCTTTCAAACACTCCTTTATGCTTTCCAGAAAATTCTACATTATTTTTGATCAACAATATGTCATTCACATATACTTATCAGAAATGTTGTAGTGCTCCCATTCACTTTCTTATAAATACAGGCTTCACCGCAAGTCTGTATAAAACCATATGCTTTGATCACTTTATCAAAGCATATATTCCAACTCCGAGATGCTTGCACCAGTCCATAGATGGATCACTGGAGCTTGCTCAATTTGTTAGCACCTTTAGGATCGACAAAACCTTCTGGTTGTATCATATACAACTCTTCTTTAAGAAATCCATTAAGGAATGCAGTTTTGACATCCATTTGCCAGATTTCATAAAATGCGGCAACTGCTAACATGATTCGGACAAACTTTTAAGCATCGATACGAGTGAGAAAATATCATCGTAGTCAACACCTTGAACTTGTTGAAAACATTTTGCGACAATTCGAGCTTTGTAGATAGTAACACTACAATCAGCGTCCGTCTTCCTCTTGAAGATCCATTTATTCTCAATGACTCACCAATCATCGGGCAAGTCAATCAAAGTCCATACTTTGTTCTCATACATGAATCCCATCTCAGATTTCATGGCCTCAAGCCATTTTGCGGAATCTGGGGTCATCATCGCTTCCTCATAGTTCGTAGGTTCGTCATGGTCTAGTAACATGACTTCCAGAACAGGATTACCATACCACTCTGGTGCGGACCGTACTCTGGTTGACCTACGAGGTTCGGTAGTAACTTGATCTGAAGTTTCATGATCATCATCATTAGCTTCCTCACTAATTGGTGTAGGAATCACTGGAACTGATTTCTGTGATGAACTACTTTCCAATTCGGGAGAAGGTACAATTACCACATCAAGTTCTACTTTCCTCCCACTCACTTCTTTCGAGAGAAACTCCTTCTCTAGAAAGGATCCATTCTTAGCAACGAATGTCTTGCCTTCGGATCTGTGATAGAAGGTGTACCCAACAGTTTCTTTTTGGGTATCCTATGAAGATGCACTACTCTGATTTGGGCTCGAGCTTATCGGTTTGAAGCTTTTTCACATAAGCATCGCAGCCCCAAACTTTAAGAAACGACAACTTAGGTTTCTTGCCAATCCACAGTTCATAAGGTGTCGTCTCAACGGATTTAGATGGTGCCCTATTTAACGTGAATGCAGCTGTCTCTAATGCATAACCCCAAAATGATAGTGGTAAATCGGTAAGAGACATCATAGATCGCACCATATCTAATAAAGTACGGTTATGATGTTCGGACACACCATTACGTTGTGGTGTTCTAGGTGGCGTGATTTGCAAAACTATTCCACATTGTTCTAAATGAAGACCAAACTCATAACTCAAATATTCACCTCCATGATCAGATCGTAGAAACCTTATTTTCTTGTTAACATGATTTTCTACTTCACTCTGAAATTCTTTGAACTTTTCAAATGTTTCAGACTTATATTTCATCAAGCAGATATACCCATATCTGCTCAAATCATCTGTGAAGGTCGGAAAATAACGATACCGCCACGAGCATCAACACTCATTGGACCACATACTTCAGTATGTATTATTTCCAACAAGTCTATTGCTTGCTCCATTGTTCCGGAGAATGGAGTCTTAGTCATCTTGCCCATGAGGCATGGTTCGCAAGCATCAAGTGATTCCAAAAGTCCACCAGCATGGAGTTTCTTCATGCGCTTTACACCAATATGACCTAAACGACAGTGCCACATATAAGTTGCACTATCATTATTAACTTTGCATCTCTTGGCTTCAATATTATGAATATGTGTATTCATACTACGATCGTGATTCAATAAACCATTTATATTGAGTGTATGACCATAGAAGGTTTTATTCATGTAAATAGAACAACAATTATTCTTTGACTTAAATGAATAACTGTATTGCAATAAACATGATCCAATCATATTTATGCTCAACGCAAACACCAAATAACATTTATTTTAGGTTCAACACTAATCCCAAAGGTAAAGGGAGTGTGCGAGGGTGATCTTATCAACCTTGGAATCACTTCCAACTCACATCGTCACCTCACCCTTAACTAGTCTCTGTTTATTTTGCAACTCCCGTTTCGAGTTACTACTTCTTAGCAATTGAACTAGTATCAAACACTGAGGGGTTGCTATAAACACTAGTAAAGTACACATCATTAACATGTATATCAAATATACCTTTGTTCACTTTGCCATCCTTATTATCCTCCAAGTATCTAGGGTAGTTCCACTTCCAGTGACCATTTCCTTTGTAGTAGAAGCACTCGGTTTCAGGCTTGGGTCTAGCTTTGAGCTTCTTCATGGGAATGGCAACTTGCTTTCCATTCTTCTTGAAGTTCCCTTTCTTTCCCTTGCCCTTTTACTTGAAACTAGTGGTCTTGTCAACCATCAACACTTGATGCTTTTCTTGATTTCTACCTTCGCTGATTTCAGAATCGCGAAGAGCTCCGGAATCGTTTTCGTCATCCCTCGCATATTATAGTTCATCACGAAGTTCCAGTAACTTGGTGATAGCGACTAGAGAACTCTGCCAATCACTATCTTATCTGGAAGATTAACTCCCACTTGGTTCAAGTGATTGTAGTACTCAGACATTCTGAGCACAGGCTCATTGGTTGAGCTATTCTCCTCCATCTTGTAGGCAAAAATACTTGTCAGAGGTCTCATACCTCTCGACTCGGGCATGAGTCTGAAATACCAATTTCAACTCTTGGAACATCTTATATGCTCCATGGCATTTTAAAACATTTTTGAAGTCCCGGTTCTAAGCCGTAAAGCATGGTGCACTAAACTATCAAGTAGTCATCATACCGAGCTTGTCAAACGTTCATAACGTCTGCATCTGCTCCTGCAATAAGTCTGTCACCTACCGGTGCATCAAGGACATAATACTTCTGTGCAGCAATGAGGATAATCCTCAGATCATAGAGCTAGTCCGCATCATTGCTACTAACCTCTTTCAACATATTTTTCTCTAGGAACATATCAAAAATAAACGGGGAGCTACATCGCAAGCTATTGATCTACAACATAATCATGCAAAATACTATCAGGTACTAAGTTCATGACAAATTAAAGTTCAATTAATCATATTACTTAAGAACTCCCACTTAGATAGACATCCCTCTAATCATCTAAGTGATCACGTGATCCATATCAACTAAACCATGTCCGATCATCACGTGAGATGGAGTAGTTTTCAATGGTGAACATCACTATGTTGATCATATCTACTATATGATTCACGCTCGACCTTTCGGTCTCAGTGTTCTAAGGCCATATCTGCATATGCTAGGCTCGTCAAGTTTAACCTGAGTATTCCGCGTGTGCAAAACTGGCTTGCACCCGTTGTATGCAAACGTAGAGCTTATCACACCCGATCATCACATGGTGTCTCGGCACGACGAACTATAGCAATGGTGCATACTCAGGGAGAACACTTATACCTTGAAATTTAGTGAGAGATCATCTTATAATGCTACCGCCGAACTAAGCAAAATAAGATGCATAAAGGATAAACATCACATGCAATCAATATAAGTGATATGATACGGCCATCATCATCTTGTGCCTTTGATCTCCATCTCCAAAGCACCGTTATGATCACCATCGTCACCGGCTTGACACCTTGATCTTCATTGAAGCATATTAGTCGTCTCACCAACTATTGCTGCTACGACTATCATACCACTTAGTGATAAAGTAAAGCAATTACATGGCGATTGCATTTCATACAATAAAGCGACAACCATATGGCTCCTGCCAATTGTCGATAACCGTGTTACAAAACATGATCATGTCATACAATAAAATTTAGCATCATGTCTTGACCATATCACAACATGCCCTGCAAAAACAAGTTAGACATCCTCTACTTTGCTGTTGCAAGTTTTACGTGGCTGCTACGGGCTGAGCAAGAACCGTTCTTACCTACACATCAAAAACCACAACGCGGTATAGTGATTGCTTTTTGATCTTCAGAAAGAACCCTGTTCATTGAATCCGATTCAACTAAAGTTGGAGAAGCTGACACCCACCATCCACCTGTGTGCGAAGCACGTCGGTAGAACTAGTCTCGCGTAAGCGTACGCGTAATGTCGGTCTGAGCCACTTCATCCAACAATACCGCTGAATCAAGAATCAACTAGTGACGGCAAGCAATATGTATATGCCCACGCCCACAACTCCTTTGTGTTCTACTCGTGCATATAACATCTACGCATAGACCTGGCTCGGATGCCACTGTTGGGGAACGCAATAATTTCAAAAAAGTTCCTACGCACACGCAAGATCTATCTAGGTGATGCATAGCAACAAGAGGGGAAGAGTGTTGTCCATGTACCCTCGTAGACCGTAAGCGGAAGCGTTATGACAACGCGGTTGATGTAGTCGAACATCTTCACGATCCGACCGATCCCAGCACCAAAGGTACGGCACCTCTAGATCAAGCTGAGGTCGAAGGAGAGTTTCGTCAGCATGACGGTGTGATGACAGTGATGATGAAGCTACCGGAACAAGGCTTCGCCTAAGCACCACAACGATATGACCGAGGTGGATTATCATGGAGGGGGGCACCGCACATGGCTAAGACAATTGTCAACTTGTGTGTCTATGGGGTGCCCCCCTCCCCCGTATATAAAGGAGTGGAGGAGGGGGAGGGGCCGTCCCTCTATGGCGTGCCCAAGGGAGTCCTACTCCCACCGGGAGTAGGATTCCCGCCTTACCTAGTTGGATTAGGAGAGGAAGGAAGGGGGAGAGAGGAGGAAAGGAAAGGGGGGCACCCAATTCGGATTGGGCTTGGGGGGCGCCCCCTCCTAGGCTCCCTTCTCCTCTCTCCCACTATGGCCCAATAAGGCCCATATACTTCCCGGGGGGATCCGGTAACCTCCTGGTACACCGGTATATGCCTGAACTCACCCGGAACCATTCCGATGTCCAAACGTAGTCATCCAATATATCGATCTTTATGTCTCGACCATTTAGAGACTCCTCGTCATGTCCATGATCATATCCGGGACTCTGAACAACCTTCGATACATCAAAACACATAAACTCATAATACCGATCTTCACCGAACGTTAAGCGTGCGGACCCTACGGGTTCGAGAACTATGTAGATATGACCGAGACTCATCTCTGGTCAATAACCAATATCGGAACCTGGATACTCATATTGGTTCCTACATATTATACGAAGATCTTTATTGGTCAAGCCGCATAACATCATATGTTGTTCCCTTTGTCATCGGTATGTTACTTGCCCGAGATTCGATCGTTGGTATCATCATACCTAGTTCAATCTCATTACGGGCAAGTCTCTTTACTCGTTCCGTAATGCTACATTGATGACCCACAAGTATAGGGGGTCTATCATAGTCCTTTCGATAAGTAAGAGTTTCGAACCCAACGAGGAGCAGAAGGAAATGATAAGCGGTTTTCAGCAAGGTATTCTCTGCAAGCACTGAAATTATCGATAACAAATAGTTTTGTGATAAGGAAATTGGTAACGAGTAGCAAGTAGTAAAAGTAAATGAGGTGCAGAGAGATGGCCCAATCCTTTTTGTAGCAAAGGACAAGCCTGGGCAAACTCTTATATGATGTAAAGCGCTCCCGAGGACACATGGGAATTACCGTCAAGCTAGTTTTCATCACGATCAAATGATTCGCGTTCGATACTTTGATAATCTGATATGTGGGTGGACCGGTGCTTGGGTGTTGTCCTTACTTGGACAAGCATCCCGCTTATGATTAACCCCTATTGCAAGCATCCGCAAGTACAACAAAAGTATTAAGGTAAACCTAACCATAGCATGAAACATATGGATCCAAATCAGCCCCTTACGAAGCAACGCATAAACTAGGGTTTAATCTTCTATCACTCTAGCAACCCATCATCTACTTATTACTTCCCAATGCCTCCCTCCAGGCCGAAACAATGGTGAAGTGTCATGTAGTCGACGTTCACATGACACCACTAGAGGGATGACAACATACATCTCATCAAATATCAAATGAATACCAAATTCACATGACTACTAATAGCAAGACTTCTCCCATGTCCTCAGGAACAAACGTAACTACTCACAAAGCGTATTCATGTTCATAATCAAAGGGGTGTTAATATGCATAATGGATCTGAACATATAATATTCCACCAAGTAAACCAACTAGCATCAACTACAAGGAGTAATCAACACTACTAGCAACCCATAGGTACCAATCTGAGGTTTGGATACAAAGATTGGATACAAGAGATGAATTAGGGTTTGAGATGAGATGGTGCTGGTGAAGATGTTGATGAAGATTGACCCCCTCCCGATGAGAGGATCGTTGGTGATGACGATGGTGATGATTTCCCCCTCCCGGAGGGAAGTTTCCTCGGCAGAACAGCTCCGCCAGAGCCCTGGATTGGTTCCGCCAAGGTTCCGCCTCGTGGCGGCGGAGTCTCATCCCGAAAGCTTGCTTATGATTTTTTCCTCGACGGAAGACTCCATATAGCAAAAGATGGGCATCGGAGGGCCACCAGGGGGCCCACGAGGCAGGGGGCGCGCCCCCACCCTCGTGGCTGGTAGGTGGCCCCCCTCTGTTACTTCTTGCGCTCAGTATTTTTTATATATTCTGGAAATAACTTCCGTGAAGTTTCAGGACTTTTGGAGCTGTGCAGAATAGGTCTCTAATATTTTCTCCTTTTCCAGCCCAGAATCCTAGCTGCCGACATTCTCCCTCTTTATGTAAATCTTGTAAAATAAGATAGAATAGGCATAAGTATTGTGACATAATGTGTAATAACATCCCATAATGCAATAAATATCGATATGAAAGCATGATGCAAAATGGACGTATCAACTCCCCCAAGCTTAGACCTCGATCGCTTGTCCTCAAGTAAAAGCCGAAATTGAAAAATATGTCCACATGTTTAGAGATAGAGGTGTCGATAAAAATAAAATACAGACATGAGGGCATCATGATCATTCTTAGAATAACAACATATATATATATTGTCATATGATCTCTTATGCTAAAGTAACAATTCAATCACAATTTCAAGTATGAATCATAAACTTCATTGGGAACCAACAAACTCTAATCTCAATCATTGAGGCAATTGCAATTTATCATAACATAGGAAAGAGTCAATATAAGAGCTTTTCAGCAAGTCCACATACTCAACCATCTTTTAGTCTTTCACAATTGCTAACACTCACGCAATATTTATGGGTATGAAGTCTTAATCGGACACAGAGAAAGATAGGGGCTTATAGTTTTGCCTCCCACCGTTTTACCTCAAGGGTAATGTCAACAATAATAGTTCATGAAGACTCACATCCAATTAGCTATATATATCAGGATCTTTCCAACACATTGTGCTTGCCAAAGGATAAAATGTAAAAAGGAAAGGCGAAGATCACCATGACTCTTATGTAAGGTAGAATATAAAAGTAAAAGATAGGCCCTTCGCAGAGGGAAGCAGAGGTTGTCATGCGCTTTTATGGTTGGATGCACGAAATCTTAATGCAAAAGAACGTCACTTTATGTTGCCACTTGTGATATGGACCTTTATTATGCAGTCCGTCACTTTTATTTCTTCCATATCACAAGATCGTATAAAGCTTATTTTCTCCGCACTAATAAGTCATACATATTTAGAGAGCAATTTTTATTGCTTGCACCGATGACAACTTACTTGAAGGATCTTACTCAATCCATAGGTAGGTATGGTGGACTCTCAAGGCAAAAATGGGTTTAGGGATATTTGGAAGCACAAGTAGTATCTCTACTTGGTGCAAAGAAATTGGCTAGCAAGAGAGGGAAAGGCAAGCTCAACATTTTGGATGATCCATGACAATATAATTTATCTCAGATGTAAGAAAACATAACACATTACGTTGTCTTCCTTTTCCAACGTCAACTCTCAGCATGTCATACTTTAATGAATGCTCACAATCACAAAAGATGTCCAAGATAGTATATTTATATGTGAACCTCTCTTTCTTTATTACTTCCTATTCATTGCAACAATGACCAAAACTATGTTTGTCAACTCTCAATAACTTTTATTCATCATACTCTTTATATGTGAGCTCATTACTTTCCATAAGATCCATATGATCTCTTTGTTTCTTTTTCTTTCTTCTCGTTTATTTTATTTAATTCCTTCAAGATCATAGCAAAATAATCAAGCCCTTGACTCAACACTAATCTTTATTATATATAGCTCACGGACTCGATTACATAGAAGGATCATAAAGCAAAACTCACAACTAGATCATACTAAAACTTTATTCTACTAGATCAAGATATTACCAAAAGGATCGAACTTAAGAAAGACGGTAAAGATAAAAGCGATGGTGATATGATACCAGGGCACTCCCCCAAGCTTGACAGTTGCCAAGGGGAGTGCCCATACCAGATACTCAGTTCTTCTTTGTTGGTGAAGAAGGTGGAGCTGTTGATGATGTAGGCTTGTCGTCCCTCTTCCAAGGCATAGGCTCACCATCATAAAAGGATGATCAAGTCTCCTGAATCCTCAAATCTGCAGCCAAACTCATCCTCTTAAATCTATATTCATACTCACGGTTTTGATTTTGCAGGTCATAGATCTGGGCTTGGAGGTGCTCGATTTTCTCATGAAGCTTGAAGATGGCCTCCCCAATGTCCTTGACGTCCAGATTGTGGTTGTTGGTGAACTCCGTGATCATAATGTGATTGGAGTCGAGTCCGCGCTCCACCATCTCCTGACACTTGAAAACTTGTTGCTCCAATGCCTCGAGCCTTGCCTCCGTGCTTCCAGTCCTCCTCGGTCCCTCAGCATCACGGATGTGCAACAACCCCTCACGCATCTCAATGGTTTGAGGGTGTTGCAGCACCTCCGCGAGGTAGGGGCTGATGACCTTCTCGAAGAACTTGTCCTTGGGGGAGCTTGAAGATGACATGACGACCTAGATTTGTCAGAAAAACGCTCAAAACAAAGACAAGAGATATTTGCGTGATATGGTGGTCAAAACCTTCGGGAGATTATATAATGAATTTTTACCGACCAAAAGAAGTATCGTGCAAGAAAACGGAGTATGGAGAGCACACGAGGTGCCCACGAGGCAAGGGGCGCGCCTAGGGGGTAGGGCGCGCCTCCCACCCTCGTGGAAGCCTCGTGTCCTTCCTGGACTGCTTCTTATTTTCCTATTTTTCTAAATATTCCAAAACGGAGAAAAATTGCCATTAGAACTGTTTTGGAGTCGGTTTACTTACCATACCATGTACCTATTCCTTTTCGGAGTCTGAAACGTTCCGGAAGTGTCCCTTATGTATTCCTCCGGGATTACAGTTTCAATAACATTAGTTTCAACATTTATGGGATTACCTGAGATATAATGTTTAATTCTTTGACCGTTCACCACCTTCAGATTTGTGCCTTCAAAGTTGTTGATTTTTATGGCACCGAAATGATAGACCTCCTCGATAACGTAAGGACCTTCCCATTTAGAGAGAAGTTTGCCTGCAAAAAATCTTAAACGAGAGTTGTATAGCAATACATAATCACCTACATTAAACTCATGCTTTTGTATCCTTTTGTCATGCCATCTTTTAACTTTTTCTTTAAACAGCTTGGCATTTTCATAAGCCTGGGTTCTCCATTCATCAAGTGAGCCAATGTCAAATAACCTCCTCTCACCGGCAAGTTTGAAATCATAGTTGAGCTCTTTGATAGCCCAATATGCCTTATGTTCTAATTCAAGAGGTAAGTGGCCTGCTTTACGATAAACCATTTTATACGGAGACATACTCATAGGATTTTTATATGCAATTCTATAGGCCCATAATGCATCATTAAGAGGTAAGTGGCCTGCTTTATGATAAACCATTTTATACGGAGACATACCCATAGGATTTTTATATGCAGTTCTATAGGCCCATAGTTGAGCTCTTTGATAGCCCAATATGCCTTATGTTCTAATTCAAGAGGTAAGTGGCCTGCTTTACGATAAACCATTTTATACAGAGACATACCCATAGGATTTTTATATGCTACTCCAAACCTCAGGAAAATAACTTCTTTAAGCATCTTAATAGAGGTGTTATGATCAGCACTACTAGTTGGAATAGCTTCTACCCACTTAGTAATGTAATCAACAACAACTAGGATATGTGTATACCCATTAGAGGAAGGAAAAGGTCCCATATAATCAAATCCCCAAACATCAAATGGTTCAATAACAAGTGAATAATTCATATGCATTTCTTGACGTCTACTAATATTACCAATTCTTTGACATTCATCACAAGACAAGACAAACTTACGGGCATCCTTGAAGAGAGTAGGCCAATAAAAACCAGATTGCAATACCTTATGTGCAGTTCTATCTCCAGCATGGTGTCCTCCATAAGCCTCGGAGTGACACTTGTGTAGGATATGTTCCTGTTCATGCTCAGGTACACAATGTCTAATAATACCATCAACTCCTGATACGTCTCCAACGTATCTATAATTTTTGATTGCTCCATGCTATATTATCTACTGTTTTGGACATTATTGGGCTTTATTATCCACTTTTATATTATTTTTGGGACTAACCTATTAACCGGAGGCCCAGCCCAGAATTGCTGTTTTCTGCCTGTTTTAGGGTTTCAAAGAAAAGGAATATCAAACAGAGTCCAAACGGAATGAAACCTTCGGGAACGTGATTTTCTTAACGAACAAGACCCAGGAGACTTGGGCCCTACATCAAGACACAAAAGAGGAGGCCACGAGGTTGGGGGCGCGCCTACCCCCCAAGCGCGCCCTCCACCCTCGTGGGCCCCCTGTTGCTCCACCGACATACTCCTTCCTCCTATATATACCTACGTACCCCCAAACGATCAAATACAGAGCCAAAACCCTAATTCCACCACTGCAACTTTCTGTATCCACGAGATCCCATCTTGGGGCCTGTACCGGAGCTCCGCCGGAGGGGGTATCCATCACGGAGGGCTTCTACATCAACACCATAGCCCCTCCGATGAAGTGTGAGTAGTTTACCTCAGACCTACGGGTCCATAGTTAGTAGCTAGATGGCTTCTTCTCTCTTTTTGGATCTCAATACAATGTTTCCCCCTCTCTTGTGGAGATCTATTCGATGTAATCTTCTTTTTGCGGTGTGTTTGTTGAGACCGATGAATTGTGGGTTTATGATCAAGTCTATTTATGAACAATATTTGAATCTTCTCTGAATTCTTTTATGTATGATTGGTTATCTTTGCAAGTCTCTTCGAATTATCAGTTTGGTTTGGCCTACTAGATTGATCTTTCTTGCAATGGGAGAAGTGCTTAGCTTTGGGTTCAATCTTGTGGTGTCCTTTCCCAGTGATAGTAGGGGGAGCAAGGCACGTATTGTATTGTTGCCATCGAGGATAACAAGATGGGGTTTTCATCATATTGCATGAGTTTATCCCTCTACATCATGTCATATTGCTTAAGGCGTTACCCTGTTTTCATTAACTGAATACTCTAGATGCATGCTGGATAGCGGTCGATGAGTGGAGTAATAGTAGTAGATGCAGGTAGGAGTCGGTCTACTTGTCTCGGACGTGATGCTTATATACATGATCATGCCTAGATATTCTCATAACTATGCTCAATTCTGTCAATTGCTCAACAGTAATTTGTTCACCCACCGTAGAATACTTATGCTCTCGAGAGAAGCCACTAGTGAAACCTATGGCCCCCGGGTCTATCTTCATCATATTAATCTACCAATACTTAGTTATTTCCGTTTCCTTTTACTTTGCTTTTATTTTACTTTGCATCTTTATCATAAAAATACCAAAAATATTATCTTATCATATCTATCAAGATCTCACTCTCATAGGTGGCTGTGTAGGGATTGACAAACCCTTAACGCGTTGGTTGCGAGGATTTATATGTTTTGTGCAGGTACGAGGGACTCGCGCATAGCCTCCTACTAGATTGATACCTTGGTTCTCAAAAACTGAGGGAAATACTTACGCTACTTTGCTGCATCATCACTTCCTCTTCGAGGAAAACCAACGCAGTGCTCAAGAGGTAGCAAGAAGGATTTCTAGCGCCGTTGCCAGGGAGGTCTACGCAAAAGTCAATATACCAAGTACCCATCACATACCCTTATCTCCCGCATTACATTATTTGCCATTTGCCTCTCGTTTTCCTCTCCCCCACTTCACCCTTGCCGTTTTATTCGCCCTTTCTCTCCATCCTCCTTCTCTTTCCCATTTGCTTCTTTTTGCCCGCTTGCTTTTTGTTTTCTTGTGTGTTAGTTTGCTTGCTTGTCACGATGTCTCTACCTAAATTTGGTGACCTTCACCTTAAAAGGTTAGAAGAGATCGAAAGCAATGTCTGGAGTTTTATGGTTTTGCAATTTGAACATAATAGTTTCTTCAAAAACGAGCTTAAGGAACAGAAAAGTTTTATGAGTTTTATGAATAAAGAGCTTAATGATATGTCTAAAGAATTCGATGGTTTAAGATCCCAACTTGCTCATCTTGAGAAATTGACTGCTGAAATTTTGGATAGGCATGCTACCTTAGTTAATAGGATGGACGCTAAACCGGATTGCTATGAAAATAAAGATGAAGATCTAAAAGTTATTGATGTGTCCCCTATTAAATCTTTGTTGTGCAATATGAATCTTGATAATAATGGGACTGAATATGATCCACCTTTACCTAGAAGGTGTTCCAAGGATTCGGAGTTTTTAGATCTTGATGCTAAAATTGATAAAAGTGGGATTGAAGAAATTAAAACCCTAGATGTTGCTAAACCCACTATTTTGGATTTCAAGGAATTTAATTATGAAAATTGCTCTTTGATTGATTGTATTTCCTTGTTGCAATCCGTGCTAAATTCTCCTCACGCTTATAGTTAAAATAAAGCGTTTACTAAGCATATCGTTGATGCCTTGATGCAATCTTATGAAGAAAAACTTGAATTGGAAGTTTCTATCCCTAGAAAACTTTATGATGAGTGGGAAACAACTATTAAAATTAAAATTAAAGATCATGAATGCTATGCTTTATGTGATTTGGGTGCTAGTGTTTCCACGATTCCAAAGACTTTGTGTGATTTGTTAGGTTTCCGTTATTTTGATGATTGCTCCGTAAACTTGCACCTTGCGGATTCCACTATTAAGAAACCTATGGGAAGAATTAATGATGTTCTTATTGTTTCAAATAGGAATTATGTGCCCGTAGATTTTATTGTTCTTGACTTAGATTGCAATCCTTCATGTCCTATTATTCTTGGTAGACCTTTCCTTAGAACGATTGGTGCAATTATTGATATGAAGGAAGGAAATATTAGATTCCAACTTACGTTAAGGAAAGGCATGGAACACTTTCCTAGAAATAAAATTAAATTACCTTATGAATCTATTATGAGAGCCACTTATGGATTGCCTACCAAAGATGGCAATACCTATATCTATCCTTGCTTGTTATGCCTAGCTAGGGGCGTTAAACGATAGCGCTTGTTGGGAGGCAACCCAATTTTATTTTTATTCCTTGATTTTTACTCCTGTTTAGTAATAAATAATTTATCTAGCCTCTGTTTTGTTTGTGTTTTTTGTGTTTAATTAGTGTTTGTACCAAGTAGAACCGTTGGGAAGACTTGGGGAAAGTCTTGTTAAACTTGCTGTAAAAAACAGAAACTTTAGCGCTCACGAGAACTGCTTTAATTTTTATTTGGAAAGTGATATTTACTTAATTATTTTTTCAGATGATTAATAGATAAATTCCTCACGTCCAGCAATTTATTTTAGAATTTTTGGGGTTCCAGATCTTGCGCTAGCTACAGAATACTACAGACTGTTCTGTTTTTAACAGATTTTGTTTTTCGTGTGTTGTTTGCTTATTTTGATGAATCTATGGCTAGTAAAATAGTTTGTAAACCATAGAGAAGTTGGAATAAATTAGGTTTAACACCAATATAAATAAAGAATGAGTTCATTACAGTACCTGGAAGTGGTCTTTTGTTTTCTTTCGCTAACGGAGCTCACGAGATTTTCTACTTTGAGTTTTGTGTTGTGAAGTTTTCAAGTTTTGGGTAAAGATTTGATGGATTATGGAACAAGGAGTGGCAAGAGCCTAATCTTGGGGATGCCCATGGCACCCCCAATATAACCTAAGGACACCTAAAAGCCAAAGCTTGGGGATGCCCCGGAAGGCATCCCCTCTTTCGTCTACTTCTATCGGTAACTTTACTTGGAGCTATATTTTTATTCACCACATGATATGTGTTTTGCTTGGAGCGTCTTGTATGATTTGAGTCTTTTATTTTTAGTTTACCACAATCATCCTTGCTGTACACACCTTTTGATAGAGCCATACATGATTTGGAATTTGTTAGAATACTCTATGTGCTTCACTTAAATCATTTGAGCTATATAGTTTTGCTCTAGTACTTCACTTATATATTTTAGAGCACGGTGGTGGATTTTTTTATAGAAACTATTGATCTCTCATGCTTCACTTAAATTATTTTGAGAGTCTTAAATAGCATGGTAATTTGCTTAAATAATCCTAATATGCTTGGAATTCAAGAATAATAAAAGAACTTCTTTATGAGTGTGTTGAATGCTATGAGAAGTTTGATGCTTGATAATTGTTTTGAGATATGAAGATGGTGATATTAGAGTTATGCTAGTTGAGTAGTTGTGGATTTTAGAAATACTTGTGTTAAAGTTTGTGATTCCTGTAGCATGCACGTATGGTGAACCGTTATGTGATGAAGTCGGAGCATGATTTATTTTTTGATTGTCCTCCTTATGAGTGGCGGTCGGGGACGAGCGATGGTCTTTTCCTACCAATCTATCCCCCTAGGAGCATGCACGTATAACTTTGCTTTGATAACTTGTAGATTTTTGCAATAAGTATATGAGTTCTTTATGACTAATGTTGAGTCCATGGATTATACGCACTCTCACCCTTCCACCATTGCTAGCCTCTATAGTACCGTGCAACTGTAACATCCCAAAATTCTAAATTTTGGAATGTTATAATAAATAGATAGATTTGATTGATTGTTTGATTGATTGACTGAAAGTGAGTGAATTTGAAAATTTTGAAAGTTAAATGAGAGGGAATAAAAGGACTTTCCCAAACTTTCATTTTGCATTTTGATCTCCTTGATTTCAAATTCTTTTCATCACAAAACCCTGGAGAGAAGATGACATGACTTCTTCCATTTCTTAAATGACAAGGGTTTTTCAAAACATTTGAATTTTATTTGAAAATATTTCCAATTCTGAAACTTTATGCAACTCAATGATTTTCACGAGAGAAGTTAAAATGACTTCTTCAAATTATATGAAATATGAGTTGGGAGTTTACAAGGATCAAATTTAAAGTCCTTTTGGAAATTATTTTCAATTTGGAGCTATTTGGGTTTTATTCAAATTAATTTTCTCCAAAAATAAACTATACGAAAAATAGGGTAACATGATTCCCTACAATAGAAAATTGGGGAAAAATTAATTTGAAATCATTTTGGTATTTTTAAAATGATTTTAGTGGGTTTTATTGTATGAGTAGCACTGTTTGAATTATCTGGAGTTTTGTAGATTTTATTTAAAGTTATAAAAATGTTCACGTTGTAGAAAATTGTTTTCTGAAGATTTTGATATATTATATGCCTATAGTATTTTCATTTATTTAAGGTTTTCATTTTTTTTCTTTACGTTGTTTTTATTAAAAAAAAGCTTCTTCCCCGACTGGGCCGGCCCAGCCAACCGGGCCAGGCCACGGCCCATCCCAACCGTGCCGTCCCCGACCTCCGGTCGGAGACCGGCTGCCGCACGCCAGCGCCGCCGTGCTCCGCACGGGCTCCCGCCGTCGCCTCTGCCTGCCCCCTCACCCACGCCTCCCCTCCCCTCCTATAAAGGGCGCCGCCCCGGCCCCGTTCCTCTCCTTTTCGCGTCATGCCGCCGCCGCACATCTCGTCGCCGCCGCCGACTTTGCTGCCGTCGACGCTGCTCCGCACTTCGCCTCGCCGCCGTCGCATCGCGCCGCTGCCCGCGCCGCCCTCTGCCGCATCCGCCGCTCGCTGCCTCCCCTCGCCACTCGCCTGCGCCGCCGCTCGCGTCTCGCCCCATCGCCGGAACCGCCACCGACATCGCCGGATCTTGCCGCCGCCGTGGTAACCACCCCGCCCTAATCTCGGCCGTCGGATCTCGATCCAACGGATCCGACTCCGTTCATTTTCTTTCCTATCTGGTGCATTGTTCGTTCGATAAGCCCTTGGTGGCGAACGTTCGTTAAATAGCCTTTTTGTTTTATTTTATTTCGGCCAGGGACCTATCTGTGATGATTTCTTTTACAGATTAGTCCCTCTGCTTCAAACGTCTACAACTTTTCACTCATTTATCCAAATCCAACGAAACCAATGCTCACGTCTTCATTACGATCTCCTCTATCCAGTAAAACAAATTAAATATGTTTTTGAAAGTTTTAAAATTTGAATTAGATTAGATTTGTATTCAAACTTTGTTTGATCGTAACTTGAGTTTCGTAACTCCGTTTCAGTTGATTATTTTTGCAAATCGAAGCTCTTGACCTAAACTTTCTGATAAAGCCAAATTCACATAATTTTGGTACTGTTAGAAATTTTTTATGTTTCAAGAGTTATTTGCTTAGTTTTGATGTTTTCCGAATCGTCTTCTTCGATCTTTCCGATCTTTTGAGTGATTGCTTATGTGTGGTTACTATTGCTTGCTTACGATAGATTGACCGGAGTGTGACGAGTAGAACTATCAAGAGTTATGAGTGAGATTCATCTTCATCAAAAGTACAGGCAAGTTCACACTTTGATCATATCCCCTTTCATACCCAGTTTTTATGCATTAGTTTCACCCTCAAACTTTGCATGGTTAGGAATTTATAACATGTGGGTTGGGAAGTAGTTGATGAGGTAGATCCTATTGCCCTGTTACATTCAAACCCTTGGGAGTTACTTCTACATTTGCTTATGCCATGCTATGCTTGTAGACGTGGATTGGGTTTGAGTGTATCCATTACAGATGTGAGAATGTTAATTAATGGCTCAACTTAAGGTGGCAACTTTAATACACATCTGGGTGGATTGAGGCACCTGGGTATTCCATCGATTGCATGTCGTTTTTCTTTATGGACCGCCACCCAGGCTCCAAGGGATCATGAGATTATTCATACTAGAAACTTCCGTGTGCAGCCACAAGCTACTATGGGCTCTCGCATAGTTGATTCAGTCATGCGAACTCTTACAGTGGTAGACTAGCAGATGTAGGGGAAAGTAGGTGTAACGGTCTACCCGATCGTAAGGTGCTAGCGCTTCTGAAAGACTATGTCTCGGTCATCCGTTTCTCAAACACCATGTAGTGCGAGAATCCCAACGGAGGAGATCGAGTCTTGTGGGGAAAAGTGCACAAACCTCTGCAGAGTGTACAAACTAATCATGGTTAGCCGTGTCCCCGGTTATGGACATCTTGAGTATCTGGTTCTTGGATTATCATATTGATCTCAACACGTTACTTAAATTATTTTTTGGGCTATTGATGTTAATTTGGGATTGAGTTGGAGGAACCTTCTCAATATTATCAACCACTTTGTAGTTAAATAAAATATATTCCTTTGAAGTAGGGAAAATTGGCTTTTCGCAAAAACATTATAACCATAGAGCTTTTCCACCAGCCATATATGCATGTAGTGATAGCTATTATTCATCATTATCCTATGGTGTGAATTGCCAGTACATTCAATGTACTGACCCTTTGTGGCTGCAACGTCTCATGTTGCAGGACTTCTTATGACGAGTAAGTGAAACGTTAGGGTTACGATTTCTACACTCAACTTTGTCGTTGGTGTTGATGGGAATCCACAACCTTTGTTACTTCCGCTATATGGATTGAGGTAATAGTATTTACGTTATTTTATACATGTGATTTACCTCTGTTACAAATCCTCGAGTACTGTGTGTGCCAGCATACCGATCCAGGGATGACACTTAAGCATAGAGACTTGACCGTCTGAGGTCGGGTCGCTATAGCAACTTTCGCTGGTACCATAAACCCACCATATACCTTCCTCAAAACAGCCACATACCTACCTATCATGGCATTTCCATAGCCATTCCGAGATATATTGCCATGCAACTTCCATCATCATCATATACATGACTTGAGCATTCATTGTCATATTGCTTAGCATGATCATGTAGTTGACATCGTATTTGTGGCAAAGCCACCATTCATAATTCTTTCATACGTGTCACTCTTGATTCATTGCATATCCCGGTACACCGCCGGAGGCATTCATATAGAGTCATATTTTGTTCTAAGTATCGAGTTGTAATTGTTGAGTTGTAAGAAAAATAAAAGTGTGATGATCATCATTATTACAGCATTGTCCCAGTGAGGAAAGGATGATGGAGACTATGATTCCCCCACAAGTCGGGATGAGACTCCGGACAAAAAAATGAGAGAAAAAGAGAGAAGGGACAATGTTACTATCCTTTTACCACACTTGTGCTTCAAAGTAGCACCATGATATTCATGATAGAGAGTCTCCTATGTTATCACTTTCAAATACTAGTGGGAATTTTTCATTATAGAACTTGGCTTGTATATTCCAATGATGGGCTTCCTCAAAATTCCCTAGGTCTTCATGAGCAAGCAAGTTGGATGCACACCCACTTAGTTTCTTTTGTTGAGCTTTCATATACTTATAGCTCTAGTGCATCCGCTGCATGGCAATCCCTACTCACTCACATTGATATCTATTGATGGGCATCTCCATAGCCCGTTGATATGCCTAGTTGATGTGAGACTATCTTCTCCCTTTTTTTCTTCTCCACAACCACCATTCTATTCCACTTATAGTGTTATATCCATGGCTCACGCTCATGTATTGCGTGAAGATTGAAAAAGTTTGAGAACACCAAAAGTATGAAACAATTGCTTGGCTTATCATCGGGGTTGTGCATGATTTAAATATTTTGTGTGGTGAAGATGGAGCATAGCCAGACTATATGATTTTGTAGGGATAACTTTCTTTGGCCATGTTATTTTGAGAAGACATGATTGCTTTGTTAGTATGCTTGAAGTATTATTATTATTTTTATATCAATATTAAACCTTTATCTTGAATCTTCCGGATCTAAATATTCATACCACAATTAAGAAGAATTACATTAAAATTATGCCAAGTAGCACTCTGCATCAAAAATTCTGTTTTTATCATTTACCTACTCGAGGACGAGCAGGAATTAAGCTTGGGGATGCTTGATACGTCTCCAACGTATCTATAATTTTTTTATTGCTCCATGCTATATTATCTACTGTTTTGGACATTATTGGGCTTTATTATCCACTTTTATATTATTTTTGGGACTAACCTATTAACCGGAGGCCCAACCCAGAATTGTTTTTTTTGCCTGTTTTAGGGTTTCGAAGAAAAGGAATATCAAACGGAGTCCAAACGAAATGAAACCTTCGGCAACGTGATTTTCTGAACGAACAAGATCCAGGAAACTTGGACCCTACGTCAAGACACAAAAGAGGAGGCCACGAGGTAGGGGGCGCGCCTACCCCCCAGGCGCGCCCTCCACCCTCGTGGGCCCCCTGTTGCTCCACCGACGTACTCCTTCCTCCTATATATACCTACGTACCCCCAAACGATTAGATACGGAGCCAAAACCCTAATTCCACCGCTGCAACTTTCTGTATCCATGAGATCCCATCTTGGGGATTGTTTCGGAGCTCCGCCGGAGGGGGTATCCATCATGGAGGGCTTCTACATCAACACCATAGCCCCTCCGATGAAGTGTGAGTAGTTTACCTCAGACCTACGGGTCCATAGTTAGTAGCTAGATGGCTTCTTCTCTCTTTTTGGATCTCAATACAATGTTCTCCCCCTCTCTTGTGGAGATCTATTCGATGTAATCTTCTTTTTGCGGTGTGTTTGTTGAGACCGATGAATTGTGGGTTTATGATCAAGTCTATCTATGAACAATATTTGAATCTTCTCTGAATTCTTTTATGTATGATTGGTTATCTTTGCAAGTCTCTTCGAATTATCAGTTTGGTTTGGCCTACTAGATTAATCTTTCTTGCAATGGGAGAAGTGCTTAGCTTTGGGTTCAATCTTGCGGTGTCCTTTCCCAGTGACAGTAGGTGCAGCAAGGCACGTATTGTATTGTATTGTTGCCATCGAGGATAACAAGATGGGGTTTTCATCATATTGCATGAGTGTATCCCTCTACATCATGTCATCTTGCTTAAGGCGTTACTCTGTTTTCATTAACTTAATACTCTAGACGCATGCTGGATAGCGGTCGATGAGTGGAGTAATAGTAGTAGATGCAGGCAGGAGTCATTCTACTTGTCTTGGACGTGATGCATGTTGCTACCTCTTGAGCACTGCGTTGGTTTTCCCCGAAGAGGAAGGGATGATGCAGCAAAGTAGCGTAAGTATTTCCCTCAGTTTTTGAGAGCCAAGGCATCAATCCACTAGGAGGCTATGCGCGAGTCCCTCGTACCTGCACAAAACAAATAAATCCTCGCAACCAACGCAAATAGGGGTTGTCAATCCCTATGAGGCCACTTACGAGAGTGAGATCTGATAGATATGATAAAGATAATATTTTTGGTATTTTTATGATAAAGATGCAAAGTAAAATAAAGGCAAAGTAAATAGCAAAGTAGTAGGAGAACAATATGATAAAGATAGACCCCGGGGGCATAGGTTTCACTAGTGGCTTCTCCCATTCATCTAGAGCAATTGACAGAATAACGCCCGGGGGGTGAACAAATTACTGTTGAGCAATTGACAGAATTGAGCATAGTTATGAGAATATCTAGGCATGATCATGTATATAGGCATCACGTCCGAGACAAGTAGACCGACTCCTGCCTGGATCTACTACTATTACTCCACTCATCGACCGCTATCCAGCATGCATCTAGAGTATTAAGTTAAAAACAGAGTAACGCCTTAAGCAAGATGACATGATGTATTGGGATAGACTCATGCAATATGAAGAAAACCCCATCTTGTTATCCTCGATGGCAACAATACAATACGTGCCTTGCTGCCCTTACTGTCACCGGGAAAGGACACCGCAAGATTGAACCCAAAGCTAAGCACTTCTCCCATTGCAAGAAAGACCAATCTAGTAGGCCAAACCAAACTGATAATTCGAAGAGACTTGCAAAGATAACCAATCATACATAAAATAATTCAGAGAAGATTCAAATATTGTTCATAGATAGACTTGATCATAAACCCATAATTCATCGATCTCAACAAACACACCGCAAATAGAAGGTTACATCGAATAGATCTCCACAAGAGAGGGGGAGAACATTGTATTGAGATCCAAAAATAGAGAAGAAGCCATCTAGCTACTAACTATGGACCCGTAGGTCTAAGGTAAACTACTCACACTTCATCGGAGGGGCTATGGTGTTGATGTAGAAGCCCTCCATGATCGATGCCCCCTCCGGCGGAGCTCTGAAACAGGCCCCAAGATGGGATCTCGTGGATACAGAAAGTTACGGCGGTGGAATTAGGGTTTTGGCTCCTGCTCTGATCGTTTGGGGGTACGTGGATATATATAGGAGGAAGAAGTATGTCGGTGGAGCAACAGGGGGCCCATGAGGGTGGGGGCGCGCCTGGTAGGGTAGGGGGCGCCCCCTACCTCGTGGCCTCCTGTTACATGCCTTGGCGTAGGGTCCAAGTCTCCCGGGTCTTATCTGTTGAGAAAATCACGTTCCCGAAGGTTTCATTCCGTTTGGACTCCGTTTGATATTCCTTTCTTCGAAACCCTAAAACAGGCAAAAAATAGCAATTCTGGGCTGGGCCTCCGGTTAATAGGTTAGTCCCAAAAATAATATAAAAGTGGATAATAAAGCCCAATAATGTCTAAAACAGTAGATATAGCATGGAGCAATCAAAAATTATAGATACGTTGGAGACGTATCACGTGTATACATGATCATACCTAGATATTCTCATAACTATGATCAATTCTTTCAATTGCTCAACAGTAATTTGTTCACCCACCGTAGAATACTTATGATCTCGAGAGAAGCCACTAGTGAAACCTCTGGCCCCCCGGTCTATCTTCATCATATTAATCTACCAATACTTAGTTATTTCCTTTTGCTTTTACTTTACTTTTATTTTACTTTGCATCTTTATCATAAAAACACCAAAAATATTATCTTATCATATCTATCAAGATCTCACTCTCGTAAGTGGCCGTGTAGGGATTGACAAACCCTTACCGCGTTGGTTGTGAGGATTTATTTGTTTTGTGCAGGTACGAGGGACTCACGCGTACCCTCCTACTGGATTGATACCTTGGTTCTCAAAAACTGAGGGAAATACTTACGCTACTTTGCTGCATCATCCCTTCCTCTTCGGGGAAAACCAACGCAGTGCTCAAGAGGTAGCAACTCCTTCTTTATAAAGATGTGGGTCATCCCAAAAGTAATGTCTCAAATCATAGAAGAACTTTTTCTTTTGCTGGTATGTGAAACTAGGTGGTATAAGTTTAGCAACAATATAATTAGCATAATCAGCATACCATGGAGGAGTTCGAGAAGCATTTATGACATTTGATTGTTCATCAGGAAAGCTATCATCAATAGGTAGTGGGTCATCAAGAACATTTTCTAACCTAGACAAGTTGTCTGCAACGGGGTTCTCAGCTCCCTTTCTATCAATAATATGCAAATCAAATTCTTGTAGCAAGAGAACCCATCTAATAAGTCTAGGTTTAGCATCTTTCTTTTCCATAAGGTATTTAATAGCAGCATGATTAGTGTGAATAGTTACTTTAGAATCAACAATATAAGGTCTGAACTTATCACAAGCAAAAACAACTGCTAAGAATTCCTTTTCAGTGGTAGCATAATTTCTCTGGGAATTGTCTAGAGTTTTACTAGCATATTGAATAACATTTAATTTCTTATCAACTCTTTGCCCTAGAACAGCACCTACAGCATAATCACTAGCATAACACATAATTTCAAAGGGTAAATTCCAATCAGGTGGCTGAACAATAGGTGCAGAAATCAATGCTTTCTTAAGTATTTCAAATGCTTCTACACAATCATCATCAAAGACAAAAGGAATATCTTTTTGTAATAGATTAGTCAGAGGCCGAGAAATTTTTGAGAAGTCCTTAATGAATCTCCTATAAAAACCGGCATGACCGAGGAAGCTTCTTATACCTTTAATGTCCTTGGGACATGGCATCTTTTCAATAGCATCAACTTTAGCTTTATCAACTTCAATGCCTCTTTCAGAAATTTTATGCCCCAAGACAATACCTTCATTAACCATAAAGTGGCATTTCTCCCAATTCAGAACAAGATTAGTTTCTTCACATCTCTGCAAAACTCGATCAAGGTTTGCTTAAGCAATCATCAAAAGAGGATCCATAAACGGAGAAATTGTCCATGAAAACCTCACATATCTTTTCACAAAAGTCAGAGGATATAGCCATCATGCATCTTTGAAAGGTAGCAGGTGCATTACATAAACCAAATGTAACATCCCAATTTTCCTAAATTAGGATGTTATTAGATCATTCATATGCATATCATATTTTTATTGCATTATTTGTCTTTCTGCAATATTCGAATCATCATGCAACTAAAGGCAATTTATTGGAGCGGAGATAACATGACTTCTCCCCTGTTTTAAAAGGTTCATAATGTGCAGAATATTATTTCCAGTTCATCTGATGTGTTCTGGTATTTTTATTAATCTCAAAAATATTTTATTTGTGTGTTATTTTATTGTTTGTGTGGTCTATTGCATAAAAATTATTTTCAAAGCTGCATTAGAGTGGCTGAGTTGTTCCTGTAGTTTATATTAGGTGTATATATTTTACTGTGTGTCTACGTATTTTTTATTTAGTTTTTATCCTGTTGTTTTATTTTTAGTTCTTTTTAGTTCTGTTGTTTTGTAAAGAAAAAAAGGAAAAACTTAGCACGCAGCGCAGAGCACTGCGCGGCCCAGCACTGCGGCCCACCTAACCCCGCACCTGACCCGCACCCAACCGCACCGCTACACCCGACCCGCATCGCCCCTCGCCTCCCGTTGCTGACCAGCGGGGCCCACGCCGCCCCACTCTTCTTCCCCAAGTCGGCTGCACGCGCAGCCGCACACACGCATCCGAGCGCGAGCCTGAGTCGAACTCGAGCACCGGGCCACCCCGCGCACGCCCGAGATGTCTAGGGCGAGCCCACGCCCTCGAGGAACCCCCGAACCCCTGCCTCGTTCTTCCTCGTTGTTGCACGCATCGGTTAGGGTGAAACCGATCTCGCCCGGAGCTCCGCCGTCCGCCGCCGTTCGCCGGGCGGTTGCACCACTGTAAGAGCCCGCCGAGCTTCACCTCCTACACCCTTCGATTTCCCTCTCAACGGCGCACCCGCCTGACATCTCCTTGTTGCCGGACACGCAACATAGGGAGAGGAACGAGCTGACCCGCCGCCGCTGGAGCATCCGTGGTTCACGTCGCCGCCGCCGCCTACTGAGGGAGCTTCGCCGCCGTCCGACACCACCACCGCCTCCGCCACTCACTGTCGCACCCGCCCGTACCATCATCTTCGCCGGAGACCCACCGGAGAGCCGCCACCGCCGACGCTCGAGCCGCCGCCGTCGTTTTCTGATGTTTTGGGTGAGCACACGTGCCCGGTCGATCAAGAATCGCCATGTGGCGCTCGCTACAGGAGTTCGCTATAGAGTTGCTACAGTTTAGATGTTTTCTGTTGCTTTTTGTTTTATTTTCAGATTTTAACTCTAACTTCAACTAGCTATATCTTTTATTCTATAAATCCAATTTAGGTAATTCTTTTTCTTATGCACTCACAAAAATCAGCACATTATCACAGTACCGAAATCTCACATGTTTGCACAATTCAAATTTGAATTTGTTTGAATTCAAATTAAACCTTCCGGAGGCCGTATCTTTCAAACCGCTTATCGAATTCGAGTGATTCTTTTTGCCTTGTGATCGTAGTGCAATTTAGGTGTTGTTATGCTGCTGTTGTTGAGTTTTAAAAATGGTTTTCTTGCTGTTGGTTTTGTTTTTGGTTCTATTCGTGTTCCGGTGATTGATTTGTTGTTTTGTGTGAAACGTGTAGATTGTCTGGAGTGCGACGCAAGCTATTGTCGGGAGTGTGACCTTTTGAACCAGAACCAAGGCAAGTTACATGTTGATCATCCCTTACCGATTGTTTTCTATGCATGTATTTATATCACACTATGATGTATAGGATTATTATATTATTTTTCTATATTGTTGAGCTATCTCCCGTCACTGCAGACCGTGGTAGTTTTAGTTGCTATGCTATGTAGACGGGGATTGGTTCTTGTATTCATTGAGCTTATGTGAGGATTATATATAATAATTTGAGTAGTAACTCGGGATTTAATTCACCTCTGGGCGGAATTGGTATTGGTTGGGTGGTCTCAAGAACATCATGGTTTATACCCTCTGAATGTAAGTGGACGGCCGCCTAGGCTCAAAAAGATGAGACAGACTTAGTGACTAGTAGCTTCCATGTGTGACCACTGGCTAAATGGGCTCTGGCTTAGTTGATCAGTTGTGGAACCCTTACCTGGATGTGCCAGTAGATGTAGATATAATAGTTGGGATGGGCCTCTTGTTGGGACTTAGGGACTGCTTCTGAAAGACTTCCTCTCAATCTTCGGGTTGGGTCCAGTGGGTAAAGCGTACTAAACTCTGCAGAGTATTAAAAACTAATCATGATTAGTCGTGTCCCCGGTTATGGGCAACTTTGAGCGACTATGCCATTACAGTTGTTGGATGATCTTGACAGATGCGACACTTAATAATATTTGTGGGAAAACTTAATAAAGGGTAGGTTGGAGTTGATTTTGCCAACTCAACCTTGTGTATTTACTTGTAGTAATAAAGAACTAAATTAAAAATTTGACTATTAGGTAGTTGTTAGGATAAAATCAGCTTTCTGCAAAAAGAAACCCTCAAGCCTTCCTTTGTTGTACTATGCATATACATGTAGGTCTGCTTTATTATTACTCCTGTGTAACTTGCCAATACATTCCAAGTATTGACCTATATGGCTGCAACGTCTCATGTTGCAGGATATTCTGACGAAGAGTAAGGTACCGTTAGGGTCGCGAGTCTGCACTCAGCATCGCCAGTGGGCTATGATGGGAGTCATCGTTATTTTCTGCTAATTTCCACCGTTTGATTGAATAAAGCTAGCCAAGTGCTATGCAGATTGTTTTATTTTATATATTCTGGATCATACGATGTAATAAATGATGCACTTGCTATTCTGGTATTCATCTATACTGTGTGTGCTAGCGAGTTCGATCCAGGGACTAGCACGGTAAGCACAGAGACTCAAATCCTTCGAGGTTTGGTCATTACACCAAAAGGCATACGTCTATAAGAAAAAGTACCGAAAGGGCAAGTAAAAGTGGTCTTTGATTGATCATCAGCTGACACAGGTATTTGAGAGAAGCCAGAGTAACCATCTAGAAAGCAAAAATGTGTATGATTGGATAATCTTTCTAGCATTTGATCAATAAAAGGTAAGGGGTAATGATCTTTTTTAGTAGCCTTATTTAAATTGCAGAAATCAATTACCATCCTATAGCCTGTAATAATTCTTTGCAGAATCAATTCATCTTTATCATTAGGGACAACAGTAATACCTCCCTTCTTAGGGACACAATGAACATGACTTACCCACTGACTATCAACAATGGGATAAATTATACCTGCCTCAAGGAGCTTTAATATTTCTTTTCTTACCACTTCTTTTATCTTAGGATTCAGCCGTCGTTGATGATCAATAACTGGTTTGGCGTCTTCCTCCAAATTTATTTTGTGTTGACATAGAGTGGGACTAATGCCCTTAAGATCATCAAGAGTATATCCAATAGCAGCACGGTGCTTCTTCAGAGTTTTCAATAATTTCTCTTCCTCCTTCTCTGAAAGGTTAGCACTAATAATAACAGGATATATTTTCTTTTCATCAAGATAAGCATATTTAAGAGTATCAGGTGATGGTTTAAGCTCAAACACGGGATCACCCTTGGGTGGAGGAGGATCAACGGGCAAGTTGTGTTTCAAAATAGGTCAATCTTAAAGAATACTTCATGTATTTCCCTTCTTCCTTGCATGAACATATCATTTTCATGGTCTAGCAAATATTGTTCTAATGGATCAGTAGGAGGCACGGCAATAGAAGCAAGACCAATAATTTCATCTTTACTAGGCAATTCTTTATCATGGGGTTGTCTACGAAATTTAGAAAAATTAAACTCATGAGACATATCATCCAAACCAATAGTAACAACATCTTTCTTGCAATCTATCTTAGCATTAACAGTGTTCAAGAAGGGTCTACCAAATATAATGGGAAAAAAGCTATCTTGAGGGGAACCAAGAACAAGAAAATCAGCAGGATATTTAGCCTTCCCACACAAGACTTCAACGTCTCTAACAATCCCAATTGGTGAAATAGTATCTCTATTAGCAAGCTTAATGGTAACATCAATACCTTCTATCTTAGCTGGTGCAATATCATGCATAATTTCTTTGTATAAGGAAATAGGTATTACACTGGCACTAGCACCCATATCACATAAGCCATGATAACAATGATCTCCTATTTTAACAGAAATAACAGGCATGACTACCACAGGTCTATGTTTATCTTTAGCACCAGGTTTAGCAATTCTAGCAGTCTCATCACAGAAATAAATAACATGCCCATCGATATTATCAGCCAGGTGATCTTTAACAATAGCAATATTAGGTTCAACTTTAACTTTCTCAGGAGGTGTAGAAGTTCTAATATTAATTTTACGAACCACAGTTGAAGCTTTAGCATGATGCTCTATTCTAATAGGGAAAGGTGGTTTCTCAACATAAGTAGTGGGAACAACAGGATCATTATAAGTGATAGTCTTTTCTTCAATTTTAATAGGTGCAACTACTTTTACTTCAATGGGAGGATTATATTTAAACCACTTCTCGTTGGGGAGATCAACATGAGTAGCAAAAGATTCACAAAAAGAAGCTACTATCTCAGAGTCAAGTCCATATTTAGTGCTAAATTTACGGAAAACATCGGTATCCATAAAAGATTTAACACAACCAAACTTAGGTGTTATACCTGACTCTTTACCTTTGTCGAGATCCCAATCTTCAGAGTTGCATTTAATTCTCTCCAATAAATTCCATTTGTATTCAATAGTCTTCATCATAAAGGAGGCAGTACAAGAAATATCGAGCATGGAGTGATTGTTGTCAGAAAGCCGAGCATAAAAATTTTGAATAATCATTTCTCTTGAGAGCTCATGATTGGGGCATGAATATAACATTGACTTAAGCCTCCCCCAAGCTTGAGCGATGCTTTCTCCTTCGCGAGGCCAAAAATTATATATATAATTACGATCACGATGAACAAGACGCATAGGATAATGCTACCTCTTGAGCACTGCGTTGGTTTTCCCTTGAAGAGGAAATGATGATGCAGCAAAGTAGCGTAAGTATTTCCCTCAGTTTTTGAGAACCAATGTATCAATCCAGTAGGAGGCTACACGCGAGTCCCTCGCACCTGCATAAAACAAATAAATCCTCGCAACCAATGCGATAAGGGGTTGTCAATCCCTACACGGTCACTTACGAGAGTGAGATCTGATAGATATGATAAGATAATATTTTTGGTATTTTTATGATAAACATGCAAAGTAAAATAAAAGGCAATGAAAATAACTAAGTAATGGAAGATTAATATGATGAAGATAGACCCGGGGGCCATAGGTTTCACTAGTGGCTTCTCTCAAGAGCATAGGTATTTTAAAGTGGGTGAACAAATTACTGTTGAGCAATTGACAGAATTGAGCATAATTATGAGAATATCTAGGTATGATCATGTATATAAGCATCACGTCCGAGACAAGTAGACCGACTCCTGCCTGCATCTACTACTATTACTCCACACATCGACCGCTATCCAGCATGCATCTAGAGTATTAGGTTCATAAGAACAGAGTAACACATTAAGCAAGATGACATGATGTAGATGGATAAACTCATGCAATATGATAAAAAAAACCATCTTGTTATCCTCGATGGCAACAATACAATACGTGCCTTGCTGCCCCTACTGTCACTGGGAAAGGACACCGCAAGATTGAACCCAAAGCTAAGCACTTCTCCCATTGCAAGAAAGATCAATCTAGTAGGCCAAACCAAACTGATAATTCGAAGAGACTTGCAAAGATAACCAATCATACATAAAAGAATTCAGAGAAGATTCAAATATTGATCATAGATAGACTTGATCATAAACCCACAATTCATCGGTCTCAACAAACACACCGCAAAAGAAGATTACATCGAATAGATCTCCACAAGAGAGGGGGAGAACTTTGTATTGAGATCCAAAAAGAGAGAAGAAGCCATCTAGCTAATAACTATGGACCCATAGGTCTGAGGTAAACTACGTACACTTCATCGGAGAGGCTATGGTGTTGATGTAGAAGCCCTCCGTGATCGATGCCCCCTCCGGCGGAGCTCCGGAACAGGCCCCGCGATGGGATCTCATGGATACAGAAAGTTACGGTGGTGGAATTAGGGTTTTGGCTCCGTATCTGATCGTTTGGGGGTACGTAGGTATATATAGGAGGAAGAAGTACGTCGGTGGAGCAACAGGGGGCCCATGAGGGTGGAGGGCGCGCCCCCTACCTCGTGGCCTCCCTGTTGGTTGCTTGACGTAGGGTCCAAGTCTCCTGGATCTTGTTTGTTCCAAAAAATATCACGTTCCCGAAGGTTTCATTCCGTTTGGACTCCGTTTGATATTCCTTTTCTTCGAAACCCTAAAATAGGCAAAAACAGCAATTCTGGGCTGGGCCTCCGGTTAATAGGTTAGTCCCAAAAATAATATAAAAGTATGATAAAGCCCAATAATGTCCAAAACAGCAGATAATATAGCATGGAGCAATAAAAAATTATAGATATGTTGGAGACATATCAAGCATCCCCAAGCTTAATTCCTGCTCGTCCTCGAGTAGGTAAATGATAAAAATAGAATTTTTGATGTGGAATGCTACTAGGCATAATTTCAATGTAATTCTTCTTAATTGTGGCATGAATATTTAGATCCGAAAGATTCAAGATAAAAGTTTAATATTGACATAGAAATAATAATACTTCAAGCATACTAACTAAGCAATTATGTCTTCTCAAAATAACATGGCCAAAGAAAGTTCATCCCTACAAAATCATATAGTTTAGTCATGCTCCATTTTCGTCACACAAGAATGCTCTCATCATGCACAACCCCGATGACAAGCCAAGCAATTGTTTCATACTTTAGTAATCTCAAACTTTATAAACCTTCACGCAATACATGAGCGTGAGCCATGGATATAGCACTATGGGTGGAATAGAGTATAATGATGGGGGTTATGTGGAGAAGACAAAAAGGAGAAAGTCTCACATCAACGAGGCTAATCAATGAGCTATGGAGATGCTCATCGATTGATGTTAATGCAAGGAGTAGGGATTGCCATGCAATGGATGCACTAGAGCTATAAATGTATGAAATCTCAACAAAAGAAACTAGTGGGTGTGCATCCAACTTGCTTGCTCACGAAGGCCTAGGGCACTTGAGGAGGCCCATTGTTGGAATATACAAGCCAAGTTCTATAATGAAAAATTCCCACTAGTATATGAAAATGAAAAAACAAGAGACTCTCTATCATGAAGATCATGGTGCTACTTTGAAGCACAAGTGTGGAAAAAGGATAGTAGCACTGCCCCTTTTTATTTCTTTTTTTGGGCCTTCATTTTTTTATTTGGCCTTTCTCTTTTTTTATTAGGCAATGCTCTATTAAATGATGATCATCACACTTCTATTTATTTACAACTCAATGATTACAACTCGATACTAGAATAAGGTATGACTCTATATGAATGCCTCCGGCAGTGTACTGGGATATGCAATGAATCAAGTGTGACATGTATGAAAAATTATGAATGGTGGCTTTGCCACAAATACGATGTCAACTACATGATCATGCAAAGCAATATGACAATGATGAACGTGTCATGATAAACGGGATGGTGGAAAGTTGCATGGCAATATATCTCGGAATGGCTATGGAAATGCCATAATAGGTAGGTATGGTGGTTGTTTTGAGGAAGATATAAGGAGGTTTGTGTGTGAAAGAGCGTATCATATCACGGGGTTTGGATGCACCGGTGAAGTTTACACCAACTCTCAATGTGAGAAAGGGCAATGCACGGTACCGAAGAGGCTAGCAATGATGGAAGGGTGAGAGTGCGTATAATCCATGGACTCCAACATTAGTCATAAAGAACTCACGTACTTATTGCAAAAATCTACAAGTCATCAAAAACCAAGCACTACGCGCATGCTCCTAGGGGGATAGATTGGTAGGAAAAGACCATCGCTCGTCCCCGACCGCCACATAAGGAGGACAATCAAAGAACACCTCATGTTTCAAATTTGTTACATAACGTTTACCATACATGCATGCTACAGGACTTGCAAACTTCAACACAAGTATTTCTCAATTTCACAACTACTCAACTAGCACAACTTTAATATCACTACCTCCATATCTCAAAACAATCATCAAATATCAAACTTCTCTTAGTATTCAACACACTCATAAGAGAATTTTATTATTAATCTTGTATACCTAGCATATTAGGATTATTTAAGAAAATTACCATGCTATTTAAGACTCTCAAAATAATCTAAGTGAAGCATGAGAGATCAATAGTTTCTATAAAACAAATCCACCACCGTGCTCTACAAGATATAAGTGAAGTACTAGAGCAGAACTATATAACTCAAAAGATACAAGTGAAGCACATAGAGTATTCTAATAATTTTCAAATCATGTGTGTTTCTCTCAAAAGGTGGGTACAGCAAAGATGATTGTGGTAAACTAAAAGGCAAAGACTCAAATCATACAAGACGCTCCAAGCAAAACACATATCACGTGGTGAATAAAAATATAGCTCCAAGTAAAGTTACCGATAGAAGTAGACGAAAGAGGGGATGCCTTCCGGGGCATCCCCAAGCTTTGGCTTTTAGGTGTCCTTAGATTATGTTGGGGTTCAATGGGCATCCCAAAGCTTAGGATATTGCCACTCCTTGTTCCATAATCCATGAAATCTTTACCCAAAACTTGAAAACTTCACAACACAAAACTTAAAGTAGAAAATCTCGTGAGCTCCGTTAGCGAAAGAAAACAAAAGACCACTTCAAGGTACTGTAATGAACTCAATCTTTATTTATATTGGTGTTAGACCTACTGTATTCCAACTTTTATATGGTTTATAAACTATTTTACTAGCCATAGATTCATCAAAATAAGCAAACAACACATGAAAAATAGAATCTGTCAAAAACAGAATAGTCTGTAGTAACCTGTAGCTAGCGCAAGATCTGAACCCCAAAAAATCTAAAATAAATTTCTGGACGTGAGGAATTTATCTATTAATCATCTGAAAAAATAATTAACTAAATAGCACTTTCCAAATAAAAATGGAAGCAGTTCTCGTGAGCGCTAAAGTTTCTGTTTTTTACAGCAAGATTAACAAGACTTTCCCCAAGTCTTCCCAACGGTTCTACTTGGCACAAACACTAATTAAACACAAAAAACACAACCAAAACAGAGGCTAGATAAATTATTTATTACTAAACATGATAAAAAAGCAAGGAATAAAAATAAAATTGGGTTGCCTCCCAACAAGCGCTATCGTTTAACGCCCCTAGCTAGGCATAAAAAGCAAGGATAGATCTAGGTATTGCCATCTTTGGTTGGTAATTCTTCAATGAGGCATCTACCGTATTTAGGAATTTCTTTCTTTTTATTGATTATCAAACTTTTAGGCACAAGATCGAAAAAATCATTAGCAGCAAATGGTTCCTTAATAATAGCAAAAAGATTAGGATGAACACTTATAGATTTGAGATCCGCAGTTTCTTTGCTAGAGGATTCACCTATATTTTTAGGAACATACATAAGCTTGGCAATTTTAGTCGGAGGACTTGGAGTATTCTTTACGGAAGAAAAAGCGGTTCCCAAGTTGGTAATGATACCCTCAAGTTTATCGATTCTAGTGGAATCATGATTTATTCTTTCATTAACTATAGGTTCCTTCTCTTTAATATTTTTCAAAGTTACTCCTACTTTAGATCCATATTGGGTAATTTGGTTATGGATCTTTTTATAGAAATTTTCAATTAACTCAACGGTAGCAACTTTATTTTCAATAATTTCAAGTTTTTGCATTACATGCTCCAAAGTTAACATAGTTCCATTAACCAAAAGAGGTGGTGAGCCAAACAAATCTATCATAGCATTGTAAGAATCAAAAGTGTGGCTACCCAAGAAGTTCCCTCCGGTAATGGTATCAAGGATATATCTGTGCCAAGGAGTAACGCCTACATAAAAATTGCGAAGAAGAACAGAAGTAGATTGCTTCCTGGTAGATCTATTTTGAGCATTGAAAATTCTATACCAAGCGTCTTTTAGATTTTCTCCCTCCCTTTGCTTAAAATTTAGAACTTCATTCTCGGGAGACAACGGAGAAGATAGAGGACTCGCCATAACGACAAGCAAACGGGGAACGGGCAAAAAGAGGCAAATAGAGAAAGAGAGGGAGGATAGAGAGAGATAGGGGGCGAATAAAACAACAAGGGTGAAGTGGGGGAGAGGAAAACGAGAGGCAAATGGAAAATAATGTAATGCAGGAGATAAGGGTTTGTGATGGGTACTTGGTATGTTTGACTTTTCCTTAGACCTCGCTGGCAACGGCGCCAGAAATCCTTCTTGCTACCTCTTGAGCACTACGTTGGTTTTCCCTTGAAGAGGAAAGGGTGATGCAGCAAAGTAGCGTAAGTATTTCCCTCAGTTTTTGAGAACCAAGGTATCAATCCAGTAGGAGGCTACGCGCGAGTCCCTTGCACCTGCACAAAACAAATAAATCCTCGCAACCAACGCGATAAGGGGTTATCAATACCTACACAGTCACTTACGAGAGGGAGATCTGATAGATATGATAAGATAATATTTTTGGTATTTTTATGATAAAGATGCAAAGTAAAATAAAAGACAATGAAAATAACTATGGAAGATTAATATGATGAAGATAGACCCGGGGGCCATATGTTTCACTAGTGGCTTCTCTCAAGAGCATAGGTATTTTACGGTGGGTGAACAAATTACTGTTGAGCAATTGACAGAATTGAGCATAGTTATGAGAATATCTAGGTATGATCATGCATATAAGCATCACGTCCGAGACAAGTAGACCGACTCCTGCCTGCATCTACTACTATTACTCCACACATCGACCGCTATCCAGCATGCATCTAGAGTATTAAGTTCATAAGAACAGAGTAACGCCTTAAGCAAGATGACATGATGTAGAGGGATAAACTCATGCAATATGATAAAAAAACCATCTTGTTATCCTTGATGGCAACAATACAATACGTGCCTTGCTGCCCCTACTGTCACTGGGAAAGGACACCGCAAGATTGAACCCAAAGCTAAGCACTTCTCCCATTACAAGAAAGATCAATCTAATAGGCCAAAGCAAACTGATAATTCAAAGAGACTTGCAAAGATAACCAATCATACATAAAAGAATTCAGAGAAGATTCAAATATTGTTCATAGATAAACTTGATCATAAACCCACAATTCATCAGTCTCAACAAACACACCGCAAAAGAAGATTACATCGAATAGATCTCCACAAGAGAGGGGGAGAACTTTGTATTGAGATCCAAAAAGAGAGAAGAAGCCATCTAGCTAATAACTATGGACCCATAGGTCTGAGGTAAACTACGTACACTTCATCGGAGAGGCTATGGTGTTGATGTAGATGCCCTCCGTGATCGATGCCCCCTCCGGCGGAGCTCCGGAACAGGCCCCGCGATGGGATCTCGTGGATACAGAAAATTACGGCGGTGGAATTAGGGTTTTGGCTCCGTATCTGATCGTTTGGGGTATGTAGGTATATATAGGAGGAAGAAGTACGTCGGTGGAGCAATAGGGGGCCCACGAGGGTGGAGGGCGCGCCTGGGGGGTAGGCGCGCCCCCTACCTCGTGGCCTCCCTGTTGGTTGCTTGACGTAGGGTCCAAGTCTCCTGGATCTTGTTCGTTCCAAAAATCACGTTCCCGAAGGTTTCATTCCGTTTGGACTCCGTTTGATATTCCTTTTCTTTGAAACCATAAAATAGGCAAAAACAGCAATTCTGGGCTGGGCCTCCGGTTAATAGGTTAGTCCTAAAAATAATATAAAAGAGTATAATAAAGCCCAATAATGTCCAAACCAGTAGATAATATAGCATGGAGCAATCATAAATTATAGATACGTTGGAGACATATCAGATAAACTTCTGATGAAATTCCAATTTCAATCGCTTATAGTCCCATGATCCCATATCATCACATAGCCTATACCATATCAATGCATCTCCCTTCAAAGATAAAGGGAAGACCTTCTTCTTGATAACATCATTGGGCATACCTGCAAGCTTAAATAGTCCACAAACTTCATCTACATAGGTTAAGTGTAAGTCGGGATGCAATGTTCCATCTCCTGCAAAAGGATTAGCTAGCAGTTTCTCTATCATACCCAAAGGAATTTTGAAGTAAACATTTTCATTTTCAGTAGGTCCAGTAGGTTGAGGAGCAACTATTTGCTCTACTGGTCAGGGTGAAGATACCCCGAACAAGCCCCTCAAAGGATTACTTTCCATAGTAATAAGTGACAGTAAATTTCAGCACACCATATAAATTTTTCCTTACCAAATTCCACCTACCAAAGGCGCTTTGATGACCCACAAGTATAGGGGATCTATCGTAGTCCTTTCGATAAGTAAGAGTGTCGAACCAAACGAGGAGCAGAAGGAAATGATGAGCGGTTTCCAGCAAGGTATTCTCTGCAAGTACTGAAATAAGTGGTAACAGATAGTTTTGTGATAAGATAATTTGTAACGAGCAACAAGTAACAAAAGTAAATAAGGTGCAGCAAGGTGTCCCAATCCTTTTTGTTGCAAAGGACAAGCCTGGACAAACTCTTATATGATGTAAAGCTTTCCCGAGGACACATGGGAATATCGTCAAGCTAGTTTTCATCACGCTCATATGATTTGCGTTCGGTACTTTGATAATTTGGTATGTGGGTGGACCGGTGCTTGGGTGCTGCCCTTACTTGGACAAACATCCCACTTATGATTAACCTCTATTGCAAGCATCCGCAAATACAACAAAAGTATTAAGGTAAACCTAACCATAGCATG
The DNA here is from genome assembly GCF_056163025.1 of Triticum urartu. Taxonomy (NCBI): domain Eukaryota; kingdom Viridiplantae; phylum Streptophyta; class Magnoliopsida; order Poales; family Poaceae; genus Triticum; species Triticum urartu. The sequence goes on from NC_141874.1 coordinate 658,221,666, forward strand.
AAACATATGGATCTAAATCAGCCCCTTATGAAGCAACGCATAAACTAGGGTTTAAGCTTTTGTCACTCTAGCAACCCATCATCTACTTATTACTTCCCAATGCCTTCCTCTAGGCCCAAACAATGGTGAAGTGTCATGTAGTCGATGTTCACATAACACCACTAGAGGAGAGATAAGATACATCTCATCAAAATATCGAACGAATACCAAATTCACATGACTACTAATAGCAAGACTTCTCCCATGTCCTCAGGAACAAAAGTAACTACTCACAAAGCATAAACATGTTCATAATCAGAGGGGTATTAATGTGCATATAGGATCTGAACATATGATCTTCCACCAATTAAGCCAACTAGCATCAATTACAAGGAGTAATTAACACTACTAGCAACCTACTAGCACCAATCCCAGACTTGGAGACAAGAATTGGATACAAGAGATGAACTAGGGTTTTGAGATGAGATGGTCCTGATGAATACGTTGATGGAGATTACCCTCTCCTGATGAGAGGAGCGTTGGTGATGACGATGGCGATGATTTCCCCCTCCGGGAGGGAAGTTTCCCTGGCAGAACAGCCCTGCCAGAACCCTAGATTGGCTCCGCCAAGGTTCTGCCTCGTGGCGGCAGAGTTTCGTCCGAGAAGATGGCTTATGATTTTTTCCCATCGAAAGATTCCATATAGCAGAAGATGGTCACCGGAGGGCCACTAGGGGGCCCACGAGGTAGGGGGCGCCCCCCCACCCTCGTGGGCAGGGTGTGGCCCCCCTGGTGAAGTTCTTGCGCTCAATGTTTTTTATATATTTAGAAAACATCATCCGTGAAGTTTCAGGACTTTTGGAGCTGTGCAGAATAGGTCTCTAATATTTGCTCCTTTTCCAGCCAGAATCCCAGCTGCCGGCATTCTCCCTCTTTATGTAAACCTTGTAAAATAAGAGAGAATAGGCATAAGTATTATGACATAATGTGTAATAACAGCCCATAATGCAATAAATATTGATATAAAAGCATGATGCAAAATGGACGTATCAACTCCCCCAAGCTTAGACCTCGCTTGTCCTCAAGCGAAAAGCCGAAATCGAAAAATATGTCCACATGTTTAGAGATGAAGGTGTCGATAAAAATAAAATACGGACATGAGGGCATCATGATTATTCTTAGAGCAACAACTTATATAATTCTTGTCATATGATATCTTATGCTAGAGTAATAATTCAATCACAATATCAAGTATGAATCGTAAACTTCATTGAAAACTAACAAACTATAATCTCGGTCATTGAGGCAATTGCAATTTATCATAACATAGGAAAGAGTCAATGTATAAGAGCTTTTTAGCAAGTCCACATACTCAACTATCATATAGTCTTTCACAATTGCTGACACTCACGCAATACTTATGGGTATGGAGTTTTAATCGGACACGAAGAAAGATAGGGGCTTATAGTTTTACCTCCCAACGTTTTACCTCAAGGGTAATGTCAACAGTAATAGTTCATGAAAACCCACATCCAATTAGCCATATATACCGGGATCTTTCCAACATATTGTGCTTGCCAAAGGATAAAATGTAAAAAGGAAGATCACCATGACTCTTTTGCAGCAAAGAAGATAAAAGTAAAAGATAGGCCCTTCGCAGAGGGAAGCAGAGGTTGTCATGCGCTTTTATGGTTGGATGCACAAAATCCTAATGTGAAAGAACATCACTTTATATTGCCACTTGTGATATGGACCTTTATTATGCAGGCTGTCGCTTTTATTACTTCCATATCACACGATCGTATAAAGCTTATTTCTACCACAACAATCAATCATACATATTTAGAGAGCAATTTTTATTGCTTGCACCGATGACAACTTACTTGATGGGTCTTACTCAATCCATGGGTAGGTATGGTGGACTCTCATGGCAAAACTGGTTTAAGGGTATTTGGAAGCACAAGTAGTATCTCTACTTGGCACAATGAATTTGGATAGCATGAGGGAGAAAGGCAAGCTCAACATGTTGGAGGATCCAAGACAATATAATTTATCTCAGATGTAAGAAAACATAACCCATTATGTTGTCTTCCTTGTCCAATATCAACTCTTTAGCATGTCATATTTTAATGAGTGCTCACAATCATAAAAGATGTCCAAGATAGTATATTTATATGTGAAGACCTCTCTTTCTTTATTACTTCCTATTAATTGCAACGATGACCAAAACTATGTTTGTCAACCCTCAATAACTTTTATTCATCATACTCTTTCTATGTGAGCTCATTACTCTCCATAAGAGTCACATGATCTCTTTGTTTCTTTTTATTTCTTTCTCTTTCCCTTTATTCACTTAGGATCATGGCAAAATAATCAAGCCCTTGACTCAACACTAATCTTTATTATATAGCTCACGGACTCAGTTACATAGAAGGATAATAAAGCAAAACTCACAACTAGATCATACTAAGAACTTTTATTCTACTAGATCAAAATATTACCAAAAGGATCAAACTAAGAAAAATGGTAAAGATAAAAGTGATGGTGATACGATACCGGGGCACTCCCCAAGCTTGGCAGTTGCCAAGTGGAGTGCCCATACCAGATACTCAATTCTTCTTTGTTGGTGAAGAAGGTGGGGATGTTGATGATGGATAGTCGCACATCGAGCGTAGGAGGTCTTCTAACTTGCGGATAATGCCCTTGAGTGCGATGATATGCTCCTTCAACAAAATATTTTCACGTGTGAGATACTTATTTTGTATACGAGCTAACTCAATCATCTTGAAAGCTTCGATTTCTGTTGGGGTAAGAAGATTATGATTCAGTTGAAGGGTGCCTTTTGTTGCTGGAACTTGGTCCTCCATGGCCTTCTTGATCCCTTCATCCTTGTTGATCTCCATAGGTTCTTCTCTCTTCAGCTCTATCTTCATTAGCCAAGCATCATTGCCCTCATGGTTGTAAGAGGAGGGAGACGACATAGTGCCTGGCCTTGACAACCCTGACAGAAACAGCTCGAAACAAAAACAAGAGGATTTTGCGTGATACGGGAGTCAAAACCTCCGGGAGATTATATAATGAATTTTTACCGACCAAAATACGTGTCATGCAAGAAAACAGAGTCCGGAGAGCACACGAGGTGCCCACGAGGTAGGGGGGCGCGCCCTCCACCCTCGTGGAGCCCTCGTGTCCTTTCTGGACTGCTGCTTATTTTTCTATTTTTCTAAATATTCCAAAACGGAGAAATATTGCCTTAAAAACTGTTTTGGAGTCGGTTTACTTACCGTACCACATACCTATTCCTTTTCGGAGTCTGAAGCGTTCCGGAAAGTGTCCCTTATGTATTCCTCCGGGGTTACAGTTTCAATAATATTGGTTTCAACATTTATGGGATTACCTGAGATATATTGTTTGATTCTTTGACCATTTACCACCTTCGGATTTGTGCCTTCGAAGTTGTTGATTTTTATGGCACCGGAACGGTAGATCTCCTCGATAACGTAGGGACCTTCCCATTTAGAGAGAAGTTTTCCTGCAAAAAATCTTAATGAGAGTTGTATAGCAATACATAATCACCTACATTAAACTCACGCTTTTGTATTCTTTTATCATGCCACCTTTTAACTTTTTTTTAAACAACTTGGCATTTTCATAGGCTAGGGTTCTCCATTCATCAAGTGAATTAATATCAAATAACCTCTTCTCACCAGCAAGTTTAAAATCATAATTTAGTTCTTTAATAGCCCAATAAGCCTTGTGTTCTAGTTCGAGAGGTAAGTGACATGCTTTTCCATAGACCATTTTATACGGAGACATACCCATAGGATTTTTATATGCAGTTCTATAGGCCCATAATGCATCATCAAGTTTCTTCGACCAATTCTTTCTGGACCTATTAACAGTCTTTTGCAAAATTAATTTGAGTTCTCTATTACTCAATTCTACTTGACCACTAGACTGAGGGTGATAGGGAGATGCAATTCTATGATTAACATCATATTTAGCAAGCATTTTACGGAAAGCACCATGAATAAAATGTGAACCACCATCAGTCATTAAATATCTAGGGACTCCAAACCTTGGAAAGATAATTTCTTTAAGCATTTCAATAGAAGTGTTATGATCAGCACTACTAGTTGGAATAGCTTCTACCCACTTAGTAACGTAATCAACAGCAACTAAAATATGTGTATAACCATTAGAGGAAGGAAAAGGTCCCATATAGTCAAAGCCCCAAACATCAAATGGTTAAATAACAAGTGAATAATTCATAGGCATTTCTTGACGTCTACTAATATTACCAATTCTTTGACATTCATCACAAGCTAAGACAAACTTACGGGCATCCTTGAAGAGAGTAGGCCAATAAAAACCAGATTGCAATACCTTATGTGCAGTTCTATCTCCAGCATGGTGTCCTCCATAAGCTTTGGAGTGACACTTGCGTAGGATCTGTTCCTGTTCATGCTCAGGTACACAACGTCTAATAACACCATCTACTCCTTCTTTATAAAGATGTGGGTCATCCCAAAAGTAATGCCTCAAATCATAGAAGAACTTTTTCTTTTGCTGGTATGTGAAACTAGGTGGTATAAACTTAGCAACAATGTAATTGGCATAATCAACATACCATGGAGCAGTATGAGAAGTATTTATGACATTTAATTGCTCATCAGGAAAGCTATCATCAATAGGTAGTGGGTCATCAAGCACATTTTCTAACCTAGACAAGTTGTCTGCAACGGGGTTCTCAGCTCCTTTTCTATCAACAATATGTAAATCAAATTCTTGAAGCAAGAGAACCCATCTAATAAGTCTAGGTTTAGCATCTTTCTTTTCCATAAAATATTTAATAGCAGCATGATCAGTGTGAATAGTTACTTTAGAATCAACAATATAGGGTCTAAACTTATCACAAGCAAATACAACTGCTAAGAATTCCTTTTCAGTAGTAGCATAATTTCTTTGAGCATTGTCTAGAGTTTTACTAGCATATTGAATAACATTTAGTTTTTTATCAACTCTTTGTCCTAGAACAGCACCTACAGCATAATCACTAGCATCACACATAATTTCAAAGGGTAAATTCCAATCAGGTGGCTGAACAATAGGTGCAGAGATCAATGCTTTCTTAAGTATTTCAAATGCTTCTACACAATCATCATCAAAAACAAATGGTATATCTTTTTGTAATAAATTAGTAAGAGGCCGAGAAATCTTTGAGAAGTCCTTAATGAACCTCCTATAAAACTGGCATGACCAAGGAAACTTCTTATACCTTTGATGTCCTTGGGACATGGCATCTTTTCAATAGCATCAACCTTGGCTTTATCAACTTCAATACCTCTTTCAGAAACTTTATGCCCCAAGACAATACCTTGATTAACCATAAAGTGGCACTTTTCCCAATTCAGGACAAGATTAGTTTCTTCACATCTCTGCAAAACTCGATCAAGTTTGCTCAAGCAATCATCAAAAGAAGATCCATAGACGGAAAAGTCGTCCATGAAAACCTCACAAATCTTTTCACGGAAGTCAGAGAATATAGCCATCATGCATATTTGAAAGGTAGCAGGTGCATTACATAAACCAAAAGGCATACGTCTATAAGCAAAAGTACCAAAAGGGCATGTAAAAGTAGTCTTTGATTGATCTTTGGCTGACACATGTATTTGAGAGAAACCAGAATAACCATCTAGAAAGCAAAAATGTGTATATTTGGGTAATCTTTCTAGCATTTGATCGATAAAAGGTAAGGGGTAATGATCCTTTTTAGTAGCCTTATTTAATTTGCGGAAATCAATTACCATCCTATAACCAGTAACAATTCTTTGAGGAATTAATTCATCTTTGTCATTAGGAACAACAGTAATACCTCCCTTCTTAGGGACACAATGGACAGGGCTTACCCACTGACTATCAGCAACGGGGTAAATTATACCTGCCCCAAGGAGCTTTAGTATCTCCTTTCTTACCACTTCTTTCATTTTAGGATTCAGACGGCGTTGATGATCACGAACTGGTTTAGCATCTTCTTCCAAATTAATTTTATGTTGACATAGAGTGGGACTAATGCCCTTAAGATCATCAAGAGTATACCCAATAGCAGCACGGTGCTTCTTCAGAATTTTCAATAATCTCTCTTCTTCATGTTCTGAAAGGTTAGCACTAATAATAACAGGGTATATCTTTTTCTCATCAAGATAAGCATATTTAAGAGTATCCGGTAAAGGTTTAAGCTCAAACACGGGATCACCCTTGGGCGGAGGAGGATCCCCTAGGATTTCAACAGGTAAATTGTGTTTCAGAATAGGTTCCTGTTTAAAGAATACTTCATCTAATTCTCTTCTTTCATTCATAAACATATCATTTTCATGGTCTAGCAAATATTGTTCTAAAGGATCACTAGGAGGTACGGCAATAGAAGCAAGACCAATAATTTCATCTTTACTAGGTAATTATTCTTCACGGTGTTGTCTACTAAATTTAGAAAAATTAAATTCATGAGTCATATCATCTAAACCGACAGTAACAACATCTCTTTTGCAATCTATGGTAGCATTAACAGTATTTAAGAAGGGTCTACCAAATATAATGGGACAAAAGCTATCTTGTGGGGAACCAAGAACAAGAAAATCAGCAGGATATTTAGTTTTCCCACACAAGACTTCAACATCTCTAACAATTCCCATTGGTGAAATAGTATCTCTATTGGAAAGTTTAATCGTGACATCAATATCTTCTAACTCAACCGGTGCAATATCATGCATAATTTCTCTATATAGGTCAATAGGTATTGCACTAGTACTAGCACCCATATCACATAAGCCATGATAACAATGATCTCCTATTTTAACAGAAATAACAGGCATGCCTATCACAGGTCTAGGTTTATTTGTATCACGGGGTTTAGCAATTCTAGCAGTTTCATCACAGAAATAAATAACATGCCCATCTATATTATCAGACAAGAGATCTTTAACAATAGCAATATTAGGTTCAACTTTAACTTGCTCAGGAGGTGTATATGTTTTAATATTGCTTTTACGAACCACAATTGAAGCTTTAGCATGATCCTTTATCCTAACAAGGAAAGGTGGTTTCTCAACATAAGAAGTAGGAACAATAGGATCATTATAAGTAATAGTCTTTTCTTCAACTTTAATAGGTGCAGCTACTTTTACTTCTACGGAAGGATGATATTTAAACCACTTCTCCTTGGGGAGATCAACATAAGCAGCAAAAGATTAACAGGAAGAAGCTACTATCTCAGAGTCAAGTCCATATTTAGTGCTAAATTTACGAAAAATATCGGTATCCATAAAAGATTTAACACAATCAAAACTAGGTGTCATGCCTGACTCCTTACCATTGTCGAGGTCCCAATCTTCGGAGTTGCGTTTAATTCTTTCAAATAAATCCCATTTGAATTCAATAGTCTTCATCATAAAAGATCCAGAACAAGAAGTATCAAGCATGGTGCGATTGTTATCAGAAAGCCGAGCATAGAAATTTTGAATAATCATTTCTCTTGAGAACTCATGATTGGGGCATGAATATAACATTGATTTAAGCCTCCCCCAAGCTTGAGCGATGCTTCCTCCTTCGCGAGGCCAAAAATTATATATATAATTGCGATCACGATGAACAAGATGCATAGGATAAAACTTTTGATGAAATTCCAGTTTCAATCGTTTGTAGTTCCAAGACTCCATATTGTCAAATAGCCTATACCATGTCGATGCATCTCCCCTCAAAGATAAAGGGAAGACCTTCTTGTTAACAACATCTCCGGGTACACCTGCAAGCTTAAATAATCCACAAACTTCATCCACATATATTGGATGTTCATCAGGATGTTTTGTTCCATCTCCTAAAAAGGGATTAGCTAGCAGTTTTTCTACCATACCCAAAGGAATTTCAAAGCAAGCATTTTCATTTTTAGTAGGTTCAGTAGGTTGAGGAGCAACTCTTTGCTATACTGGTCGGGGTGAAGATACCCCGAACAAGCCCCTCAGAGGATTACTTTCCATAGTAACAAGTGACAGTAAATTTCAGCACACTATATAAATTTTTCCTTACCAAATTCCACCTACCAAAGGCGCTTCACTCCCCGGCAACGGGCCAGAAAAGAGTCTTGATGACCCACAAGTATAGGGGATCTATCGTAGTCCTCTCGATAAGTAAGAGTGTCGAACCCAACGAGCAGCAGAAGGAAATGATAAGCGGTTTCCAGCAAGGTATTCTCTGCAAGCACTGAAATTATCGGTAACAAATAGTTTTGTGATAAGGAAATTGGTAACGAGGAGCAAGTAGTAAAAGTAAATGAGGTGCAGAGAGATGGACCAATCCTTTTTGTAGCAAAGGACAAGCCTGGGCAAACTCTTATATGATGTAAAGCGCTCCCGAGGACACATGGGAATATCGTCAAGCTAGTTTTCATCACGCTCATATGATTCGCGTTCGGTACTTTGATAATTTGGTATGTGGGTGGACCGGTGCTTGGGTGCTGCCCTTACTTGGACAAACATCCCACTTGTGATTAACCTCTATTGCAAGCATCCGCAAATACAACAAAAGTATTAAGGTAAACCTAACCATAGCATGAAACATATGGATCCAAATCAGCCCATTACGAAGCAACGCATAAACTAGGGTTTAAGCTTCTGTCACTCTAGCAACCCATCATCTACTTATTACTTCCCAATGCCTTCCTCTAGGCCCAAACAATGGTGAAGTGTCATGTAGTCGACGTTCACATAACACCACTAGAGGAGAGACAACATACATCTCATCAAAATATCGAACGAATACCAAATTCACATGACTACCAATAGCAAGACTTCTCCCATGTCCTCAGGAACAAAAGTAACTACTCACAAAGCATAAACATGTTCATAATCAGAGGGGTATTAATGTGCAAATAGGATCTGAACATATAATCTTCCACCAAGTAAACCAACTAGCATCAATTACAAGGAGTAATCAACACTACTAGCAACCTACTAGCACCAATCCCGGACTTGGAGATAAGAATTGGATACAAGAGATGAACTAGGGTTTTGAGATGAGATGGTGCTGATGAAGATGTTGATGGAGATTGCCCTCTCCCGATGAGAGGAGCGTTGGTGATGACGATGGCGATGATTTCCCCCTCCGGGAGGGAAGTTTCCTCGGCAGAACAGCCCGGCCAGAACCCTAGATTGGCTCTGCCAAGGTTCCGCCTCGTGGCGGTGGAGTTTCGTCCGAGAAGATGGCTTATGATTTTTTCCCATCGAAAGAGTCCATATAGCAGAAGATGGTCACCGGAGGGCCACCAGGGGGCCCACGAGGTAGGGGGCGCGCCCAGGGGGGTAGGGCGCGCCCCCACCCTCATGGGCAGGGTGTGGCCCCCCTGGTGAAGTTCTTGCACTCAATGTTTTTTATATATTTGGAAAACATCATCCGTGAAGTTTCAGGACTTTTGGAGCTGTGCAGAATAGGTCTCTAATATTTGCTCCTTTTCCAGCCAGAATCCCAGCTGCCGGCATTCTCCCTCTTTATGTAAACCTTGTAAAATAAGAGAGAATAGGCACAAGTATTGTGACATAATGTGTAATAACAGCCCATAAATGCAATAAATATTGATATAAAAGCATGATGCAAAATGGACGTATCACGCTTCACTCCCCGACAACGGCGCCAGAAAAGAGTCTTGATGACCCACAAGTATAGGGGATCTATCGTAGTCCTTTCGATAAGTAAGAGTGTCGAACCCAACGAGGAGCAGAAGGAAATGATAAGAGGTTTTCGGCAAGGTATTCTCTGCAAGCACTTAAATTATCGGTAACAGATAGTTTTGTGATAAGGTAATTGGTGACGAGTAGCAAGTAGTAAAAGTAAATAAGGTGCAACAAGATGGCCCAATCCTTTTTGTAGCAAAGGACAAGCCTGTACAAACTCTTATATGATGTAAAGCGCTCCTGAGGACACATGGGAATTATCGTCAAGCTAGTTTTCATCACGATCATATGATTCACGTTCGGTACTTTGATAATCTGATATGTGGGTGGACCGGTGCTTGGGTGTTGTCCTTACTTGGAAAAGCATCCCACTTATGATTATCCCCTATTGCAAGCATCCGCAACTACGACAGAAGTATTAAGGTAAACCTAACCATAGCATGAAACATATGGATCCAAATCAGCCCCTTACGAAGCAACGCATAAACTAGGGTTTAAGCTTCTGTCACTCTAGCAACCCATCATCTACTTATTACTTCCCAATGCCTCCCTCTAGGCCCAAACAATGGTGAAGTGCCATGTACTCGACGTTCACATGACACCACTAGAGGGATGACAACATACATCTCATCAAAATATCGAACAAATACCAAATTCACATGACTACTAATAGCAAGACTTCTCCCATGTCCTCAGGAACAAACGTAACTACTCACAAAGCATATTCATGTTCATAATCAAAGGGGTATTAATATGCATAATGGATCTGAACATATAATCTTCCACCAAGTAAACCAACTAGCATCGATTACAAGGAGTAATCAACACTACTAGCAACCCACAGGTACCAATCTGAGGTTTGGATACAAAGATTGGATACAAGAGATTAACTATGGTTTGAGATGAGATGGTGCTGGTGAAGATGTTGATGAAGATTGACCCCCTCCTGATGAGAGGATCGTTGGTGATGACGATGGTGATGATTTCCCCCTCCCGAAGGGAAGTTTCCCCGGCAGAACAGCTCCGCCAGAGCCCTAGATTGGTTCCTCCAAGGTTCCGCCTCGTGGCGGCGAAGTCTCGTCCCGAAAGCTTGCTTATGATTTTTTCCTCAACGAAAGACTCCATATAGCAAAAGATGGTCATCGGAGGGCCACCAGGGGGCCCACGAGGCAGGGGGCGCGCCCAGGGGGTAGGGCGCGCCCCCACCCTCGTGGCTGGTGGCCCCCCTTTGGTACTTCTTGTGCTCAGTATTTTTTATATATTCTGGAAATAACTTCCGTGAAGTTTCAGGACTTTTGGAGCTGTGCAGAATAGGTCTCTAATATTTGCTCCTTTTCCATCCCAGAATCCTAGTTGTTCACTCTCCTTCTTTCGGAGCAGGCCTTTCTTGAGCTCAATCAACTCGGTGATATCATGGGAAACCTCCAAGTCAACCCTCAAGGTATGGATCAATGGTCTTGGAGACATGGCAAAGTCTCTGAATATACTGCTAAAAAAGTACTACACTTTTTTCATCAGCCAACTACAACCAACCCAGTGTTGACTTGGACATGGAAGAGTTGTTGCACCATGTCAATCAAGATGTTTGTTTGACTGGTAATTATGGACAGAGTTAACACCAAAGATATGATACAAGGTAGACATTGGAGAATTGATGATGGCCCACAATGTGTCTTGTGCCCAACTTCTGCCTTAGAGGATAGAAATCACCTATTTTTTCAATACTTTGGTGTGAGGATATGGAACTATCTGCAAATTGTTTGTCCGAACAACCAATACATGGTGCAAATTGCCATTGGTACAAGGAAGGACTTTAACAAACCGTTCTTTGCAAAGGTAGTCTTTCTAGCCTGGTGGATTATTTGGAAGATCAGAAATGACAATGTATTCAGACACATCATGCCATCCTTTGGCCATTGGAGAAGTGGATTCATCCATGATATCACATTGCTCACACACAGGATCAAAAATCAGATACAAAGATGCACTCCATAGATGGACAAATTTTTACTCCTTAGGTTTTAGAGGTAGTTTGCTTTCTGTTTCCTTTTTCTTTTATAGTTTTGTCATTTTTTTGTTCCTCTTCTTGAGGAACTTGCACAATAATATTCTTTGTTCTTTTATCAATAAAATGTTGTCGGGTGTAAGCCCTGTAGTTTCCATGGTAAAAAAATCATGATGAATGGCATGCTTGCCATCACAAGGCCACACCTTTGTTGAATTTGGTCCTTTGGAGGGAGTCTATTCGAATCGAGTTGCCATAGAAAGATGTTGGTTATGAGTCGAATCAACCAGTTTCAAACGTCACGAAAGTAGAGAAGCAACACTCTCTAACACAGTTGGGTGTAGTCGATTCGATATAGTAATAGCCACTTAGAGATGGCACTCAAGAGTTGGACCAGTCCAGTTGGGCATATGACTTCTTCCACTTCTATTCTAAAGTGTGTGTAAATTTTAACACTCCATCTGTTTTAAAATACTTCACACACTAATTTTTTTTAGAACAAGCATTTGACCGCATTTACTCTGTTAGTATATATTGTATGTGAAACACAATTGATGTCCTTAAATCCGGATTCCAAACTGCCTGTTTGTAGTTACAATTTTGTCTCACAAAATTTACATATCAACAATGTAATTGACTGTCAAAGGCTTGTCCTAATAAAAGCAAATATGTGAAGTACTATTTTGAAATGGATCATTGGAAGATGAGATAATTGCACAAACCACCAACTATTGTTGTTGATTTTCCAGAGTACCTATTTTATGGTTTTGTTGCACAAAACACCGCATATTGGTGCAATATGTTGCAGCTACGTATAATCCAGCATTTAGGTAGGTTTACATGGTTTGTGACAAGTGGATCTCATTGGTAAGTACATGGGTGGCAAAAAAATAGGCCGCATTAGTAGGCCAACTAAAAAAAACCTTTGGTCCAATTTTGTTGAAAATTTCCAGGATAAATATTGAGTACAGTATGATGGCGTCGTATTTTATGCATCCGGTAACCCTCGTGCATCCCTGTAGCCGGTCGTCCTCGTTCGTCCGATCCTAATCCTCGTCCTCCCGTGAGTTGGCTCTTATTTTGCAGAAAAATGCCCGCTTGTGCCCTTGTATTTAGGCTCTCATCACAATTTTACCATTATCTACAATGTAATCCCCTTGATACATCTGACAACTTTTAGAAAATTCACACGTCTAACAAGGGCACAAGCGGGCGTTTTTCTGCAAAATAAGAGCCAACTCACGGGAGGACGAGGATTAGGATCGGACGAACGAACGAGGACGACCGGCTACAGGGATGCATGAGGGTTACCGGATGCATAAGATACGACGTCCAGTATGATTTACTATCTTTTTTCTTTTTACTAAAAATATTAAATTAAAAAAAGACAAGCTAACTAACATTCCCATGCTAATCTCGTCGATCGATGGCCTGCTTTTTTTTCATGCGTGCACTTACAAGCGGGATCCACCTATAAGAAATCAAATTAACATACCCACCGTTGGATTAGACCAAGCTAAAACGGATTATACCAATATATGACGTTTTGTATGGACGTGGAGTATTTGCAACGAAAATTCCAAGAAGTTATTTTATCACGAAAATTTCAGTTTATTTACCATTTTTCTTCTTCAGATTTTACTGTTCATTAGGAAGCATGTGAGCCCGGGATCAAAAGAGCACTGTCGGTTTTGTACAACAAATCCATAGAATAGTTGTCTCCGTGCAAAATCATCACCAACAGTTAGTGATTCGTGCAATTTTCTCTTACAAGGAATTTATGTAACCCATGTGTCCCAAACAGGACCTTAAATGCGGTTCACTTTCAATGAGAATCTAAAAACCATCGACGAAAAGAGAGAGACAGAGAGGGGAGACTGGATCTGGTCATGTGGTCCGCACGTGGTGCCACCTCACCAGTCCCCCCTCCGCGAGCCAAACCGCTCGCTCCACTCCAGCACCATTCGCACCCGCCTCCCGGTTTTGACGCTCTCTCCTCTCCCCATTCCACTACGCCCCGAACATCCCCACCTCCTCCCGACACGCAACGACGGAACGGAGCCAATTTCCTTCCCCGCCTCCGGATGTCCCTGCCCCTGCCCCGTCCTCTCGTCTCTCGATCTGATCGAGGCCACGGCCCGGCGGGAATGGCGGCCGAGTCGTCGGCGGCGGCCGGCATGCGCAAGGCGCCCTCCATGGAGTGGCGCTGGGTGTCCGCGGGGGAGGAGGAGGACGACGAGCTGGAGGGCCGCGGGGCGGGGGGGCCCGCGGCCGTCGGGGCGGCGGGCCGGGGCGGCAGCTTCGAGTCCGAGTCCGAGGACGACAACGTCGACTACGAGGACGAGGACGAGGAGCAGAGGGAGGCCCGGCAGCGCCTGATCCGCACCGTGCCCACCGTCGACTGGTTCGACGTCGAGGGCAACGAGGTCTCCGGCGCGCAGCCGCTCGAGGACCCCGAGGTGAGCGCGCGCTCTGTTTCCCCTCCTGGTCTCGTGTCGTTCGATTGCGTATGCGGCGAGGTGTTCGACGCACGCTGCTCATGCCGCGCGCGTGGAATGCCGTGAGAGTGGTGACCAGACCACCGACCGGTGCGATTTTGGTTAGCTTCAGCGTTTGCCCATTGGATTGGAGAAGTGCGAATCTGCACATCCTTGTGGTTCAGGATGGCCGTGCTTGGATGAGGGGATGCATATGTTGCGTTCGATCAGAAACATCAATTGTTTTGTTCCTTCATCCAAATTTTGTTTGCATAACATTGTGACTGGTAATCAGGATGCGGCGGGAATGGTGATTACGTGCGCTCATGTTATTTGTGACCGTTTTCTTGTGCATAAATCGGAACAATAGTTATCAGATGAGTTAATTTCGTATCACTTACATGTAGTGCTGATATTTCTGCGACCCATCACCCACCCCAATCTGCTCATACAAGACATAACTTGTACATAAAAGTGAATCAGTAAACTGCTATACTAATCTTGCCGGAGACAATGTTTGCCTCCATCTGTTATGTAAATCAGACCACTTCTCTTCCATAAAAGTTTAGATTCTTTCGGTGTACGTTCAATGCAGGAACCTCTTCCAGCTCCGTGGGTGGTTAAAGCGAGAATACGGGCAATCATGAAATTTCAAACGTCATAATTAAAGATACCTTGTCCAACGCAAGTACCTCTTTCTAGGTGGTCTAAGAACTTATATAGGCACTGTAGTCTCTCCAATGCAAAAGTCCATTCCTAGTAAAAAATTGTCTATGCTTGCTATCGAAGATTTAAAGCAGGTATTGAACAAATCTGCCCAACTATAAACTTCCGACATGAAAACGAGATTCCAATTCAACACCAAAGACCTCGAAGAGTCACATTTTCTCCCCTTCAAATTAGAGAATTCGATTTCTCCTTGAACATATGTTTTTGCTGGCAAGCTATCAGACCTCGGAGAGTCACATTTTATCCCTTGTTTCAAATTAGAGAATTGGATTTCTCCTTGAACATAATATTTTGGTGACAAGCTACACCCAGATGCATGCAAAGTTCCCTAGTAAAAAGGATGAATTCAAAGTGCTTAGTGATGCCATCTCAAGGCCCCCCTCCCCCTTACGACCTAATATTACCACCCTGCTGTCCTGCATAGCAAACAAAATCTTTTACTTTTTACCTTCATCATTCCAGGCAACCGCATTGCAGACAGTTCAGGGCATTTTCGATGCAGTAGTAGAATAGATGGGTGTTAGTACGAAAGCTAAAATTACAGGCTACTGTTATGGTTTTTAACAATTTATCAGGTCGGTGTGCGAATAACATCACCTTTTTTTTCGAGTGACTTCATCTATTGAGTAACCATAACTGAAGTCATATCATCAGAAGAAATGTATATTTTCCCAGGAGGGAGATGTGTTTAATTATGAGATGAACCATAAGAGTTGAAAATTTCATCAGCAGAATATCTTTGTGGAGATCGATCTATGGGATAGTCTTTGTTGACAGTTGTATGAAATTAAATGCATGTAGATAGTAATGTCCTCACCGTTTAAATAAAGAATATATATTTTCTTATCATGTTTCCTTCATTATCTGGCGCATGGTTCAGTTATTTCATTTACATGTGCAGGAGTTTGATTTTGGCAGGACAGTATTTCTTGCTCTTCAGACTCTTGCTGTGGTTTTCGGAGATATTGGAATAAGTCCACTGTATACATTTGATGTCATGTTCAACAAGTACCCTATTCTTGAGGAGGAGGATGTTCTGGGAGCACTCTCACTAGTTCTGTATACTCTGATTTTGATGCCATTGGTGAAGTATGTCTTGGTTGTCCTTTGGGCTAATGATGATGGTGAAGGTATATTCGAGGTTGTGAATTGAGTTAATAAGGTAAAAAAAAATTATACAGGGATATGTTACAGGCTTAACATCCTTCAATTATTTTATGACTCCACAGGTGGTATATTTGCCATGTATTCTTTAATTTGTAGAAATGCAAAAGTGAGTCTCATTCCAAACCAAGTACAAGCTCAGCCTGAGAAGAGGATGTCAAGTTTCCGTCTCAAGCTTCCCACAGATGAGCTTGAGAGGTCCATAAAAGTAAAGGAGAAACTTGAATCTTCACTCATGATGAAGAAGTTACTTTTAGGCTTAGTACTATTTGGGACTGCCATGTTTATATCCAATGGAGTTATCACACCAGCAATGTCAGGTTTGTTTCTTCTTCTTGACACACGTTCAGTGGTACATCATAAAGAATTGAAGAACATGTTTATTTTCTTTACAAGTGTAGTTTATGCGGACTATTTTCCAATAATTTTTTTATCATTGAATAGTGCTGTCTGCTGTCAGCGGCTTGAAAGTTGGGATACCAAAGGCCTCACAAGGTGAAGTTCCTTTTATTTAATGGAACAAAAGTAAGCTATTTATTTTATAATTTATGCTAGTTTCTCTTCCTAATTCCATCAAACGTTATTTGCAGATGTTGTGGTGATGATTTCAATTGCACTTCTTGTTGTCCTGTATAGTCTACAGAGATATGCCACTAGCAAAATAGGATTTATAGTTGGCCCTTGTTTGCTGATATGGTTTTGCTGTCTTGGAGGAATTGGCATATGCAATCTCAGTAGATATGGATCGGGAGCTTTTAAGGCGTTTAATCCTCTATACATTTTTTATTATTTTGGGAGGAATCCCTTTCAGGCCTGGCTCTCCCTTGCTGGTTGTCTTTTGTGTGCAACAGGTAAACGTCAGTTTACCTCTAATCAGTTAGTACCATTTGATTTGCTACACAACCTTATGTTCTTACTGTCAAAGTGCACCTCTTTCTTTTGATTTCTGTTGTGTACTTTGCTGGTGCGCTTTAACTTTGAGACAATTTTTATGATGTATTGGAAGGGGAGCCTTGGCACAGCGGTAAAGCTGTTGCCTTGGAAACAGCCTCTTGCAGAAATGTAGGGAAAGGCTGCGTACAATAGGCCCAAAGTGGTCGGACCCTTCCCCGGACCCTGCGCAAGCGGGAGCTACATGCACCCGGCTGCCCTTTTTTATTTAGATTGTCTGTTGTCTCACAATGCAGTCTGTTGGTTCAGAACTTTTTTTTTAAGTGTCTTGGTAAAAAAAAAGAAACTGATTTGTTTACCAACTATACTGCAGGATCTGAGGCTATCTTTTCAAATCTTTGCCACTTTCCTGTACGATTTGTTCAGGTATTATCATTAGTTTATGGAAGTGTTACTTCTATTTTGAACTTTATGCAGATGATGTTCTATATATACCTAACATTTCTTATAAATTCTTAGTCATTCAGACTCAGTATTAGTTTTATATAAAATTTCAGATCTGCTTAATGTATCCACTACTCATCCACTCTTGATTATATTTATATCCAGCATGTTTCTCCTTTGCAGTTTATGTTTGTTCTTCTTGTTCTTCCTTGCCTTGTCTTGGCCTATTTAGGACAAGCTGCTTTCCTCATTGCAAACGAAAAGACACCTGAACATATCTTCTTTGCATCTATTCCAGGTAAGTTGGATGTGGCTGAATATGCCTGTGTTTTTCATTTTCTTATGAATGAACCCCATCAGCAGTTCTTCCATATGTGATGTGAATATTCTATTTGCGATTACTGACTTGTTACACTGTATTCTCTATGCAGGGAATGTTTTCTGGCCTGTTTTCTTGCTTGCTAATTTAGCTGCACTGATTGCCAGTAGGACAATGACGATTGCTATATTCCAATGCCTAAAGCAGTCCATATCACTTGGTTGCTTTCCTCGGCTCAAAATTGTCCATACATCTCGAAAATTTATGGCTAAGATATACATTCCAGTCGTAAACTGGTTTCTGCTGGCTTCCTGTTTGGGCTTTATTCTGCTCTTCCGAAGCACATCTGATGTCGGGAATGCATATGGTAATAGTATTGCACTGGATATGCTATTATGTTTAACTCCTGCTTATGCAATATGCTGTAATGCTTCAGTATTCTGCACTCTTACACTGTTCCATCTTGAACAGCCATAGCTGAACTTGGGGTGATGATAATGGCCACGGTCTATGTTACACTGATAATGCTTCTAATATGGGAAACCAATATTATTAAGGTCGTGTCATTCCTTATCACATTCCTATCCTTGGAGCTGATTTTCTTCTCATCAGCTCTGAGTAGTGTTGGGGATGGAGGTTGGGCACTGTTGGTCTTTGCATCTGGTCTTGTCATGATTATGTTCATCTGGAACTACGGAACCAAACTGAAGTATGACAGTGAACTCAAACAGAAGCTTTCAAAAGATCTAATGAGAAAACTGGGGCCCAACCTTGGCACAATGAGAGCGCCTGGACTAGGCTTGGTGTACAGTGAGATAGTGACAGGAGTTCCTGCAATTTTTGGTCATTTTCTGACCGCCCTCCCTGCTATCCACTCAATAATCGTATTCGTGTGCGTCAGGAATGTACCAGTGCCTGCGGTTCCCCAAAGTGAAAGGTTTCTTTTCCAGCGTGTTTGTACAAGGGGCTATCACATGTTTCGCTGTATTGCCAGGTATGTACATGGACTCTAGTTGGTTAGGTCTATCTGAATTACAGGCACTGTTGTTTATTGCTTTCCCCACCCCACCCCCCCCCCCCCCCCCCCCCCCCCTCCTCCTCCAATACTGGTAATAGGTTTTAGCACTACCAAATGCAGGGTATGAATGCGATTTTCTCCATTCGTGCCATTTTCGCCCATTACTACTGAATATCACACAGCCAGTTAGTGGTCCTACTAGCTCGAAATGGTAGGTTCCATATTATGCTCAACTCTCGTACAACCGCAAATAATACAGAAAATGTATAGACCAAAATGAAATAAGAAATGCCAAATCAGAATAGTCTAATAACTGGTCGGTAAGCGCCTGGTTACCAGAGTCTTGCTCCGTTTTTAAAAAAATGATTTGCTTTGATCCATGATTATTCCTACACTAATACATTTGTTACCAATGGGTTTGACATTACTTCTTTTGCTTGGGAGAATTACAAATTTCGGTAGAACGCAAAAGTACTGTGATTTTAATGAATTAGTCGTATAGTTTGTTGTGCCACCATATCTTGTATCTTCATGTACATTGATGAGCAATGATTGATTTTTTTTAATTGTCATGCAAAGTTGGTGTACATACCATTAAGTATAAACTGTTGGTGAGATTCTGAGAGCTTGCTTGAGTCTATGGAATCAACTCTAAAATTTTCTTATGATGCTAACTTGATAATGCACAGATACGGATACAAAGACAAGAAACAGGAGCACCATAACACATTTGAGCGCCTTCTGATAGAAGGCCTTGAAAAGTTCATACAGCGGGAGGCTGTAGAGTTGTCCCTACAGAGTGAAGATGATGTTGACTCCGATGAGGAGCCTTCAACCCCTGGACAGATAATCACTGCACCAAACGGCAGCCTCTACTCACTCGATGCCCCTCTCCTGGTGGACTTTACACCTTCAGTAGACACGATTCCTGAAACACCCAGTTGCTCAACGCCTCAAGATCCCTCGTTGGATTACACACAGAACCTTGAGCTGGAGCTCGCATTCATCAAGCAGGCGAAGGAATCTGGAGCCGTGTATCTCATCGACAACCCCATTGTCAAAGCCAGGAAGGACTCGTGGTTCTTCAAGAAGTTGATCATAAACTATTTTTTCGCGTTCCTGAGGAACAACTGCCGCAGGGCGATTGTGTCGATGAGCATCCCACACTCGAACCTGCTGCAGGTGCGCTTGACCTCTTATGTCTGAACGCGGAACCTACTGCTTCAGCACAGTTGTTTTGTTCATGGCAATCTACTTATCCAGTAGAGATCACACTAACCATATATAAAGGAACAACAATGGTGATTGTCGGAAGGCAAATGCTTAACTTTCCTGGCTTTATTCAGAAGGTGATGGCTAGGACAGTAGGAGCCCATGTCTCCTGTAAGTTTTGTACCGCGTCGAAACGCAGCCGGCATTGTGGCAGCAGGCAGGCACATCACACGATGATGTATTTAACCTGTATATTTCCCTTGTGCAGCAGATTGCTGTGTGCTCCTTCGGTTCTGTGGGGCCAGTTTTGTTGTTTGCAAAATGCAGAGTGCTAGCTGAGAAGGATCATTAGGTCATATATATTACATATACATATGTACATTTTTACGGCCATCGAGCAGTGCTGTTGCTTTATCCTTACCTTTTCTTATCTGCACTTATTGGGATTTTTATAGTCTGGCTTCAGTTTCTGTACCCAAATGCAGCCCTGCAAGGACTGAATGAATTTTATTACTTACTCCCTCCGATCCATATTAAATTTTGGTACAACTTTGTACTAAATCTGCGACAATTAATGTGGATCGGGGGGAGTATGTTTTAGTTTTCGTGTTTTAAATTAGTGACGAGTGTGTGAATATGTGTTTTGTCCTTGCCACTGGCGATGGTGTCATCCTTGTGGCGTCTGTAGTTTGTCCTTTCTTCGTGGCACCTTTTTTTAACTTGGAACATTTCATTATTCCATTAATCAGTGTGTTGAGCAGAATCGCTGGCAACAAGACGGTGGGAGAAGGTAGGGGCAAAGACCTGGCCATTCGGCTGAAGGTGTCATGCTCGCTGCATGTCTCTCTTCCTTGCCCCAATTTTTCAACCGGTGTGCAACATTAACTTTTTCTGGTGTCCAAGCCCAAAATATAGACTACATATAACGAAAACCAAATTTCTACCAGGTGTCACCGCTGGGACAACATAGGTCTGCCCTGGGAAAGTATCTGATGCACCGATGCTTGTGGTGCTACTGCTGCACCGGAAGTCGTAGCGTGTTAATAAATGTTTCAAAAAATCTGCAAAAAATGTAGCACATTGACACAACATTGGTCTATGTTGTTGCAAGAGTTCAAATCAGAATTCAAAGCATTGGAGGAGATGCAAAAATGACAATTTTAGCATCAATGTGATAATGGGCCAAATTTAAAGCCCAACTTCTGTTGTGTACTATTCAGTGTGGATTTTGTGATTTTTGTACCTTGAGAAATATTTCAAATTTTGAGTTGAATTTTTGCGACAGCATAGACCAATGTTGTGTGAATGCGCTAAATTCTTTTCAAAAAAAATCAAGCATTTTTGAACATGCTACGGGCGTCCGGTGCACCGGTAGCACCACAAGCACCGGTGCACCTGATACTTTCCCGGTCCGCCCCAACCCGAGGCAAAGGAGTCATGGGCCTGCGCGGTAGCCATCCCTGAAGCATTTTATTTTTTCGAAGAACCTTTTTGAGAGGGCAAACGGTTCCAGAATTTCCATAAGAAGAATATAATTGGTCCAGTTTATAAGAAAAACCGAACCCAAAAACCTACATAGTTGATTCGGTTTATAAGAAAAATCGAATCCAAAAACCTATCAAAGCTCGGTTAATTGGAGTGAAACCAGGCGAAAATCGCCTACACCTAGCTACAGACACAAAACCAGACAAACTAGGACGGGAGGGCTGCGACAATTGAACTAACACCACTAAGGAGCACCCTAAACTGCCAATACCTCGTCGCCAGAGAGTGAGAGGACACCATCGAAGGGAAGCAGTCTTGGGCCTCCTTGAACCTTAGAGGACGACAAGCCACCATACTCCGCAGCATCGCTACTCCATCTGTGACCGCAACTGAAGCCACCATCCTGTCTCATAATGCTAACATGAGAACATGCGACAACCATGTGGTCATAATCCCAACGGAGGGAACGACGTCAAAGATGCTACTATAGTCTGCCCCGGCTAGCCGGGTCAAGCTTTTCACCCGGAGTAATGGACCCCAGATAGTAGGAAAAGTGGGAATGCTTAAGGACGATGCCACCAAAGAGGGAATGGCACGAAGGGCATCGCCGTCATCAGCATCGACAAAGTCGGGCACCTTTGTCTGAAGCCACAAACACCGCGGAAGCCGAACAACTTGAAAAACACTTTCCACTTTCTCAGGTGTTGTAGGACTAGGTGACATATTTGTTTCATGTTCAACCAAATGCTATGGTTAACCCAATGCCATCTCTAAAGTTCCATAGTGCCCATGGGACTACAAACGGCGCCAGATTGAAATCTGAATATCGCTTGCTAGAAGCTCCGAAGAAGGCATTAGATTCGATCAGTGACGATGAAAGGTCCATAGGTAAATAGTGGCCTAGTACTGATTTGTGGGTGAGGTTTTCCATAGGGTGTATTTCCAAGATGAGCAAAGGGTTGATGTTTGGATGATGATGATGATGCATATTGGAAGAGTATTAGAAGGGTCGGTGCAAGCCTGGGCGGTTGGACTCCATATAGGCCTCATCTTGGATGAATTTAAGGATGGCAGTCTGCTTCGCCATCTTTGCTGCCTGGGCGACCTCAAACTCCGCCATGACGTTCTCCATGGCAAAGCCTGCGGTCTCTGCTCCTCCGGCTCCGCCGCGTCGTCCGCTTCCAGATCCTCCTCCTCCTCCATGGGTGGGGGGTCCTAATCCGCTTCCTTTTGCTGCCACGCTTCCTCCTCCTCTTTCTCTGGCTCTGGCGAATTCGGAGGCAGACCGATAGTGACACGAGCGGCGCGCCTGGCCCGGATCTCCTCCTCGAGCTACAATCGACGTACCGGCATCGACATTGCATAGGTGGTGATCCTCTCCCGGGCCATGGCTAGCGGCTACAGGGCGGATGGAAGTTGCGGCGCGAGTGGGAAGGAATGGGGAGGCTAGGGTTTCACTGCCACTGTTCGGCTTAAATAGATAGACTTGCTCCCTCGGGCGGCATGCCGGAGCGACGCCACGCGGCACCATGAATGCATTCACACCGAGAACTGGAGGAGGCGTCCGTCGGACCGACGCCACGCGGCACCATGAATTCATCCACACCGAGAACTGGAGGAAGCGTCCGTCAAACCGCCGGTCTCTGCGTGTGATGCATGGGCTCTTGTGATCAGTCCGGCATGACGGGCGCGTTCAGGCATCCTCATATCCGCCCCAGATATGAACTAGGTATGAGGAGTGCCTATCAATCCAGTTGTTTGGATCGGATATGGGGCGTTAAGTGACGTTTTTTCTGGCAGCCCGTCTGGACATTTGCGACGGGCATGAGATGTTCAGTTGTAGATGCTTTTAGCACAACTTTTGACCAACGCTGTAGCTCTTATACAAAGCATACATCATTAATTATGAGATCCACAAAACAGACACTCGCATGCACATCATGCATGTTCAATATCCAATCGGCGAACTGAAAAGCTGATACGCAAATGTTGAGCTCATTTGCTCACATCCTCAACCGCGGCGGTGACGTCGTCGGCGACGCCCTGCGCGGCGTCTTTGGTGGCGTCCCACGCCTCCTCCGTCGCCTGCTTGGCCTTCTCGCCGAGGTCCTTGGCTCCCTCCACCGCGCCCTCCACCGCCTCCTGAACCTTGCCCGCCGCGTCGCCCGCCGCCTTCGACACGCTGTCCGCCCCTTCCGAGGCCTTGTCTCCGGCCTCCCCGGCCGCCCCCTTCACGGTCTCGACGGCGTCGTTAGCCTGACGCACGAATGAACCAACGAACAGTCAGCATACGTAACATCGCAAAGAACAAACACCAGCAAGTGTGGTAGTAATAACATCAAGTGCACGTACGGGAGTCGCCCTAGGAGGGGTTTGCAGGCAGAGGCGGCCGCCGCTGACGGTGTGGGGACGAGCGGCGAGGAAGCACGGCCTGGGAAGAGCCTTGCCGGCGGCGGCGCCGGTGAAGGCGGCGGCGCCCGCGCCTCCTCCGAGCAGCACGGATGAGGAAGCCATCGATCTGGGTCTGGTGGTCGGTGGAGGAGCTGAGATGGATGTATGAGCTACTTTGCACTTGCGGTAGTACGGTGGGAGGACGAGAGGTGCAGTGCCGGTTTTGTAGGCCGGGGGTGGACGGAGGGGGCCACGGGGATCGCTGCGGGCGCATGGCGACACGGGGTGGTCGACAGGGTTGTGTGGTGCGGCGGTGCGTGCGTGACTGTCGACCGTTTGTGTGGCGCGCGCGGTAGCCATGCTCGTGAAGGGTTTGCCGAGAGAAGAAAGAGAAACGAATCTTAATCTGCCCATGCTTGCCGACCTCACGTACCTTTAGGCCTGTTTGGGACGGATCGAAAAAACCAAATCCTGGTGTACACGGTTGAAGTTGAAGGTCACATACATCCGAGCAAGAGATATTAACTTGCCAGAGGTGTCATCGCCGGTCTCGGTGTGCTCAACTCGATCGCAGATTGTAGATTTTGAAAGCATAAAACTGCAAATACGAATTAGCAAAACCATTAGTTATCAACGAGGTTTAACGTACGTATACGCACTCAAGCAGTGGCGGAGCTTGGCCCCGAAAGCTGGACGGGCCGACAGTAGAAAATAATTATTGGGATTGTGTTTCATGGCTGAAAACGAAATATGCACTTAAAAAAATAGCATGGGCTGGGCGGGGCACGACCCTTTCAGCCTTGCCTTAGCCAACTTACTCATCAGTTTTTTTTTTCAAGTTTTGGTCAAATTTGAGATGAAAATTCAAAGTTAACAGTCAAATGAAAATGTTCTAGTAAACCAAGATATTTCCAGTTAGTATTCTGGAAAAGTTTTAGCTACATTCTTTCCTTGGCCATTGAGGAGTTTGGACTATGCTTATCAAATTTCTACCAAATTTGAGGTGCAAATTCAATGTTTACTGGAAAAAGGATTTTTTTTTAGTATATCAATCGAAGGTCCTTAGTATTCTTGAAGAATCTAAGCTCATCTATCCAGATATTTAGGGCTTTCAAATGTTTTTTTATTTTTATTTTGTCGTATTTGAAGTGAAAATTAAAAGTTCTAAGAGAGACAAAAAAATATCTAGTCAGAGTCGTTGTCTTTACTCTTTAGACACTTACATGTGGGACTCATGCACACGATTTAGTGTCAAGCGGCATTACGACTATGTTTTTCTAGTGGTTACTCCTAGAATTAGTTATGTGTTAAAATCCCATAGAGTTCTAATTATGTGGTATGTTTGAAAAAACGAGTTATAAGTTTAATATTTCTTCCATTATCTGAACTATTTGTTGCATAATGACTCTTCACATCATATTTGGTTTTTGATGTTTTACCCAATTGTTTCAATTTTGCAACATATATTACTAGAAATTAGACCAATATCATTGTTGTAGATTCTTACCCTTCTCATAATTGCTCTAACTAGTAAGATATAGAGTGTGACATGAATATCTCTATCCAGGAGTATGTCGAGAACCGCTAGTTGTTTCACACTCTCTGGGCTCCAACAGCTGGTTACCGTTCTAGTGTAGGGAGAGCTTGGATGCACGCGGACCTAGCGACTCTCCCTGGTCTTTTACCGGACGGAGATGGATCGGGGCCGGAGGTACTGAGGCCTTTCTTGGCCAATGTTTTGCAACGACATGGCTTTTGTTGTCTTCCATGAGCCAATCCTAAGCATCGAGGGGGTGATGTCTGTCCTATTCCCAATTGGAAAGTATCTTATGTCTTATTTTACCTTTAGCTTCCTTTGTGATGGAAGAAGACATCTTGTGGGCTCTAACGATGTTGTATGTAAATTCTCTTGGTTTTTCTCGTGTGTAGTAAGTATGCTTCATCTATATTTTAATGGAAATACATGAAAAAAAATGCACATGAAAATTCAGAAATGTGCAATTCTTAAAGCCAATTATATCAATGTTTAGCCAGCAAAAAGTTGTAAATCAACGAATTGACATAGAGTCCAATACTCTAGGTGAAGGGATAAAAACCATAGTGCTAAACTTCAGATGTGATGCAAAGCATCTAAGGAAATTTATACGTACATATTATTTGCCGAATACAACCATACAACAAGAGGCAAAGCAGCGCCGTCTTTCTCTTAGTTATTAAATCTACTTTGGTTATTTTGAACTAAGATTAATGTGGCAATAAATGTCTGAGATAGACGTGTTGGTTCCTATACTTAACAATGAACAACATTGTGATTCACACTAGATTTAGTAAATCAATCAATGATCGTTAGTATTCTTGAAAAAACTAAGCTCACTTGTCAAGATATTTAAGGCTTTAGAACGTTTTTGAAAATTTTGGCCATATTTGAAGTGAATATTTTTAGAGAGACAAAAAATATAGTTGAGTTGTTATCTTTTGACACTTACATGTGGGGCTCATGCACTAGATTTTGTGTGAACCAGCTAGACCTGACGACGCTGTTTTCCTAGTGATTACTCCTAGAACTGGTTATGTGTTAAAATCCTCTAGAGTACTAGATATGTAGTATGTTTGGAAAAAAGAATTATAAGTTTAATATTTCCTCCATTATATGAACTACTCGTTGCATAATGACTCTTTACATCATAGTTGTTTCTTGTGTTTTAATTTTGCAACATATATTATAGAAATTAGACCAATATCATTGTTGCAGATTCTTACCCTTCTCATAATTGCTCTAACTAGTCATGCACAGGGTGAGTACCTCAGAAGTGTGCCAAGAACCGCTAGTTGTTTCACACTCTCTGGGCTCCAACAACTGGTTGCAACTCTAGTGTAGGGAGAGAGCTTGGATGCACGTGGACCTAGAGGCTCTCCCTGGTCGGTTAATGGAGGGAGACATATCGAGGGCAGAGGCATTGAGGCCTTTCTTGGATAATGTTTTACAACGACAGTGCTTTTGTCGCTCTCCCGGGAGCCAATCCAAATCATCGAGGGGGTCATGTATGTCCTATTCCAAATTGGAAATTATCCGACATCTTATTACCTTTAGCCCTAACATCTAGTGTCCGCTAACGATGTTGTACGTAAATTCTCATGGTTTTCCTCATGTGTAGTTAGTATGGTTCATCCATGTTTTAATTGAAATACGTGAAAAAATTCACACACAAAGACAAAAATGTTCAATTATTAAGGCCAATTATATCAATGTTTGGCCAACAAAAAGTTGTGCACTAATAGAATCAACAAATTGACATAGAGCTCAATACTCTAGGTAAAGGGCTAAAAACATAGTGCTAAAAATCAGATGTGATACAACACATCTAAAGAAAATTCATACATATCATTTGATGAATACAAACATACAACAAGAGGCAAAACAATGTCATCTTTCTATTAGTTCTTAAATCTATTTTGGTTTTTAAGCTAATATTAATGTGGCATTAAATGTTCAACATGGACACATTAGTTCCTATATACTTAAAAGTGAAAAATACTATGACTCGACTAGATTTATTAAATCTATCAAGGGTCCTTACTATTCTTGAAGAATATAAGCTCAAATTGCTATATATTTAAGGATTTAGTATGTTTTTGAAATATTTGGCCATATTTAAAGTGAAAATTAAAAAAAATTAGAGAGACAAAAAAACTATTCGAGTCATTGTCTTCAGACTATTACATGCGGGACTCATGCACTAGATTTTGTGGCAACGGGCTAAACCTTACGACTAAGTTTTTCTAGTGATTACTCCTAGAATTAGTTATGTGTTAAAATCCCCTAAAGTTCTAGTTATGTAGTATGTTTAAAAAAATGAGTCATAAGTTTAGTACTTCCTCCATTTTATGAACTATTTGTTGCAATGCCTCTCTACATCATATTTGGCTCTTGATGTTTCACCACATTGTTTTAGTTTTGCAACATATCTTATTATAAATTAGACCCAATATCATTGTTGTCGATTCTTACTCTTCTCATAATTGTTCTACCTATTCACGCATGGATTCAGACATGAATATCTCTATCCGGGAGTATGTTGAGAAACGATAGTTGTTTCAGACTCTCTGGGCTCCAATAGTTGGTTACGGTTCCGATGTAGGGAGAGAGCTTGAATGCATGCGGACCTACTGTCTCCCCCTGACCGGTAAATGGAGGGATATGGATCGGGGCTAGAGGCATTGGGGCCTTTCTTGGCCAACGATTTACAACGACATGGCTTTAGTCGCTCTCTCACGAGTCAATCCAAATCATTGAGGCGGTGATGTCTATCCTACTCCAAATGGTAAAGTATCCCACCTCTTATTTTACTTAGCTTCCGCCTTTATGGAAGGAGACACATCTAGTGGGATCTAACGATGTTGACACAAATTCTCATGGTTTTCCCCATGTGTAGTCGGTATGGTTCATCCATATTATATTTGAAATATGTGAAAAAATTCACCCACAAAAAGCCAGAGACTGTGCAATTCTTAAGACCAATTATATAAATGTTTGGCCAACACAAAGGTTTACACTAATAGAATCAATGAATTGAGACATAACTTAATACTCTAGGTGAAAGGCTAAAAATCAGATGTGATGCAAAGCTTCTATAATAATTTATACATATCATTTGTCGAATACAACTATACCACAAGAGGCAAATCAGCGTCATCTTTCTCTTAGTTATTAAATCTATTTTGGGTTTCTAAGCTAAGATTAATGTGGCATTAAATATTCAAGATGGAAGCCTTGGTCCCTATATAATTAACAGTGAGCAACAATGTGATGCAGAAGGCATGTAATACAAGGTTGTAATGCAAAAAAAGAGTTACACAAGGAGCTGCAGGGGCCATTGGACAATGGTGTAGCATAAATACAAATAATCACAAACCTTACTTTATAGTTTATAGAGCTTACACAATATATAGGATCAATAGCAAATATGTAGAGATGACAAAATGAACTACAATATTGAGCACACACTTTTGAACAATTCACAGGGTCTTGATCAATTATATAATAATAGATTCCTACTTATTTATTTCAATAGTTTTTACTTTATTATAATAACTTGGACCTTTAATTTACAATCTCAACTGATTTTTTCCATCATAATTAGCATAAGTAACTACATAATGCAACATCAATATTATGGTAAATGCTTAGCCTTACATAATTTTCTATTGATAGAAATAAATATTTGATAAAAAAATATTGCAGGGGAATTGTGCTTTCTCCTTATTATTTAGTTTGGGATATTTCCCCTTTCGAAACATGCACTTAATATCTTAAACCTAATTCCTTCTAGGGATAAGCACAACTAAAAGGACAACATCATAATTCTTCGCAAATTAATTTTGCCGTATCGATGTATCATTTTGTATTTATATGTGTTCATTTTCTTGTATATCCATTAATATAGAGGAACACTAGAGCGCATTCAGAAATATCAATCTTAATAGAGATTGAATGCTTGTTTATCTCAAGTATAGATAAAGTCTAAAGCTCCGGAGTAGATTAAATTTCCATAGGTTGGTTGCCTTTGGATAATATAAATTGTTAATTTATTGGGTTCTTTTATAAATAAATGACCACCATTCTTCCGGGGATATACAACTAGCTTACAACACATCCATGCTCCAAGATTGGACTTTGAACACGATAATTAAAAACGGCGCCCAGGCTTATCTCCGCACGATGAACAATAAAGTGTAAAAAATAGTAAAAAAAATCAAAACATATGAATTTTTTAGGCATCCAAGATGTTCATGTGTTCTAGGAGCATACAAAATTTCGTGGTGTTTGAACATTTGAGCGCCCCGTACGAAAAAAAACAAAAATTGGCGACGAACAGTGTTCTTTTAGAAGTTTCTCAAACACCTGAAATAGATCCTCAGATGACCAAACACCACAAAAATTTGCATGCACCTTGCGCATATGAGCATCTGAGATGCCTAAAAATTTCATGTTTTTTTTTACCTTTTTACTATTTTTCAAAATTTCTTGTTCACGCGCAGGTGTAGATGCACGTCAGTGCAGAATTGTCGATCTCTTTTGAACTACACTTTTTTTTATAACATAACATGTGAATGTTGAACACAATGTATGATCATAGTATGCGATTTTTGGATTTTCTTGATTTCATCAATAATATGTATAAAATTCCCGGCTCAACTTTAAAATAGTAGTGACTAACATCACCTTTACCCATTGTGAGTGGTATCGCTAGATAATCTTTGTGCATAGTGAACGCAATTGTTAGTCCTCGAAGCGCAAGAAAACCAAGGTATCAATCCACATAGTCTTGGTTTGTAGCCAATGATTAGTACCTACAGACAATTAAAACACTTCACTTTATCCCCACCACTTCTAGTAATTTGTGTCAACCTCACTAGCTTTGCTAATTACGAGTATTAATGTATTTTGCGGTTGTAAGTACTTATTGTAATCAAGTGTAAATAAACATACAGAATATAAAATAACAAAAAAAGTTAGTTATCAAGGTTTTTATTATGAGTATTAAATATCGGGATCCATAATTTCACTAGTGGGATCTCTCCAGATAATATAGATGTGGTGAAAAAATTATAATTGTTTATCAATTATATTGCAGTGTTCATGATATGATCATATATGTCATGATTGCATAAATATTACGTCCATGTATCCATAGACAGTTATCTAACTACATCTATTGCTAATACGTCATCCTAGACCGCTATCTGACATGCATCTCTAGGCATTAAGTAGAAATGACATATTGCATTCAGCAAAGTGACATAATTTCGTTATTATATTCTCTTTACCTTCAGTTCATCACTGAGAAAACTAGTGAACTATATTAATATCTTTGTGGCAATAGCACAATACAAGTATTTTTTTCCCTTTCTGTCACTGGATAGATTACTTGCAAGATTAAACCCAACTAGCATACACAACTTTTCCTTGGATATCATTCATCCAAACATGGCCTATGAAAGACTTTGATCCGAGAACTTATATGTCTATAAATCATGCAACAAAGAACTCAAAACAATCCAAAAGAAATCCATACATAGTATGATCATAGAGTGACAAGCCCACGAGATCTTTATATTTAGAAGCAAGGGAGAGAGGATGCCATCTAGTCACTACTATAGGCCCATAATCCAAGGACTACACACACATGGACATGGTGGCGGAAATAAGGATGAAGATAGCCACGACGATGAATTCTCCCTCCAACAGTGTCCCAGAAAAGGTCTCCAAATTGGATCTGTCACATCCCAAGTTTTTCCCAAACTTGGAATGTTAATAAATAAATTTGAGGGAATTAAAAAAAATCAAAATTGATTGCGATTGCTTGATATTAGCTACTTTTGACTAGGAGGTGCTTGAATTGATTGAAAATGTGGCTCAAATAGAAATTTGGAGTTATTAAGAACCCTAAATTGTCATTTAGGGAATATTTATAAGACAAAAAATGTTGAAATGTTGGGTTGGAAAATAAATTCCATTAATCCCTAATAATGTTGAAATGCTAAAGTTAAAAGTGGGAATTAAATTGAACCCTAAAATATTTAGGTAACAACTTAATATCCCCACATAGGGTGGCAATTCCAATGTTTTAATTTGGCTGGAAAAAATTAAGTCCCAAATAACTTTTTGTGCCTCTATTATTTTCTGCCAAAATAATTTAAGTGAATTTGATTTTTGAATGAATTCAAAACATCACTAAGAAGTTATTTCAAGGGCTACACATTTTATTTGGGTAGAAATTGATTTCCATAAGTCCTAAATATTGGTTTGACTCTCTATTAGTTTTCCAAATTGGATTTAGAGCTAGTTTGGGTTTAAACCAAATTCAAAATTCAAAGGGAAATTTGAAAACAGCAAAAAGGGAAGAGAATGAAATAAAAAAAAAATTCTAGCCTACCTAACATAATAGCAGACCGGCAACAAGCCCAACCTAGCAAGCCAGCTCAGCCCAGAAGCGCGCGCTGCCCAGCAACTTAAGTCGTTGAAGTGGTAAGCATCATTTTAACATCACCGCGCGATCTTCATCCGACGAACGTTAGTGGAACCGCAGCTCTCTCTCTCTCTCTCTCTCTCACTCACTCACTCACTCACTCTCACACACACAGCCACGTGGGCCCCACACATCATAACGCAGGTGTCGTCAACCTCCCGCCTGCACGACACGCGCCCACAACCCATGCACGTCCATGCCCATGAGCTCCACTTCTTGCACCTCCACTACGCGCCCAAGCCCGTGAACATGCCCAAGAACTAGCCCCTACTTCCCTGTGTCTTTTGCCCCACTTCACCCCGGATATTGCAGTGAGGCTACTCCACTACGACCCCATCCCCTCTGTCTCTGCCAGAGCCACCACCTACCAAATTCTGGTGAGTCCAAGCCACCCCAGGCCACGCCGTCGCCACCATCAATGTGGAGTAGGATAGCACCAACTATCTAAACCACATGGAAATCTCCATGGAGCACCCAAGTGATTGCATCACTCTAAATCTACTCTTACTTTACTTCTGTGAAATCTTTACTTTCCACTACATATACTCCTCTCTAACTCTACTCTTTACTTTCCCCTACCTATACTCCCCTAGACTTGTATGTGTAGGGTGCTCCATATTCTACCATAGAAAAGCTTAAAATTGCCAGGAGATTCCCCCTTTAGACATACACAATTGATCCTAAAACACCCAAATCTCCACGCCCGCAAGAACTTGCCGAGTCCCTCCCTCGACATTGTAGTTCTCTGTTCTCCACAAGGAAATAGTAAGGCGGGAAGTAGGGCTCTTACACACATTAGGAGCCTGAACCTGAATATATCGTGTGCCCTAGCGTTCTGTGCCTAAGTCCCCTAGTTTCCTAGTTTCCTCACCTGACGTTTCGTCGAGTACAAATTTCACGTACTCCCCTCTACCGCTGTTAGGATCGACGTAAAATCTCTCAACAATACATATATGCATTCTTACACGGTAAAATGAAGTGTAACAAGTGCATTTCGCGGGCGAGCCTTCCCGGTCCCACACCCGAACCGTCAACCACCGACTCACCTTCTCCTGAGACGTTGCGGCAAGGCATGCCATCTCCGTCTACGGCTCGTTCCCGGCCAAGGCCTTGCCCGCGCCCCCGGGCTTCGCTCCACTCGCCCCGGCTCCGTCGTCTTTTGCCTTGGTGCTACACCTCGTCTCCTCCTTCCTTCTTCCACGAATCGACTGACTCAAATTCGAAATTCAAGCAACTCACGCATAGCTATTATGTAAACCTTTTAGCATCATTTTCTTTATTGCGTTTGACATTAACAGGGCGGTAATCCTGTATGTCAGAAAATAAATGCAGCTATTTTATCTCTTCTTGTACCAAAGTACGTATATGCATTCTTACAACCCTTCTTACAATGGAAAATGAATTGAGAGATACATATCGGACTAGTCAACGCATTGTTAGCTTAGTTAGCTTCCTTTTTGGCCGCGTCCGCGACCTTGTCCGTGATGCCCTGTGCGGCGTCCTTGGCGCCGTCCCACGCCTCCTCCGTCGCCTTCTTCGCCTGCTCGCCGAAGTCCTTGGCCTTCTCGTCCACCTCGCTCGCGCCTTTGCCGGCTTCCTCCGCGGCCTTCTCGGTGTTGCCCGAGACGGCCTCAGCCGCCTCCGCCACGCCCTTCTTCAACTCGTCGGCCACCCCCTTCACGCCGTCGATGGCCTTGTCGGTAGCATCCGCAGCGTCGTTGTACGCCTGTCCCATGCACCCATATATCTCGGTCAGCATATCTCAGAGGACGACTAACCAGCAGCGTACGTAAAAATAATCGGCATGAGGCCATGATCGAACGGTACTGCTCGCGGCACACGTACCGGAGTCGCCCTTGGAGCGTTCTGCAGGCAGAGGCGGCCGCCGCTCACGGTGCGCGGGCGAGCGGCGAGGAAGCAAGGCCGGGGAAGGGCCTTGCCTGCCGGGGTGCCGGTGAGCGCGGCCGTGGCCGAGGCTCCGAGAAGCACGGAAGAAGAAGCCATTGGTCGATAGAAAAACTGCTGATGGATGGGTGGGTAGGGTAGGGTAGGTTGTGTGAGCTTCACTTGCAATGCAATGGGAGGACGAGAGGTGCATCGTCGTTTTTATAGGCCGGACGCGGAGGGGCGAAGGGTGAGCTGGGGGGTGACACGTCGGGGGCCGATCGCTCCGGCGCATGGCAACAATCGACGGTCGACAAGGTTCTGTGGTGGAGCAGTGCGCGGAGAGTTGTCGACAAGGTTTATGTGGTAATGTACGGTCGAATTTCCTATACCAATAAAAGAAAAGAAGTGGGTAGCTGCTTACCCCACCAGCGTCTCGTACGAAGGCACGTATACCTACATGACCTGTTTGGAGCGGATCGAAGAAACAAATCCTACTGTCCACGTTTGAAGGTTACGTACAACCAAGGTTTTGTCAGGAGCTCTTTTAAGATGCTTCAACTTATGATAGCAGAAGATATTTGATACCGTCCGTCGATTAATCAAGGGTAAGTTTAGCCATATTTATATCCCATCTGTAGAAAGTATTAATTGGAAAGTGATTGAATGAACAATAATGACATCACCGATACATGGTCGGGAGCATGGTTAATAGCTATATAATGTTGCCATGTCATTTATATTTAAGTTTATAGTCAGCAAGTATAATAATTAGATATAGATATGTACTCCCTTCATCTGAAAATATTTGTTAGAAAATGAATATATTTAGACGTATTTTAGTTCTACATACATCCATTTTTATTCGTTTCTCCGACAAGTATTCCTAGAAGGAGGGAGTATTACTTTGTTGATACATGAGTCACCTCACTCTCTCACAAAGCCACTAGGGCACATGCTGCAACTGGTTATTGATCTGTAGCCTGCTCTATTCTCTTTTATCTTCTCTCTCTTTCAACTCATTAAAAATATTATATTGAAAGTCTTACATCTCGCTTACATCACTTATTATATTTGCTCTCAAGGAGCGCCTTCAAAAGATGTCAGCTGCTATGATGGATGAGAAGGGGCCTCCCCCAATGCATCGTTTTTTAGCATGTTATATCATAGAAAATATAAAAGTTTAAGAGACAACTAGCCGGTCAATTTAGGGGTTGTATTTGGGTCTCATGCATATGATACTAGTGTATGATACTACCTCCCTAATGCATAGTATTATATATTAGTATCACGTGGTACTTTATTTATTACCATGCATGACACATAGTAGTATAGCATTTATTATGATACGGTATCTTTATATGATACTGAACCCTCTTTTTTTTGTTTAATTCTATGACACCTCATCAAAATTACCTAGTTGGCATGCATGATACCAGCTATGATACTACATGTGATTGAGTTAGTAAATTTATTTGCCCATGGCTACATGCAAGGGTTGTGTGTTAGCTACTAGGGCCATCCCTCTAAGCTACTACATCCCTATCTTTTCATTAAATACTAAGGCACATCAGCAAAATACCTATAAAACATTCCTAAGAAATCTGCATTGGGAGAGTTATGTTCTAAACCGACGTCACTATTAGGATTCGACATGGCCAACCATCACAACCCTTCACTAATGACGGTTCCATGTTCCAAATGAATATTTGTTTAATTGTAGCATGCTAATGCATCAACAGTCACAAACTAATTTATTCCTAATAGAGTGAACCCTCACTTTATCTGATAAGATGAACACTATGGAAGAGGTTGCTCCCGAGCTCTCCAATCAAAAAGGGAAGAATAAGGATGAACCCTCACCTCCTTGCCTCTGCCTTGTTAATCCAACGAGAGATATATAAGTTGCATATTTTTTTCTACCATGCACGCCTCTAAGCTTTCTACCCCATCAATCTCACAATCAACATGGGCTAAACCACCTGCCTACACTACTCGTGTTTGGTTAGCACTGCCACGCACAACCCCACCCCACCCGAGTTGTCGCATATTTCATGTTGTTGATGTCCCCAACCATCCCTCTAAAATCTACAAACCCTCTCACCATCTTCGGTGCAACTCCCTTTCCACCTCCGAGTGCGCGCCGCACCCCTCACATGTATTGTCAACCTATTGCCCCGCCTTCGCCAAGGATGTCGGGTTGTCCCCGTATTCGAGACTATCTTGGATCAGCCTTGCCAGGGACGCTGCAGCCAGCCACGTCGTCCATGTATCGACCTTGATGCAGCACCTCTCTTTCTTCTTCCTTCTTCGACGAAATCAGCTGGTGCAAATTGGGAATTCATACATCTCACGCAAACAACAAAAATAAATGGAAAAGGGTGAAAATGTAATTGCACCAAAAATATGCATTTGTAATGAATATAAAACAACATAAAAACAAGTGATACGAGAAAGTGACTGAAACTTTCCATAAAGGGACTGAAACACCATAAATGGAAAAAGGGTGAAATTGTAATTACACCCACGTCGATCACAATAGCTCCCGAAGCAGAGGAAAATACGGATGCACTTAAGAGAATTGGTGGCGGCTGACTTTGCTCGCCTGGCTGCAAGCCAGACTATGTGTTCCCTCCCTCTTTGAAGGCAAAAAGATGGGGGATCCCTGGATTTGTTGTTTCTAGTGTGTATGAAGTAATTTAGGGATTTAATTGGCAGTCCTATGGTGGCAAAGACCACGCCGTGGAGATTATGTGTTGTAGATCCCTCCCTACCATACGACGCTCCTCTAGACAACGTGAGTGAGATGGCAACCTCGTGTCCTTGATGATTCGTTGCATCGTTGAGTTTAGAGTTGGTCGTCGGTATCGTTGCATTGAGGAGGTGGTGACAATAGGCTTCCCTTTTGGTTCTTCGTGTCCACCTCCTACCCGGTCAGTTGTCGACCATTTTAGTGATTTTGTGGGGGCTTGTGTCTCCTAATTTTTATATTAGGATCTATGGAGTTTTGCGGCGGCTGTTATCATCTGATATAGCGGTGTCTTATTCACTGAGTCATTCGTTCTTCTAGATCGATGTTGACATTGTTTCATGTCATAGTTCACTTCCCAATTGCATGTGTGGATAGGAATCGTTCTGACAATGGTGCATACCTCAAACCATGACAACAATCAGCATGTCATCGGTGCCAGTCGGAGAAGAAGGAGGAATCCCCAAGGATCGAGATGCAATTTACATTTCTATTTGTTTTTCCACGAGATGTTGGATCTAATGTTTTAGCATTTCCGTAATGAAAAATTGAATATGTGGTAATACACAATAAGATTCTAGCTTCATAAGAATAAGATTCCATGTCTCTCAAGAATATGAGTGTAAGATTCCTTGATACAAAAATTAACTTTGGAGATGTTGTCACATTCAGTCTTTGAATGCATTTTCACATTATGTCTGGAGTCCAGCAATGTTAATATGTAATACTGGAGATGGTTGTAGTCGGTAATTTTACTACTCAGAAAACATATGAATCGGTTTTGCTCCTCAAACCGCCTAGAATACTTAAGAATTTGAGCATTGCTATTTTCAAGTACGAACAATTGTTGCTTTGCTTGCAACTTAAGACTGATTTTAGGTAAATATTACCTATTACAACTCACATATCAAAATAGGCACATTTAACTTCCATTTCTATTATTACTTTGATATTCAGGAAGCCCTTCAAGACTGAAGTAGACGAGAAGCCCTTTGGAGCTGAAGTAAACAAGTAGAATGCGAGCAACTTTACATGCTTAGTTTATGTGAAATTTATGATACTTGGTGTATTGGTGATCTCACAGTGTAAATCAATAGGATTTAGCAATCCTATTCTTATGGTCGCATAGGGTACGCTAACCTAGGACCAGACCAATTTAGGTGTTTGTCCAATTACTGGTTACTAATGTGGGGCTTTCCCTCTGTTTTCTATTTTTCGGGAGCCGAGCTGAAAAGATGAAGTTACCCTAAAGAAAATTTAGCTTTTCCTTTCCTTGCAATGGGCCTGGCTCAGGAGGAACATGTCAAATAAGCTGGCAAACAAACCGTGATAACCTTGAGAGAACCCACTTTTATTTTCTAAATAAAATTGTACCCATGGTAAGGAGAAAATAATCAATAGCGAGGAACTCCACGTTTACCATCACTAGCTAATTGATCATGTGTTGCAATGAGGACATACATATTCTAGTGGTTCAACACCAATTGTGTCCGACATATACGTCACACCCACCATATTCCAGATTTTTGTAAGATTTGATTTTATTTGAGTATGAGTACAGGAAGCCAATGAAATTTTGATTTAGTGGAGGTTTTGGGAAGATTTTTATTTGATCTGCATATGGGTAGAGTAAGTCAAGGAAACTTTTGATTTAGTTGAAATTTTGATAAAAAAATATTTATTTGATTCAATTAATGCAGGACATGGTTTTTGCTAAGATTTCACAGAGGTAATGAAGAACATGGTTTCCAATACGACATGAAAAAAACACCAAATTAGCTTAGATAAAAGGAACATATTACAATTCAGCTATTGGCAGCATAGCCCCTGTGCGCCAATAATGTTTTTTTGTTGCAAATGCCAAAAAAATAGATAGGTTCATTGTCACACTCAATAACGACCTGCAAATTTTTAGGGGCCATGCTAAGCATTTTGACCTGTGCAAAAAAAAAACAAGTCAAGCGTCAAATGTTACACTTAATTTTATTTTATTCACTGACAAACCACTGCTTCACACGAATATTATCAAGCACACTTGTTACACTAACAAAATCGTCTACACACAAAAAAAACAGATTTTTTTTTATTTTCTCTTTGGTTTAAATGTATTGTTCATCCAAGAGCATATACCCCAGAGCCAAAACGGCCAGCCTAGAGCATAAACTCTCCTTTAGAAATAGAGAAGAAAATAATAGTGAAACCTGATGTACATCATGCACACGGATGAAGTTTGTTTTAAACCTTAAGTTTGTAGAGCACGACTTAAACAAACCCTCACGTCTAAATTCCTGAAATCTATACCCCATACTCATCAATCCCAATCAATTTAGACCCTAGACGTGTTTGGCGCGCCGGAAAGAAGATGATCCTGGCCAGGATCAATAGCTAGTCTCACTGCCTACTTTGGCCCAGCTGTTCCAGCCATCGTCTATCTCAATTCTCTTCCTCTCGTTGCAGCCTTGGCCAGCTTGGTGAGCAGCGCTCCACCCAATGCAGATGATGCATGCAAGTAGCAGCACAATCATCCACACGCACGCACGCAAGTAGCAGCGACACATACGCTACCGCAGCAGCAGCACGAGCGCGCCGGACACCGAGAAGACGACGACGAGTACTGCAAGGAATAAAAAGAGATGGAATTTTGTGAACTGGGTCTCACC
Organism: Triticum urartu; assembly: GCF_056163025.1. Taxonomy (NCBI): domain Eukaryota; kingdom Viridiplantae; phylum Streptophyta; class Magnoliopsida; order Poales; family Poaceae; genus Triticum; species Triticum urartu. The sequence goes on from NC_141874.1 coordinate 658,260,825, forward strand.
GGAGAGGGTAAATCGACGCGGCAGAACTCTCACCAGAGATGAAGAAGAATGCTCCACCATGGATAAAACGTCGATTCCACTAATTTTGGTCAAACGCCAAGCAAATTGCTCGTGTCAGTACTCAGTAGCCTCCCCTCGTCTCCTGTGACCGCGTGGGCGCCAATTGCAGGTTTAATTGGCCGCCGGTGAAATCACTTCGAGTCCCTCCACTGATGTCGCTCTGCTCCGCCGTCGCGGTCTTTCCAATCCCCTCCCCTTGTCCATGTCGAGAACTTCTGTTGAACCGCTCGTTCGAAGACCAGTGGCAAGATCCCTCGAGAACTCTCGGCCTGCGCTCTGGTGAAGAGGGGAACTAATCCGATGGCAACGGCAGGGCGGGTGGAGGTCGTGCTCCTATCGCTCTCGGCGGTGGCGGCCAAGGCGGAGCCCCGTCGTGCGGCAGAGGTGATGCAGCTGGACCGCCCTGGGGGCGGCCGGCGGCGGACCACAATGGCAATGGGATCTGTGGCTGGACGCAGAGGTCCGGGACAAGCAACGCTGGCAGGAGACAAAAACCCCACCCAACGCGAGGACAGCTGCACATGAGATGGATTCCAGAAGAGAAAGACAGAGAGAAAGAAAAGAGGTCGAGGAAGAAGAAGGACGCGACATGTAGGCCCGTGCGGTCAATGACAGAAACGAGTGATCCGAGGGGAAATTTTCTTCCAAACAGATCTAGAGTTGGGTTAGGGTTACAATTGACCGGGATCGATAAAATAGAGTATAGACTTCAAGGATTTAGACATTGGGGTTTGTTTGCGTCGCGCTCTACAATCTCAGAGCATCTTCAACAGCCGTTCAATGCGTGGCGCTTAAAAAACGGGTTTACAACGCGCAAGTAGTTTTTTTAGGGCGCTAGAAGGCGTTTGCTCCAACAAGCGCTGTAAAATATGCTGCGCGCGTGAGTCCAGCAGCCCAAATCAAGCGGTCCCATCTGCAGCAGCCCAGAGTTTGCAGCGCGCGCGACCAGGCGCACTAAATATGCTGCGCGCGATGCCTTTTTGATGAGCGCGCTGCATTAGTTATAGCGCGCGCGTTTTTTGTGCGGTCGCTGAAGACTCCAAACCAGATCCGCGTGCGTTAAAAGCAGTTTTTATACCGCGCGTCGTTTATATAGCGCTTCTGTTGGAGATGCTTTCAAGGTTTAAAACAGACTTCATTCCGTGCACACCAAAAAGGTAGAAGAAGTGACTTCCGGTCTGTTGCCTTTTTTTTTGGGCGTGAAAAGAAAAAGTAACGAACTGGAATTCACTTCTCATACTTTTTTTTCAGAGTGTACACCATGTTTTATTATTATTTTCTTTTGTATAATTATGCTATCCGCAGAAAGAAGGTACGAGAAATGAATTCCAGTTCGTTACTTCTTTTCAGTTCTCGTGCCTTTTCTTCTCTCTGAGCGTCCATAGTTTGTTTTTGTTTGTCTCTCTCATTTTATTTTATTTTCTTTCTTCACCTTTTTGTGTGGTTACCATCGGGTTTTGATTTTCTTCTGGTTTAGCATTTGATTTGTATTTTTTTGTGAGGGATTTCAATTTTTCTCTCACTTTTCTTTCCATTTACTCACGGAATAAGTTGCTCAAACTGCTTTGCACTAAAAAGAATAACGTTTGTGATCATTTCCTTAATACAATATTTTTCAGTTTGTGAATGCTTCTAAAATTATTTAACATTTTCAGATCATGGTTTCTTTTTATAAATTGTGAGCAATTTTTGGAATTTCTAAACATTCCTTTCAAACCATATATTTTTAAATTATGAAGAAAAAAACTAATGAAAACAAGTTAAAAATCATGGAGCATACTTTTTTTGTGAGTATAAACATCAAAAAAAATCTGAACATTAGTTTTCAATGTATAAATATTTGTAGAAATGTGCGTGTAACTTCAAAAATGGGAAGACGGAAACCAAGAAAGCGGAAAATAAAAAACTCCACTGGAATCCTATGTATACTTAAATAATGGACCCTCACTAGTCACTACCTCTAATTATGTCAACATGCAGCCTTCCACCCCACCGTAAATATCTACTAAGAGCAACTTTAGCAGACCCCGCATCCGGCGCAAATCCGCATAATTTTGGTGATTATACGGGCTCGACTCATTTTTCTGGCCAGACCAGAGCCCGCATCGGTGTCCGGCACGTAATTTTTTTTGCCGCAGCCCGCAAACGCAACCCCCGAGCCACTATAACTGTGGGTTTGCGGGGCAGTGCGGGTCGAAACCCTATCCTCCCGCCGCCGTGTTCCCCTCCAATTCCCCACCGCGCCGCTCGATTTCTCGCCGCCGGCGAGCCTTGAACCACCATGGCCGACTCGGGGGATGAGGCGGAGCGTCGCCGCCGTGCCAGATCTGACGCCACACGCAAGCGGGGGCGCGTCGGTGGCTCAACCAGGGTGCCCAGCCGCCGCCGGCATTCAACCGGTGCGAGCTCGACGAGTTCGAGCTTGAGCGCGCCCGTCGCCGCCGCGCCTCCTCCGGCAACTGGTCAGTGGGGAGCTCATCCGGCCACGGGTCCGCGGGGTGCTCATCCGCGGGCGCATCGAGCTCGCGGCTCATTCCGGTGAAGAGGGAGCCGGAGGAGGCCGTGCCCAATGCGCCGCCGCGCCGAGGCATCATCGTACCCGAGGACTACCTCCCACCGGGGCAGGAGGAGCTCCTCGAGCGCGTCGTCCTCAAGCGGTCGACGAGGGATCAGGAGGAGATGGAAGAGCGCATCTGGCACGAGCTCGAGTACGAGCGGCTCTTCCTCGAGACGGGCCTCACGGCATCGCAGGCGCACGCATCGAAGGAGGCCGACCTGCGCGTGATGAAGGAGGAGCAGGCGAAGCTCTTTGTCGACCTCGACTCCGACTCCTCCGACTCCGACTGATCGCCGCCGGTGGGCAGCTACCTCAGGAGGAGCTCTGGTGAGCTCAATTTTGTTGCAGTGGTGCGGTAGCGTAGGCCCTGTCTAGCATATCTAATCTTTATGTATGTATGTAGCATGTATGAACTTATTATGCGAAGAAGAACCATCTATGCGAGCGAGCTCCGGCGAGTTGTTGCTTCAACCCATGCAAACTAGCAAACTACATGGAAGAATATCCCGTGATAGCACACCTTAAACGCCCCCATGATACGATTTCAAAAAAATAAGTTTAAGTGTTACAAAAAATCTGAAATTTTATAAGGAATGTATCTGCAACCCCTAAAAATTTCAGCTTTTAAGTTTGAAATGCACAATGAGAAATTAGAAAAATAAATCCAGATGTGCAGTATCAGTTTTGTTTGTCTTTTTTGGCACTATCCACACTAGATATGTTATTTTTATTTCTCAATGTGTATTTCGAATTCGGATATGATTTTTTAGGGGCTGTAGTCATGTACGTTGCGAACACTCAAAAAAATATTTAGATCTTTTTGAAACATATAAAATTAATTTTTCAAAGTTGGTATTATAAGAACATTTAAGGTGTGGTTATCACCTGATAGTTTGTGGTTTGTTCTCACACAAATATAAATATGAAACTTGTCTACCTTAAAAAATAGTAGTTTTTATTTTGATTATTTTTTCATACATAATTTATCTGAGATTAATCCTTAAATTCTTGCCGCAACGGGGAAATCATCTTAATCATCTAGATTTTTTTGAGACAAGGGAAATCATCTAGATAGAAATGAACACTTTTTTTTAGACAAGGGAAATCATCTGATAGAAAAGAACACGGTAAGGACGCTCGCTAAGCAACAGCACCATACGAACTGGGCTGCCAGCCCACTGACATTTTGAAGAAACGTAATATGTCTGTCCAAGACGCGTGCCCTCTTTGTGGGTGTCAGGACTCATGGCGACATGCCCTTATTTCATGCACCATGTCAAGGTATATTTGGACTCTGTCGGACGATGACTTGGTTGCGCAGATGACATGTAATATGGAGCCCAATGCCAGGTTGTGGCCGTTCGAGCTGAGCGACTCAATGGAACACACAAGCTTCACGAGGATGGCTGTCACGCTATGGTCCATATGGCATGCTAGGTGAAAAACAATCTATAAATCCATCTTTCAGAGTCCACAACAGACTACATCTTTTGTTAACAATTTTCTCTCAGATTTGGGGCAGTCTTTGGTGAAACAGGCAGTAGAGGCCCAACTGCTACGACTACGGCACAGCCCCAGCGCTGGCTTCCGCCTCCAGCTGGAAGTGTGAAAATCAATGTAGACAGAGCAATCGCTAGAAGGCGTAATTGGGGAGCAGAGGCTGCGATTTGTAGGGACCAAACAAGCTTATACCTAGGGTCCTCGGCAATGTTTATTCAAGGAACCAATGACCCTCAAATCCTGAAGACATATGCGTGTCCGGAAGCACTCGCACTAGCAGATGACCTAGCTGTGAAAGCCACATATGTCGCGTCCAATTGCCAAGGTGTGGTGGATGACATAAACAGGGGACTGGAGGACCAAATACAGCGATTATACATGAGACCATTGTAATAGTATTATTTCATGTTCTTTTATTCATGAGTGTAGGAACTTTAATTTTTTAAAAGCTCATAATCTCATCAAGTTTGCTTATGCTTATAGCCTAGAGATAGACGTAGGTAGACATATGTAGTTGGATAATCCCATGACCCAAACCTTATACCTATGACCTACACTTTAAATGAATAAAGCTGGCAAGAATTCTCAAAAAAAAAAACAAATCTCGATCAGAGCTGGCATATGCTAAACATGAATACCAATTGAGGCATATGCCAAACATGAACATCACCTGAAGCTACCGGCCAGTCCTGAGTGAAGAAGACATCGCAAGCACGATCTTCTTCTATAAAATCATCACCCCGCAATAAAACAACAAAACTTGAAGTCATTTCACGTTCCCTTCTAACTTACCTACTGTTGGAAATATGACTAAATTATTATAAAATTTAATCTGAATAAACAGAAAATAAATCATGACAACAATTGCAGAGATTAAGCTAATCATGCAAACTAACATAATAGATGAATATATCACATCTAGACCATATATTAAAAACATGAATTCTATCACGATCTTAAACAAAAAGGATAGAATCACATACGGTGTAGCGGAAACAGCACCGCCCTCGTTGACGTTGTTTCCTATGTCGTCGAGGATGGGATTACCGAGGTCGGAGAAAAAGTTGTCGTTCGCGAAGTCGTCGCTGCCAGCAATCGCGCGGGTGCACTCCCTAAAAACCTGATCATCCCTCTCCCGTACAGGATTACAGGCGGGGTTCCGGAGGCTTGCTGTCCCTTCTTCCGGTGCACGCCGAAAAAAAAGGATAAAGAAGGTTTGCTTGACGACGCAATGATCTGAAACGATGGTGCAAAATCATATAAAACAGCGACGGCTAGAGCAGATGTCTAACTGACTATATAATACGGGTCGGGTAGATTGTGAGAGTAAACCCCATGTCCGAGCGTCGTGACGAGGCGTGGCAAGGCAAGCGAAGAGAAGCGTGTGTACGTCTCATCGTACAAGTTGTAGAAGAGTTCTCCTTAAGGTGCAAGTCTTTCTTAACTTCCATAGCACTAAACTCTAGTCTTACTCACTCCACGCATGAATAGACCAATTAATTGGGCTTTGAAACAAAGGCCTACTAGCAAAATTCCAACAGCTACTAACATACCGATGCTTTAGCTAATACACGGACATGCATACGATGATATTTCTCTGTCAATAAAAAACTGAAGCCATGATTTTTCTGTCTGTCAATAAAAAAACTGAAGATTTTGTCGATGAGAGATAAAACTGAAGATCTTTGCCGCTGAGAGATAAAACTGAAGATCAATGGCAGTATCGCGATAAAACTGAAGATCAATGGCAGTATCGCAGAGTTCCAAAGACAGACGACTAGTGGTTCAACTAGTATTGGACATCCTCCATCAGAGACGGTACACATTCTCCATCGGAAAAAAAAAGAGACGGCACATATTGCAGAGCTCAAAAGAAATTTCTTGTTTTTTCTACACGATTGCTCCAATATTTTCATCTCAGGGGAGGCATCGGCGCATCTGTTTGCCAAAGCATTATTCAACATGTAAACCGAAGAGGCTGAAAACTAAAATTCAACTCGAAACAGAGGCCACTAGACGCGTGGAGATGTCCAGCCGGACAGCCATCTTCGTCTACGGCAAGCCGGCGCCCTTCTCCCTGGCCTGCCTCTTCCGCTCCTCCTGCGCGATCCTGTCCCTCTCCTTGGTGGCGGCCTCGACGTCGTCCCACGTCGAGTGCTCCTCCGCCGTGCTCTCTGTACCGACCTTCTCCTTCACCCCTTGCGCGGCCTCCTTTGTGGCTTCCCAGGCGCCCTGCGCCGCCTGCTTCGCCTTCTCGCTGAGCGCCTGCGCCGTCTCGGCCACCTTGCTCGCGCCCTCCTTGGTCATCTCCGCCACCTTCTCCCCGGCGCTCCTGGTGCCCTCCGCGGCCCTGTCCTTGGCCTCGCCGGCCTTGTCCATGGCGCCCTCCGCCACCTCCGCCGTCTTCTCCTTGGCCGCGCCCGCCGTCTCCTTGGCCTTGTCCATCGCCTGCCCCGTCGTCTCCTTGGCCCTCTCCTTCATCTCCCCCGCCTTGTGCGCGGCCTGGCTTGCCGTCTCCTTCGTCTCGTGCTTGGCCTTCTCCGTCATGCGGGAGGCCTTCTCCGCGGCTTCCTCCGCCGTCTCCTTGGCCTTCTCCTTCATCTCTCCCGCCTTGTCCGCGGCCTGGCTTGCCGTCTCTTTGGTCTCGTGCTTCGCCTTCTCCGTCATGCGGGAGGCCTTCTCGGCGGCGTCCCCGGCCCTGTCCTTGGTCTCGTCGGTCATGCGCGACGCGTGGTCCTTCGCGCTCTCCTTGGCATGGCCGGTGGCATCCTTGGCCTGCTCCGCCGCGCCCCTGTACTTGTCCTTAATCTCCCTCCGGTCGTCCGGCGCGTTGTTACACGCCTGGCGACGCACGAACCAAAGCCGGCGAGCACGAGTGTTAGCATGCACCTCGAGAGAAAAACCGTGGCATGGCAGATGGAACCAAACTGAACTTCTGTATACACGTACCTGCGACGATCTCGGGGCGGTCTGCATGCAGATGGGGCTCCAGCTCGCGGCATGCGGCCGGGGAGCGAGGAAGCAGGGCCTGGGAATGGCCTTCACGGCAGTGTTGCCGGTGAGCGCCGTGGCGCTGGCGACCCGCGCGCCTCCGAGAAGCATGGCGGCCATCAACCTGGACATGGGCGTACCCTATCAGCACTACTCGATCCGTCAATGCGGCGGAATCTTGAAAGCTTGGAATCTTGGATCAGTTGGCAACGACGGTGGTGTGCGTGAGCTTTGCGGTAAGGGAGAGGATGAGGCCGACCGGAGTGTTATAAGCTCGAGGCGGAGGCGAGGGAGGGGCGGAGGTGACACGTACGGGGACACGTTGCGGCTTGTGACGACACGTGGTGGCTCCGTGGAGTGTGCTGTTGTCCGTGACCCGTAGGCCGGAGTGCCGCGAACGGTCTGAAGGTTCTGGACCGTCTCCATGGCCATACAAGTGTGGTACCGACGTGGCCCTTGATCGAAGTTTATTCGCTCGTGCGCGCGGCAATGCCCACGTCTCATGCAAGTGCCCTACCGCGAAGACAGATTTTGCCAAGCGGCAGGCGGCGTCACTAATCCGAAAACGAGCTCATGTTGCATATGGATCCGGAATGAACAGTAAAAAATTCGAATGAATGAGCCGTAAATTCAAAAGACATTCTGAGTTCTTTTTACGTGATAAACATTTGTGGAATGTTTTACAACCTCTGTAACTGTCTATAAGACGTTTGTACTAATATGTGTAAAGTCTTGTGATGAAAAAACATCCATGGAGGTCTAGACAAAAAAAATCAATGTTTCAAAGTGCTTTTGAAAATTGCCCTTTTTGAGGATCCTTGTGCTTTTTCAAACCTCCACAATGTTTTTCATCACAAAAAGTTTCATGTTAGTAAAACTTTTACGTTCTAACAATGTTGCTTTAAGAAAAGAAAAGGATTTTTTTTCTGATTTTACCATCCAACCGGGTGCATATGCACCCAAGTGAAACTTCACGCCAATGTTGCGCGAAAATCCTATTCATATGGGGAAATTGTCATCGAAATGAAAGCAGGGGTGTGTATCTTCCCCTTTTTAGTCTCATCCCTTTTCCCACAAAAAAGACACCCCCTTTAATTTTAATGTGGGGCCCTCTCCTCCTTAATTAGATTTTGTCAGCTAACCCCGTAAGCTAATTTCTATACCCCTCGTCAATAGATGTAGGAAAACTGATCACGGCTCAATTACATCTTAAACGATGAACGCGGATTTTCTAACGGTAATATTACATGGCGAGAGGATCATCATTATTGTACAACTCTGAAAAAAAAGAATATTTTTTCCTAGTCGCAAAGAACCAATTTAGATAGGTTAAAAAATCAATGTAGATAGAGGAAAGATATGGATCCGCCCCCATTAGCTTCTCTGGTGGCAGCAGAAGGAAGGGGAACCTTGGGATCTTTGTTCCACACTCAGTAGCATAGGCATTTTAGTTAGGTTTTGATTTTACATAGTTTGGGATCATATGGTGGCGATGGCGGCGGCGAATAACATTCATCTAGTCTTCCTTTGAAGCAGCGTTTCTTTTTGTTTTGGTGGTGAATTGGTGTTGAGGTAGCGGTGGCAGCACGCTTCATCATTGTCGGTTGTGGTGGTAGTCATCGGATCTTAGCGAGTTCATGGTTGAGATCGATGGTCTTCTAATAATTGCTCCTTGCGGTGGGGTGTCGCAGGTAAACAGAGATGTAGATGCGGAGAGCTGACTCTTTGGGATCGTAGTGATGCTTTCCCGACTGTTTTTGTGGCAACGATGAGGTTGTGGCCTCGTTTTCCCACCTTGGGTGAAAGGATACATATCGTTTTTTGTTTGTTCCTTCCCTTCTACAACGACGGAGTTGGCAAAACTTTTGATCAGGAGATGGTTCATCTATGGGATTTCTGTTGTACGCTGAGCTTACTACTTATGAAATAATTTGAAATGTGTTCACTATTTTGGATCATATATTGGTGGAAGTTTTCATATTTTTTGCCAATATGCGATCCAAAATAGTTCATCAATACATTTTTTCATAAATGAAATTAGTTTAAAATGAATGCTTGCTATTTATGAAATAATTTAAAAATATTAGTGAAATAATTAAAATTTGCATGAAATATATATGTAATGTTTCTAAAGTTCACCAAAACATGTTTTAATTATTTAAACTACGACATGGTGTTTCTAAGATGTGAACAATCACTGAAGTTTATTCTGAAGGAATGATTTTGTTGGTATAATATTCGAAAGCAAAAGGTTAACTAGAAGATTAGTGAAATGATATTTTCCAAATATTGGTTTTTTTGTGAAACTTGTATTATCGATTTTGTAGTTTTAAATTTTTGAAAAAAATGAACTTTTGTTTGTCTTAGATTTTAAAAAATGGAAGCATCTGAATTTTTGAAGTCATTAAATTATTTCTTTTATTTTGTGTAGAAATTTCCAATTTATTAAAATATTATAGTTCATATTTCCAGTATGTCAACACAAAACCCCCAAATGCTGAAATTCAGAAAATAATATGAATAAACGGAATACTTGGTTATGGATAAATTTCCTATATGTTGGGTGGAGCTGATCGCTTATATTCACTCTACTACCTAAAGTTTGGGAAATGATTGCTTCCGACCGACCGGCGGAACGCTCGGCTAGTCGCTCTCGCTCGCTCGCGAGTCCCACCACCAAGGAAGCAGAGAAACAATGACACCAAGTTCTAGGGCCCACACACGGTCTCCCCCACCTTATATCTTCCTTCTTTGTCTTCCTCGTCTCAATTTCTTTCTCTCTTTTTCTCTCTCTTGCATTCACACACCCCCCCCCCTCGGTCGCTGACCTAGCCCAGCCACGCCATAGTCACCATACCCGCAATGCGCCCATCCATACAAGCTCTCATACATGGCCTCCATCCTTTTTTCCCTGCATCCTCGACAGAAGCCATGGGCATTGGTGACGGTTAACAGTCGCACTTCAACCTGACGAGGGTGTTCATAGAATCTGCGACCGATGGCCATCGTCCCTTGGGACCGGCCACACCCGGGATGCATGCATCGACGACGACCAGCTGCGGTGCGTGCTGCAACTAGTTGCCGGCCATCAGTGCTACAACTAGCATGTCATTTTACTTGAACTGACCGGAGAGAAGCTACAACCACGCCAAACCAGTGATGGAACCGGATGGCCACCGCGGTCGTTGTTGTGGCCGGCTATTTTGTTTAAACTGGCTAGATTTTTACTGGAATCAACCACACACCACAGAGTGAAGGAAATATACCCTAGAGGCAATAATAAAGTTATTATTTATTTCCTTATTTCATGATAAATATTTATTATTCATGCTAGAATTGCATTAACCGGAAACATAATACATGTGCGAATACATAGACAAACATAGTGTCACTAGTATGCCTCTACTTGACTAGCTCGTTGAATCAATGATGGTTATGTTTCCTAACCATAGACATGAGTTGTCATTTGATTAACGGGCTCACATCATTAGAGAATGATGTGATTGACTTGACCCATCCGTTAGCTTAGCACGATGATTGTTTAGTTTGGTGCTATTGCTTTCTTCAAGACTTATGCATGTTCCTATGACTATGAGATTATGCAACTCCCGTTTACCGGAGGAACACTTAGTGTGCTACCAAATGTCACAACGTAACTGGGTGATTATAAATGTGCTCTACAGGTGTCTCCGAAGGTACTTGTTGAGTTGGCGTATTTCGAGATTAGGATTTGTCACTCCGATTGTCGGAGAGGTATCTCTGGGCCCACTCGGTAATGCACATCACTATAAGCCTTTCAAGCATTGTAACTAATGAGTTAGTTGCGGGATGATGTATTACGCAACGAGTAAGAGACTTGCCGGTAAGGAGATTTAACTAGGTATTGAGATACCGACGATCGAATATAGGGCAAGTAACATATCGATGACAAAGGGAACACCGTATGTTGTTATGCGGTTTGACCGATAAAGATCTTCGTAGAATATGTGGGAGCCAATATGAGCATCCAGGTTCCGCTATTGGTTATTGACCGGAGACGTGTCTCGGTCATGTCTACATAGTTCTCGAACCCGTAGGGTCCGCACGCTTAAAGTTTGATGACGGTTATATTATGAGTTTATGTGATTTGATGTACTAAAAGTAGTTCGGAGTCCCGGATAAAATCGGGGATGTGACGAGGTGTCTCGAAATGGTCGAGACATAAAGATCGATATAATGGACGACTATATTCGGACATCGGAAAGGTTCTGAGTGATTCGGGTATTTTTGGAGTACCGGGGAGGTACGGGAATTCACCGGGAGAAGTATTGGGCCTTATTGAACCATACGGGAATAGAGGAGAGAGGCCAAAAGGAAGGAGGCGCCCCCCCCTCTGGTCCGAATTGGACAAGGGGTGCAGCCCCCTTTTCCTTCTCCCTCTCCCCCTCTTTCCTTCTCTCCTACCCCGGAAAGGAAAGGGGAATCCTACTAGGACTTGGGAGTCCTAGTAGGACTCCCCACACTTGGCATGCCCCCTCTAGGGCCGGCCTCTCCCCCCTCCTTTATATACGGAGGAGAGGGGCACCCCAGAGACACAACAATTGATCTCTTGATCTGTTAGCCGTGTGCGGTGCCCCCCTCCACCATATTCCACCTCGATCATATCGTAGCGGTGCTTAGGCGAAGCCCTGCGTCGGTAGCAACATCATCACCGCCACCATGCCATCGTGCTGACGGAACTCTCCCGTGAAGCTCTGCTGGATCGGAGTTCGCGGGACGTCATCGAGCTGAACGTGTGCTGAACTCGGAGGTGCCATGCGTTCAGTACTTGGATCGGTCGAATCGTGAAGACGTACGACTACATCATCCGCGTTGTGCTTCCGCTTCCGCTTTCGGTCTACGAGGGTACGTGGACTACACTCTCCCCTCTCGTTGTTATGCATCACCATGATCCTGTGTGTGTGTAGGAAAATTTTGAAATTACTACGTTCCCCAACAGTGGCATCCGAGCCTGGTTATATGCGTTGATGTTATATGCACGAGTAGAACACAAGTGAGTTGTGGGCGATACAAGTCATACTTCTTACCAGCATGTCATACTTTGGTTCAGCGGTATTGTTGGATGAAGCGGCCCGAACCGACATTACGCGTACGCTTACGCGAGACTGGTTCTACCGACGTGCTTTGCACACAGGTGGCTGGCGGGTGTCAGTTTCTCCAACTTTAGTTGAACCGAGTGTGGCTACGCCGAGTCCTTGAGAAGGTTAAAAAAGCACTAACTTGACGAACTATCGTTGTGGTTTTGATGTGTAGGTAAGAATGGTTCTTGCTCAGCCCGTAGCAGCCACGTAAAACTTGCAACAACAAAGTAGAGGACGTCTAACTTGTTTTTGCAGGGCATGTTGTGATGTGATATGGTCAAGACATGATGCTATATTTTATTGTATGAGATGATCATGTTTTGTAACCGAGTTATCGGCAATTGGCAGGAGCCATATGGTTGTCGCTTTATTGTATGCAATGCAATCGCCCTGTAATTGCTTTACTTTATCACTAAGCGGTAGCGATAGTCGTAGAAGCAATAATTGGTGAGACGACAACGATGATACGATGGAGATCAAGGTGTCGCGCCGGTGACGATGGTGATCATGACGGTGCTTCGGAGATGGAGATCACAAGCACAAGATGATGATGGCCATATCATATCACTTATATTGATTTCATGTGATGTTTATCTTTTATGCATCTTATTTTGCTTTGATTGACGGTAGCATTATAAGATGATCTCTCACTAAATTTCAAGATAAAAGTGTTCTCCCTAAGTATGCACTGTTGCCAAAGTTCGTCGTGCCCAGACACTATGTGATGATCGGGTGTGATAAGCTCTACGTCCATCTACAACGGGTGCAAGCCAGTTTTGCACACGCAGAATACTCAGGTTAAACTTGACGAGCCTAGCATATGCTGATATGGCCTCGAAACACTGAGACCAAAAGGTCGAGCGTGAATCATATAGTATATATGATCAACATAGTGATGTTCGCCATTTAAAACTACTCCATTTCACGTGATGATTGGTTATGGTTTAGTTGATTTGGATCACGTGATCACTTAGATGATTAGAGGGATGTCTATCTAAGTGCGAGTTCTTAAGTAATATGATTAATTGAACTTTAATTTATCACGAACTTAGTCCTGGTAGCATTAGCATATCTATATTGTAGATCAATAGCTCGCGTTTAGCTCCCCTGTTTTATTTTGTTATGTTCCTAGAGAAAACTAAGTTGAAAGATGTTAGTAGCAATGATGCGGATTGGATCCGTGATCTGAGGATCATCCTCATTGCTGCATAGAAGAATTATGTCCTTGATGCACAGCTAGGTGACAGACCTATTGCAGGAGCAGATGCAGACGTTATGAACGTTTGGCTAGCTTAATATGATGACTACTTGATAGTTTAGTGCACCATGCTTAACAGCTTAGAATCAGGACTTCAAAGACATTTGAACGTCATGTATCATATGAGATGTTCCAGGAGTTGAAGTTAATATTTCAACAAAATACCCGAGTTGAGAGACATGAAGTCTCCAACAAGTTCTATAGCTAAAAGATGGAGGAGAATAGCTCAAGCAGTGAGCATGTGCTCAGATTGTCTCGGTACTACAATCGCTTAAATCAAGTGGGAGTTAATCTTCCATATAAAATAGTGATTGACAGAATTCTCTAGTCACCATCACCAAGTTAGTAGAACTTCGTGATGAACTATAGTATGCAAGGGATGACGTAAACGATTCCCGAACTTTTCATGATGATGAAATCGATGAAGGTAGAAATCAAGAAAGAGCATCAAGTGTTGATGATTAACAAGACCACTAGTTTCAAGAAAAGAGCAAAGGGAAAGAAAGGGAACTTCAAGAAGAACGACAAGCAAGTTGCTGCTCAAGTGAAGAAGCCCAAGTCTGGACCTAAGCCTGAGACTAAGTGCTTCTACTGCAAAGGGACTGGTCACTGGAAGCGGAAATGCCCTGAATATTTAGTGGATAAGAAGGATGGCAAAGTAAACAAGGGTATATTTGATATACATGTTATTGATGTGTACTTTACCAGTGTTTATAGCAACCCCTCGGTATTTGATACTAGTTTAGTTGCTAAGAGTAGTAACTTGAAACGGGAGTTGCAGAATGAACAAGAGACTAGTTAAGGGTGAACTATGATGTGTGTTGGAAGTAGTTCCAAGAATGATATGATCATCATCGCACACTCCCTATACTTTCGGGACTAGTGTTGAACCTAAATAAGTGTTATTTGGTGTTTGCGTTGACCATGAATATGATTTGATCATGTTTATTGCAATACGGTTATTCATTTAAGTTAGAGAATAATTGTTATTCTGTTTACATGAATAAAACCTTCTATGGTCATACACCCAATGAAAATGGTTTGTTGGATCTCGATAGTAGTGATACACATATTCATAATATTGAAGCCAAAAGATGCAGATTTGATAATGATAGTGCAACTTATTTGTGGCACTGTCGTTGCGGTCATATTGGTATAAAGCGCATGAAGAAACTCCATACCGATGGACTTTTGGAATCACTTGATTATGAATCACTTGGTACTTGCGAACCGTGCCTTATGGGCAAGATGACTAAAACGCCGTTCTCCGGAACTGTGGAGCGAGCAACAATTTTTTTGGAAATCATACATACTGATGTATGTGGTCCGGCGAATGTTGAGGCTCGCAACAGGTATCGTTATTTTCTCACCTTCACAGATGATTTGAGTAGATATAGGTATATCTATTTAATGAAACATAAGTCTGAAACATTTGAAAAGTTCAAAGAATTTCAGAGTGAAGTGGAAAATCATCGTAACAAGAAAATAAAGTTTCTACGATCTGATCGTGGAGGAGAATATTTGAGTTACGAGTTTGGTCTTCATTTGAAACAATGCGGAATAGTTTCGCAACTCACGCCACCTGGAACACCACAGCGTTATGGTGTGTCCGAACGTCATAACCATACTTTATTTGATATAGTGCAATCTATGATGTCTCTTTCCGATTTACCACTATAGTTTTGGGGTTATGCATTAGAGACAGCTGCATTCATGTTAAAAAGGGCACCATCTAAATCCGTTGAGACGACATCGTATGAACTGTGGTTTAGCAAAGAAACCTAAGCTGTCATTTCTTAAAGTTTGGGGTTTCGATGCTTATGTGAAAAAGTTTCATCCTGATAAGCTCAAACCCAAGTCGGAGAAGTGCGTCTTCATAGGATACCCAAAAGTAACTGTTGGGTACACCTTCTATCACAGATCCGAAGGCAAGATATTTGTTGCTGAGAATGGATCATTTCTAGAGAAGGAGTTTCTCTCGAAAGAAGTGAGTGGGAGGAAAGTAGAACTTGATGAGGTAACTGTACCTGCTCCCTTATTGGAAAGTAGTTCATCACAGAAATATGTTTCTGTGACTCCTACACCAATTAATGAGGAAGCTAATGATGATGATCATGTAACTTCAGATCAAATTACTATCGAACCTCGTAGGACAACCAGAGTGAGATCCGCACCAGAGTGGTAAGGTAATCCTGTTCTAGAGGTCATGTTAATTGACCATGACGAACCTACGAACTATGAGGAATCGATGATGAGCCCAGATTCCGTGAAATGGCTTGAGGCCATGAAATCTGAGATGGGATCCATGTATGAGAACAAAGTGTGGACTTTGGTTGACTTGCCCGATGATCGGCAAGACATAGAAAATAAATGGATATTCAAGAGGAAGACGGACGCTGATAGTAGTCCTACTATCTACAAAGCTAGATTTGTCGAAAAAGGTTTTGACAAAGTTCAAGGTGTTGACTACGATGAGATTTTCTCACTCATAGCGATGCTTAAGTCTGTCCGAATCATGTTAGAAATTGCCACATTTTATGAAATCTGGCAAATGGATGTCAAAACTACATTCCTTAATGGATTTCTTAAAGAAGAGTTGTATATGATGCAACCAGAAGGTTTTGTCGATCCTAAAGGTGCTAACAAAATGTGCAAGCTCCAGCGATCCATCTATGGACTGGTGCAAGCATCTCAAAGTTGGAATATACGCTTTGATGAGTTGATCAAAGCATTTAGTTTTATACAGACTTGTGGCGAAGCCTGTATTTACAAGAAAGTGAGTGGGAGCACTACAACATTTCTGATAAATATATGTGAATGACATATTGTTGTGATCGGAAATAATGTAGAATTTTCTGGAAAGCATAAAGGAGTTTTTCAAATAAAGACCTCGGTGAAGCTACTTACATATTGAGCATCAAGATCTATATAGATAGATCAAGACGCTTGATAAGTTTTTCAATGAGTACATACCTTGACAAGATTTTGAAGTAGTTCAAAATGGAACAGTCAAAGAAAGAGTTCTTACCTGTGTTACAAGGTGTGAAATTGAGTAAGACTCAAAGCCCGACCATGGTAGAAGATAGAAAGAGAATGAAAGGCATTCCCTATGCCTCAGCCATAGTTTCTATAAAGTATGCCATGCTGTGTACCAGATCTATTGTATACACTACACTGTGTTTAGCAAGGGAGTATAATAGTGATCTAGGAGTAGATCATTGAACATCGGTAAAAATTATCCTTAGTGGAATAAGGATATGTTTCTCGATTATGGAGGTGACAAAGGGTTCGTCGTAAAGGGTTACGTCGATGCAAATTTTGACACTGATCCAGATGACTCTAAGTCTCAATCTGGATACATTTTGAAAGTGGGAGCAATTAGCTAGAGTAGCTCCGTGCAGAGCATTGTTGACATAGAAATTTGCAAAATACATACGGATCTGAATGTGGCAGACCCGTAGACTAAACTTCTCTCACAAGCAAAACATGATCACACCTTAGTACTCTTTGGGTGTTAATCACACAACGATGTGAACTAGATTATGACTCTAGTAAACCCTTTGGTTGTTGGTCACATGACGATGTGAACTATGGGTGTTAATCACATGGTGATGTGAACTATTGGTGTTAAATCACATGGCGATGTGAACTAGATTATTGACTCCAGTGCAAGTGGGAGACTGAAGGAAATATACCCTAGAGGCAATAATAAAGTTATTATTTATTTCCTTATTTCATGATAAATGTTTATTATTCATGCTAGAATTGTATTAACCGAAAACATAATACATGTGTGAATACATAGACAAACATAGTGTCACTAGTATGCCTCTACTTAACTAGCTCATTGAATCAATGATGGTTATGTTTCCTAACCATAGACATGAGTTGTCATTTGATTAACGGGATCACATCATTAGAGAATGATGTGATTGACTTGACCCATCCATTAGCTTAGCACGATGATCGTTTAGTTTGTTGCTATTGCTTTCTTCATGACTTATACATGTTCCTATGACTATGAGATTATGCAACTCCCGTTTACCGGAGGAACACATAGTGTGCTACCAAATGTCACAACATAATTGGGTGATTATAAATGTGCTCTACAGGTGTCTCCGAAGGAACTTGTTGAGTTGGCGTATTTCGAGATTAGGATTCGTTACTCCGATTGTCGGAGAGGTATCTCTGGGCCCACTCGGTAATGCACATCAATATAAGCCTTTCAAGCATTGTAACTAATGAGTGAGTTGCGGGATGATGTATTACGCAACGAGTAAAGAGACTTGCCGGTAACGAGATTTAACTAGGTATTGAGATACCGACGATCGAATATCGGGCAAGTAACATACCGATGACAAAGGGAACATCGTATGTTGTTATGCGGTTTGACCGATAAAGATCTTCATAGAATATGTGGGAGCCAATATGAGCATCCAGGTTCCGCTATTGGTTATTGACCGGAGACGTGTCTCGGTCATGTCTACATAGTTCTCGAACCCGTAGGGTCCGCACGCTTAAAGTTTGATGACGGTTATATTATGAGTTTATGTGATTTGATGTACTAAAGGTAGTTCGGAGTCCCGGATGAGATTGGGGACGTGACGAGGAGTCTCGAAATGGTCGAGACATAAAGATCGATATATTAGACTACTATATTTGGACATCGGAAAGGTTTCGAGTGATTCGGGTATTTTCGGAGTACCCGGGAGTTATGGGAATTCACCGGGAGAAATATTGGTCCTTATTGGGCCATACGGGAATAGAGGAGAGAGGCCAAAGGAAGGAGGCGCCCCCCTCTGGTCCGAATTGGACAAGGGGTGCAGCCCCCTTTTCCTTCTCCCTCTCCCCCTCTTTCCTTCTCTCCTACCCCGGAAAGGAAAGGGAAATCCTACTAGGACTTGGTAGTCCTAGTAGGACTTCCCACACTTGGCGCGCCCCCTCTAGGGCCGGCCTCTCCCTCCCTCCTTTATATACGGAGGAGAGGGGCACCCCAGAGACACAACAATTGATCTCTTAGCCATGTGCGGTGCCCCCCTCCACCATATTCCACCTCGATCATATCGTAGCGGTGCTTAGGCGAAGCCCTGCGTCGGTAGCAACATCATCACCGTCACCACGCCGTCGTGCTGACGGAACTCTCCCGTGAAGCTTTGCTGGATCGGAGTTCGCTGGACATCATCGAGCTGAACGTGTGCTGAACTCGGAGGTGCCGTGCGTTCGATACTTGGATCGTTCGGATCGTGAAGACGTACGACTACATCATCCGCGTTGTGCTAACGCTTCCGCTTTCGGTCTACGAGGGTACGTGGACTACACTCTCCCCTCTCGTTGCTATGCATCACCATGATCCTGTGTGTGTAGGAAATTTTTGAAATTACTACGTTCCCCAACAATGGCATCCGAGCCTGGTTATATGCGTTGATGTTATATGCATGAGTAGAACACAAGTGAGTTGTGGGCGATGCAAGTCATACTGCTTACCAGCATGTCATACTTTGGTTCGGCGGTATTGTTGGATGAAGCGGCCCGAACCGACATTACGCGTACGCTTACGCGAGACTAGTTCTACCGACGTGCTTTGCACACAGGTGGCTGGCGGGTGTCAGTTTCTCCAACTTTAGTTGAACCGAGTGTGGCTACGCCCAGTCCTTGAGAAGGTTAAAACAGCACTAACTTGACGAACTATCGTTGTGGTTTTGATGTGTAGGTAAGAATGGTTCTTGCTCAGCCCGTAGCAGCCACGCAAAACTTTCAACAACAAAGTAGAGGACGTCTAACTTGTTTTTGCAGGGCATGTTGTGATGTGATATGGTCAAGACATGATGCTATATTTTATTGTATGAGATGATCATGTTTTGTAACCGAGTTATCGGCAACTGGCAGGAGCCATACGGTTGTCGCTTTATTGTATGCAATGAAATCGCCCTGTAATTGCTTTACTTTATCACTAAGCGGTAGCGATAGTCGTAGAAGCAATAGTTGGCGAGACGACAACGATGATACGATGGAGATCAAGGTGTCGCGCCGGTGACGATGATGATCATGATGATGCTTCGGAGATGGAGATCACAAGCACAAGATGATGATGGCCATATCATATCACTTATATTGATTGCATGTGATGTTTATCTTTTATGCATCTTATTTTGCTTTGATTGACGGTAGCATTATAAGATGATCTCTCACTAAATTTCAAGATAAAAGTGTTCTCCCTGAGTATGCACCGTTGCCAAAGTTCGTCGTGCCCAGACACTATGTGATGATCGGGTGTGATAAGCTCTACGTCTATCTACAACGGGTGCAAGCCAGTTTTGCACACGCAGAATACTCAGGTTAAACTTGACGAGCCTAGCATATGCTGACATGGCCTCAAAACACTGAGACCCAAAGGTCGAGCGTGAATCATATAGTAGATATGATCAACATAGTGATGTTCACCATTGAAAACTACTCCATTTCACGTGATGATCGGTTATGGTTTAGTTGATTTGGATCACGTGATCACTTAGATGATTAGAGGGATATCTATCTAAGTGGGAGTTCTTAAGTAATATGATTAATTGAACTTTAATTTATCACGAACTTAGTCCTGGTAGTATTAGCATATCTATGTTGTAGATCAATAGCTCGCGTTTAGCTCCCCTGTTTTATTTTGTTATGTTCCTAGAGAAAACTAAGTTGAAAGATGTTAGTAGCAATGATGCGGATTGGATCCGTGATCTGAGGATTATCCTCATTGCTGCACAGAAGAATTATGTCCTTGATGCATAGCTAGGTGACACACCTATTGCAGGAGCAGAT
Source organism: Triticum urartu (assembly GCF_056163025.1). Lineage (NCBI taxonomy): Eukaryota > Viridiplantae > Streptophyta > Magnoliopsida > Poales > Poaceae > Triticum > Triticum urartu. The sequence goes on from NC_141874.1 coordinate 658,281,115, forward strand.
GCAGACGTTATGAACGTTTGGCTAGCTCAATATGATGACTACTTGATAGTTTAGTGCACCATGCTTAACAGGTTAGAATCGGGACTTCAAAGACATTTTGAACGTCATGTATCATATGAGATGTGCCAGGAGTTGAAGTTAATATTTCAATAAAATACCCGAGTTGAGAGGCATGAAGTCTCCAACAAGTTCTATAGCTAAAAGATGGAGGAGAATAGCTCAAGCAGTGAGCATGTACTCAGATTGTCTGGGTACTACAATCGCTTAAATCAAGTGGGAGTTAATCTTCCAGATAAAATAGTGATTGACAGAATTCTCTAGTCACCATCACCAACTTAGTAGAACTTCGTGATGAACTATAGTATGCAAGGGATGACGTAAATGATTCCCGAGCTTTTCGTGATGATGAAATCGATGAAGGTAGAAATCAAGAAAGAGCATCAAGTGTTGATGATTAACAAGACCACTAGTTTCAAGAAAAGGGCAAAGGGAAAGAAAGGGAACTTCAAGAAGAACGGCAAGCAAGTTGCTGCTCAAGTGAAGGAGCCCAAGTCTGGACCTAAGCCTGAGACTAAGTGCTTCTACTGCAAAGGGACTGGTCAATGGAAGCAGAAATGCCCTGAATATTTAGTGGATAAGAAGGATGGCAAAGTAAACAAGGGTATATTTGATATACATGTTATTGATGTGTACTTTACCAGTGTTTATAGCAACCCCTCGGTATTTGATACTAGTTTAGTTGCTAAGAGTAGTAACTTGAAACGGGAGTTGCGGAATGAACAAGAGACTAGTTAAGGGTGAAGTACGATGTGTGTTGGAAGTAGTTCCAAGAATGATATGATCATCATCGCACACTCCCTATACTTTCGGGACTAGTGTTGAACCTAAATAAGTGTTATTTGGTGTTTGCATTGACCATGAATATGATTTGATCATGTTTATTGCAATATGGTTATTCATTTAAGTTAGAGAATAATTATTATTCTATTTACATGAATACAACCTTCTATGGTCATACACCCAATGAAAATGGTTTGTTGGATCTCGATAGTAGTGATACACATATTCATAATATTGAAGCCAAAAGATGCAGAGTTGATAATCATAGTGCAACTTATTTTTGGCACTGTCGTTTCGGTCATATTGGTATAAATCGCATGAAGAAACTCCATACTGATGGACTTTTGGAATCACTTGGTACTTGCGAACTGTGCCTTATGGGCAAGATGACTAAAACGCTGTTCTCCGGAACTATGGAGCGAGCAACAAATTTTTTCAAAATCATACATATTGATGTATGTGGTCCCACGAATATTGAGGCTCGCAGTAGGTATCATTATTTTCTCACCTTCACAGATGATTTGAGCAGATATGGGTATATCTATTTAATGAAACATAAGTCTGAAACATTTGAAAAGTTCAAAGAATTTCAGAGTGAAGTGGAAAATCATCGTAACAAGAAAATAAAGTTTCTATGATCTGATCGTGGAGGAGAATATTTGAGTTACGAGTTTGGTCTTCATTTGAAATAATGCGGAATAGTTTCGCAACTCACGCCACCTGGAACACCACAGCGTTATGGTGTGTCCGAACGTCATAACCGTACTTTATTTGATATAGTGCAATCTATGATGTCTCTTATCGATTTACCACTATAGTTTTGGGGTTATGCATTAGAGACAGCTGCATTCACGTTAAAAATGGCACCATCTAAATCCGTTGAGACGACACCGTATGAACTGTGGTTTAGCAAAGAAACCTAAGCTATCGTTTCTTAAAGTTTGGGGTGGCGATGCTTATGTGAAAAATTTTCATCTTGATAAGCTCAAACCCAAGTCGGAGAAGTGCGTCTTCATAGGATACCCAAAAGTAACTGTTGGGTACACCTTCTATCACAGATCCGAAGGCAAGATATTTGTTGCTGAGAATGGATCATTTCTAGAGAAGGAGTTTCTCTCGAAAGAAGTGAGTGGGAGGAAAGTAGAACTTGATGAGGTAACTGTACCTGCTCCCTTATTGGAAAGTAGTTCATCACAGAAATCTGTTTCTGTGACTCCTACACCAATTAATGAGGAAGCTAATGATGATGATCATGTAACTTCAGATCAAGTTACTACCAAACCTCGTAGGACAACCAGAGTGAGATCCGCACCAGAGTGGTAAGGTAATCCTGTTCTAGAGGTCACGTTAATTGACCATGACGAACCTACGGACTATGAGGAAGCAATGATGAGCCCAGATTCCGTGAAATGGCTTGAGGCCATGAAATCTGAGATGGGATCCATGTATGAGAACAAAGTGTGGACTTTGGTTGACTTGCCCGATGATCGGCAAGACATAGAAAATAAATGGATCTTCAAGAGGAAGACGGACGCTGATAGTAGTGTTACTATCTACAAAGCTAGACTTGTAGAAAAAGGTTTTGACAAAGTTCAAGGTGTTGACTACGATGAGATTTTCTCACTCATAGCGATGCTTAAGTCTGTCCGAATCATGTTAGAAATTGCCACATTTTATGAAATCTGGCAAATGGATGTCAAAACTACATTCTTTAATGGATTTCTTAAAGAAGAGTTGTATATGATGCAACCAGAAGGTTTTGTCGATCCTAAAGGTGCTAACAAAATGTGCAAGCTCCAGCGATCCATCTATGGACTGGTGCAAGCATCTCAAAGTTGGAATATACGCTTTGATGAGTTGATCAAAGCATTTAGTTTTATACAGACTTGTGGCGAAGCCTGTATTTACAAGAAAGTGAGTGGGAGCACTACAACATTTCTGATAAATATATGTGAATGACATATTGTTGTGATCGGAAATAATGTAGAATTTTCTGGAAAGCATAAAGGAGTTTTTCAAATAAAGACCTCGGTGAAGCTACTTACATATTGAGCATCAAGATCTATATAGATAGATCAAGACGCTTGATAAGTTTTTCAATGAGTACATACCTTGACAAGATTTTGAAGTAGTTCAAAATGGAACAGTCAAAGAAAGAGTTCTTACCTGTGTTACAAGGTGTGAAATTGAGTAAGACTCAAAGCCCGACCATGGTAGAAGATAGAAAGAGAATGAAAGGCATTCCCTATGCCTCAGCCATAGTTTCTATAAAGTATGCCATGCTGTGTACCAGATCTATTGTATACACTACACTGTGTTTAGCAAGGGAGTATAATAGTGATCTAGGAGTAGATCATTGAACATCGGTCAAAATTATCCTTAGTGGAATAAGGATATGTTTCTCGATTATGGAGGTGACAAAGGGTTCGTCGTAAAGGGTTACGTCGATGCAAATTTTGACACTGATCCAGATGACTCTAAGTCTCAATCTGGATACATTTTAAAAGTGGGAGCAATTAGCTAGAGTAGCTCCGTGCAGAGCATTGTTGACATAGAAATTTGCAAAATACATACGGATCTGAATGTGGCAGACCCGTAGACTAAACTTCTCTCACAAGCAAAACATGATCACACCTTAGTACTCTTTGGGTGTTAATCACACAACGATGTGAACTAGATTATGACTCTAGTAAACCCTTTGGTTGTTGGTCACATGACGATGTGAACTATGGGTGTTAATCACATGGTGATGTGAACTATTGGTGTTAAATCACATGGCGATGTGAACTAGATTATTGACTCCAGTGCAAGTGGGAGACTGAAGGAAATATACCCTAGAGGCAATAATAAAGTTATTATTTATTTCCTTATTTCATGATAAATGTTTATTATTCATGCTAGAATTGTATTAACCGAAAACATAATACATGTGTGAATACATAGACAAACATAGTGTCACTAGTATGCCTCTACTTAACTAGCTCATTGAATCAATGATGGTTATGTTTCCTAACCATAGACATGAGTTGTCATTTGATTAACGGGATCACATCATTAGAGAATGATGTGATTGACTTGACCCATCCATTAGCTTAGCACAATGATTGTTTAGTTTGGTGCTATTGCTTTCTTCAAGACTTATGCATGTTCCTATGACTATGAGATTATGCAACTCCCGTTTACCGGAGGAACACATAGTGTGCTACCAAATGTCACAACATAATTGGGTGATTATAAATGTGCTCTACAGGTGTCTCCGAAGGAACTTGTTGAGTTGGCGTATTTCGAGATTAGGATTCGTCACTCCTATTGTCGGAGAGGTATCTCTGGGCCCACTCGGTAATGCACATCACTATAAGCCTTTCAAGCATTGTAACTAATGAGTTAGTTGCGGGATGATGTATTACGCAACGAGTAAAGAGACTTGCCGGTAACGAGATTTAACTAGGTATTGAGATACCGACGATCGAATATCGGGCAAGTAACATACCGATGACAAAGGGAACACCGTATGTTGTTATGCGGTTTGACCGATAAAGATCTTCATAGAATATGTGGGAGCCAATATGAGCATCCAGGTTCCGCTATTGGTTATTGATCGGAGACGTGTCTCGGTCATGTCTACATAGTTCTCGAACCCGTAGGGTCCGCACGCTTAAAGTTTGATGACGGTTATATTATGAGTTTATGTGATTTGATGTACTAACGGTAGTTCGGAGTCCCGGATGAGATTGGGGACGTGACGAGGAGTCTCGAAATGGTCGAGACGTAAAGATCGATATATTAGACTACTATATTTGGACATCGGAAAGGTTTCGAGTGATTCGGGTATTTTCGGAGTACCCGGGAGTTATGGGAATTCACCGGGAGGAGTATTGGGCCTTATTGGGCCATACGGGAATAGAGGAGAGAGGCCAAAGGAAGGAGGCGCCCCCCTCTGGTCCGAATTGGACAAGGGGTGCAGCCCCCTTTTCCTTCTCCCTCTCCCCCTCTTTCCTTCTCTCCTACCCCGGAAAGGAAAGGGAAATCCTACTAGGACTTGGTAGTCCTAGTAGGACTTCCCACACTTGGCGCGCCCCCTCTAGGGCCGGCCTCTCCCTCCCTCCTTTATATACGGAGGAGAGGGGCACCCCAGAGACACAACAATTGATCTCTTAGCCATGTGCGGTGCCCCCCTCCACCATATTCCACCTCGATCATATCGTAGCGGTGCTTAGGCGAAGCCCTGCGTCGGTAGCAACATCATCACCGTCACCACGCCGTCGTGCTGACGGAACTCTCCCGTGAAGCTTTGCTGGATCGGAGTTCGCTGGACATCATCGAGCTGAACGTGTGCTGAACTCGGAGGTGCCGTGCGTTCGATACCGCAACCACGGGGGAGGAGAGCTGCAACCACTGCCAGTCGAGGCTCCCTGTTAGTGATGGCGTGATAGCGACCATACACAGCAGTAGCAGCAAACTACCATGGCCGAACACACCCCATTGACGACGGGTGCTATGACATGTCTCCAATGTATCTATAATTTTTGATTGTTTCATGCTATTATATTATGAATTTTAGATGCTTTATATGCAATTTTATATCATTTTTGGGAACTAACCTATTAACTAGATGGCTTCTTCTCTCTCTTTGATCTTAATTACAAAGTTATCCATGATCTCCATGGAATTCTATCCTATGTAATCTTATTTTGCGGTGTGTTTGTTAGGATCCGATGAATTGTGGGTTTATGATCAGATTATTCGTTGAAAGTAATTGAGTCTTTGTTGTATTTCTCTCTGATCTATCCGTTTGGTTTTACCAACTAGATTCATTTATCTATAGTGGGAGAGGTGCTTTGTAATGGGTTCGATCTTGAGGTGTCCTCACCTCGTGACAGAAGGGGTAGCGAGGCACGTACTTGTATTGTTGCCATTAAGGGTAAAACAACGGGGTTTATTCATATTGTTGGAGTTTATTATGTATATATTATGTCATCTTGCTTCATGCATTAAGCTATTTGTTATGAATTTAATACCATAGATGCATGTTGGATAGCGGTCGATTGGTGGAGTAATAGTAGTAGATGAAGAATCGTTTCGGTCTACTAGTCACAGACATAATGCCTATATACATGATCATTGCCATGAATAACATCATAACTACGTGGTTTTCTATTAATTGTCCAACAATAATTTGTTCACCCGCCATATGCTATGTTTCAAGAGAGAAGTCTATAGTGAAAACTATGGCCCCCGTGTCTACTTTTATCATATTACTAAAACCAAAAATACCTTACTATAATTTTATTTTGTTTTGTAATTTATCTACCTACCACTACCAGATTTAATCCTTACAAGTAACAAGTTTGAGAGGATTGACAACCCTCTTGCCTGCATTGGGTGCAAGTATTGTTATTTTGTGTGCAGGTGTTGTTCACTAGGATTGGTGTGATTCTCCTATTGGTTCGATAACTTTGGTTCTCACTGAGGGAAATACTTATCAGCTACTATATTGCTTTATCCTTCCTCTCCGAGGAAAACCGCAACACAACTCACAAGTAGCATGCTACAAGGGGGGTGGGTAAACGTCTATGGAGATGGACGTCAGGGTAGCGACGAGAGAGATGGATGGTAGGGGCAGCGACACGCAGGATCCGGCAAACTGGGCGATGCTCTCACCTGTAGCCACGTGGAATCTGGTGCACGTCGGGGAAGAAAGTGGAAGAGATTAGATGGTCAGCGGTGCTCGATCTGAGGGTTCGCTCGGGATCAGCCAAAATTTGAGCGGGTCAGCCGACGCCTAGCATTGCCCTAAAGATTTTCATCTTGCATGTCGGCTTACTAGGTGGGAATAATGGAGTACATAGAGGTACTCCAAGACTAGAAGATAAACCCATTAGGGGTGCAGAGTTCAGAGTACCATCAGTCCATCACATTGAAAATTTGTTTGCGTGCAAAATGTGCTCTCAATAAAAGAAGTTCAACATGTTAGGTATGATCCTTTTCGTAAAGGTTGGATTTTATTGACTTCAAATGACATCAAGTGGATACAAAATACAATGAACACATACGCGGTATCTGCATAGCTAAGATGCACACAGCCAAGGCAAACACACGCGCGCGCGCGCACACACACACACCTGCAAATGTGCTCTCAATAAAAGAAGTTAAACATGTTAGGTATGCTCTTTTTCATAAAGGTTGGACTTTATTGACTTCAAATGACATAAAGTGGATACAAAACACAATGAGCACATACCCGACATCTGCATAGCAAAGATGCACACAGCCAACGCGAGTGCACGCACACACACACACACATACAAATAAACACTCCTTCAAATAGCAAAGTCATACAAGACCAAAGTTGTGCCTAAGAAAAAAGACCCAAAGTGGTTGATAACCCACAAGTTTAGGGGATCGCAACAGTTTTCGAGGGTACAGTATTCAACCCAAATTTATTGATTCGACACAAGGGGAGCCAAAGAATATTCTCAAGTATTAGCAGCTGAGTTGTCAATTCAACCACACCTGGAAACTTAATATCTGCAGCAAAGTAGTTAGTACCAAAGTAATATGATAGTAGCGATAATGGTAGAGAAAGTAACAGTTTTGGTTTTATAGTGATTATAATAGTAGCAACAGAAAAGTAAATAAGCGAAGAACAATAGGTGAAAAGCTCGTAGGCAATGGACCAGTGATGGATAATTATGTCGGATGCGATTCCTCATGCAATAGTTATAACATAGGGTGACACAAAACTAGCTCCAATTCATCAATGTAATGTAAGCATGTATTCCGAATATAGTCATACGTGCTTATGGAAAAAAACTTGCATGACATCTTTTGTCCTATCCTCCCGTGGCAGCGGGGTCCTATGGGAAACTAAGGGATATTAAGGCTTCCTTTTAATATAGTACCGGACCAAAGCATTAACACTTAGTGAATACATAAACTCCTCAAACTACGGTCATCACCGGTAAGTATCCCGATTATTGTCACTTCGGGGTTAACGAATCATAACACATAATAGGTGACTATAGACTTGCAAGATAGGATCAAGAACTCACATATATTCATGAAAACATAATAGGTTCAGATCTGAAATCATGGCACTCGGGCCCTAGTGACAAGCATTAAGCATAGCAAAGTCATAGCAACATCAATCTCAGAACATAATGGATACATGGGATCAAACCTTAACAACACTAACTGATTACATGATAAATCTCATCCAACCCATCACCGTCTAGCAAGCCTACGATAGAATTACTCACGCACGGCGGTGAGCATCATGAAATTGGTGATGGAGGAAGGTTGATGATGACGATGGCGACGGATTCCCCTCTCCGGAGCCCTGAACGGACTCTAGACCAGCCCTCCTGGGAGAGATTAGGGCTTGGCGGCGGCTCCGTATCGTAAAACATGATGAATCCTTCTCTCTGATGTTTTTCTCCCCGAACATGAATATATGGAGTTGGAGTTGAGGTCGGTGTTGCACCAGGGGCCCACGAGGCAGGGGGCGTGCCCAGGGGGGTAGGCGCGCCCCCACCCTCATGGATAGGGTGTGGGACCCCTGGGCTTGATTATTTTGCCAGTATTTTTTATATATTCCAAAAATATTCTCCGTTGATTTTCAGGTCATTCCAAGAACTTTTATTTCTGCACAAAAATAACACCATGGCAATTCTGCTGAAAACAGCGTCAGTCCGGGTTAGTTCCATTCAAATCTTGCAAGTTAGAGTCCAAAACAAGGGCAAAAAGTTTGGAAAAGTAGATACGATGGAGACATATCAACTCCCCCAAGCTTAAACCTTTGCTTGTCCTCAAGCAATTCAGTTGATAAACTAAAAGTGATAAAGAAAAACTTTTACAAACTCTGTTTGCTCTTCTTGTTGTAAATATGTAAAGCCAGCATTCAAGTTTTCAGCAAAGATTATGAACTAACCATATTCACAATAACATTCAGGTCTCATGTTTACTCATATCAATGACATAATCAACTAGCGAGCAATAATAGTAAATCTTGGATGACAACACTTTCTCAAAACAATCATAATATGATATAACAAGATGGTTTCTTGCTAGCCCTTTCTGAGACCGTAAAACATAAATGCAGAGCACCCCTGAAGATCAAGGGCTGACTGGAAATTGTAATTCATGGTAAAGGAGATCCAGTCAAGTCATACTCAATATAAACTAACAATAATACATGCAAATGACAGCGGTGCTCTCCAACTGGTGCTATTTAATAAGAGGATGATGACTCAACATAAAAGTAAATAGATAGGCCCTTCGCAGAGGGAAGAAGGGATTTGTAGAGGTGCCAGAGCTGGATTTTGAAATAGAGATGAATAATATTTTGAGCGGTATACTTTCATTGTCAACATAACAACCGAGAGATCTCGATATCTTCCATGCTACACACATTATAGGCGGTTCCCAAGCAGAATGGTAAAGTTTATACTCTCCCACAACCAACAAGCATCAATCCATGGCTTGCCTGAAACAACGGGTGCCTCCAACTAACAACAATCCTGTGGGAGTTTTGTTTGCAATTATTTTGATTTGATTTGAGCATGGGACTGGGCATCCCGGTGACCAGCCATTTTCTCGTGAGTGAGGAGAAGAGTCCACTCGTCTTGAGAATAACCCGCCTAGCATGGAAGATACAGACATCCCTAGTTGATACATGAGCTATTTGAGCATACAAACCAGAATTTTTATTTGAAGGTTTAGAGTTTGGCACATACAAATTTACTTGGAATGGCAGGTAGATATCGCATATAGGAAGGTATGGTGGACTCATATGGAATAACTTTTGGGGTTTATGGAGTTGGATGCACAAGCAGTATTCCCACTTAGTACAAGTGAAGGCTAGAAAGAGACTGGGAAGCGACCAGTTAGAGAGCGACAACAGTCATGAACATGCATTAAAATTAATCAACACTGAATGCAAGAATGAGTAGGATATAATTCACCATGAACATAATTATCGTGGAGGCTATGTTGATTTTGTTTCAACTACATGCGTGAACATGTGCCAAGTCAAGCCACTCGAATCATTCAAAGGAGGATACCACCCTATCATACCACATCACAACCATTTTAATAGCGTGTTGGCACGCAAGGTAAACCATTATAAACTCCTAGCAAATTAAGCATGGCATGAGCAACTATAATCTCTAATTGTCATTGCAAACATGTTTCATTCATAATAGGCTGAATCGGGAACAATGAACTAATCATATTTACAAAAACAATAGAGGTCGAGTTCATACCTGCTTTTCTCATCTCAATCAGTTCATCATATATCGTCATTATTGCCTTTCACTTGCATAACCGAATAGTGTGGATAATAATAATAGTGCACGTGCATTGGACTAAGCTGGAATCTGCAAGCATTCAATTCAAGGGAGAAGACAAGGTAATATGGGCTCTTTGTTAGATCAACAATAATGCATATGAGAGCCACTCAACATTTTCATCAAGGTCTTCTCCTCTCGACCCCAAAAGAAAAGAAAGGAAACAAAACTATTTACACGGGAAAGCTCCCAACAAGCAAAAGAAGAACGAGAAATCTTTTTGGGTTTTCTTTTTAATTACTACTACTACAGGCATGGAAAGTAAACTAGCTAAAAGCTTCAACTAATTTTTTTGGTTTTTCTTAAGGTTTTTCAAACATAGAAAGCTTAAAAAGAAATTAAACTAGTATGGATAGTACAATGAAAAAGTATGAGCACCGACAACTGGCACGAGTGTGTGAACATGAATGTAATGTCAGTGAGAAATATGTACTCCCTCAAGCTTAATCTTTTGGCTTAAGTTGGTCTATGGCCACGGCTGGCCTGGTGGAAATCCAAAGTTGTAACTGGGGTCGTACTGGGATGCAGCAGCTATTGCCTCACGAGCTACAGCTTGGAGGCGGGCTGCCTCTGTCCTCCTCTCGTACTCGTTCGCCTCCTACCTAGTTATAACATATCTCCCTTTTGTCTGAAAGTCAAAGAAAGCACGAGCAGGGAGAGCAACATGGACGGTGCACCGTCTGTCAAATATTAGTCGGTACTAGAGAACTGATCGTTCCTCTCAGCAAACTGAGGACGAACCATAGCATTATAATCTAGATAAGCAGGAGGCAACTCAATATCATCCTCGTGTATGGGTATATCAAGAAAGTTAGCTAGACGAGTTGCATAAATTCCACCAAACAAATCTCCAGTTAAACTATTAAGATGCAACCTACTTGCAACAATAGCCACCAAGTTGTATTGTTTATCTCCTAGTACATCACTCTTGAGAACACTAAGATCGGGAACACACATGTGACATGCCTTGATACATCTCCAACGTATCTACTTTTCCAAACACTTTTGCCCTTGTTTTGGACTCTAACTTGCATGATTTGAATGGAACTAACCCGGACTGACGCTGTTTTCAGCAGAATTACCATGGTGTTATTTATGTGCAGGAGCAACCGTTCTCGGAATGACCTGAAAATTCACGGAGACACTTTTCAGAAAATAAGAAAAATACCTGCAAAAGATGAAGGCCAGGGGGCCCACCACCTCTCCAAGAGGGTGGGGGGCGCGCCTGCCCCCCTAGGGTGCGCCCCCCTACCTCGTGGGCCCCATGTTGACTCTTCGACTCCAACTCCACCTCCATATATTGAGTTTCAGGGAGAGAAAAACCAGAGAGGGGAATCCGTCGCCATCGTCATCATCAACCATCCTCCATCACCAATTTCATGATGCTCACCGCCGTGCGTGAGTAATTCCATCCTAGGGTTGCTGGATGGTGATGGGTTGGATGGGATCTATCATGTAATCGAGTTAGTTTTGTTAGGGTTTGATCCCTAGTGTCCACTATGTTCTGAGATTGATGTTGCTATGACTTTGCTATGCTTAATGCTTGTCACTAGGGCCCGAGTGCCATGATTTCAGATCTGAACCTATTATGTTTTCATCAATATATGAGTGTTCTTGATCCTATCTTGCAAGTCTATAGTCACCTATGATGTGTTATGATCCGTTAACCCCGAAGTGACAATAATCGGGATACTTATCGGTGATGACCGTAGTTTGAGGAGTTCATGTATTCACTATGTGTTAATGCTTTGTTCCGGTTCTCTATTAAAAGGTGGCCTTAATATCCCTTAGTTTCCGTAAGGACCCTGCTGCCACGGGAGGGTAGGACAAAAGATGTCATGCAAGTTCTTTTCCATAAGCACGTATGACTATATTCGGAATACATGCCTACATTATATCAATGAACTGGAGCTAGTTCTGTGTCACCCTAGGTTATGACTGTTACATGATGAACTGCATCCGGCATAATTCTCTATCACCGATCCATTGCCTACGAGTTTTCCATATATTGTTCTTCGCTTATTTACTTTCCCGTTGCTATTGCTATCATCACTACAAAATACCAAAAACATTGCTTTTACTACTGTTACCTTTTATTACCGTTACCTCTACTATCATATTACTTTTCTACTAAACACTTTGCTGCAGATATTAAGTTTCCAGGTGTGGTTGAATTGACAACTCAGCTGCTAATACTTGAGAGTATTCTTTGGCTCCCCTTGTGTTGAATCAATAAATTTGGGTTGAATACTTTACCCTCGAAAACTGTTGCGATCCCCTATACTTGCGGGTTATCATACCTCATCCTTAAACTTAATGCATCTACCCACGAAGAGAGCAAAATAATGTATGGCAGGAAAATGAATGCTCCCTATGGTAGCTTGTGTTATTTCTCTAGATTCCCCCACAGTGATACTACCAAGAAATTCTTTAAATTCAGATTTGCGAGGTTCACTAGCACTACCCCACTGCGAGAGTTTACAAGCAGTATTAAAATCTTCTAAGTCCATGGTATAAGATTTATCATAAAGATCAAATAGGACATTGTGAGAATTGCATGATGATGTAAATTTAAACTTCTCACAAAGGAATCGGTTAGGTGATAATATTGGGGGCACTTATCTGACACGAAGCCCTCAAGTTTAGCATTACGCACATACGATGACCCACAAGTATAGGGGATCTATCGTAGTCCTTTCGATAAGTAAGAGTGTCGAACCCAACGAGGAGCAGAAGGAAATGATAAGCGGTTTCCAGCAAGGTATTCTCTGCAAGTACTGAAATAAGTGGTAACAGATAGTTTTGTGATAGGATAAATTGTAACGAGCAACAAGTAACAAAAGTAAATAAAGTGCAGCAACAAAAGTAAATAAAGTGCAGCAAGGTGGCCCAATCCTTTTTGTAGCAAAGGACAAGCCTGGACAAACTCTTATATAGAGAAAAGCGCTCCCGAGGACACATGGGAATATCGTCAAGCTAGTTTTCATCACGTTCATATGATTCACGTTCGGTACTTTGATAATTTGGTATGTCGGTGGACCGGTGCTTGGGTGCTGCCCTTACTTGGACAAGCATCCCACTTATGATTAACCTCTATTGCAAGCATCCGCAACTACAACAAAAGTATTAAGGTAAACCTAACCATAGCATGAAACATATGGATCCAAATCAGCCCCTTAGAAAGGAACGCATAAACTAGGGTTTAAGCTTCTGTCACTCTAGCAACCCATCATCTACTTATTACTTCCCAATGCCTTCCTCTAGGCCCAAATAATGGTGAAGTGTTATGTAGTCGACGTTCACATAACACCACTAGAGGAGAGACAACATACATCTCATCAAAATATCGAATGAATACCAAATTCACATGACTACTAATAGCAATACTTCTCCCATGTCCTCAGGAACAAACGTAACTACTCACAAAGCATATTCATGTTCATAATCAGAGGGGTATTAATATGCATATAGGATCTGAACATATGATCTTCCACCAAATAGACCAACTAGCATCAACTACAAGGAGTAATTAACACTACTAGCAACCCACAGGTACCAATCCCGGACTTGGAGACAAGAATTGGATACAAGAGATGAACTAGGGTTTTGAGAGGAGATGGTGCTGGTGAAGATGTTGATGGAGATTGCCCTCTCCCGATGAGAGGAGCGTTGGTGATGACGATGGCGATGATTTCCCTCTCCCGGAGGGAAGTGCCCCTGGCAGAACAGCTCCGCCAGAGCCCTAGATTGGTTCCGCCAAGGTTCCGCCTCGTTGCGGCGGAGTTTTGTCCGAGAAGATGGCTTATGATTTTTTCCTCATCGAAAGACCTTATATACCATAAGATGGTCATCGGAGGGCCACCAGGGGGGCCCACAAGGTAGGGGGCGCGCCCAGGGGGTAGCGCGTGCCCCCCACCCTCATGGGCAGGGTGTGGCCCCCCTGGTGAACTTCTTGCACTCCGTATTTTTTATATATTCTGAAAACGTCTTCCGTGAAGTTTCAGGACTTTTGGAGCTGTGCAGAATAGGTCTCTAATATTTGCTCCTTTTCCAGCCCAGAATCCCAGCTGCCGGCATTCTCCCTCTTTATGTAAACCTTATAAAATAAGATAGAATAGGCATAAGTATTGTGACATAATGTATAATAATAGCCCATAATGCAATAAATATTGATATAAAAGCATGATGCAAAATGGACGTATCAACTCCCCCAAGCTTAGACCTCGCTTGTCCTCAAGCGAAAGCCGAAATCGAAAAATATGTCCACGTGTTTAGAGATAGAGGTATCGATAAAAATAAAATACGGACATGAGGGCATCATGATCATTCATAGAACAACAACTTATATAATTCTTTTCATATGATTTCTTATGCTAGAGTACTAATTCAATCACAATTTCAAGTATGGATCATAAACTTCACTGAAAACTAACAAACTATAACCTCAGTCATTGGAGCAATTGCAATTTATCATAACATAGGAAAGAGTCAATATATAAGAGCTTTTCAGCAAGTCCACATACTCAACTATCATATAGTCTTTCACAATTGCTGACACTCACGCAATACTTATGGGTATGGAGTTTTAATCGGACACAGAGAAAGATAGGGGCTTATAGTTTTGCCTCCCAACGTTTTACCTCAAGGGTAATGTCAACAATAATAGTTCATGAAAACTCAGATCCAATTAGCCATATATACCAGGATCTTTCCAGCATACTGTGCTTGCCAAAGGATAAAATGTAAAAAGGAAAGGTGAAGATCACCATGACTCTTATGCAAGGTAGGAGATAAAAGTAAAAGATAGGCCCTTCGCAGAGGGAAGCAGAGGTTGTCATGCGCCTTTATGGTTGGATGCACAAAATCTTAATGCAAAAGAACGTCACTTTATATTGCCACTTGTGATATGGACCTTTATTATGCAGTCTATCGCTTTTATTTCTTCCATATCACACGATCGTATAAAGCTTATTTTCTCCCACACTGATAAGTCATACATATTTAGAGAGCAATTTTTATTACTTGCACCGATGACAACTTACTTGGAGGATCTTACTCAGTCCATAGGTAGGTATGGTGGACTCTCATGGCAAAACTGGTTTAAAGGGTATTTGGAAGCACAAGTAGTATCTCTACTTGGTGCGATGAATTTGGCTAGCATGAGAGGGAAAGGCAAGCTCAATCTTGTTGGATGATCCAAGACAATATAATTTATCTCAGATGTAAGAAAACATAACCCATTACGTTGTCTTCCTTGTCCAACGTCAACTCTTTAGCATGTCATATTTTAATGAGTTCTCACAATCATAAAAGATGTCCAAGATAGTATATTTATATGTGAAGACCTCTCTTTCTTTATTACTTCCTATTAATTTCATCGATGACCAAAACTATGCTTGTCAACTCTCAACAACTTTTATTCATCATACTTTTTCTATGTGAGCTCATTACTCTCCATGAGATCCTTATGATCTCTTTGTTCTTTTTATTTATTTATTTCTCTTTTCTTTTATTCACTTAGGATCATGGCAAAATAATCAAGCCCTTGACTCAAAACTAATCTTTATTATATAGCACATGGACTCGATTACATAGAAGGATCGTAAAGCAAAACTCACAACTAGATCATACTAAGAACTTTATGCTACTAGATCAAGATATTACCAAAAGGATCGAACTAAGAAAAACGGTAAAGATAAAAGTGACGGTGATACGATACCAGGGCACTCCCCCAAGCTTGGCAGTTGCCAAAGGGAGTGCCCATACCAGATACTCAATTCTTCTTTGTTGGTGTAGAAGGTGATGGTTTTGTTGATGGTGTAGGTTTCTTCCTTAATTTACGCTCGAGGACAGAATTTTGGTCCCTTAGGTCCTCGATCTCCTGATCCAGGCTCAGTATCTTTTTGCATAGTTCCTGTTTGTTTTCCTGCAAGAGGTGAAAAGGGATAAACTCGATCTTAGGTTTCATTACTCTATCACCGAGGCTTGACTTTTTGAACTCCACATGCATGTCCCCAGGTTCAGGTAGTGGGATTTCATCTTCATCTGAGCTCGTCTCCTCCTTTCCCTTAGGTTCGTAGTCCTCTTCTTCTTCCGTAGTCCAACCGCAATGCTCCACATCCCCATATTCTTTAGGATCTGCAAGGTAATTAGCCACATAGCTCTCTCCTTCCGAATCCTGGGACGACATGTTGCTCAAATCTGCAGTAGGACAACTTGAAACAAAGAAAGGAGATATTTGCATGATACGGGAGTCAAAACCTCCGAGAGATTATATAATGATTTTTTACCGACCAAAATACGTAACGTGTATGAAAATGGAGTCCGGAGAGCACACGAGGTGCCCACGAGGTAGGGGGCACGCCCTCCACCCTCGTGGAGGCCTCGTGTCCTTCCCGGACTGCTTCTTTGTTGGAAATATGCCCTAGAGGCAATAATAAATTGGTTATTATTATATTTCCTTGTTCATGATAATTGTTTATTATCCATGCTAGAATTGTATTGATAGGAAACTCAGATACATGTGTGGATACATAGACAACACCATGTCCCTAGTAAGCCTCTAGTTGACTAGCTCGTTGATCAATAGATGGTTACGGTTTCCTGACCATGGACATTGGATGTCGTTGATGACGGGATCACATCATTAGGAGAATGATGTGATGGACAAGACCCAATCCTAAGCATAGCACAAGATCGTGTAGTTCGCATGCTAAAGCTTTTCTAATGTCAAGTATCATTTCCTTAGACCATGAGATTGTGCAACTCCCGGATACCGTAGGAATACTTTGGGTGTGCCAAACATCACAACGTAACTGGGTGGCTATAAAGGTGCACTACGGGTATCTCCGAATGTGTCTGTTGGGTTGGCACGAATCGAGACTGGGATTTGTCACTCCGTGTAAACGGAGAGGTATCTCTGGGCCCACTCGGTAGGACATCATCATAATGTGCACAATGTGACCAAGGAGTTGATCACGGGATGATGTGTTATGGAACAAGTAAAGAGACTTGCCAGTAATGAGATTGAACAAGGTATCGGGATACCGACGATCGAATCTCGGGCAAGTATCGTACCGCTAGACAAAGGGAATTGTATACGGGATTGATCAAATCCTCGACATCGTGGTTCATCCGATGAGATCATCGTGGAACATGTAGGAACCAACATGGGTATACAGATCCCGCTGTTGGTTATTGACCGGAGAACGTCTCGGTCATGTCTGCATGGTTCCCGAACCCGTAGGGTCTACACACTTAAGGTTTGATGACGCTAGGGTTATAGGGAATAGATATACGTGGTTACTGAATGTTGTTCGGAGTCCCGGATGAGATCCCGGACGTCACAAGGAGTTCCGGAATGGTCCTGAGGTAAAGATTTATATATGGGAAGTCCTGTTTTGGTCGCCGAAAAAGTTTCGGGGTTTACCGGTAACGTACCGGGACCACCGGGAGGGTCCCGGGGGTCGACCAAGTGGGGCCACCAGCCCCGGAGGGCTGCATGGGCCAAGTGTGGGAGGGGACCAGCCCCAGGTGGGCTGGTGCGCCCCCCCACCAAGGCCCAAGGCGCAAGGGAGAGGGAAGGGGGGCAAACCCTAGGGCAGATGGGCCCTAAGGCCCACCCCAGGTGCGCCTCCCCTCTCTCCCCCCTTGGCCGCCCCCCTAGATGGGATCTAGGGCTGGCCGCCACCCCTAGGGGTGGAAACCTAGGTGGGGGCGCAGCCCCTTCCCTCCCCCTATATATACTTGAGGTTTTGGGCTGCCAGAGACACGATTCAATCTCCTTCTTGGCGCAGCCCTACCCCTCTCCCTCCTCGTCTCTTGCGGTGCTTGGCGAAGCCCTGCTGGAGTACCACGCTCCTCCACCACCACCACGCCGTTGTGCTGCTGCTGGATGGAGTCTTCCTTAACCTCTCCCTCTCTCCTTGCTAGATCAAGGCATGGGAGACGACACCGGGCTGTACGTGTGTTGAACGCGGAGGTGCCGTCCGTTTGGCACTAGGATCTCCGGTGATTTGGATCACGACGAGTACGACTCCTTCAACCCCGTTCTGTTGAACGCTTCCGCTTAGCGATCTACAAGGGTATGTAGATGCACTCTCCTTCCCCTCGTTGCTGGTTTCTCCATAGATAGATCTTGGTGACACGTAGGAAAATTTTGAATTTCTGCTACGTTCCCCAACAGTGGCATCATGAGCTAGGTCTATTGCGTAGATTCTTTGCACGAGTAGAACACAAAGTAGTTGTGGGCGTTGATTTTGTTCAATATGCTTACTGTTACTAGTCCAATCTTGATTCGGCGGCATTGTTGGATGAAGCGGCCCGGACCGACCTTACACGTACTCTTACGTGAGACTGGTTCCACCGACTGACATGCACTAGTTGCATAAGGTGGCTAGCGGGTGTCTGTCTCTCCCACTTTAGTCAGATTGGATTCGATGAAAAGGGTCCTTATGAAGGGTAAATAGCAATTGGCATATCACGTTGTGGTTTTTGCGTAGGTAAGAAACGTTCTTGCTAGAAACCCATAGCAGCCACGTAAAACATGCAAACAACAATTAGAGGACGTCTAACTTGTTTTTGCAGGGTATGCTATGTGATGTGATATGGCCAAAAGGATGTGATGAATGATATATGTGATGTATGATATTGATCATGTTCTTGTAATAGGAATCACGACTTGCATGTCGATGAGTATGACAACCGGCAGGAGCCATAGGAGTTGTCTTAATTTATTTATGACCTGCGTGTCAACATAAACGTCATGTAATTACTTTACTTTATTGCTAACCGTTAGCTATAGTAGTAGAAGTAATAGTTGACGAGACAACTTCATGAAGACACGATGATAGAGATCATGATGATGGAGATCATGGTGTCATGCCGGTGACGATGATGATCATGGAGCCCCGAAGATGGAGATCAAGAGGAGCAAAGTGATGATGGCCATATCATGTCACTATTTGATTGCATGTGATGTTTATCATGTTTATGCATCTTGTTTACTTAGAATGACGGTAGTAAATAAGATGATCCCTCATAATAATTTCAAGAAAGTGTTCCCCCTAACTGTGCACCGTTGCGACAGTTCGTTGTTTCGAAGCACCACGTGATGATCGGGTGTGATAGATTCTAACGTTCACATACAACGAGTGTAAGACAGATTTACACACGCGAAACACTTAGGTTGACTTGACGAGCCTAGCATGTACAGACATGGCCTCGGAACACAAGAGACCGAAAGGTCGAGCATGAGTCGTATGGTAGATACGATCAACATGAAGATGTTCACCGATGATGACTAGTCCGTCTCACGTGATGATCGGACACGGCCTAGTTGACTTGGATCATGTAATCACTTAGATGACTAGAGGGATGTCTATCTGAGTGGGAGTTCACAATATGAACTTAATTATCCTGAACATAGTCAAAAAGTCTTCGCAAATTATGTCGTAGCTCGCGCTTCAGTTCTACTGTTTAGATATGTTCCTAGAGAAAATTTAGTTGAAACTTGATAGTAGCAATTATGCGGACTAGGTCCGTAAACTGAGGTTTGTCCTCATTGATTCATAGAAGGCTTATGTCCTTAATGCACCGCTCAGTGTGCTGAACCTCGAACGTTGTCTGTGGATGTTGCGAACATCTGACACACACATTTTGATAACTACGTGATAGTTCAGTTAAACGGCTTAGAGTTGAGGCACAAAAGACGTTTTGAAACGTCGCGAAACATATGAGATGTTTCGAGGGCTGAAATTGGGATTTCAGGCTCGTGCCCACGTCAAGAGGTATAAGACCTCCGACGATTTTATTAGCCTGCAAACTAAGGGAGAAAAGCTCAATTGTTGAACTTGTGCTCATATTGTCTGAGTACAACAATCGCTTGAATCGAGTGGGAGTTGATCTTCTAGATGAAATAGTGATGGTTCTCCGAAGTCATTACCACCAAGCTGCTAGAGCTTCGTGATGAACTATAATATATCATGGACATATATGATGATCCTTGAGATATTCGCGATGTTTGACACCACAAAAGAAATCAAGAAGGAGCATCAATTGTTGATGGTTGGTGAAACCACTAGTTTCAAGAAGGGCAAGGGCAAGAAGGGATACTTCATGAAACGGCAAATCAGCTGCTGTTCTAATGAAGAAACTCAAAGGTGAACCCAAGCCCGAGACTAAGTGCTTCTGTAATAAGGGGAACAGTCACTGAAGCAGAACCACCCTAGATACTTGGTAGATGAGAAGGCAGGCAAGGTCAACAGAAGTATATTGGATATGCATTATAATGTGTACTTTACTAGTACTCCTAGTAGCACCAGGGTATTAGATACTGGTTCGGTTGCTAAGTGTTAGTAACTCGAAACAAAAGGCTACAGAATAAACGGAGACTAGCTAAAGGTGAGCTGGCGATATGTGTTGGAAGTTTTTCCAAGCTTGATGTCATCAAGCATCGCACGCTCCCTCTACCATCGAGATTGGTGTTTGCGTTGAGCATAGACTTGATTGGATTATGTCTATCTGTAACGACCAGACCTCAAACAGTCTGATCTCTGTGCTCCGGTGTCATCCCTGGATCAGTAATGCTGACACCACACAGTACTCGGAGGATTTATAGCAGAGTAGCAATCACACACTTATTACATCAAGTGTCTCAAAAGAGAACTTATTACAATAAATATGGCTTAAGGCCATCTAATAACGATAACAGCGGAAGGCTTGGAAGATAAGTGAGTCCATCAACTCCAACGGCATCACTGAGTATAGAACCACGACCTAAAAACTCCTTAATCATCGTCTGAAAAGTCTGCAACATTAACGTTGCAGCCCGAAAACGGGTCAGCACATGGAATATGCTGGCAAGGTAACACATAGAGAGTAATGGAATGCAACAGCTATACTATATGCATATTTGGCTGGTGGAAAGCTCTATGGTTACAGTTTTTGCGTAAAGCCAATTTTTCCCTACTTCAAAGGAATAAATTAATTACTATCATGGTGGTTGTTAAACATTGAGAATGGTTGACAGCATTCTCAATCCCAATTAAGTAACATCATTAAAACCCAACAAAATTAATTTTAGAGTAACATGTTGAGATTCACATGATAATCCAGGTACTAGATACTCAAGATGTCCATAACCGGGGACACGGCTAACCATGATTAGTTTGTTACACTCTGCAGAGGTTTGCGCACTTTTCCCCACAAGACTCGATCGCCTCCGTTTGGTTTCTCGCACTACAGGGTGTTTGAGAAACGGATGACCGAGACATAGTCTTTCAGAAGCGCTAGCACCTTACGATCGGGTAGACCGTACCACCTACATCCCCTACATCTTATAGTCTACCACTATAAGAGTTCGCACAACTTAGTCAACTATGCCAGAGCCCATAATGGCTTGTGGCTGCACACGGAAGTTTCTAGTATGAATAATCTCATGATCCCTTTGAGCCTGGGTGGCGGTCCAAAAGAAAAACAGGTAAGTCCTGGAAACCCCAGGTGCCTCAATCCACCCAGATGTGTGTTAGGTTGCCACCTTAGATAAACCCTTAATTATCAATCTCACATCTGTCATGGATATCACTCACTCAATCCACGTCTACTAGCATAGCATGGCATAATAAGCAAACGCAGAAGTAACTCCCAAAGGTTTGATAATAAACAGGTAATAGGTACTACCTCATCTACTTCCCATCCCACAATTTAATTAGATCCTAATCATGCAATGTGTGAGGATTGATCTAATGCAATAAAACTGGGTTGTAGAAAAAGGTATGATCAAAGTGTTACTTGCCTTGCTGATGATCCGCGAAACCTAGAGATTCGAAGTAACAGGCGGCGCACTCCGGGTATTCTATCGCAGACAAACAACAAGCATACAATAAATACTCATCTAATGCACAGGTAAAACTCAAATAGAAGATCTAACCAGAAAGTTCAACTTAAGAACCCTGGTTTGCAAAAAGAATCAAATCGAACGAAGCAAAAGAAATCAAACGGCGAAAGAAAACAACTTCGTTCTAGTAATCTGGATCTAGGGCAAATTTATCAGTAGCAAAAACATGTTTAAGTTGATTATTCGGAAAGAGGGTTTCGAGACGAAACTCCAGGTGCTTGAATCGCCTGATTCCGACAAACGAGCGAAAAGTTATACTAAAACAAAAATCGGATCAGAAATCGCGATCAGAAAATAACCGCGGAAAAATCCGATGAAAAAGAAAAACGATGAACAATTTTTTTTAAACAGCATGGAAAACGAGGCGGCGGCGAACCTCGGGCGGCGCGCAACTCCGGCGGCGGCGGCTGGCGGCGGCTGGCGGCGGCTAGGGTTAGGGCGGTGGGGTGGGCTGGCTCGGCTCGGGCCTCGGGCGCGCATTATAAAGGCCCCGGCCAGGCGGTGTCCTGGCCGAGTACGGCCCAAAGTCGGTTCCGCGTTTTTTTTAAATAATTTCGCTTGGAAGAAAATAAATAAAAAGAAATACTAAACGGACTCCAAAATTCACGAAATAAATTTTCCTGGGTTTCTAAAATCAATCCCGATAAAGTGAACATTTATCTGGGCCCAAACTACAACTTTGAAAAACGCGCATTTTTCCTAAATTCAAATAAAATACCGAAAAACTCTGAAATAAATCTTATTTGATTTTTTATTAAATCCTCAATATTTCTATATTTTGGGAATGTCATTTTATTCCCGCTCTCATATTTTTGTAATAGAAACAATTGATGATAAAATAAATAAAATCAAATGATCCTGTTTACATAATTTGAGAAAACTCAAATATGTAAATAACGAAATCCCCAACTCTCTCCGTGGGTCCTTAAGTTGCTTAGGATTTTCTAGGATCAAAACCAAAAGCAAAATAAAATATGATATGCATGATGACCTAATGTATAACATTCCAAATTGAAAATTTGGGATGTTACAAACCTACCCCCCTTAAGATGAATCTCGCCCTCGAGATTCGGGTTGGCTAGAAAATAGGTGAGGGTGGTCTTTGAGCAAATCTTCCTCTCGCTCCCAGGTGGCTTCATCCTCCGTGTGGTGGCTCCACTGAACTTTGCAAAACTTGATAACCTTGCTACGAGTGACTCGGCTGGCAAACTCAAGAATCTTGACTGGTTTCTCCTCGTAGGTCAAATTGTTGTCCAACTGAATTGCTTCTAATGGTACTGTGTCTCGCAAAGGTATGTAAGCCATCTCAGCGTGACACTTCTTCAACTGAGAAACGTGAAACACATCATGAACTCCTGTTAATCCTTCTAGCAATTCCAACTTGTAAGCCACTTCTCCCATACGCTTCAAAACTCGATATGGTCCTACAAATCGTGGCGCTAACTTCCCCTTAACTCCAAAGCGCTTAATCCCTCGAAGTGGGGATACTCGAAGATAAGCTCTATCTCCGACTTCGTAAACTATCTCCTTGCGTTTAGAATCTGCGTAGCTCTTCTGCCTGGACTGGGCTACCTTGAGCCTATCGCGAAGCAACTTCACCTTCTATTCAGACTCTTTAATCAGATCTGGTCCAAACAACTGGCGGTCTCCAACTTCGTCCCATGACAACGGTGTCCTGCACCTCCTTCCGTACAAAGCTTCGAAAGGGGCCATCTTCAAACTGGTCTGATAGCTATTATTGTAAGAGAAATCTGCATATGGCAAATTATCGTCCCAACTAGATCCACAATCTAGCGCACAAGCTCTCAGCATATCCTCCAAAATCTGATTGACTCTCTCGGTCTGTCCATCTGTCTGCGGATGAAAAGCTGTACTAAATTCTAGCCTAGTACCCAAAGTCTCATGCAACTGCTTCCAGAACTTTGAGGTACACTGGGTTCCTCTATCTGATACGATGCTCCTCGGAACTCCATGCAAACATACGATCCTGGTCATGTATATCTTTGCCAACCTAGCACTGGTGTAAGTGGTCTTTACTGGGATGAAATGAGCTACCTTCGTCAATCGATCAACTACGACCCAAATCGAGTCATAGCCTGAACGAGTCCTTGGTAATCCCGTGATAAAATCCATGCCTAGCTTATCCCATTTCCATTCGGGTATCGGCAATGGTTGCAACAATCCTGCTGGCTTCTGATGCTCTGCCTTTACTCTCTGACATACGTCACAAACTGCTACATACTCTGCAATATCCTTTTTCATTCCGGTCCACCAGAAAATATCCTTCAAATCCAAATACATCTTGGTATTTCCTGGGTGAATCGAATACGGTGAATCATGTGCCTCTTGCAGAATCAACTTTCTGATCTTCGGGTCATTAGGCACATAAACACGGTCTTCAAACCATAGGGTGTCGTGCTCATCCTCACGAAATCCTTTAGCTTTTCCTCTGCTCAGTTTCTCCTTTATAGCGGCAATCTCTTTGTCCGTTTTCTGAGCTTCCCTGATTCTGTCCATCAAAGTTGACTGAATTTCCAACGCTGCTACATAGCCTCTCGGAACTATTTCCACACATAGTTCATGAAGATTTTCTAATAACTCCTTGGGTATTTCTCCCGTTATTAACGTATTGACATGGCTCTTGCGGCTTAATGCATCAGCTACTACATTAGCCTTCCCGGGATGATAATGCAATTTCATATCATAATCCTTGATGAGCTCCAACCATCTCCTTTGTCTGAGGTTCAACTCCTTCTGTGTGAAAATGTACTTCAAACTCTTATGATCCGTGTACACCTCACAATGATTTCCAATGAGGAAATGTCTCCATGTCTTCAATGCATGCACTACGGCTGCTAACTCCAAATCGTGCGTAGCATAATTCAATTCATGAGGCTTCAGTTGTCGTGAAGCATACGAAACAACTCTCCCTTCCTGCATAAGCACTGCTCCAAGTCCTCGACGTGAAGCGTCGCAATACACCTCATAGTCCTTGGTTTGATCTGGCAAAATCAACACTGGTGAGGTAACCAAACGTTTCTTCAATTCCTGAAAACTTGCCTCACACTCCTCAGTCCATTTGAACTTAGTATCCTTCTTCAGCAACTCCGTCATAGGTTTCGCGATCCTTGAGAAATTCTCAATAAACCTCCGGTAGTATCCTGCGAGTCCAAGAAAACTCCGGATCTCTCCAACGGTAGTTGGGGCTTCCCACTTGGTCACGGTTTCAACTTTAGCGGGATCTACTGCTATACCTTCTCCAGATATAACATGTCCGAGGAATCCTACTTCCTTCAACCAAAATTCACATTTGCTGAACTTGGCATATAATTGATGTTCTCTGAGCTTTCCAAGTACCAAACGCAAATGCTCCTTATGCTCCTCTTCATTCTTTGAATATACCAGGATATCATCAATGAACAGTACGACGAACTTGTCCAAAAACTCCATAAACACTTTGTTCATCATGTTCATAAAATAGGCAGGTGCGTTAGTCAGTCCAAATGAGATAACGGTATACTCATATAGTCCATATCTTGTGGTAAAAGCTGTCTTCGGAATATCCTGTTCTCGAATCTTCAATTGATGGTACCCTGATCGCAAATCGATCTTGGAAAACACTTTAGCTCCTTGCAATCGATCAAGAAGATCATTGATCATTGGTAGCGGGTACTTGTTCTTGATTGTTACTTCATTCAATCCTCGATAGTCAACAACCATCCTTAATGATCCATCCTTCTTCTCTACTAGAAGTACTGGTGATCCCCAAGGCGAAGAACTTGGGCGAATGTAACCTTTATCCAGTAACTCCTTAATCTGCTTCTTAATTTCCACCAAATCTTTTGCTGGCATCCTATATGGTCTCTTTGATATTGGCCCAGTTCCTGGCAAAAGCTCAATCAAAAACTCAATGTCTCTATTTGGTGGCATGCCTGGCAACTCTTTGGGAAATACATTAGGAAAATCCTTTACCACTGGTACTTCCTCCTGCACAACTCCTGATAAGGAATTTACTTGTGTCCTCTTTGGTACATGCCGGGATACATACTTGATCCTTCTCCCTTCTGGTGTGGTAAGCAATATTGACTTACTAGCACACTCTATATTCCCTTCATACTTTGATAACCAATCCATGCCTAATATCACATCCAATCCTTGAGATTCCAATACTATTAGGTCTGAGGGAAAAATATAGTTACCAATCCTTAATGGTAACCGATCACACCATAGACTTGCCACATATTCTGCTCCTGGCGAGGTTACTAACATGGGTGACCTAAGGGCTTGGGTTGATAGGTTATACTTATCCACAAATCCCCTTGGGATGTATGAATGCGATGCACCAGTATCAAAAAGAACGAGTGTAGTAAATGACTTAACCAAAAATTTACCTATTACTGCATTGGGCTGAGCTTCAACCTCCTCCACGCTAACGTGGTTCACCTGTCCCCTGTTGAAAGGGTTCGGCTTCTTTCCAGAGCTTCCATTGCCGTTTTGACCTTCAGGACATTCATTTGCATAGTGTCCTGGCTTCGAACACTTATAGCAAGTGACGTGGCTCAAGTCCTTCTTGGCTGGGGTTGATGGGGTGCTGCGGTTCTGTCCGTTGCTTCCTCCATTCCCATTACCATTCTTGGTGCCATTGTGATTGTGCGAGCTACCTACTCCATGGGTATGCTGAAAATGTCCTCCCGGCCTAGGGGTAAAACGAGGCTTCTGCTGAGCTCCTGAATTATACTTTCCTTGTCCATACTTCCTCTTGAAGTTCTCAATTTGCTGGTGCTTCCCTTCAATCATAAGAGCACGATCTACCAACTCCTGGTAGTTGTTGAAAGTGGCTACCATCAACTGCATACTCAACTCATCATTCAGTCCTTCCAGGAATTTCTCCTGCTTAGCTGCATCTGTAGCAACGTCATCTGGGGCATATCGTGCTAGCTTACTAAACTCCTCCACATACTGGCCAACTGTCCGTCCTCCTTGGCGCAAGTTACGAAACTCACGCTTCTTCATGGCCATTGCTCCTGCTGAAACATGGGCAGTACGAAAAGCCTGCTGAAACTGGTCCCATGTGACAGTGTCAACTGGGAAGGTGGCTGTGAAATTCTCCCACCAAGATGCTGCGGGTCCTTCTAACTGATGTGCGGCAAACTTAACCTTCTCCACATCTGTGCATCCTGCTGTGGTCAACTCCCTAGCTATCTTGCGGAGCCAATCATCTGCTACTATCGGCTCGGTGCTACTGGAAAACACCGGCGGATTTAGCCTAAGAAAACGGGCTAAGTGGTCAACAGGTGGTGGTGGTGGTGGGGTGTTGTTGTTGTTCCCTTGATTCTGATTCTGAACTAGCAACTGCATCAAGGTGTTCTGCTGCTGGATCAACTGGGTGAGCTCCGGGGGAAAGGCAAGTCTGGGGTCACGACTCGGAGGCATCTGAGGGTTTAGAAAAGATGAGATATAAGAATAGAGGGGGTCTAAAGAGAAAACACTACCCATATGCACATGAGGCAAAAGCACACAATTCACTTCAATCAATCAAACAAGGACATACAATCGATCTAGCTATCGCAAAAGTGTTCGGACTACTATATTTACATGGTGGACTACTACTACTGATGAGGTGGTCTACTAGAAATATTCTACGGTTGTAGACTCCATGATATCTGCTCCTGCTTCATCCACATAGTCATCATCGCTACTATCTTGTTCCGAGTCGGTGCCGTCGTTGATGATGTAGTCTTCCGGGCTAATCTCCTTGGGTTCTTCGTCTTCATCTACTGGTGTCGGGCCTCCCATAAATATTCCAATCTTCTTGATCAGATCGTCATTCTTCTCCACCAATACTTCAATTTCTTCTTCATAATCTTCGCGTGTAGCCTTGAGTTCTTCCTCTAGTTCCTTGATTCTAGTCTTAGCCTTCTTCAGATCTATCATGTCGGCGCACATCTGATTCTCCTGTCGTCGAATGTGCTGGTTTAATTCCTGAATAAAAGCTGCAATTGATCTATATTTCCTGGTGCTGATCATCTCCCAGTGTTCATCTCGGCGCCCACAAATCTAGTAGATAGTATCCTTAAGATCCTTGCGGTAGACTTCTCCAATGCGTCCCATGGCGATGTGAGCTGCCATGCTCTTCCCTAGACTCCAAGTTGGTGCATCAAAAGAAAACTCTATGGGCTCAGTGACTGGCATGAACGTCCTTCCTGGAACTTGAACTTGAATCATCCAGCGCTCTTCTTCAGGTAAAGTGGCGTTGTAGGTTCCCGTGAAGCTTGGTACTCCTATGTTCAGGTATCTAGTGACTTCCTTCAAGTGGCGTCCAAAGGGTGTATCTTCGTCCGGTTGGGTGAACTTGTTCCTTGCATCCGCCATCCTAAAGAGTAGAAAAGATGAGAAGTCAGAAGAGAGGAGAGTGAGTAGTGATCTAGGTCTTTAGCTTAGTGGTCATGTCCTACAGTCAGCGTGTGCTCTGATACCATCTCTGTAGCGACCAGACCTCAAACAGTCTGATCTCTGTGCTCCGGTGTCATCCCTGGATCAGTAATGCTGACACCACACAGTACTCGGAGGATTTATAGCAGAGTAGCAATCACACACTTATTACATCGAGTGTCTCAAAAGAGAACTTATTACAATAAATATGGCTTAAGGCCATCTAATAACGATAATAGCGGAAGGCTTGGAAGATAAGTGAGTCCATCAACTCCAACGGCATCACTGAGTATAGAACCACGACCTAAAAACTCCTTAATCGTCGTCTGAAAAGTCTGCAACATTAACGTTGCAGCCCGAAAACGGGTCAGCACATGGAATATGCTGGCAAGGTAACACATAGAGAGTAATGGAATGCAACAGCTATACTATATGCATATTTGGCTGGTGGAAAGCTCTATGGTTACAGTTTTTGCGTAAAGCCAATTTTTCCCTACTTCAAAGGAATAAATTAATTACTATCATGGTGGTTGTTAAACATTGAGAATGGTTGACAGCATTCTCAATCCCAATTAAGTAACATCATTAAAACCCAACAAAATTAATTTTAGAGTAACATGTTGAGATTCACATGATAATCCAGGTACTAGATACTCAAGATGTCCATAACCGGGGACATGGCTAACCATGATTAGTTTGTTACACTCTGCAGAGGTTTGCGCACTTTTCCCCACAAGACTCGATCGCCTCCGTTTGGTTTCTCGCACTACAGGGTGTTTGAGAAACGGATGACCGAGACATAGTCTTTCAGAAGCGCTAGCACCTTACAATCGGGTAGACCGTACCACCTACATCCCCTACATCTGCTAGTCTACCACTGTAAGAGTTCGCACAACTTAGTCAACTATGCCAGAGCCCATAATGGCTTGTGGCTGCACACGGAAGTTTCTAGTATGAATAGTCTCATGATCCCTTTGAGCCTGGGTGGCGGTCCAAAAGAAAAACAGGCAAGTCCTGGAAACCCCAGGTGCCTCAATCCACCCAGATGTGTGTTAGGTTGCCACCTTAGATAAACCATTAATTATCAATCTCACATCTGTCATGGATATCACTCACCCAATCCACGTCTACTAGCATAGCATGGCATAATAAGCAAACGCAGAAGTAACTCCCAAAGGTTTGATAATAAACAGGTAATAGGTACTACCTCATCTACTTCCCATCCCACAATTTAATTAGATCCTAATCATGCAATGTGTGAGGATTGATCTAATGCAATAAAACTGGGTTGTAGAAAAAGGTATGATCAAAGTGTTACTTGCCTTGCTGATGATCCGCGAAACCTAGAGATTCGAAGTAACAGGCGGCGCACTCCGGGTATTCTATCGCAGACAAACAACAAGCATACAATAAATACTCATCTAATGCACAGGTACAACTCAAATAGAAGATCTAACCAGAAAGTTCAACTTAAGAACCCTGGTTTGCAAAAAGAATCAAATCGAACGAAGCAAAAGAAATCAAACGGCGAAAGAAAACAACTTCGTTCTAGTAATCTGGATCTAGGGCAAATTTTTCAGTAGCAAAAACATGTTTAAGTTGATTATTTGGAAAGAGGGTTTCGAGACGAAACTCCAGGCGCTTGAATCGCCTGGTTCCGACAAACGAGCGAAAAGTTATACTAAAAAGAAAATCAGATCAGAAAATAACCGCGGAAAAATCCGATGAAAAAGAAAAATGACGAACAATTTTTTTTTAAAACAGCACGGAAAACGAGGCGGCGGCGAACCTCGGGCGGCGTGCAACTCCGGCGGCTGGCGGCGGCTAGGGTTAGGGCGGCGGGGTGGGCTGGCTCGGCTCGGGCCTCGGGCGCGCATTATAAAGGCCCCGGCCAGGCGGTGTCCTGGCCGAGTACGGCCCAAAGTCGGTTCCGCGTTTTTTTAAATAATTCCGCTCGGAAGAAAAAAAATAAAAAGAAATACTAAACGGATTCCAAAATTCACGAAATAAATTTTCCCGGGTTTCTAAAATCAAGCCCGATAAAGTGAACATTTATCTGGCCCAAACTACAACTTTGAAAAACGCGCATTTTCCTAAATTCAAATAAAATACCGAAGAACTCCAAATTAAATCTTATTTGATTTTTTTATTAAATCCTCAATATTTCTATTTTTGGGAAAGTCATTTTATTCCCGCTCTCATATTTTTGTAATAGAAACAATTGATGATAAAATAAATAAAATCAAATGATCGTGTTTACATAATTTGAGAAAACTCAAATATGTAAATAACGAAATCCCCAACTCTCTCCGTGGGTCCTTGAGTTGCTTAGGATTTTCTAGGATCAAAACCAAAAGCAAAATAAAATATTATATGCATGATGACCTAATGTATAACATTCCAAATTGAAAATTTGGGATGTTACACTATCGCAATACAGTTATTCATTTAAGGAGAATAATGGTTACTCTGTTTATTTGAATAATACCTTCAATGGTCTTGCACCTAAAATGAATGGTTCATTGAATCTCGATCGTAGTGATACACATGTTCATGCCAAAAGATATAAGATATTAATGATAGTACCACCTACTTGTGGCATTGCCACGTAAGTCATATCGGTATAAAACGCATGAAGAAGCTCCATGTTGATGGATCTTTGGGCTCACTCGTTTTTGAAAAGTTTGAGACATGCGAACCATGTCTATTGGTGTATATGCATGAAGAAACTCCATGCAAATGGACCGTTTGGACTCACTTGATTTTGAATCACCTGAGACATGCAAATCATACCACATGGGCAAGATGACTGAAAGCCTCGTTTTCAGTAAAATGGAACTAGAAAGCAACTTGTTGGAAGTAATACATTTTGATGTGTGCAGTCCAATGAGTGCTGAGGCGTGTAGTGGATATCGTTATGTTCTTACTTCACAGATGATTTGAGTAGATGTTGAGTATATTTACTTGATGAATCACGAGTCTGAATTATTGAAAGGTTCAAGTAATTTCAGGGTGAAGTTGAAAGATCGTCGTGACAAGAGGATAAAATATCTATGATATGATCATAGAGATGAATATCTGAATTACGAGTTTGGCACAGAATTAAGACATTGTGGAAATTGTTTCACAACTAATACAGCCTGGAACACCATAGTGTGATGATGTGTCCGAACATCATAACTGCACCCTATTGGATATAATGCATACCATGATGTCTCTTATCGAATTACCACGATAGTTTATGGGTTAGGCATTAGAGACAACCACATTCACTTTAAATAGGGCACCACATAATTCCGATGAGGTGACACCGTATGAACTATGGTTTAGAGAAACCTAAGCTGTCATTTCTTAAAAGTTTGGGGCTGCGACGCTTATGTGAAAAAGTTTCAGGCTGATAAGCTCAAACCCAAAGCGGATAAACGCATCTTCATAGGACACCCAAAACAGTTGGGTATACCTCCTGTCTCAGATCCGAAAGCAATAAGGGATTGTTTCTAGAATCGAGTCCTTTCTCGAGGAAAAGTTTCTCTCGAAAGAATTGAGTGGGAGGATGGTGGAGCCTTGATGAGGTTATTGAACCGTCTCTTCAACTAGTGTGTGGCAGGGCACAGGAAGTTGTTCATGTGGCACCTACACCAATTGAAGTGGAAGCTTATGATAGCGATCATGAAACTTCAGATCAAGTCACTAACAAACCTCGTGGGATGACAAGGATGCGTACTACTTCAGAGTGGTACGTAATTCTGTCTTGGAAGTCATGTTGCTAGACAACAATGAACCTACG
Organism: Triticum urartu; assembly: GCF_056163025.1. NCBI lineage: Eukaryota > Viridiplantae > Streptophyta > Magnoliopsida > Poales > Poaceae > Triticum > Triticum urartu. Next base: position 658,313,417 of record NC_141874.1, read on the forward strand.
AGCTATGGAGAAGCGATGGTGGGCCCGGATTCCGATAAATGGCTCGAGGCCATAAAATCCGAGAGAGGATCCATGTATGAAAACAAAGTGTAGACTTTGGCAAAACGGCTCGATGGTCATAAGGCTGTTGAGTACAGATGGATTTTAAAAGGAAGACAGATAATGATGGTAAGTATCACCATTAAGAAAGATCGACTTGTCGTTAAGATTTTTTCCAACAAGTTCAAGGAGTTGACTATGATGAGACTTTCTCACTCGTAGCGATGCTAAGAGTCTGTTAGAATTATATTAGCGATTAGTGCATTATTTTATGAAATCTTGCAGATAGGATGTCAGAACATTGTCTCCTTGACGATTTTCTTGACGAAAGGTTGTATGTGATACAACCGGAAGGTTTTGTCAATCCTGAAAGATGCTAATAAGTATGCAAAGCTCCAACAATCCTTCTAAGGACTGGAGTAAGCATCTCGGAGTTGGAATGTATGCTTTGATGAGATGATCAAAGATTTTGGGTGTATACAAAGTTTATGAGAAACTTGTATTTCTAAAGAAGTGAGTGGGAGCACTATAGAATTTCTGATGAATATATGTTGTTGACATATTGTTGATCAGAAATGACGTAGAATTTCTAGAAAGCATATAGGGTTATTTGGAAAGTGTTTTTCAATGGAAAACCTGGATTAAGCTACTTGAACATTGAGCATCAAGATCTATGAGGATAGATCAAAAACGCTAAATGGTACTTTCAAATGAGCACATACCTTGACATGATCTTGGAGGTGTTCAAGATGGATTAGTCAAAGAAGGAGTTCTTGCCTGAGTTGTAAGGTATGAAGTTAAGACTTAAAGCTCGACCACGGCTGAAGAAAGAGAAAGGACAAATGTCGTCCCCTATGCTTTTGTCATAGGCTCTATACGGTATGCCATGCTGAGTACCGCACCTGATGTGTGCCTTGCCACATGTCTGGCAAGAGGGTACAAAGGTGATCCAGGAGTGGATCACTAGATAGCGGTCAAAATTGTCCTTGGAGTAATAAGGACATGTTTCTTGATTATGGAGGTGATAAAGAATTCGGCGTAAAGGGTTACATCGATGCAAGCTTTAACACCTATCCGAATGACTCTGAGTAGAAAACCAGATACGTATAGTGGAGCAACCATTTGGAATAGCTCCAAGTGGAGCGTGGAAGCAGCATTTACAAGATGACATAGAAATTTGCGAAGTACATACAGATCTGAATGCTGCAGACCCGTTGAATGAAACCTCTCTCACAAGCATAACATGATCAAACCCAGAACTCTTGGGTGTTAGTCACATGGGGATGTGACCTTGAGTGTTAATCACATATCGATGTGAACTGGATTATTGACTCTAGTGCAAGTGGGAGACTGTTGGAAATATGCCCTAGAGGCAATAATAAATTGGTTATTATTATATTTCCTTGTTCATGATAATCGTTTATTATCCATGCTAGAATTGTATTGATAGGAAACTCAGATACATGTGTGGATACATAGACAACACCATGTCCCTAGTAAGCCTCTAGTTGACTAGCTCGTTGATCAATAGATGGTTACGGTTTCCTGACCATGGACATTGGATGTCGTTGATGACGGGATCGCATCATTAGGAGAATGATGTGATGGACAAGACCCAATCCTAAGCATAGCACAAGATCGTGTAGTTCTCATGCTAAAGCTTTTCTAATGTTAAGTATCATTTCCTTAGACCCTGAGATTGTGCAACTCCCGGATACCGTAGGAATACTTTGGGTGTGCCAAACGTCACAACGTAACTGGGTGGCTATAAAGGTGCACTACGGGTATCTTCGAAAGTGTCTGTTGGGTTGGCATGAATCGAGACTGGGATTTGTCACTCCGTGTAAACGGAGAGGTATCTCTGGGCCCACTCGGTAGGACATCATCATAATGTGCACAATGTGACCAAGGAGTTGATCATGGGATGATGTGTTACGGAACGAGTAAAGAGACTTGCCAGTAACGAGATTGAACAAGGTATCGGGATACCGACGATCGAATCTCGGGCAAGTATTGTACCGCTAGACAAAGGGAATTGTATACGGGATTGATCGAATCCTCGACATCATGGTTCATCCGATGAGATCATCATGGAACATGTAGGAACCAACATGGGTATCCAGATCCCGCTATTGGTTATTGACCGGAGAACGTCTCGGTCATGTCTGCATGGTTCCCGAACCCGTAGGGTCTACACACTTAAGGTTCGATGACGCTAGGGTTATAGGGAATAGATATACGTGGTTACCGAATGTTGTTCGGAGTCCCGGATGAGATCCCGGACGTCACGAGGAGTTCCGGAATGGTCCGGAGGTAAAGATTTATATATGGGAAGTCCTGTTTTGGTCGCCGGAAAAGTTTTGGGGTTTATCGGTAACGTACCGGGACCACCGGGAGGGTCCCGGGGGTCCACCAAGTGGGGCCACCAGCCCCGGAGGGCTGCATGGGCCAAGTGTGGGAGGGGACCAGCCCCAGGTGGGCTGGTGCGCCCCCCACCAAGGCCCAAGGCGCAAGGGAGAGGGAAGGGGGCAAACCCTAGGGCAGATGGGCCCTAAGGCCCACCCCAGGTGCGCCTCCCCTCTCTCCCCCCTTGGCCGCACCCCTAGATGGGATCTAGGGCTGGCCGCCACCCCTAGGGGTGGAAACCTAGGTGGGGGCGCAGCCCCTCCCCTTCCCCTATATATACTTGAGGTTTTGGGCTGCCAGAGACACGATTCAATCTCCTTCTTGGCGCAGACCTACCCCTCTCCCTCCTCGTCTCTTGCGGTGCTTGGCGAAGCCCTGCTGGAGTACCACGCTCCTCCACCACCACCACGCCGTTGTGCTGCTGCTGGATGGAGTCTTCCTTAACCTCTCCCTCTCTCCTTGCTAGATCAAGGCATGGGAGACAACACCGGGCTGTACGTGTGTTGAACGCGGAGGTGCCGTCCGTTTGGCACTAGGATCTCCGGTGATTTGGATCACGAAGAGTACGGCTCCTTCAACCCCGTTCTCTTGAACGCTTCCGCTTAGCGATCTACAAGGGTATGTAGATGCACTCTCCTTCCCCTCGTTGCTGGTTTCTCCATAGATAGATCTTGGTGACACGTAGGAAAATTTTGAATTTCTGCTACGTTCCCCAACATTCTTATTTTTCTATTTTTCTAAATATTCCAAAACAGAGAAATATTGCCTTAAAAACTGTTTTGGAGTCGGTTTACTTACCGTACCACTTACCTATTCCTTTCCGGAGTCTGAAACATTCTGGAAAGTGTCCCTTATGTATTCCTCTGGGGTTACAGTTTCAATAACATTGGTTTCAACATTTATAGGATTACCTGAGATATAATGTTTAATTCTTTGACCGTTCACCACCTTCGGATTTATGCCTTCGAAATTGTTGATTTTTATGGCATCGGAGCGATAGACCTCCTCTATAACGTAAGGACCTTCCCATTTAGAGAGAAGTTTTCCTGCAAAAAATCTTAAACGAGAGTTGTATAGCAATACATAATCACCTACATTAAACTCACGCTTTTGTATCCTTTTATCATGCCATCTTTTAACTTTTTCTTTAAATAATTTGGCATTCTCATAGGCTTGGGTTCTCCATTCATCGAGTGAGCTAATATCAAATAACCTCTTCTCACCGGCAAATTTAAAATCATAATTGAGCTCTTTAATAGCCCAATATGCCTTGTGTTCTAGTTCGAGAGGTAAGTGACATGCTTTTCCATAAACCATTTTATACGGAGACATACCCATAGGATTTTTATATGCAATTCTATAGGCCCATAATGCATCATCAAGTTTATTGGACCAATTTTTTCTAGATCTATTAACAGTCTTTTGCAAAATTAATTTGAGTTCTCTATTACTCAATTCTACTTGACCACTAGACTGTGGGTGATAAGGAGATGCAATTCTATGATTAACATCATACTTAGCAAGCATTTTACCGAAAGCACCATGAATAAAATGTGAACCACCATCAGTCATTAAATATCTAGGGACTCCAAATCTTGGAAAAATAACTTCTTTAAGCATTTTAATAGAAGTGTTATGATCATCACTACTAGTTGGAATAGCTTCTACCCACTTAGTAACGTAATCAACAGCAACTAAAATATGTGTATAACCATTAGAAGCAGGAAAAGGTCCCATATAGTCAAAGCCCCAAACATCAAATGGTTCAATAACAAGTGAGTAGTTCATAGGCATTTCTGGACGTCTACTAATATTACCAATTCTTTGACATTCATCACAAGATAAGACAAACTTATGGGTATCTTTGAAGAGAGTAGGACAATAAAAACCAGATTGAAATACCTTATGTGCAGTTCTATCTCCAGCATGGTGTCCTCCATAAGCTTCAGAGTGACACTTGCATAGGATCTAATCCTGTTCATGCTCAAGTACACAGCATCTAATAACACCATCTACTCCTTTTTATAAAGATGTGGGTCATCCCAAAAGTAATGTCTCAAATCATAGAAGAACTTTTTCTTTTGCTGGCATGTGAAACTAGGTGGTATGAATTTAGCAACAATATAATTAGCATAATTAGCATACCATGGAGCAGTATGAGAAGCATTTATGACATTTAATTGCTCATCAGGAAAGCTATCATCAATAGGTAGTGGGTCATCAAGCACATTTTCTAACCTAGACAAGTTATCTGCGAAGGAGTTTTCAGCTCCCTTTCTATCAATAATATGCAAATCAAATTCTTGTTGCAAAAGAACCCATCTAATAAGTCTAGGTTTAGCATCTTTCTTTTCCATAAGATATTTAATAGCAGCATGATCAGTGTGAATAGTTACTTTAGAATCAACAATATAAGGTCTGAACTTATCACAAGCAAATACAACTGCTAAGAATTCTTTTTCAGTAGTAGCATAATTTCTTTGAGCATTGTGTAGGGTTTTACTAGCATATTGGATAACGTTTAATTTCTTATCAACTCTTTGCCCTAGAACAACACCTACAGCATAATCACTAGCATCACACATAATTTCAAAGGGTAAATTCCAATCGGGTGGCTGAACAATAGGTGCAGAGATCAATGCTTTCTTAAGTATTTCAAATGCTTCTACACAATCATCATCAAAGACAAATGGTATATCTTTTTGTAATAAATTAGTCAGAGGCCGAGAAATTTTTGAGAAGTCCTTAATGAACCTCCCATAAAATCCGGCATGACCAAGGAAACGTCTTATACCTTTGATGTCCTTGGGACATGGCATCTTTTCAATAGCATCAACCTTGGCTTTATCAACTTCAATACCTCTTTCAGAAACTTTATGCCCCAAGACAATACCTTCATTAACCATAAAGTGGCAATTTTCCCAATTCAAGACAAGATTAGTTTCTTCACATCTCTGCAAAACTCAATCAAGGTTGCTCAAGCAATCATCAAAAGAAGATCCATAGATGGAGAAATCATCCATGAAAACCTCACAAATCTTTTCACAAAAGTCAGAGAATATAGCCATCATGCATCTTTGAAAGGTAGCAGGTGCATTACATAAACCAAAAGGCATACATCTATAAGCAAAAGTACCAAAAGGGCAAGTAAAAGTAATCTTTGATTGATCCTTGGCTGACACAGGTATTTGAGAGAAACCAGAATAACCATCTAGAAAGCAAAAATGTGTATGGTTGGATAATATTTCTATCATTTGATCGATAAAAGGTAAGGGGTAATGATCCTTTTTAGTGGCCTTATTTAATTTATGGAAATCAATTATCATCCTATAACCTGTAATAATTCTTTGAGGAATCAATTCATCTTTATCATTAGGAATGACAGTAATACCTCCCTTCTTAGGGACACAATGGACATGACTTACCCACTGACTATCAGCAACGGGATAGATTATACCTACCTCAAGGAGCTTTAGTATTTCCTTTCTTTCCACTTCTTTCATTTTAGGATTCAGCCGTCATTGATGATCACAAACTGGTTTAGCATCTTCTTCCAAATTAATTTTATGTTGACATAGAGTGGGACTAATGCCCTTAAGATCATCAAGAGTATACCCAATAGCAGCACGGTGCTTCTTCAGAGTTTTCAATAATCTCTCTTCCTCTTGCTCTGAAAGGTTAGCACTAATAATAACAGGATATATCTTTTTCTCATCAATATAAGCATATTTAAGAGTATCAGGCAACGGTTTAAGCTCAAACACGGGATCACCCTTGGGTGGAGGAGGATCACCTAGGATTTCAACAGGCAAATGTGTTTCAGAATAGGTTCCTGTTTAAAGAATACTTCATCTATTTCCCTTCTTTCATTCATAAACATATCATTTTCATGGTCTAGCAAATATTGTTCTAAAGGATCACTAGGAGGTACGACAATAGAAGCAAGACCAATAATTTCATCCTTACTAGGTAATTCTTCTTCACGGTGTTGTCTACTAAATTTAGAGAAATTAAATTCATGAGACATATCATCTAAACCGATAGCAACAACATCCTTTTTGCAATATATCTTAGCATTAACAGTGTTTAAGAAGGGTCTACCAAATATAATGGGACAAAATCTATCTTGTGGGGAACCAAGAACAAGAAAATCAGCAGGATATTTAGTTTTCCCACACAAGACTTCAACATCTCTAACAATTCCCATTGGTGAAATAGTATCTCTATTGGCAAGTTTAATTGTGACATCAATCTCTTCTAACTCAACAGGTGCAATATCATGCATAATTTCTCTATATAGGCCAATAGGTATTGCACTAGCACTGGCACCCATATCACATAAGCCATGATAACAATGATCTCCTATTTTAATAGAAATAACAGGCATGCCTACCACCGGTCTAGGTTTATCTTTAGCACAAGGTTTAGCAATTCTAGCAGTTTCATCACAGAAATAAATAACATGCCCATCAATATTATCAGCCAAAAGATCTTTAACAATAGCAATATTAGGTTCAATTTTAACTTTCTCAGGAGGTGTATATATTTTAATATTGCTTTTACGAACCACAGTTGAAGCTTTAGCATGATCCTTTATCCTAACAGGGAAAGGTGGTTTCTTGTGACGCCCCCGATTTGACCGTACACTAATCATGCACGCAAATGTGTACGATCAAGATCAAGGACTCACGGGAAGATATCACAACACAACTCTACAAATAAAATAAGTCATACAAGCATCATATTACAAGCCAGGGGCCTCGAGGGCTCGAATACAAGAGCTCGATCATAGACGAGTCAGCGGAAGCAACAATATCTGAGTACAGACATAAGTTAAACAAGTTTGCCTTAAGAAGGCTAGCACAAACTGGGATACAGATCGAAAGAGGCGCAGGCCTCCTGCCTGGGATCCTCCTAACTACTCCTGGTCGTCGTCAGCGGGCATCACGTAGTAGTAGGCACCTCCGGTGTAGGAGGAGTCGTCGTCGAAGGTGGCGTCTGGCTCCTGGGCTCCAACATCTGGTTGCGACAACCAGGTAGAAGGGATAGGGGAAAAAGAGGGAGAAAGCAACCGTGAGTACTCATCCAAAGTACTCGCAAGCAAGGAGCTACACTACATATGCATGGGTATCAAATGGAATAAGGGTATCATATGTGGACTGAACTGCAGAATGCCGGAATAAGAGGGGGATAGCTAGTCCTGTCGAAGACTACGCTTCTGGCAGCCTCCGTCTTGCAGCATGTAGAAGGGAGTAAACTGAAGTCCTCCAAGTTGCATCGCATAGCATAATCCTAACCGATGATCCTCCCCCGTCGCCCTGTGAGAGAGCAATCACCGGTTGTATCTGGCACTTGGAAGGGTGTGTTTTATTAAGTATCCGGTTCTAGTTGTCATAAGGTCAAGGTACAACTCCAAGTCGTCCTGTTACCGAAGATCACGGCTATTCGAATAGATTAACTTCCCTGCAGGGGTGCACCACATACCCCAACACGCTCGATCCCATTTGGCCGGACACACTTTCCTGGGTCATGCCCGGCCTCGGAAGATCAACACGTCGCAGCCCCACCTAGACCAACAGAGAGGTCAGCACGCCGGTCTAAACCTAAGCGCCCAGGGGTCTGGGCCCATCGCCCTTAGCACACCTGCACGTTGCGTGGGCGGCCGGAAGCAGACCTAGCCTAGTGGCGTTCCAGTCCAATCCAGCGCGCGCCGCTCCGTCGCTGACGTCAAGAAGGCTTCGGCTGATACCACGACGCCGGGATACCCATAACTACTCCCGCGTAGATGGTTAGTGCGTATAGACCAAATGGCCAGACTCAGATCAAATACCCAGATCTCGTTAAGCGTGTTAAGTATCCGCGAACGCCGACCAGGGCCAGGCCCACCTCTCTCCTAGGTGGTCGGAACCTGCCCTGTCGCTCTGCCTCAAAGATCCACACAGAGGGCCGTTGGGACAAAGGTCCTTTCAGCCCCCAATCCATGAATCACTCGCGGGTGCTCCACAAGCCGACCCGTCTTTAGTCACCACATGTATCATGTATAAAGCATATAGTATATACCCGTGATCAACTCCCGAGTGATCACGGCCCGATAGTATAGCATGGCAGACGGACAAGGATGTAGGGCCACTGATGAAAATACTAGCATCCTATACTAAGCATTAGGATTGCAGGTAAAGGTAACAACAGTAGTAGCAAGGACAGGCTATGCATCCGTATAGGATTAACGGGAAGCAGTAACATGCTACACTACTCTAATGCAAGCAGTATAGAGAAGAGTAGGCGATATCTGGTGATCAAAGGGGGGGCTTGCCTGGTTGCTCTGGCAAGAGAGAGGGATCGTCAACTCCGTAGTCGCACTGGGTAGCAGCGGCGTCGGTCCCGGTGTCTAGCGAGAGAAGAGGGGGGAGAAACAATAAATATTTAAGCAAACAGATGCATAATGATGCATGACATGTCAAGTTACGGCGTTAGAGGTGCCCCAACGCGGTAGTAGGTGATACCGGTGAAGGGGGATAACATCCGGGAAAGTATTCCCGGTGTTTCGCGTTTTCGGACCGGTGAAAAAGAGGGGGAAAATTGCGTGTTCGCTATGCTAGGGATGCGTGGCGGATAAACGGGCTGCGTATCCGAATTCGTCTCGTAGTTCTGAGCAACTTCCATGTACAAAGTATTTTCATCCGAATTACGGATTAAAAGATATGATTTTCTAAAGATTTAAATCATTTTCTGATTTTAATTATATATTTAATTCCAACATTATCCAAAACAGTGTCTGCTGACGTCATCATGACGTCAGCATGACGTTAGCAGTTGACCAGGTCAACCTGACAGGTGGGTCCCGTTCATCATACTCTGTTTTAATTAACTAACAGTTAATTAGGTTAATTAGTGATTAGGTTAATCTAATTATAATTAATTAACTTAATTAATTAATTAATTAATTATTTTTAATATTATTATATTTTTTTTAATTCCTTTTTTTTGGGCGTGGGGCCTGCATGCCATTGGCCCAGGGGGGTTCTCAGCGGGCCCTGGCGCTAGCGGTTACGGGCGGGCGCCGAACGAGGGGCGAACCGAGCCCCGACGGGGGCAGTGGCGCCGGCGGCCAGGGCGGGGCTCACCGGCCGGCCGTTTCCGGCGGAGGAAGCCGACGCAGCAGGGGGCGCCGGAGGCAGCAGCGGGCGCGCTACGGCCCCGCGCGAGGCGGCAGAGGCGAGCAGGCGCGGCAGCAGCACAGCAGCGGCGACGAGCATCGGCGGCGGCTCGTAAGCTGAGCGGGGAGAGGCGGCAGCAACAGCGCAGCGCAGTGGGGTGAGCAGGGCGGGCACCAGTAGGCGCGGGGCACGCCGGGCGCGGCGAGGCCACGGCGGCGTCAGCAGAGCCGTGGGGAGGAGGCTCGCGGGGCGTGCGCGGGGTGGAGGGGGCTCGGCCCGGCGAGCGGTGGGCAGCGGCAGCAGAGCAGAAGCAGGGGGCGGCGCGGGGCAAGGTCGCGGTGACCAGGGGGGTCGGGCGTGGCGGACATGGGACGGAGGGATGGTGCGCTCGGCACAAGAGCTCACCGCGGGATGGTGGGGTCTAGGCAACTGGGCTTGGGGAGGAGGACGGAGACGACGGTTCGACGGGGAGGCAGGCCGGCGAAGGAGGTCCGTCGAGGAGGAGGGCGGCGAGGCGGCGTTCCGGCCGACGGGATCCGGGGCGACGGGGTCGGGCCCCTCCCCGATCCAGATCCAGCCGAGCGCAGGGGGCGCTGGGAAGGAGGGTTGAGGAGGAGGGAGCTGGGCGGCGGTGGCGATGGTGAACGGCGGCGGGGCGACGGGGATCGACGGCGGCGTCGGGTCGATGGGATCGGGGGGTTCGCCCCGATCCAGATCGGTGGAGGGAGCGAGGGGGGGCGAGCGGGGTGGGGCGAGTGGGGGGGGGGGAGTGGGGATCGGGTGGGTTAGGGTTTGCCTGGGGGTGGGGGGATAAGGCAGGGGCGGGGTGGGCTGGCCTGGCGGCCCGTCGGCTTCCTGGGCTGAGGCCTAGATGGCCAGGGGGTTCTCTCCCTCTCTTTTATTTTTTTTGTTTTACCTTTTGTCTTTTCTTTTTATTTATTCCTTTCTGTTCTAGTTTAGTCATACTTTATTTTAGTTTTTTTTTATAAAACATGACCATAGCTCCTAAAATAAGGTTTCAGAGCATCCCTCTACCATAAAAAGTTTGGTGGTCAATTAAACTAGTTTAACATTTGTTTATTATTTAAAATCATTTGAATAATTGTTTTGCTATGGTTTTATTCACTTTAGAGTATTTAATCATTTCATAAAAGTGTGGTTCCTCCACCATAATTGATTATGATTTAGTTGCAACAATTTGAACATTTTTGATTTGACTATTGGAAACTTTTAATGTTTGACTTCAATTGAAATTTGAATTTGGCTCGGATCTGAACTAACACGAGATTATCAACAGTAATCGTGGTGACATGGCATCATTACCAGAGGGTTACTGTAGCTTGATTAACCGGGCGTCACAATTCTCCTCCACTACAAGAAATCTTGTCCCGAGATTTAAGAGGGGAGTAAGGGGGAAAGTTCTTGTCACGATATTCTAACGAATCTTCTCGGTCTTGGTTGCTTTTCTCGAAGAGGTCAATCCATAGCATTGATGCATAGGAATAAGAAGGGAAAACTCGATATGGATGGATTCTAACAAGATCGAGCATCAGACGGTTAACTCAGGGAAGAAGCATAAGTATCTCTTGATTTGAAACTTAAGAAGATATCGAGAGTGAAGTAAGAAGGTACCATGAGAAGCTTCAAACGGATAGGCAATCGTTCGATGCCTAACCAGAAGGTGAAAGGTTTTCAGGGCAACGAGAATAGGTATTGCGCCTCATACCAGAATAGATCACTAGACAGGTGGTCCGTGAATTACATACGAAGTCAAGCACGAGGAACAACCTTGGAAATAGGGTGTATAGGAGAGTCAGGTTTCGATCCTGGGAACTGTGGGTTATGGGCCCACCATGTGGGTTAAAACTAGGAAGGGCGTTGACATCTTGCACGATCATGTGAGCAAGGCATGTCAGAGGATAGTCCGTCGGTTAAGTCGGCAACAACATCGGTACCAAAGGGACGAAGAGAACCATTCTCCTGCTCGTTGAAACGAGGCGGACCAATAGGCAAAGTTCTCGTCCATCGGTGGTTACCGAATGTCATCAACAATCGCAACAGGGTCTTGCGGACAGAGTGGTACAACGAGGTGTTTACACAAGCAGGGAAATATTACTGCTTATATATTATAGATCACAAGGAGGTTTAAACAAGCCAATGGAAGGAAAATGTGATCATCAGGTTTAAACAGAAGAATGGAAAGGAAAATGTGTTTTAAACACATAATTCAGGGATATATTCTTCCCAAGGACAAGTAGAGCATGATATCCATGACAGGATAGAAACTAGAAAACCTTTTATGTAAGGGGAGAGGAATTTCATGACATTATCCATACAACGTTGTCTGGATAATTGAGCAAGAAATATTTAGCATCGGGCTTCAAATGTTCTTGTTGAAAATCGGAGTACCACAGACATGCTTCGAGATAGCATTGACATGGTTATCAAGTAAGGGTCAGAATTTGGATGCACAAAGGATCCATCAGGAACAACTTATAGAATAAGTCTTATAATTTCCTCAAGGAAGAATGGTTAAACTTGCTAAACAAGAAACTATAATAACAAGTCCTCCGGCCAGGTGTGATAGGCATGACATCACCTTACCGATATATAAGGACCAATGTTATAACTCTTGGAAATATGTCCCAACCATCATATCTGACCGAGATTCAGATCTGATCAATGTTAGGAATCAGGATACCTCAGACTTAGGATGCCTAAGAAGAGAAGGTGCGACACAAATTGACGAGATGTCATTGTAAGATCCTTAGGAAATGAACTATGGAAGTGAGTTCCGAAACATGAGTTCATCAGTAAACCAACGAGAGGATGAGGAGGTGGCTGATGGAATCAGCGGTAATTCATCGAGATTAACAAAAGATGGATTTCCACAATTAGGTGAACAAGGAAATATCATTTGTCGGATCAAATGATATAATGAAGCATGTTTGAGGAGAACATACACAATTAAACATTGGTAGAAAGGTGCGCCCGAAATATGGGTTGGGCTGCACGACCAATGTCAGAATGGTGATTCAATAATCAATAGTCTAAGAATGAATGGCCGACCATTATTCTAAGCAATAGGGTTGCTAGAAAGGCAGAATCCAAACAGTACCGTTCACGTGTTGGTACCCCGGTTGGAATCAACGCGAGGACCAAGAAAGAATGGTGATGATGAGAAGTATCACTATACCAAGAATTCTTAAGAGGAGGAGCAATCCTCACAACATCCTTGATATTAAAAGATGTTAATACTCCAAGGTAAAGAAGAACAAATGCTAGATAGCAGGGAACTCAAGGTATAACACAAAACACGAACAAGTTTGTGTTGAACGGAAGGCAATAAAGTGGTCAAAGATAACACAAATCAGCGGGGCAAGGATAGTATTTCTCATCATGAACTCAATTGATATCCTGGAAGAGCTCATAAGGTCGATGATGATCACGACACATTTGTCGAGAGATTTCATGAAGATGTAATCAATCAGCGATGACATCAGGTCAAAGGAATGATGAAGCGGAAGGTTATTGGAACCGTGGGTAGGACACAAACTTGAAATCAAGCTTGTTATTCAAGGCGAATGGAATGACGAGGGAGATCGGGCGTAACCTTAGCTCATCATCGAAAGTTGTGCTCCGGGGTTAAGGAACATGTAGCACAGTTAAAATTGGCACGATAATGATATAGCCGAGCGGGCTAGGATTTACGTGATCGAGTTCAAACTCGGTCTTAAAGAAGATTATCAAGAGTTGTTGAACCGTAGGGCAGACTCGGTTCAGTTATCGGTGTCTTTGAGTGTTTAATCACTCAGAGCCCATGAAAACTGTAATCAGTGAGAATGTAGTACTTGATGAAGAACTCATAAGAAGTTATGCAGTTCCAAGATAATCTCGAGATACCAGGGGGGTAATACCCAATGACGGATTAAAGTAGAGGTTGGACCGGGGTATTGGTCCACAGAAGACAAGTGCTTACACTTGCATCGAAAATGGTATTTAAAGGAGAACATGGTCGGAACCATGATTGCAAAGGATCAATTCATCGATAGCAAAGGATATTATATAAAGGAAATAGTTACAAGAAGCTTCCATGATAGGATCTACATCGCGTCCATGGGCATGAACACAAAGTTCAAGGTCGACTCCCACTTCTCCAATGCATAACCTTTCATTCACTTCTCGCGTTCGACGAAGTTGCAGTGTTGAAATTTTTTCTGGCGAAGCACCAGAAGAGTATGACTCGTGAAAACTTCCGGGTTCACACGGTTTAGAGAAGGCATATGTTCAACCCATAGGGGCTTCTTAGAAACATATACCACAAGTTTCAAGAGTAACTAACACAAGTCCGAAAGCAGAGCATGGTTGACAAAGCAGAGGATACAATTTACCAAAGGCATTATGTACCCGTGGAAAGGCTCACAAGGTTATTGAATATGAAGGACGAGGTCAGATGAAATCCAACAATGGATCGGGCAATCCACAACGGAGCTGATGTGAGTATCGGTACTCAATCAGACGAAGAAAGAATGCACGGTTATCATTTTATAGAACATCTGAATAATTCGAGGTTTAGATACCAAAGGAATTATGATGTCCAAAACAAGGGATCAGAAGCAGAAGCTCTGATCAAGGATGGATCAATTGAATATACCAGAGGCACAATCGACGACAGATAATTTGGTCGAGAGCCAGCTCATGTTCAAAATGACGTCTGAGCCGGAAAGATAATCCTAGGACTCGACTGATGATTGTGAACATCCGTACTCATATTGAATCAACAGACTCAAAATGATAATGATAAGGGATGCCATTAAGATTACGGGACTTATGGGATTAACCATAATGCAAGCAAGCAAGAATTTCAGGAGCAATAGGTTGCTCAGGATTTTCGGAAGACCGAATGGTATTTCGAAGAATTTTGTGAACTGCATGAATATGTGGGGATGAGCGGATACTCGATAAATGCGAGTAATTATCCGTAGTGGTATGCATGTGGCAAAGAACTGCAAGGCAGTAGGCACAAAGTATTCTCGGGGTATCTTATAATAACAAGATCGACTGAGAATAAAAGTAAGCACGTCAGGTATAATTACTTATCCATAGGGATATTTCGGTGGTAGGGGCTTGCAAAAGCAATGGCATAAGGTTTCAACAGAATATCGGAGAGTATCTTCGAAATCCTCTAGTGCAGCCGACGATCATCTGGACTGAAGGGGGTTCTCCGGGAGAAAGTATTTTCGAGAACCTAAAGTTAGATTTTGCAAAATTCATCTAACCCAAATAGAAGAGAGTTCAGAGTCCCAGAGTAAGGATCGAGGAGTAAAAGATCCTAATACCACCCAGATGGCGACGTGGGCCCGTAAGCCGCACAGCCATGTTAGTAAAAGTTTTTCAATGACTAGACTCGACTTCGGCCAAGGAATTGGAAAGGGGGATTCCTACAGGCAGTCGGCTCTGATACCAACTTGTGACGCCCCCGATTTGACCGTACACTAATCATGCACGCAAATGTGTACGATCAAGATCAAGGACTCACGGGAAGATATCACAACACAACTCTACAAATAAAATAAGTCATACAAGCATCATATTACAAGCCAGGGGCCTCGAGGGCTCGAATACAAGAGCTCGATCATAGACGAGTCAGCGGAAGCAACAATATCTGAGTACAGACATAAGTTAAACAAGTTTGCCTTAAGAAGGCTAGCACAAACTGGGATACAGATCGAAAGAGGCGCAGGCCTCCTGCCTGGGATCCTCCTAACTACTCCTGGTCGTCGTCAGCGGGCATCACGTAGTAGTAGGCACCTCCGGTGTAGGAGGAGTCGTCGTCGAAGGTGGCGTCTGGCTCCTGGGCTCCAACATCTGGTTGCGACAACCAGGTAGAAGGGATAGGGGAAAAAGAGGGAGAAAGCAACCGTGAGTACTCATCCAAAGTACTCGCAAGCAAGGAGCTACACTACATATGCATGGGTATCAAATGGAATAAGGGTATCATATGTGGACTGAACTGCAGAATGCCGGAATAAGAGGGGGATAGCTAGTCCTGTCGAAGACTACGCTTCTGGCAGCCTCCGTCTTGCAGCATGTAGAAGGGAGTAAACTGAAGTCCTCCAAGTTGCATCGCATAGCATAATCCTAACCGATGATCCTCCCCCGTCGCCCTGTGAGAGAGCAATCACCGGTTGTATCTGGCACTTGGAAGGGTGTGTTTTATTAAGTATCCGGTTCTAGTTGTCATAAGGTCAAGGTACAACTCCAAGTCGTCCTGTTACCGAAGATCACGGCTATTCGAATAGATTAACTTCCCTGCAGGGGTGCACCACATACCCCAACACGCTCGATCCCATTTGGCCGGACACACTTTCCTGGGTCATGCCCGGCCTCGGAAGATCAACACGTCGCAGCCCCACCTAGACCAACAGAGAGGTCAGCACGCCGGTCTAAACCTAAGCGCCCAGGGGTCTGGGCCCATCGCCCTTAGCACACCTGCACGTTGCGTGGGCGGCCGGAAGCAGACCTAGCCTAGTGGCGTTCCAGTCCAATCCAGCGCGCGCCGCTCCGTCGCTGACGTCAAGAAGGCTTCGGCTGATACCACGACGCCGGGATACCCATAACTACTCCCGCGTAGATGGTTAGTGCGTATAGACCAAATGGCCAGACTCAGATCAAATACCCAGATCTCGTTAAGCGTGTTAAGTATCCGCGAACGCCGACCAGGGCCAGGCCCACCTCTCTCCTAGGTGGTCGGAACCTGCCCTGTCGCTCTGCCTCAAAGATCCACACAGAGGGCCGTTGGGACAAAGGTCCTTTCAGCCCCCAATCCGTGAATCACTCGCGGGTGCTCCACAAGCCGACCCGTCTTTAGTCACCACATGTATCATGTATAAAGCATATAGTATATACCCGTGATCAACTCCCGAGTGATCACGGCCCGATAGTATAGCATGGCAGACGGACAAGGATGTAGGGCCACTGATGAAAATACTAGCATCCTATACTAAGCATTAGGATTGCAGGTAAAGGTAACAACAGTAGTAGCAAGGACAGGCTATGCATCCGTATAGGATTAACGGGAAGCAGTAACATGCTACACTACTCTAATGCAAGCAGTATAGAGAAGAGTAGGCGATATCTGGTGATCAAAGGGGGGGCTTGCCTGGTTGCTCTGGCAAGAGAGAGGGATCGTCAACTCCGTAGTCGCACTGGGTAGCAGCGGCGTCGGTCCCGGTGTCTAGCGAGAGAAGAGGGGGGAGAAACAATAAATATTTAAGCAAACAGATGCATAATGATGCATGACATGTCAAGTTACGGCGTTAGAGGTGCCCCAACGCGGTAGTAGGTGATACCGGTGAAGGGGGATAACATCCGGGAAAGTATTCCCGGTGTTTCGCGTTTTCGGACCGGTGAAAAAGAGGGGGAAAATTGCGTGTTCGCTATGCTAGGGATGCGTGGCGGATAAACGGGCTGCGTATCCGAATTCGTCTCGTAGTTCTGAGCAACTTCCATGTACAAAGTATTTTCATCCGAATTACGGATTAAAAGATATGATTTTCTAAAGATTTAAATCATTTTCTGATTTTAATTATATATTTAATTCCAACATTATCCAAAACAGTGTCTGCTGACGTCATCATGACGTCAGCATGACGTCAGCAGTTGACCAGGTCAACCTGACAGGTGGGTCCCGTTCATCATACTCTGTTTTAATTAACTAACAGTTAATTAGGTTAATTAGTGATTAGGTTAATCTAATTATAATTAATTAACTTAATTAATTAATTAATTATTTTTAATATTATTATATTTTTTTTAATTCCTTTTTTTTTGGGCGTGGGGCCTGCATGCCATTGGCCCAGGGGGGTTCTCAGCGGGCCCTGGCGCTAGCGGTTACGGGCGGGCGCCGAACGAGGGGCGAACCGAGCCCCGACGGGGGCACTGGTGCCGGCGGCCAGGGCGGGGCTCACCGGCCGGCCGTTTCCGGCGGAGGAAGCCGACGCAGCAGGGGGCGCCGGAGGCAGCAGCGGGCGCGCTACGGCCCCGCGCGAGGCGGCAGAGGCGAGCAGGCGCGGCAGCAGCACAGCAGCGGCGACGAGCATCGGCGGCGGCTCGTAAGCTGAGCGGGGAGAGGCGGCAGCAACAGCGCAGCGCAGTGGGGCGAGCAGGGCGGGCACCAGTAGGCGTGGGGCACGCCGGGCGCGGCGAGGCCACGGCGGCGTCAGCAGAGCCGCGGGGAGGAGGCTCGCGGGGCGTGCGCGGGGTGGAGGGGGCTCGGCCCGGCGAGCGGTGGGCAGCGGCAGCAGAGCAGAAGCAGGGGGCGGCGCGGGGCAAGGTCGCGGTGACCAGGGGGGTCGGGCGTGGCGGACACGGGACGGAGGGATGGTGCGCTCGGCACAAGAGCTCACCGCGGGATGGTGGGGTCTAGGCAACTGGGCTTGGGGAGGAGGACGGAGACGACGGTTCGACGGGGAGGCAGGCCGGCGAAGGAGGTCCGTCGAGGAGGAGGGCGGCGAGGCGGCGTTCCGGCCGACGGGATCCGGGGCGACGGGGTCGGGCCCCTCCCCGATCCAGATCCAGCCGAGCGCAGGGGGCGCTGGGAAGGAGGGTTGAGGAGGAGGGAGCTGGGCGGCGGTGGCGATGGTGAACGGCGGCGGGGCGACGGGGATCGACGGCGGCGTCGGGTCGATGGGATCGGGGGGTTCGCCCCGATCCAGATCGGTGGAGGGAGCGAGGGGGGCGAGCGGGGTGGGGCGAGTGGGGGGGAGTGGGGATCGGGTGGGTTAGGGTTTGCCTGGGGGTGGGGGGATAAGGCAGGGGCGGGGTGGGCTGGCCTGGCGGCCCGTCGGCTTCCTGGGCCGAGGCCTAGATGGCCAGGGGGTTCTCTCCCTCTCTTTTATTTTTTTTGTTTTACCTTTTGTCTTTTCTTTTTATTTATTCCTTTCTGTTCTAGTTTAGTCATACTTTATTTTAGTTTTTTTTTATAAAACATGACCATAGCTCCTAAAATAAGGTTTCAGAGCATCCCTCTACCATAAAAAGTTTGGTGGTCAATTAAACTAGTTTAACATTTGTTTATTATTTAAAATCATTTGAATAATTGTTTTGCTATGGTTTTATTCACTTTAGAGTATTTAATCATTTCATAAAAGTGTGGTTCCTCCACCATAATTGATTATGATTTAGTTGCAACAATTTGAACATTTTTGATTTGACTATTGGAAACTTTTAATGTTTGACTTCAATTGAAATTTGAATTTGGCTCGGATCTGAACTAACACGAGATTATCAACAGTAATCGTGGTGACATGGCATCATTACCAGAGGGTTACTGTAGCTTGATTAACCGGGCGTCACATTTCTCAACATAAGAAGTAGGAACAATAGGATCATTATAAGTGATAGTCTTTTCTTCAACTTTAATAGGTGCAGCTACTTTAACTTCTATGGGAGGATGATATTTAAACCACTTCTCCTTGGGGAGATCAACATAAGTAGCAAAAGATTCACAGAAAGAAGCTACTATTGCAGAGTCAAGTCCATATTTGGTGCTAAATTTACGGAAAACATCGGTATCCATAAAAGATTTAACACAATCAAACTTAGGTGTCATACCTGACTCCTTACCTTCGTCGAGGTCCCAATCTTCAGAGTTGCGTTTAATTCTTTCCAATAAATCCCATTTGAATTCAATAGTCTTCATCATAAAAGAGCCAGCACAAGAGGTATCGAGTATGGTGCGATTGTTATCAGAAAGCCGAGCATATAAATTTTGAATAATCATATCTCTTGAGAGCTCATGATTGGGGCATGAACATAACATTGATTTAAGCCTCCCCCAAGCTTGAGCAATGCTTTATCCTTCGCGAGGCCAAAAATTATATATATAATTGCGATCACGATGAACAAGGTGCATAGGATAAAACTTCTGATGAAATTCCAATTTCAATCGTTTGTAGTTCCATGACCCCATATCATCACATAGCCTATACCATGTCGATGCATCTCCCTCCAAAGATAAAGGGAAGACCTTCTTCTTAACAACATCTCCGGGTACACCTGCAAGCTTAAATAATCCACAAACTTCATCAACATATATTAGGTGCTCATCAGGATGCATTGTTCCGTCTCCTGCAAAAGGGTTATCTAGCAGTTTTTCTATCATACCCGAAGGAATTTCAAAGGAGACATTTTCATTTTCCTTTTCATTTTCAGTAGGTTCAGTAGGTTGAGGAGCAACTCTTTGCTCTACTGGTCGGGGTGAAGATACCCCAAACAAGCCCCTCAGAGGATTACTTTCCATAGTAACAAGTGACAGTAAATTTCAGCACACTATATAGATTTTCCTTACCAAATTCCACCTACCAAAGGCGCTTCACTCCTCGGCAATGGCGCCAGAAAAGAGTCTTGATGACCCACAAGTATAGGGGATCTATCTTAGTCCTTTCGATAAGTAAGAGTGTCGAACCCAACGAGGAGCAGAAGGAAATGATAAGTGGTTTCCAGCAAGGTATTCTCTACAAGTACTGAAATAAGTGGTAACAGATAGTTTTGTGATAGGATAATTTGTAACGAGCAACAAGTAACAAAAGTAAATAAAGTGCAGCAAGGTGGCCCAATCCTTTTTGTCGCAAAGGACAAGCCTGGACAAACTCTTATATAGAGAAAAGCGCTCCCGAGGACACATGGGAATATCGTCAAGCTAGTTTTCATTACGTTCATATGATTCGCGTTCGGTACTTTGATAATTTGGTATGTGGGTGGAGCGGTGCTTGGGTGCTGCCCTTACTTGGAAAAGCATCCCACTTATGATTAACCTCTATTGCAAGCATCCGCAACAACAACAAAAGTATTAAGGTAAACCTAACCATAGCATGAAACATATGGATCCAAATCAGCCCCTTACGAAGCAACACATAAACTAGGGTTTAAGCTTCTGTCACTCTAGCAACCCATCATCTACTTATTACTTCCCAATGCCTTCCTCTAGGCCCAAATAATGGTGAAGTGTTATGTAGTCGACGTTCACATAACACCACTAGAGGAGAGACAACATACATCTCATCAAAATATCGAACGAATACCAAATTCACATGACTACTAATAGCAATACTTCTCCCATGTCCTCAGGAACAAACGTAACTACTCACAAAGCATATTCATGTTCATAATCAGAGGGGTATTAATATGCATATATGATCTGAACATATGATCTTCCACCAAATAAACCAACTAGCATCAACAACAAGGAGTAATTAACACTACTAGCAACCCACAGGTACCAATCCCGGACTTGGAGACAAGAATTGGATACAAGAGATGAACTAGGGTTTTGAGATGAGATGGTGCTGGTGAAGATGTTGATGGAGATTGCCCTCTCCCGATGACAGGAGCGTTGGTGATGACGATGGCGATGATTTCCCCCTCCCGGAGGGAAGTGTCCCTGGCAGAACAGCTCCGCCAGAGCCCTAGATTGGTTCCGCGAAGGTTCCGCCTCGTGGCGGTGGAGTTTCGTCCGAGAAGATGGCTTATGATTTTTTCCTCATCGAAAGACCTCATATAGCAGAAGATGGTCATCGGAGGGCCACCAGGGGGCCCACGAGGTAGGGGGCGCGCCCAGGGGGGTAGGGCGCGCCCCCACCCTCGTGGGCAGGGTGTGGCCCCCTTGGTGAACTTCTTGCACTCCGTATTTTTTATATATTCTGAAAACGTCTTCCGTGAAGTTTCAGGACTTTTGGAGCTGTGCAGAATAGGTCTCTAATATTTGCTCCTTTTCCAGCCCAGAATCCCAGCTGCCGGCATTCTCCCGCTTTATGTAAAGATTGTAAAATAAGAGAGAATAGGCATAAGTATTGTGACATAATGTATAATAACAGCCCATAATGCAATAAATATCGATATAAAAGCATGATGCAAAATGGACGTATCAACATACGCGTCGAATTCCTCCTTAATTCCTGCTTGGACCATAAAATCTTCTGACAGCCATTCACAAGGCCGCACTTGAGCTTCTCTTGGTAGTTCATAGTCCGGCTCACGTATTGCGGGCCTTGGGCCTTGCTTCCTTGAGTAACCACCTTGGTACATTTTCCTGAACATATTTCTTCCTCTGAAAAATTTCTGAAATTTTTAGTGACTCAAAATAAAAGTGAACGTAACTCAACAAAATTGATAGCACCTACTCCTACAAGTGTCTAGAGGCTATATCATGCATTAAAACTACTTTTCACCACATAAATTTGACATGCAAGCTCTATAACAGGGTCACCTAAACAGGAAAAAATTGCAATAAATAAAGCACTAGAACAAAAACTAATTGGACCATTGGAGGAGTCACATACCAAAGAACAATCCCCCAAAGCAGTTTTGTGAATGGAGCTTTGAGCAAGGAGATTGAAAATAGCAACAAGATGAGCTAGAACACGGGATTGAGCTGGTGGATGATTTTTTCTAGAGGAAGACGAAGTGTGTGGGTGCAAGAATAAGTGGAGGGGACCCACGTGGGGTCCACGAGCGCCCCGGGGGGTGGTGCGCCCTCCACCCTCGTGGGCACATGGTGAGTCCCCCTGGTGTGTTCTCACTGCCAATAATTCTCAACTATTCTGAAAAAAATCATATTACATTTTCAAGGCATTTGGACAACTTTTATTTTTGGGGTATTTTTTATTGCAAGGATAATTCAGAAAATAGACAAAAAAATACTATTTTTACTTTATTTAATATAAATAACAGAAAGTAAAAAGAGGGTACAGAAGGTTGTGCTTTCTAACTTCATCCATCTCGTGCTCATCAAAAGGAATCCACTAACAAGGTTGATCAAGTCTTGTTAACAAACTCATTCTTAATTGCATGAAATCGGAGAAATTTCGAATAACACTAGGTTACCTCAACTGGGATATGCACATCCCCAACCATAAGAATATCATTTTCTTCTTGGTAGTCGGAAGAGGAAATTCAAAACCTCCAATAGTAATCATTGAAATTTTTCCAATAGAATTGATACTGTGGACTTGAGGTTGCTTCCTTGGAAAGTGTACCGTATGCTCATTACCATTAACATGAAAAGTGACATTGCCTTTGTCGCAATCAATAACAGCCCCTGCAGTATTCAAAAAGGGTCTACCAAGGATAATCGACATACTATCGTCCTCGGGAATATCAAGAATAACAAAGTCCGTTAAAATAGTAACGTTTGCAACCACAACAGGCACATCCTCACAAATACCGACAGGTATAGTAGTTGATTTATCAGCCATTTGCAAAGATATTCAGTAGGTGTCAACTTATTCACATCAAGTCTACGATATAAAGAGAGAGGCATAACACTAACACCGGCTCCAAGATCACATAAAGCAATTTTAACATAGTTTCTTTTAATGGAGCATGGTGTAGTTGGTACTCCTGGATCTCCAAGTTTCTTTGGTATTCCACCCTTAAAAGTATAACTAGCAAGCATGGTGGAAATTTCAGCTTCCGGTATCTTTCTTTTATTAGTAACAATATCTTTCATGTACTTAGGATAAGGATTCATTTTAAGCATATCAGTCAAACGCATACGCAAAAAGATAGGTCTAATCATTTCAGCAAAGCGCTCAAAATCCTCATCATCCTTTTTCTTGGATTGTTTAGGAGGAAATGGCATGGGTTTCTGAACCCATGGTTCTCTTTCCTTACCGTGCTTCCTAGCAACAAAGTATCTCTTATCATAATGTTGATTCTTTGATTGTGGGTTATCAAGATCAACAGCAGGTTCAATCTCTACAACATTATCATTGCTAGGTTGAGCATCAACATGAACATCATCATTAACATTATCACTAGGTTCATGTTCATTACCAGATTGTGTTTCAGCATCAGAAATAAAAATATCATCGGGATTCTCAGGTGTGTCAACAACAGGTTCACTAGAAGCATGTAAAGTCCTATCATTTTTCTTCTTATTCTTCTTAGAAGAACTAGGTGCATCAACATTAGTTCTCTGAGAATCTTGCTCAATTCTCTTAGGATGGCCCTCAGGATACAAAGGTTCCCGAGTCATTTTACCCCCTGTAGTCATAACTCTAACAGCATTATCATTTTTCTTATTATTTAATTCATTAAGCAAATCATTCTGAGCCTTAAGTACTTGTTCTACTTGAGGGGTAACCATAGAAGCATCTTTACTAATAAGTTTAAGTTCACCTTTAACTCTAGACATATAATCACTCAAGTGTTTAAGCATATCAACATTGCGTTTCAATTGTCTACCAACATAAGTATTGAAGTTTTCTTGTTTAACAATAAAATTATCAAACTCATCTAAGCATTGGCTAGCAGACTTATTACGAGGAATATCACCTTCATCAAATCTATAGAGAGAATTTACCTTCACTACCTGTGTCGGGTTATCAAGACCATGTATTTCTTCAATAGGTGGTAAATTCTTAACATCTTCAACTTTGATACCCTTTTCTTTCATAGATTTCTTTGCCTCTTGCATATCTTTAGGACTGAGAAATAGAATACCCCTTTTCTTCAGGAACTGTCCAATAATTTTCATTACTCAACATATTATTCAATAGCAATTCAGCTTGATCAATAGTTCTTTCCCTGACAGCACAACCAGCACAACTATCCAGGTGGTCTCTGGAAGCATCAATTAGTCCATTATAAAAGATATCAAGCATTTCATTTTTCTTGAGAGGATGATCAGGCAAAGCGTTAAGTAATTGGAGAAGCCTCCCCAAGCTTGAGGGAGACTCTCTTCTTCAATTTGCTCAAAATTATAAATTTCCCTTAAGGCAGCTTGTTTCTTATGAGCAGGGAAATATTTAGCAGAGAAGTAATAAATCATATCCTGGGGACTACGCACACAACCAGGATCAAGAGAATTAAATCATGTTTTAGCATCACCCTTTAATGAGAACGGAAACAACTGAAGGATAAAGTAATAGCGAGTTTTCTCATCATGAGTAAATAGGGTGGCGATATCATTTAATTTAGTAAGATGCGCCACAATAGTTTCAGATTCATGGCCATAGAAAGGATCTGATTCAACCAAAGTAATCAACTCAGGATCAACAGAGAAATTATAATCCTTATCGGAAATAAAGATAGGTGAAGTAGCAAAAGCAGGGTGATATTTCATTCTAGCATTCAAAGACTTTTCTTTAAGCTTAGCTAATAATTTCTTAAGATCAAATCTATCATTGCAAGCTAAAAAGTCTCTAGCAGTTTCTTCATCCATAACATAACCCTCACGCACAACAGACAATTCATATATAGGGGGAGAATCTTCATCATCACTTTCATCAATATTATCAGTTTCAATAATTTCATTCTCTCTAACCCTAGCAAGTTGTTCATCAAGAAATTCACCTAGTGGCACAATATTATCAAGCATAGAAGTAGTTTCATCCTAAGTATCATGCAAAGCAGAAGTGGCATCATCAATAACATGCGACATATCAGAATGAATAGGTGGAGTAGGTGTCGCAAGCTTACTCAAAACAGAAGGTGAATCAAGTGCAGAACTAGATGGCAGTTCCTTACCTCCCCTCGTAGTTGAGGGAAAAATCTTGGTTCTTTTATCTTTCAAGTTCTTCATAGTGATCAACCGATATAAATCCCAAGTAACTCAAAGAATAGAGCTATGCTCCCCGGCAAGGGCGCCAAAAAATTGCCTTGATAACCCACAAGTATAGGGGGTCGCAACAGTTTTCGAAGGTAGAGTATTCAACCCAAAATTATTGATTCGACACAAGGGGAGCCAAAGAATATTCTCAAGTATTAGAAGCTGAGTTGTCAATTCTACCACACCTGGAAACTTAATATCTACAACAAAGTATTTAGTAGAAAAGTAATATGATACTAGCGATAATGGTAGCGAAAGTAATAGTTTTGGTTTTATAGTGATTATAACAGTAGCAACGGAAAAGTAAATAAGCAAAGAACAATATGTGAAAAGCTCGTAGGCAATGGACCAGTGATGGATAATTATGTCGGATGTGATTCCTCATGCAATATTTATAACATAGGGTGACACAGAACTAGCTCCAGTTCATCGATGTAATGTAGGCATGTATTCCGAATATAGTCACACGTGCTTATGGAAAAGAACTTGCATGACATCTTTTGTCCTACCCTCCCATGGCAGCAGGGTCCTATTGGAAACTAAGGGATATTAAGGCCTCCTTTAAATAGAGTACCGGACCAAAGCATTAGCACTTAGTGAATACATGAAATCCTGAAACTACGGTCATCACTAGTAAGTATCCCGATTATTGTCACTTCGGGGTTAACGAATCATAACACATAATAGGTGACTACAGACTTGCAAGATAGGATCAAGAACTCACATATATTCATGAGAACATATTAGGTTCAGATCTGAAATCATGGCACTCGGGCCCTAGTGACAAGCATTAAGCATAGCAAAGTCATAGCAACATCAATCTCAGAACATAATGGATACTAGGGATCAAACCCTAACAAAACTAACTCGATTACATGATAAATCTCATCCAACCCATCACCGTCCAGCAAGCCTACGATGGAATTACTCACGCACGGCGGTGAGCATCATGAAATTGGTGATGAAGGAAGGTTGATGATGACGATGGCGACGGATTCCCCTCTCCGGAGCCCTGAACGGACTCCAGATCAGCCCTCCCGAGAGAGATTAGGGCTTGGTGGCAGCTCCGTATTGTAAAACTTGATGAATCCTTCTCTCTGATTTTTTCTCCTCGAACGTGAATATATGGAGTTGGAGTTGACGTCGGTGGATGATAACCCACAAGTTTAGGGGATCGCAACAGTTTTCAAGGGTAGAGTATTCAACCCAAATTTATTGATTCGACACAAGGGGAGCCAAAGAATATTCTCAAGTATTAGCAGCTGAGTTGTCAATTCAACCACACCTAGAAACTTAATATCTGCAGTAAAGTGTTTAGTAGCAAAGTAATATGATAGTAGTGGTAACGGTAGCAAAAGGTAACAGTAGAAAATAATGTTTTTGGTATTTTGTAGTGATGATAGCAATAGCAACGGAAAAGTAAATAAGCGAAGAACAATATGTGGAAACCTCGTAGGCAATGGATCAGTGATGGAGAATTATGCCGGATGCGGTTCATCATGTAACAATCATAACCTAGGGTGACAAAGAAGTAGCTCCAATTCATTAATTTAATGTAGGCATGTATTCCGAATATAGTCATACGTGCTTATGGAAAAGAACTTGCATGGCATCTTTTGTCCTACCCTCCCGTGGCAGCGGGGTCCTTACGGAAACTAAGGGATATTAAGGCCTCCTTTTAATAGAGTACCAGAACAAAGCATTAACACATAGTGAATACATGAACTCCTCAAACTATGGTCATTACTGGTAACTATCTCGATTATTGTCACTTCGGGGTTAACGGATCATAACACATAATAGGTGACTATAGACTTGCAAGATAGGATCAAGAACTCTCATATATTGATGAAAACATAATAGGTTCAGATCTAAAATCATGGCACTCGGGCCTTATTGACAAGCATTAAGCATAGCTAAGGCATAGCAACATCAATCTCAGAACATAGTGGATACTAGGGATCAAACCCTAACAAAACTAACTCGATTACATGATAGATCTCATCCAACCCATCACCGTCCAGCAAGCCTACGATGGAATTACTCACGCATGGCAGTGAGCATCATGAAATTGGTGATGGAGGATGGTTGATGATGGCGAAAGATTCCCCTCTCCGGAGCCCCGAACAGACTCCAAATAAGCCCTCCCGAGAGGCTTTAGGGCTTGGCGGTGGCTCCGTATCGTAAAACGCGATGAATCCTTCTCTCTGATTGTTTTCTCCCCGAAACCAAATATATAGAGTTGGACTTGAGGTCGGAGGAGCTCTAGGGGGCCCACATGGTAGGGGGCGCACCCTAGGGGGGCAGGTGTGCCCCCACCCTCGTGGACAGGTGGTGGCCCCCCTGGCCTTCATCTTTTGCAAGGATTTTTTTATATTTTCCGAAAAGGTGTTCCGTGAAGTTTCGGGTCATTCCGAGAACTTTTGTTTCTGCACATAAATAACACCATAGCAATTCTGCTGAAAACAGTGTCAGTACGGGTTAGTTCCATTCAAATCATGTAAGTTAGAGTCCAAAACAAGGGCAAAAGTTCTTGGAAAAGTAGATATGGCGGAGATGTATCAACTCCCCCAAGCTTAAACCTTTGCTTGTCCCCAAGCAATTCAGTTGACAAACTGAAAGTGATAAAGAAAAACGTTTACAAACTCTGTTTGCTCTTGTTGTTGTAAATATGTAAAGCCAGCATTCAAGTTTTCACCAAAGATTATGACTAAGCACATTCACAATAACGCTTAGGTCTCAAGTTTACTCATATCAATGGCATAATCAACTAGCGGGCAATAATAATAAATCTCGGATGACAACACTTCCTCAAAACAATCATAATGTGATATAACAAGATGGTATCTCGCTAGCCCTTTCTGAGACCACAAAACATAAATGCGGAGCACCTTTAAAGATCAAGGACTGACTAGACATTGTAATTCATGGTAAAAGAGATCCAGTCAAGTCATACTCAATGTAAACTACCAGTAATGAATGCAAATGACAGCGGTGCTCTCCAACTGGTGCTTTTTAATAAGAGGATGATGACTCAGCATAAAAGTAAATAGATAGGCCCTTCGCAGAGGGAAGCAGGGATTTGTAGTGGTGCCAGAGCTCGGTTTTGAAATAGAAGTGAATAATATTTAGAGAGGTATACTTTCATTGTCAACATAACAACCAAGAGATGGTGATATCTTCCATGCTACACACATTATAGGCGGTTCCCAAACAGAATGGTAAAGTTTATACTCCCCTCCACCAACAAGCATCAATCCATGGCTTGCTCGAAACAATGAGTGCCTCCAACTAACAAGAGTCCCAGGGGGAGTTTTGTTTGCAATTATTTTGATTTAGTTTGCATAAAGCATGGGACTGGGCATCCCGGTGACCAGCCTTTTCTCGTGAGTGAGGAGCGGAGTCCACTCCTCTTGAGAATAACCCGCCTAACATGGAAGATACATGCAACCCTAGTTGATACATGATCTATTCGAGCATACAAAACAGGATATTTGTTTGAAGGTTTAGAGTTTGGCACATACAAATTTACTTGGAACGGCAGGTAGATACCATATATAGGTAGGTATGGTGGACTCATATGGAATAACTTTGGGGTTTGTGGAGTTGGATGCACAAGCAGTATTCCTGCTTAGTACAGGTGAAGGCTAGCAAAAGATTGGGAAGCGACCAGCTAGAGAGCAACAACAGTCATGAACATGCATTAAAATTAATCAACACCGAATGCAAGCATGAGTAGGATATAATCCACCATGAACATAAATATCGTGAAGGCTATGTTGATTTTGTTTCAACTACATGCATGAACATGCGCCAAGTCAAGTCACTTAAATCATTCAGAGGAGGATATCACCCTATCATACCACATCACATCCATTTTAATAGCATGTTGGCACGCAAGGTAAACCATTATAAATCATAGCTAATCAAGCATGGCACAAGAAACTATGATCTCTAGTTTTCATTGCAAACATGTTTATTCATAATAGGTTGAATCAGAAACGACGAACTAATCATATTTACAAAAACAAAAGAGGTCGAGTTCATACCATCTTTTCTCATCTTAGTCAGTCCATCATATATCGTCATAATTGCCTTTCACTTACACGACCGAATGATGTGAATAATAATAATAGTGCGAGTGCATTGGACTAAGCAGGAATTTGCAAGCATTCAATAAACAGGAGAAGACAAGGCAATATGGGATCTTTTGTCAGATCAACAATTATGCATATAAGAGCCACTTCCACAATTTAAACATGGTCTTCTCCTATCGACCCCCAAAGAAAAGAAAAGAAATAAAACTATTTACACGGGAAAGCTCCCAACAAGCAAAAGAAGAACAGGAAATCTTTTTGGGTTTTATTTTTAATTACTACTACAAGCATGGAAAGTAAACTAATTAAAAGCTACAACTAATTTTTTTTGTTTTTCTTAAGGTTTATTAAACACACAAGAAGAAAGCATAAATAATAATAATAATAAACTAGCATGGATGATACAATGAAAAAGTATGGGCACCGACATCTAGCAATGAGTGTGTGAACATAAATGTAATGTCGGTGAGAAATACGTCTCCCCCAAGCTTAGGCTTTTGGTCTAAGTTGGTCTATGGCCACGGCTGGCCTGGCGGATATCCATAATAATAGTTGGGGTCATACTGAGATGCAGCTGCTATCACCTCCTGAGCTGCAGCGTGGCGACGAGCGGGCTCAGCTCTCCTCTTGTACTCATCTGCCTCCTCTCTGGTAATGACATATCTTCCTTTTGCCTGATAATCAAAGAAGGCAGGAGCAGGGAGAGTAATACGGACATCACGCCGTCTGTCAAAGATTAGTCGATACTGGAGAGGTGATTCATTCGCTCCGACAAACTGGTGGTGAACCATAGCATTAAAGTCTAGGTAAGTAGGAGGTAATTCAATATCATCTTCATGTATGGCTATACCAAGAAAATTAGCTATGAGGGTTGCATAAATTCCACCAAAGAAATCTTCATTAAATCTATTAAGATGCAACCTACGTGTAACAATGGCTCCCAAATTATAAGATTTGTCTCCTAACACAGCACTCCTAAGGATACTGAGGTCAGGAACACACATATGACATGCTTCATCTTTAACATTTATGCATCTACCTATGAAGAGAGCAAAATAATGTATAGCAGGAAAATGAATGCTCCCTATGGTAGCTTGTGTTATATCTCTGGATTCCCCACAGTTATACTAGCAAAAAAATCTCTAAATTCATATTTGCGAGGTTCTCTGATACTACCCCATTATGGAAGTTTGCAAGCAGTGGTAAAATCCTCTAAGTCCATAGTATAAGAATTTTCATAAAGATCAAACAGGACAGTTGGAGAATTACATGAAGATGAAAATTCAAACCTCCTCGCAAAGGAACTAGTGAGATAGTGATACTAGCTGCACTTCTCTTCCTCGAAGCTCACAAGATCCGCGTTACGCAAATATGCGTTAAATTATTCCTTAATTCCCGCTCGATCCATAAAGTTCTCAGAAGGCCATTCACAAGGACGCACTGGGGCATATCTTGGTGGCTCTTCATCAGCATAACGCATTGCAAGTCTGGGTCCTTGCTTCCTTGAAGAACCACCCTGGAACATTTTCCTAAGCATATTTCTTCCTCTGAAAAATTTCTGAAATTTTTAGTAACTTCAAAATAAAAGTGAACCAAACTCAATAATATTGATAGCAACTACTCATACAAGTGCCTAGAGCCTCTATCATGCTTCGAAATTACTTGGAACCATATAAATTTGACATGAAAGCTCAAGAACATGGTCACCTAGGCATCAAAAATTTGCAATGAATAAAGCACTAGAACAAAAACTAATTGGACCAATGGAGGAGTCACATACCAAGGAACAATCTCCCCAAGCAGTTTTGTGAGAGGTGCTTTGAGCAAGGAGATCGAAAATGGCAGCAAAACGAGCTTGGACTCGGGTTTGAGCTGGTTATTCGTGTTTGTGGGAGGAAGAAGGAATGTGTGGGTGAAAGGATAAGTGGAGGAGGGCCACCATGGGCCCACGAGGCAGGGGGCGCGCCCAGGGGGTAGGGCGTGCCCCTGACCCTCGTGGCCAGGTGCCGACTCCTCCTGCTGTATTCTCGGTGCCAAATATTCTCAAATATTCCAAAAAAATCATATTTAAATTTCAGGGTATTCGGAGAACTTTTATTTTTGGGGTATTTTTATATTGCACGGATAATTCAGATAAAAGACAGAAAAAACTATTTTTATTTTATTTAATATAAATTACAGAAAGTAAAAGTGGGATACAGAAGGTTGTGCCTTCTAGTTTCATCCATCTCATGCTCATCAAAAGGAAACCACTAACAAGGTTGATCAAGTCTTGTTAACGAACTCATTCCGAATAACATGGAACCGGAGAAATTTCAAATAACACTATGTTACCTCAACGGGGATATGCACATCCCGAATAATAAGAATATCATATTTCTTCTTGACAATAGGAAGAGGAAATTCAAAACCTCCAAATATAATCGATGGGATTTTTCCAATAGAGTTGATACTATGAACTTGAGGTTGTTTCCTCGGAAAGTGTACCGTATGCTCATTACCATTAACATGAAAAGTGACATTGCCTTTGGTATAATCAATAACAGCCCCTGCTGTATTCAAAAAGGGTCTTCAAAGAATAATAGACATACTATCGTCCTCGGGAATATCAAGAATAACAAAGTCCGTTAAAATAGTAACGTTTGCAACTACAACAAGCACATCCTCACAAATACCGACAGGTATAGTAGTTGATTTATCAGCCATTTGCAAAGATATTTTAGTAGGTGTCAACTTATTCAAATCAAGTCTACGATATAAAGAGAGAGGCATAACACAAACACCGGCTCCAAGATCACATAAAGCAGTTTTAACATAGTTTGTTTTAATAGGGCATGGTATAGTTGGTACACCGGGATCTCCTAGTTTCTTAGGTATTCCACCCTTAAAAGTATAATTAGCAAGCATGGTGGAAATTTCAGCTTCCGGTATCTTTCTTTTATTTGTAACAATATCTTTCATATACTTAGCATAATGATTTATTTTGAGCATATCAGTTAATCGCATACGCAAAAAGATAGGTCTAATAATTTCAGCAAAGCGCTCAAAATCCTCATCATCCTTTTTCTTGGATGGTTTGGAAGGAAAAGGCATGGGTTTCTGAACCCATGGTTCTCTTTCTTTAGCATGTTTCCTAGCAACAAAGTCTTTCTTATCATAACGTTGATTCTTTGATTGTGGGTTATCAAGATCAACAGCAGGTTCAATTTCTATATCATTATCATTACCGGGTTGAGCATCATCATGAACATTATTATTAGCACTATCACTAGTTTCAGGTTCATTACCAGATTGTGTTTCAGCATCAGAAATAGAAATGTCATTTGGATTCTCAGGTGTTTCAGTGATAGGTTTACTAGAAGCATGCAAAGTCCTATCATTTTTCTTTTTCTTCCTATTAGAAGGACTAGGTGCATCCACATTATTTCTCTGAGAATCTTGCTCAATTCTCTTAGGGTGGCCTTCAGGATACAAAGGTTCCTAATTCATTCTACCAGTTCTAGTAGCCACTCTAACAGCATTATCATTATTCTTACTATTCAATTCATTGAGAAAATCATTTTGAGCTTTAAGTACTTGTTCTACTTGAGTGGTAACCATAGAAGCATGTTTACTAAAGTTTAAGTTCACCTTTAACATTAGCCATATAATCACCCAAGTGTTCAAGCATATTTGAATTGTATTTCAATTGTCTACCAAAATAAGCATTAAAGTCTTCTTGCTTAGACATAAATTTATTAAACTCATCTAAGCATGGGCTAGCAAACTTAGTGAGGGAGCCTTGGATTAGGGGATATCCACACATCCGGACTATATCCTTTGGTCGGACTGTTGGACTATGAAGAGACAAGATTGAAGACTTCGTCCCGTGTCCGGATGGGACTCTCCTTGGCATGGAAGGCAAGCTTGGCAGTACGGATATGTAGATCTCCTTCCTTGTAACCGACTCTGTGTAACACTAGCCCCCTTCGGTGTCTATATAAACCAGAGGGTTTAGTCCATAGGACCAAAAACAACAATCATACCATAGGCTATCTTCTAGGGTTTAGCCTCTTTGATCTCCTGGTAGATCAACTCTTGTACTACTCATATTATCAAGAATAATCAAGCAGGACATAGGGTATTACCTCCATCAAGAGGGCCCGAACCTGGGTAAAAACATCGTGTCCCCCGTCTCCTGTTACCATCCGCCTAGACACACAGTTTGGGACCCCCTACCCGAGATCCGTCGGTTTTGACACCGACATTGGTGCTTTCATTGAGAGTTCCTCTATGTCGTCATCGTTAAGCTGGATGGCTCCTTCAATCATCGATAGCCATGCAGTCCGGGGTGAGACTTTTCTCCTCGGACGGATCTCTGTATCCGGCGGCTCCGCACCGCGGGCCAACTCGCTTGGCCATCTGGAGCAGATCGAGAGTTATGCCCCTAGCCACCAGGTTAGGTTTGGAAGCTTAAACTACACGACCGACATCCGTGGAGACTTGATCTTCGACGGATTCGAGCCCCTGCCGAGTGCGCCACATGGTCACGATGAGCATGATTTAGCTCTACCATCGGACAGTGTTCAGGAGACCGCACCGGGAACCACTCTGACCCTCAATTCGGAGCCAATTGCGCCATCCATGGACGGGTGGATAGACCCCGCCACGGAGGCCGCATTCTCAGCGGCGATCGAGTCGAGTATCGACCTTACCCTTCACGGGAGCCGTACACCGAACTGCCGGATTCTTCCCTGGCCACGGACTCCGAACCGCCTGCGCCCGTGCCTATCGAATCCAACTGGGCGCCGATCATGGAGTTCACCTCCGCAGATATCCTTCAGCACTCGCCCTTTGGCGACATACTGAACTCATTAAGGTCTCTCTCCTTGTTAGGAGAGTCCTGGCCGAACTATGGCCGGCCAGATCGGGATGTGGACGACGAAGAAATTCGCCGCCCACCCACCACCCACTTAGTAGCCACTGTCGACGATTTGACCGACATGCTCGCCTTCGACTCCGAAGACATCAACGGTATGGACGACGATGCAGGAGACGAATAGGAGCCACTGCCCATAGGGCACTGGACGCCCACTTCATCATATGATGTATACATGGTGGACACACCCAAAGAAAACGACGACGAGGAACGGAAGGACGCAGCGAAGGATTATTCCCTCGAGAAGCAGCCAAAACGGCGGCGTAAGCGCCGCTCCAAATCCCGCCTCAACAGAAACAGCGATCATATAGACCCAGCGATAGAGCAGGGTGAGCCAGCGGACGACAAACACGACATTGAACAACCGTCCGACCATGGCAACACGGAGAATCAAACCGAACAACCCGACTCCGGCGAAGATAACAGTCCGGATGACATCACACCGGACAGGCACCCGGAGCAACAGAATACCCATCAAAGGCTTGTTGCCACTGCGAGGAGTCTGAAAAAGCAGAAGCAAAGGCTCAGGGCTGCACAAGACACACTCAGAATTAGATGGAGTGAAGTACTCAACACTGCAGCAAAGTACGACGGTAGTCGCCACACAAAGAGCTACCCGAAGCGAAAGCTGCTACCTGAATTTGACGAGGAGGCCTTAGATCCCCCGCAATCAAAAAACAAAACAGCCATCCGGTCGGATAGACGACCTCATGGCCAACATAGAGTGACAAACAAAGCTGCACACAAGCCAGTAAGCGATCCATGTGAGGACGCGCAATCAAAAGGACGACGCAACCAGATCCATCTACGGGCCAAGCAAGCGCGCTCCAGCAAGCAATGCAACACAACAAAAATCCGAACACCATGGTACACCCAAATACAGGGGTGCCGCACACCCCCTATGTTTCACCGATGAGGTGCTGGACCATGGATTTCCAGAGGGATTCAAACCCGTAAACATAGAGGCGTACGACGGAATGACAGACCCTGGGGTCTGAATTGAGGACTACATCCTCCATATCCACATGGCTTGAGGAGACGATCTCCAGGCCATCAAGTACCTACCCCTCAAGCTCAAAGGACTAGCTCGGCACTGGCTTAAAAGCCTCCCTGAATACTCCATTGGAAGCTGGGAAGAGCTCGAGGACGCTTTTCGGGCAAATTTTCAAGGGACCTATGTCCGACCACCAGATGCAGACGATTTAAGTCATATAACTCAATAGCCCGGAGAGTCAGCCCGAAAGCTCTGGAACAGGTTTCTCACTAAAAAGAACCAAATAGTCGACTGTCCGGACACCGAAGCCTTAGCAGCTTTCAAGCACAGCGTTCGAGATGAATGGCTTGCCAGACACCTCGGCCAAGAAAAGCCGAGAACAATGGCAACATTAACAAGCCTCATGACCCGCTTTTGCGCGGGCGAGGACAACTAGCTAGCCCGACGTAGCACCAGCGACCTAATTACATCCGAAGTCAGCGACGAAAATGGGAAGCCACGACGCAGCAAAAACAATCACCGGAATAAAGAAGACAGCCCGAAGAGCACAACGGTAAACGCCGAATTCAGAAGCACTCGGCCAGGTCAGCAAAAGCTGCCCTCCAAAGGCAACAGAGACGAACTGTCCAGCCTGAACAATATTCTGGACAAACTATGTCAGATCCACAGCACCCCCGATAAACCTGCAAATCACACCCATAGAGAATGTTGGGTCTTCAAACAGTCCGGCAAACTCAACGCCGAACACAAGGGGCAGGATACACCAAGCAAAGACGAGGACGAGCCTCGCAAGCAAAGCACTGGGGAACAGAAGAAATTCCCACCATAAGTCAAAACAGTAAATGTGTTACACGTGATGAAGGGGAGAAACAAAGCGGCACTCCTAGAGACACATGCCCCAGGGCCTATCACCGCAGAGTTCTGCCACTGGTCGTCCAAACCAATCACCTTTGACCATCGGGATTACTCGGCAAGTATCCGGCATGCAGGATGGGCTGCCTTGGTGTTGGACCCGATAATTGACGGATACCACTTCACACGAGTCCTGATGGACGGCGGCGGTAGTTTAAACCTGATATACCAGGACACAGTCCGCAAAATGGGGATAGACCCAACAAAAATCAGCCATAGCAATACTACCTTTAAAGGAGTAACGCCAGGCCCAGAAGCCCATTGTACGGGCTCCCTGCTACTAGAGGTTATATTCGGCTTTCCCGATAACTTCCGTAGCAAAAAGTTAACCTTCCACATCGCTCCGTTCCAAAGTGGCTACCAAGCACTACTCGGACGCGAAGCTTTCACTCGCTTTAACGCAATACTGCATTACGCTTCTCTCATGCTTAAGATGCCTGGTCCACATGGCATCATTACAGTAAATGGAAATATTGAGCACTCCTTGCGTGCGGAAGACCGTGCGGCAGCCTTGGCAGCTGCACACTAGACGGCCTCACCAACTAGAGCATCTGACAGGTCGTTAAGACCACGGACCCGGTTAGATGAGTCCGGTATAGCTATATATAATTGATACAGGTTTGATGGCTATACCCCTACAACAATTCAAGGGGCTCAACGCGTGTGAACAAGTGACAATTAGGCTTAACTTTACTTATCGGGAACTATACATGGTTTATTTAGTATAACCTACCTTTTACACGACAACTTTTCAACTAAGTTCCTCTCTTTTTCAGATGACCATCGTGCCACACACGTCTAGGATACGGCACAACGGAGACACAGGCGCAGACGTGCAGTAGGGACCCGTTCCAAGGATTCTTTTTAGATTAAGACCCTGCGTAAACCTTTTTTACTGTCTCTTGTTGATACACATCCCCCGGATTCTCAATACAATTGAGAAGGATGCTGACGTATTGGCATGTGGCCACGTCAGAATATTGCACGTACCTGGACACCAGGGGCTTATTACAAAGGGCACTCTTTAGCCCGGTCTACATCATAAAGACCGAATACCTTAGGGAGTGTTCGGCGTCGCGAGTTTGGCCTTATATGCATCGGCTC
The DNA here is from genome assembly GCF_056163025.1 of Triticum urartu. Lineage (NCBI taxonomy): Eukaryota > Viridiplantae > Streptophyta > Magnoliopsida > Poales > Poaceae > Triticum > Triticum urartu. The sequence goes on from NC_141874.1 coordinate 658,350,657, forward strand.
CGAATCATGTCTTTGGTCAAATGTTGGGTTTGTCCGGCTCCTGTGTTTTGCTGCCTTACGTTCCACTCTATCGGCTAAGGCGGCACCAGGAGAACTACTGCGATTGTGCCCTGGTTCATCCGGACGAGCACCTCAGTAGAGAAAGCCGAAAACTGACTGTCATGATATAGCGTGAGACTGGTCAACCACTCGATGACCTAGCGGAATCTTCGGGATTCCTCTGCCTAAACGAAGGGCCGTTTCCCGGCCAGGCATGTACGCGCCCCGAATTCGGATGAGCGCGGAGCCACCAGGGGCTATATAGTAGCCCCACTGTCAAACTCCTCTGGCTAAGTGAAAGTGTTAAAGCATTATAGTCCGATTGCCTAGTTCGCTGCGCTATCACCTCCTTAATGGACCAAGACGTTGGATCAAGTGTGAACATGCTTCTTCTGTGAGCAGCCCCGCATTATATGCGTGGGGGCTGAAGCCGATGACTGCCATCTTTCAGGTTATATACATATATACATAAACGGCCGCACAGGAGGCATCATAGTACTTCCGGGCAAAAGTATAAATACAGCCTTGATAAACACAATAAAACATTGTTTTTACAATGGGAATACATGTCACTCAAACATAATATTCTTCGAGCACTGAGCCTCTATCGAACGAGCGCCTTCAAGAACTTCTTCAAAGTAGTGCTCGACAGCCACTCGGCCTATGGCCGAACCCTGTGCCACAACAGTGGTGGCATCCATCTCCGCCCAGTATGTTTTGACACGGGCAAGGGCCATCCGCGAGCCTTCTATGCACGCCGACCTCTTTACAGCATTGATGTGTGGCACAGCACCAAGGAATTGTTGCACTAAGCTAAAGTAGCTATTCGGCCTTGGCCCTCCCGGCCACAGATGATCCATAATGGACCTCATGGCAAGTCCGGATAATCTATGGAGCTCGGCCCACTCAGCCATTTGCTCATTCAACAGCAGCGGACGGGCTGGAGCATGAAACTGTGACCAAAACAGTTTCTCCACTTCATGATCTTTCCGATCCTTGAAGTACTCGGCCGCATCAGCAGCACTTACAGCCAAATCCACGTAGGCGTCCGCCGAACTCCATAGCCGGTCTAGAGGTGCATACTTCAGATCCCCGAACTTAGTTCGCAACAAGAAGGGCTTCCCAAATACAATATTCGCAGCTTGATGCAGCTCCTCCTTCGTCGCTCTAATTTTGGAGCGGGCTTCCTTGGCAGCCACCCGGGCCTTTTCCAGCTCCGTCGCCTTCACCCGATTTTCTTCTTCAAGAAGCTGGTAACAGTCAGCACCATCTTTTAACTCTACAGCCATCTTGCCTATTTTTTCTTTACTCTCGCAATGCGCGGCCTGTTCGGCCCTTAACTCTTCGGCCGCCTTTAAAGCGGCCGCATTGCTACTCCTTGCTTGCTCCTTGGTCGGGCAAGCTCCGCCCGAAGGGTCTCCACGATGGCAGCTCCATCTGCAGTCACAACATATTAAAGATACTGGCATCATGCTGCTCTTATTATGTGACAATCACCAGAAAAATCACCTACCATGTGCCTCATCAAGCCGCTTGTTAACAAGCACGATGTCGGCATCTGCCGCATCTAGTTGCCGCCTTAGTTCGGCAAACCCATCAGTCCGGCTAGCCACCGGAGCTTCAACCACCTGCACATAAAGGCGGTCTGGTTATTACCTGGGACTATGATCCTTTGTTTGCCGCTGTTTTCGACAACAACCAGAGTCTTAGGGGCTACTATCTACACAGGGCACATCTAAAAATGTGCGGTACTGTCAACAATGCACATCATTTCGTGTACCTCAAAACCCGTCAGTAGACTCATAAAGGCTTCATGCAACCCGCTTTCGGCGGACGAAATCCTTTCAATCACTGTACCCATCAACGTGCGGTGCTCTTCTGAGATATCCACTTGCTCTAGAAGATCCCTCAGTACGTCCGACCGCACACCAGACGGTGTCGGACTCTTTTGATTGCTCTCTTCAAGAGCCGGATACTGAGGACTTCGGGTGGCCATAGGATTACCTTCTGGCCTTGCCCGATCAGGAGAAACCCTCCGCGATGACACCTCGGGGTCGCCCTCCTCGTGAGGCGGTGTGGCAGGGGGAGGCGTTTCGCTCTCCAACATCTCTAGAAGAAGATCCCCTAAAGACGAGCTCTGCTGAGAAGGGCTAAGATCCGAACTGCAAGATAAATGCTTCGATTATTTTCCTCAGAAGTAAAGCGAGATATTTTCATTATTAAGTACCCTTTTACTTACAGATCGGTCGAGGTATAATCCCCTTGAGGGCATAGTGCGGCCAGGGTATCCCCCAGGGCAGGACCCTCTGGCGGAGATTTCTTCCCCCATTTGGAGACCATTGTCTCCGGGTCCTCAGAGGCGGTTCTCTTCCTTCCCTGGGGAGAGGAAGTTTCAGTTCCTCCTCCCCGGCTAACCTCCTTCACGCAGGCGCTAGCCTCCTTGTTCCCCCCTTTATCTTCTCCTGAGGGCGCTTTATAAGGCGCGATCTCCAGCATCCTGGTTAGCACGGGATTTGGTGAGGTCTCAGGGAGGGGGGCCGGACACCTAATCAACTTTGCCTTCGCTATCCAATCCTAGTCAAAGAACGGCTTTTTAAGGGCAACGTTGCGATAAATAAACGGACAGTGTGTTCGGATGCGGGGCTACTTACTTGGGTATCCGGGCGATTGCAGCTCAGACCTGCATCCTCAGTGATGTTCGGACACATTATTTGTGGTCCGAAGAACAATTTGTACATCTCTTCGTGCGTCATGCCGAGGAAATGTTGAATAGCTCACGATCCTTCCGGGTTGAATTCCCACATGCGAAGGGGCCGGCATTTGCAAGGCTGGACTTGACGAACTAGCATAACTTGCACTACCATAACCAGACTGAAATCTCTCTCAAAGAGATGTCGGATACAGCTTTGTAGTATTGGCACGTCCTTGGCTGGACCCCAGCTCAGCCCCCTGCTGATCCATGACATCAGGTGTGGTGGGGGGCCTGAGCGAAAGGTGGGGGCAGCTACCCACTTGGCACTTCGAGGAGCTGTGATGTAGAACCACTCCCGCTGCCACAATCTGGACACCTCTGGGAAGCAACCCTCTGGCCATGGAGCGTCAGCGATTTTTCTTACTAAAGCGCCTCCGCACGCTGCATGCTGCTCCTCGATCATCTTCGGCTTCACATCGAAGGTCTTGAGCCATAGTCCGAAGTGAGGGGTAATGCGGAGGAAGGCCTCACATACGACAATAAATGTCGAGATGTGAAGAAGGGAATCCGGGGCCAGATCGTGAATTCTAGCCCATAATAGAACATAAGACCCCTAACAAAGGGATCCAGAGCGAGGCCTAGTCCTCGGAGGAAGTGGGAGACGAACACGACGCTCTCGTTGGGTTCGGGACTAGGGACGACCTGCCCTCGGGCGGGCAGCCGATGCGAAATTTCGGCGGTCAGATATCTGGCCTCTCTCAACCTCTTGATGTCCTCCTCCGTGATGGAGGAAGGCATCCACCGACCTTGAAGATTGGATCTAGACATAGTTGAAGATCCGAAGCACCTGACCTGAGTTTTGGGTGTTAGAACTCGAGGCGGGGGACGGATTTGATTGAGCACGAGAGGGAAAAAAAGAAAAAGCCTTGTCCCCTTTATAAAGAGGGTGAATATCAAGCGTCCTCCTCGTGGCCATTTGGGACTTGCCTAAGATCTAGGAGTCCTACCAATAGGCACGGTTGGGTTACCCACGTCCGTATTGATGAGAATCCCGTAATAAAGGGGACACGATCTCTGCTTCGACAAGACGTGCCAAGGAAACCGCCTCGTGAAACACGCTGAGATTGGTTATGAAAAACGATTTGAATAAAGACCTGGCTGTGGTGTGATGTCACACTACGGGGTACGTCAGTAGATTAGATTTATGGAAATTCCCTACGGTGGTATGTGGAACTTGTTTTGCAGAGTCGGACACGATCCTCGTGTTCAAAATCTTCTATGAAGTATTCGAAGGAGGAACCCGCCTTGCAATGCCGAAGACAATCTGCGCGCCGGACTCATCGTCATTGAAGCCTGGTTCAGGGGCTACTGAGGGAGTCCTGGATTAGGGGGTATTCGGACAGCCGGACTATATCCTTTGGCCGGACTATTGGACTATGAAGATACAAGATTGAAGACTTCGTCCCATGTCCGGATGGGACTCTCCTTGGCGTGGAAGGCAAGCTTGGCAGTACGAATATGTAGATCTCCTTCCTCGTAACCGACTCTGTGTAACCCTAGACCCATGCGGTGTCTATATAATCCGGAGGGTTTAGTACGTAGGACCAAGAACAACAATCATACCATAGGCTAGCTTCTAGGGTTTAGCCTCTTCGATCTCGTGGTAGATCAACTCTTGTACTACTCATATTATCAAGAATAATCAAGCAGGAAGTAGGGTATTACCTCCATCAAGAGGACCCGAACCTGGGTAAAAACATCGTGTCCCTCGTCTCCTGTTACCATCCGCCTAGAGCACAGTTCGGGACCCCCTACCTGAGATTCGCCGGTTTTGACACCGACACTTAGTAAATGGGATTTCGGCTGTATCATATCTATAGAGAGAATTTACCTTTACTACCTATGTCGGGTTATCAAGACCACGAGTTTCTTCAATAGCTAATGAATTAAGATCAAATGTTTCTTCAACAGGCGGTAAATTAAGACGATGTATTTCTTCAATAGGATGTAAATTCTTAACATCTTCAGCTTTAATACCTTTTTCTTTCATAGATTTCTTTGCCTCTTGTATATCTTCAGGAATGAGAAATAGAATACCTCTCTTCTTCAGAGTTGGTTTAGGAATAGGTTCGGGAACTGGCTCAGTAGGTGTCCAATTATTTTCATTTGTCAGCATATTATTCAATAGAATTTCAGCTTCATCCGGCGTTCTTTCCCTGAAAACAGAACCAGCACAACTATCCAGGTAATCTCTGGAGGCAGCGGTTAGTACATTATAAAAGATATCAAGTATTTCATTTTTCTTAAGAGGATGATCAGGCAAAGCATTAAGTATTTTGAGAAGCCTCCCCCAAGCTTGTGGGAGACTCTCTTCTTCAATTTGCACAAAATTATGTATATCCCTCAAAGTAGCTTCTTTCTTATGAGCAGAGAAATATTTAGCAGAGAAGTAATAAATCATATCCTGAGGACTATACACACAACCAGGATCAAGAGAATTAAACCATATCTTAGCATCACCCTTTAATGAAAAAAGAAATATTTTAAGGATATAAAAGTAACGAGTTCTCTCATCATTGGTGAATAGGGTAGCTATATCATTTAATTTAGTAAGATGTGCCACAACAATTTCAGATTCATAGCCATGAAAAGGATCAGATTCAACCAAAGTAATTATATCAGGATCAACAGAGAATTCATAATCCTTATTAGTAACACAGATAGGTGAAGTAGCAAAAGCAGGGTCAGGTTTCATTCTAGCATTTAGAGATTGCTGATTCCATTTAGCTAATAACCTCTTGAGTTCGTATCTATCTTTGCAAGCTAAAATAGCTAAAGAAGCTTCTTTATCAAAAACATAACCCTTAGGAATAACAGGCAAGTCTTCATCACCACTTTCATCAGTATTATCAGATTCAATATTTTCACTCTCTCTAACCCTAGCAAGTTGTTCATCAAGAAATTCACTAAGTGGCACAGTAGTATCAAGCATAGAAGTAGTTTCATCATAAGTATCATGCATAGCAGAAGTGGCATCATCAATAACATGCGACATATCAGAATGAATAGCAGAAGCAGGTTTAGGTGTCGCAAGCTTACTCAAAATAGAAGGTGAATCAAGTGCAGAGCTAGATGGCAGTTCCTTACCTCCCCTCGTAGTTGAGGGATAGATCTTGGTTTTAGGATCTCTCAAGTTGTTCATAATGATAAGCAGATATAAATCCCAAGTGACTCAAAGAATAGAGCTATGCTCCCCGGCAACGGTGCCAGAAAATAGTCTTGATAACCCAAAAGTATAGGGGGTCGCAACAGTTTTCAAGGATAGAGTATTCAACCCAAATTTATTGATTCGACACAAGCGGAGCCAAAGAATATTCTCAAGTATTAGCAGTTGAGTTGTCAATTCAACCACACCTGGAAACTTAATATCTGCAGCAAAGTGTTTAGTAGCAAAGTAATATGATAGTAGTGGTAACGGTAGCAAAAGGTAACAGTAGCAAAAGTAATGTTTTTGGTATTTTGTAGTGATGATAGCAATAGCAATGGAAAAGTAAATAAGCGAAGAACAATATGTGGAAAGCTCGTAGGCAATGGATCAAAGATGGAGAATTATGCCGGATGCGGTTCATCATGTAACAATCATAACCTAGGGTGACACAGAACTAGCTCCAGTTCATTAATGTAATGTAGGCTTGTATTTCGAATATAGTCATACGTGCTTATGGAAAAGAACTTGCATGACATCTTTTGTCCTACCCTCCCGTGGTAGCGGGGTCCTTGCAGAAACTAAGGGATATTAAGGCCTCCTTTTAATAGAGTACCGGAACAAAGCATTAACACATAGTGAATACATGAACTCCTCAAACTATGGTCATCACCGGTAAGTATCTCGATTATAGTCACTTCAGGGTTAATGGATCATAACACATAATAGGTGACTATAGACTTGCAAGATAGGATCAAGAACTCTCATATATTGATGAAAACATAATAGGTTCAGCTCTGAAATCATGGCACTCGGGCCCTAGTGACAAGCATTAAGCATAGCTAAGTCATAGCAACATCAATCTCAGAACATAGTGGATACTAGGGATCAAACCCTAACAAAACTAACTCGATTACATGATAGATCTCATCCAACCCATCACCGTCCAGCAAGCCTACGATGGAATTACTCACGCACGGTGGTGAGCATCATGAAATTGGTGATGGAGGATGGTTGATGATGACGATGGCGACAGATTCCCCTCTCCGGAGCCCCGAACGGACTCCAGATCAGCCCTCCCGAGAGGTTTTAGGGCTTGGCGGCGGCTCCGTATCGTAAAACGTGATGAATCCTTCTCTCTGATTTTTTTCTCCCCGAAACCAAATACATAGAGTTGGACTTGAGGTTAGAGGAGCTCCAGGGGGCCCACGAGGTAGGGGGGCGCGCCCCCACCCTCGTGGACAGGTGGTGGGCCCCCTGGCCTTCATCTTTTGCAATGATTTTTTATATTTTCCGAAAAGGTGTTCCATGAAGTTTCAGGTCATTCCGAGAACTTTTGTTTTCTACACATAAATAACACCATAGCAATTCTGCTGAAAACTGCGTCAGTCCAGGTTAGTTCCATTCAAATCATGCAAGTTAGAGTCCAAAACAAGGGCAAAAGTGTTTGGAAAATTATATACGACGAAGACGTATCATGGAGCACAAGGGGGCCCACGAGGTAGGGGGCGCGCCCAGGGGGGTAGGCGCGCCCCCACCCTCGTGGACAGGGTGTGGGCCCTGGCCTTGATTCTTTCGCCAGTATTTTTTATATATTCCAAAAATATTCTCCGTTGATTTTAGATCATTCCAAGAACTTTTATTTCTGCACAAAAATAACACCATGGCAATTCTGCTAAAAACAGCATCAGTCCAAGTTAGCTCCATTCAAATCATGCAAGTTAGAGTCCAAAACAAAGGCAAAAGTGTTTGGAAAAGTAGATACGATGGAGACATATCAGTGGTTGATAGCTCCTTTTATTGATCCGGTAATGCAACAGAAAAGTGTATCCCACACCTATTTCCCCAAAGGTAACCTTGGGTTATCGAACCCACGAGAGGAAGATTCCCTTGAAGTGATGGTCTCTAGCGAGCTTATGTTTTAGTATCAATTCCAGTTTTGACCGGATCAAGAAAGAAAATAGTGATTCAAACACTTATAATAAAAAGAGGTATGGGTATGAGGTCATAATGATTACAACCATGTATTTGCATTGGGACCAGATATGATCTTACTTTGTGTGCTAGAAGTCACCCATCGAGATGTGCTTGTTATGAACCGAAGTGGGGGATGTGTGCAAATAACATCTTGACCGGCACGAGTTCTGCATCAAGAATCAGTTGTCCTACCACATGCTTTATCCGTCGCGCGGGGTTGCCTCAATAATTAAGATAATGAAATCAGATAAGAGCTTTGCTCGTTTAATGACTAGACCTCATGTATCCCCAAGGATATGATCCATGTTACCCTATTGAACCTTATTGTCACCGGTGTTCGATATAACACTTCACGGTCTCCTAGCTCCTAACCTCACTAGTGCTCGATGTCCATGATCCTGGTTGCCTGCAGGGATGAAGATCGCGAACAAGACAAGTGGCATCTACGGAACAATTTTATTTCACACATACGGGGTGTTAATTCAAACTCCTTCCATTGATCACCACAACAAATACAGAGGGTTGCAAGGCTCACGACTCAACCCATACCCTACCGAACTACTCACACATTGATACGTCTCCAACGTATCTATAATTTTTGATTGCTCCATGCTATATTATCTTCTGTTTTGGACATTATTGGGCTTTATTATCCACTTTTATATGATATTTGGGACTAACCTATTAACCCAGAGCCCAGTGCCAGTTTCTGTTTCTTCCTTGTTTTAGAGTATCGCAGAAAAGGAAAATCAAACGGAATCCAATTGACCTGAAACTTCACGGAACTTATTTTTGGAAGGAAAGCAACCCGGGAGACTTGGAGTCCACGTAAGGGAAGCAACGAGGAAGCCACGAGGCAGGGGGCGCGCCAACCCCCCTGGGCGCGCCCTCCACCCTCGTGGGCCCCTTGTGGCCCCCCTGACGTACTTCTTCCGCCTATATATCTCCATATACCCTAAAACGATCGGGGAGCACAATAGATCGGGAGTTCTGCCGCCAGAAGCCTCCGTAGCCACCGAAAGCCAATCTAGACCCGTTTCGGCACCCTGCCGGAGGGGGGATCCCTCTCCGGTGGCCATCTTCATCATCCTGGTGCTCTCCATGACAAGGAGGGAGTAGTTCTCCCTCGGGGCTGAGGGTATGTACCAATAGCTATGTGTTTGATCTCTCTCTCTCTCTCTCTCGTGTTCTTGAGATGGTACGATCTTGATGTATCGCGAGCTTTGCTATTATATTTGGATCTTATGTTGCTTCTCCCCCTCTACTCTCTTGTAATGGATTGAGTTTCCCCCTTTGAAGTTATCATATCAGATTGAGTCTTTAAAGATTTGAGAACACTTGATGTATGTCTTGCCGTGCGTATCTGTGGTGACAATGGGATATCACGTGATTCACTTGATGTATGTTTTGGTGATCAACTTGCGGGTTCCGCCCATGAACCTATGCATAGGGGCTGGCACGTGTTTTTGTCGTGATTCTCCGGTAGAAACTTTGGGACACTCTTTGAGGTTCTATGTGTTGGTTGAATAGATGAATCTGAGATTGTGTGATGCATATCGTATAATCATACCCACGGATACTTGAGGTGACATTGGAGTATCTAGGTGACATTAGGGTTTTGGTTGATTTGTGTCTCAAGGTGTTATTCTAGTATGAACTCTAGGGCTATTTGTGACACTTATAGGAATAGCCCAACGGATTGATTGGAAAGAATAACTTTGAGGTGGTTTCGTACCCTACCATAATCTCTTCGTTTGTTCTCCGCTATTAGTGACTTTGGAGTGACTCTTTGTTGCATGTTGAGGGATAGTTATGTGATCCAATTATGTTATTATTGTTGAGAGAACTTGCACTAGTGAAAGTATGAACCCTAGGCCTTGTTTCAACACATTGCAATACCGTTTACGCTCACTTTTATCATTCGTTACCTTGCTGTTTTTATATTTTCAGATTACAAAAACTTATATCTACCATCCATATACCACTTGTATCACCATCTGTTCGCCGAACTAGTGCACCTATACAATTTACCATTGTATTGGGTGTGTTGGGGACACAAGAGACTCTTTGTTATTTGGTTGCAGGGTTGCTTGATAGAGACCATCTTCATCCTCTGCCTACTGCGGATTGATAAACCTTAGGTCATCCACTTGAGGGAAATTTGCTACTATCCTACAAACCTCTGCACTTGGAGGCCCAACAACGTCTACAAGAAGAAGGTTGTGTAGTAGAAATCAAGCTCTTTTCTGGCGCCGTTGCCGGGGAGGTGAGTGCTTGAAGCTATATCTTTAGATCTTGCAATCGAGTCTTTTAGTTTCTTGTTTTATCACTAGTTTAGTTTATAAAAGAAAATTACAAAAAGATGGAATTGAGTTTTCCTCATATGCTTCATCTTTTTAATATCTTTCATGAGTATGACGGAAAGGAAAATTGTGCCAAAGTGTTAGAAGAAGAATGCATTAACATGTTTGGCACTAAATATTTGAATGATGAGCATGATTGCAATGTTGTTAGTATGAATTCCTTGAATGTACATGATGCTAATGATATGCAAAGCCACAAGCTTGGGGAAGCTATGTTTGTTGAAGATGATACTTTTTGTCCCCCAAGTTTTGATGAGCAAATTTATTATGATGAAAGCATGCCTCCTATTTATGATGATTATATTGATGAAAGTGAATTTGGAGAGGTCATGACTTTATTTTGTGATGAATCCACAATTCCGGAAGAGGTTCCAATTGATTATGAGAACAAAGTTGCTATCTATGATGATTATTGTGATGACTTGTATGCTATAAAGAATAATGATATCCATGAAACTTGTCATCATGATTTTAGTTTTCAATTGGATTATGCCTCACATGATAATTATTTTATTGAGTTTGCTCCCACTACTATTCATGAGAAGAAATTTGCTGATGTGGAGAGTAATAAAAATTCTATGCTTGTAGATCATGAAAAGAATGCTTTATGTGATAGTTATATTGTTTCATTCATGATGCTACTGAAAATTATTATGAGGGAGGAATATATGCTTGTAGGAGTTGCAATAATATCAAGTTTCCTCTCTATGTGTTGAAAATTTTGAAGTTATGCTTGTTCTGCCCTCCTATGCTAGTTAATTATTGTTGTCAGAAGTTGTTTGCTCACAAAATTCCTATGCATAGGAAGTGGGTTAGACTTAAATTTGCTAGTCATATTCTTCATAATGCTCTCTTTATGTTTCAATTCTTATCTTTTATGGGAGCATCATTGAAATCATCATGCCTAGCTAGGGGCGTTAAACGATAGCGCTTGTTGGGAGGCAACCCAACTTTATTTTTGTTCCTTGCTTTTTGTTCCTGTTTAGTAATAAATATTTCATATAGGCTCTGTTTATATGTGGTTTTATGCTTTTAATTAGTGTTTGTGCCAAGTAGAACCTTTGGGAAGACTTGGGGAAAGTCTTTGAGATCTTGCTGTAAAAAACAGAAACTTTAGCGCTCACGAGAATTGCTGCCAATGTTTATTGGAGCGTGCTATTTAGTTAATTATTTTTTCAGATGATTAATAGGTAAATTCCTCACGTCCAGCAATTTATTTGAGAATTTTATGAGTTCCAGAAGTATACGTTTGATTCATATTACTACAGACTGTTCTGTTTTTTACAGATTCTGTTTTTCGTGTGTTGTTTGCTTATTTTGATGAATCTATGAGTAGTATCGGAGGGTATGAACCATAGATAAGTTGGAATACAGTAGATATTACGACAATATGAATTTATAATGAGTTCACAACAGTACATAAGTGGTGATTTATTTTCTTATACTAACGGAGCTTACGAGTTTTCTGTTAAGTTTTGTGTTGTGAAGTTTTCATGTTTTGGGTAAAGATTCGATGGACTATGGAATAAGGAGTGGCAAGAGCCTAAGATTGGGTATGCCCAAGGCACCCCAAGGTAATATTCAAGGAAAACCAAAAGCCTAAGCTTGGGGATGCCCCGGAAGGCATCCCCTCTTTCGTCTTCGTTCATCGGTAACTTTACTTGGAGCTATATTTTTATTCGCCACATGATATGTGTTTTGCTTGGAGCGTCATTTTATTTTATTTAGTTTTGCTTGCTGTTTGAATAAAATACCAAGATCTGAAATTCTTAAATGTTATAGAGTCTTCACATAGTTGCATAATTATTCCACTACTCATTGATCTTCACTTATATCTTTCGGAGTAGTTTGTCGTTGCTCTAGTAATTCACTTATATCTTTTAGAGCACGGTGGTGGTTTTATTTTAAAGAAATAATTGATCTCTCATGCTTCACTTATATTATTTTGAGAGTCTTTAGAACAGCATGGTAGTTTGCTTTGGTTATGAAACTAGTCCTAATATGATGGGCATCCAAGAGGGATATAATAAAAACTTTCATATAGAGTGCATTGAATACTAAGAGAAGTTTGATACTTGATGATTGTTTTGAGATATGGAGGTAATAATATCAAAGTCGTGCTAGTTGAGTAGTTGTGAATTTGAGGAATACTTGTGTTGAAGTTTGCAAGTCCCGTAGCATGCACGTATGGTAAACGTTGTGTAACAAATTTGAATCATGAGGTGTTATTTGATTGTCTTCCTTATGAGTGGCGGTCGGGGACGAGCGATGGTCTTTTCCTACCAATCTATCCCCCTAGGAGCATGCGCGTAGTGCTTTGGTTTTTGATGACTTGTAGATTTTTGCAATAAGTATGTGAGTTCTTTATGACTAATGTTGAGTCCATGGATTATACGCACTCTCACCCTTCCATCATTGCTAGCCTCTTCGGTACCGTGCATTGCCCTTTCTCACATTGAGAGTTGGTGCAAACTTCGCTGGTGAATCCAAACCCCATGATATGATACGCTCTTTCACACATAAACCTCCTTATATCTTCCTCAAAACAGCCACCATACCTACCTATTATGGCATTTCCATAGCCATTCCGAGATATATTGCCATGCAACTTTCCACCGTTCCGTTTATTATGACACGCATCATCATTGTCATGTTGCTTTGCATGATCATGTAGTTGACATCGTATTTGTGGCAAAGCCACCGTTCATAATTTTTCATACATGTCACACTTGATTCATCGCAATCCCGGTACACCACCGGAGGCTTTCATATAGAGTCATATCTTGTTCTAAGTATCGAGTTGTAATTCTTAAGTTGTAAGTAAATAGAGGTGTGATGATCATCATTCATAGAGCATTGTCCCAAAAAAAGGCCAAATAAAGGGGGTCAAATAAAAAATAAAGGCCAAATAAAATAATAATAATAAAATAAAATATATATATAAGGGACAATGCTACTATCCTTTTTCCACACTTGTGCTTCAAAGTAGCACCATGATCTTTATGATAGAGAATCTCTTGTTTTGTCACTTTCATATACTAGTGGGAAATTTTCATTATAGAACTTGGCTTGTATATTCCAACAATGGGCCTCCTTAAGTGCCCTAGGTCTTCGTGAGCAAGCAAGTTGGATGCACACCCACTTAGTTTCTTTTGTTGAGCTTTCATACATTTATAGCTCTAGTGCATCTGTTGCATGGCAATCCCTACTCCTTGCATTAACATCAATCGATGGGCATCTCCATAGCCCATTGATTAGCCTTGTTGATGTGTGATTTTCTCCATTTTTGTCTTCTCCACATAACCCCCATCATCATATTCTATTCCCCCCATAGTGCTATATCCATGGCTCGCGCTCATGTATTGCATGAAAGTTTATAGGTTTGAGATTACTAAAGTATGAAACAATTGTTTGGCTTGTCATCGGGGTTGTGCATGATGAGAGCATTCTTGTGTGATGAAAATGGAGCATGACTAAACTATATGATTTTGTAGGGATGAACTTTCTTTGGCCATGTTATTTTGAGAAGACATAATTGCTTTGTTAGTATGCTTGAAGTATTATTATTTTTATGTCAATATGAACTTTTGTCTTGAATCTTTCAGATCTGAATATTCATACCACAATTAAGAAGAATTACATTAAAATTATGCCAAGTAGCATTCCACATCAAAAACTCTGTTTTTATCATTTACCTACTCGAGGACGAGCAGGAATTAAGCTTGGGGATTGTCGGTGTCAAAACCGGCGGATCTCGGGTAGGGGGTCCCGAACTATGCGTCTAAGGCGGATGGTAACAAGAGGCAGGTGACATGATGTTTTACCCAGGTTCGGGCCCTCTTGATGGAGGTAAAACCCTACGTCCTGCTTGATTATTCTTGATAATATGAGTAGTACAAGAGTTGATCTACCACGAGATCAGAGAGGCTAAACCCTAGAAGCTAGCCTATGGTATGATTGTATGTTGTCCTACAGACTAAAACTCTCCGGTTTATATAGACAGTTACACAGAGTCGGTTACAAGGAAGGAGATCTACATATCCGTATTGCCAAGCTTGCCTTCCACGCCAAGGAGAGTCCCATCCGGACACGGGACGAAGTCTTCAATCTTGTATTTTCATAGTCCAAAAGTTTGGCCAAAGTATATAATCCGGCTGCCCGGATACCCCATAATCTAGGACTCCCTCAGTAGCCCCTGAACCAGGCTTCAATGACGACGAGTCCGGCGCACAGATTGTCTTCGGCATTGCAAGGCGGGTTCCTCCTCCGAATACTTCATATAAGATTTTGAACACGAGGATCATGTCCGGCTCTGCAAAATAAGTTCCACATACCACCGTAGAGGGAATAATATTTACACAAATCTAATCTGCTGATGTACCCCATAGTGTGACATCACACCATAGCCAGGTCTTTCTTCGAATCGTTTTTCCTAACCTATCTCAGCGTGTTTCGCGAGGCGGTTTCCTTGGCACGTCTTGTCGAAGCAGAGATCATGTCCCCTTATTACGGGATTCCCATTAATACGGACGTGGGTAACCCAACCGTGCCTATTAGTAGGACTCCTAAATCTTAGGCAAGTCCCAAACGGCCACGAGGATGACGCTTGATATTCACCCTCTTTATGAAGGGGACAAGGCCTTTTCCTCTCGATCGTAATCGAATCCGCCTCTCGCATCGAGTTCCAACACCCAAAGCACAGGTTTAGGCACCTCGGACCTTCAACTATGTCCGGATCCAACCTTCAAGGTCGGTGGATGCCTTCCTCCGTTACGGAGGAAGACATCCAGAAGTTGAGAGAGGCCAGATACCTGACCGCCGAAATTTTGCATCGGCTGCCTGCCCGCGGGCAGGTCGTCCCTACTCCCGAACTCAACGAGAGCGTCGTGTTCGTCTCCCACTTCCTCCGAGGACTAGGCCTCACTCTGGATCCCTTTGTTAGGGGTCTCGCGTTCTATTACGGGCTAAATTTTCATGATCTGGCCCCGGATTCCCTTCTTCGCATCTCGACATTTATTGTCGTAGGTGAGGCCTTCCTCCGCATTACCCCTCACTTCGGCCTGTGGCTCAAGACCTTCGATGTGAAGCCAAAGATGATCGAGGGGCAGCATGCGGCATGCGGAGGCGCTTCAATAAGCAAAATTACTGACGCTCCATGGCCTGAGGGTTACTTCCCAGAGGTGTCCGGATTGTGGCAACGGGAGTGGTTCTACATCACAGCTCCCCGAAGTGCCAAGTGGGTAGCTGCCCCCGCCTTCCGCTCAGGCTCCCCACCACAACTGATGTCGTGGATCAGCAGGGGGCTGATCTGGGGTCCAGCCAAGGACGTGCCAATGCTGCAAAGCCGTATCCGAGATATCTTCGAGAGAGATATCAGTCTGGTTATGGTGGTGCAAGTTATGCTAGTCCGTCAAGTCCAGCCCTGCAAACGCCGGCCCCTCCGCATGTGGGAATTCAACCCGAAAGGACCGTGAGCTATCCAACATTTCCTCGGCATGACGCACGAAGAGATGTACAAATTGTTCTTCGGACCACAAATAATGTGTCCGGACATCACCGAGGATGCAGGTCTGAGCTGCAATCGCCCGGATAGCCAAGTAATTGGCCCCGCATCCGAACACACTGTCCATTTTATTTATAGAAATGTTGCCCTAAAAAAAGAAGAACCGCTCTTGGTCCAGGATTGGATAGCGAAGGCAAAGTTGATCAGGTGTCCGGCCCCCCTCCCTGAGACCTCACCAAATCCCGTGCTAACCAGGATGCTGGAGATCGCGCCTTATCAAGCGCCCTCAGGGAGGATAAAGGGGGGAACAAGGAGGCTAGCGCCTCCACGAAGGATATTAGCCGGGGAGGAGGAACTGAAACTTCCTCTCCCCAGGGAAGGAAGAGAACCGCCTCTGAGGACCCGGAGACAATGGCCGCCAAACGGGGGAAGAAATCTCCACCGGAGGGTCCTGCCCTGTGACGCCCGGATATTTAAGCTACAGTGACCTCACACTAATGGTGCCGGGTCATCAAGATTGACTGAGCCAATTTGCCCCTTAAAAAATCAATGTTATTTTTAAAATTAAATTGCAAGTCGAAATAATATTTCTTCAAACTGCAAAACAATAATGTTGTTCATCTCCCATAAATCTCCAATGAATTTTCATGAAGAAATCAATCCTGTTTGGATTACTAAAATGCTCGTAGAAATATTTAAAGCGGTCCAACAATAATTATATTGGTATTTTTGAAAATAAACAAATATTTAGACCTTCCCCAAATGGCCTAAAACATTTTGTGGAGCTCTGATTGTATTGCAATACATATATGTGGCACTTTTCACATTTAACAAAATTCAAGTTCTAGCCGAAAGAATTTAGAAATAGGAGGAAATAAAAAGAAAACGGGATATAAAAAAAGGAAAAGGAAACAGCCCACCCCCTATCCCCCTGGGCCTTGGCCCACTACATCGATCCAGCCCACCCTGCCTCCTCCTACCTCTCGCTACAGTGAGGTAGGGAGGCGTGTCATGTTGGGGAACGTAGCAGAATTTTAAAATTTTCTATGCATCACCAAGATCAATCTATGGAGTCATCTAGCAACGAGGGAGAGCGGAGTGCGTCTACATGCCCTTGTAGATCGTGAGCAGAAGCGTTCAAGAGAACGGGGTTGATGGAGTCGTACTCGTCGTGATCCAAATCACCGATGACCTAGCGCCGAACGAACGGCACCTCTGCATTGAACACATGTACGGTTGGGAAGACGTCTCCTCCTTCTTGATCCAGCAAGCGGAAGGAGAGGTTGATGGAGATCCAGCAGCATGACGGCGTGGTGGTGGAAGCAACGGTGATCTCGGCAGGGCTTCGCCAAGCTCCAACGAGAGAGAGAGAGGTGTTACGTGGGGAGAGGGAGGCGCCAGAGACTTGGTGCGGCTGTCCTCCCTCCCCCCCACTATATATAGGGCCCCTAGGGGGGCGCCGGCCCTAGGAGATGGGATCTCCAAGGGGGGCGCCGGCCCTAGGAGATGGGATCTCCAAGGGGGGCGGCGGCCAAGGGGGGGACTTGCCCCCCAAGCCAAGTGGGGCGCCCCCCACCTCTAGGGTTTCCAACCCTTGGCGCAGGGGGAGGCCCATGGGGGCGCACCAGCCCACCAGGGGCTGGTTCCCCTCCCATTTCAGCCCATGGGGCCCTCCGGGATAGGTGGCCCCACCCGGTGGACCCCCGGGACCCTTCCGGTGGTCCCGGTACAATACCGATTACCCCCGAAACTTTCCCGATGGCCGAAATTGGACTTCCTATATATAAATCTTCACCTCCGGACCATTCCGGAACTCCTCGTGACATCCGGGATCTCATCCGGGACTCCGAACAACTTTCGGGTTACCGCATACTAATATCTCTACAACCCTATCGTCACCGAACCTTAAGTGTGTAGACCCTACGGGTTCGGGAGACACGTAGACATGACCGAGACGACTCTCTGGTCAATAACCAACAGTGGGATCTGGATACCCATGTTGGCTCCCACATGTTCCACGATGATCTCATCGGATGAACCACGATGTCGAGGATTCAATCAATCCCGTATACAATTCCCTTTGTCAATCGGTACGTTACTTTCCCGAGATTCGATCGTCGGTATCCCAATACCTCATTCAATCTCGTTACCGGCAAGTCACTTTACTCGTACCGTAATGCATGATCCTGTGACCAAACACTTGGTCACATTGAGCTCATTATGATGATGCATTACCGAGTGGGCCCAAAGATACCTCTCCGTCATACGGAGTGACAAATTCCAGTCTCGATCCGTGTCAACCCAACAGATACTTTCGGGGATACCTGTAGTATACCTTTATAGTAACCCAGTTACGTTGTGACGTTTGGTACACCCAAAGCACTCCTACGGCATCTGGGAGTTACACGATCTCATGGTCTAAGGAAATGATACTTGACACTGGAAAAGCTCTAGCAAACGAACTACACGATCTTGTGCTATGCTTAGGATTGGGTCTTGTCCATCACATCATTCTCCTAATGATGTGATCCCGTTATCAATGACATCCAATGTCCATAGTCAGGAAACCATGACTATCTATTGATCAACGAGCTAGTTAACTAGAGGCTTACTAGGGACATGTTATGGTCTATGTATTCACACATGCATTATGATTTCCGGATAACACAATTATAGCATGAACAATAGACAATTATCATGAACAAGGAAATATAATAATAATCATTTTATTATTGCCTCTAGGGCATATTTCCAATAGTCTCCCACTTGCACTAGAGTCAATAATCTAGTTACATTGTGATGAATCGAACACCCATAGAGTTCTGGTGTTGATCATGTTTTGCTCGAGGAAGAGGTTTAGTCAACGGATCTACGACATTTAGGTCCGTATGCACTTTGCAAATATCTATGTCTCCATTTTGAACATTTTCATGAATGGAGTTGAAGCAGCGCTTGATATGCCTGGTCTTCCTGTGAAACCTGGGCTCCTTGGCAAGGGCAATAGCTCCAGTGTTGTCACAGAAGAGAGTCATCGGGCCCGACGCATTGGGAATAACTCCTAGGTCGGTAATGAACTCCTTCACCCAGATTGCTTCTTGTGCTGCCTCCGAGGCTTCCATGTACTCCGCTTCACATGTAGATCCCGCCACGACGCTTTGCTTGCAACTGCACCAGCTGATTGCCCCACCATTCAAAATATACACGTATCCGGTTTGTGACTTCGAGTCATCCAGATCTGTGTCGAAGCTAGCATCGATGTAACCCTTTACGACGAGCTCTTCGTCACCTCCATACACGAGAAACATATCCTTAGTCCTTTTCAAGTACTTCAGGATATTCTTGACCGTTGTCCAGTGTTCCATGCCGGGATTACTTTGGTACCTTCCTACCAAACTTACGGCAAGGTTTACATCAGGTCTGGTACACAGCATGGCATACATGATAGGCCCTATGGCCAAGGCATAGGGGACGACACTCATATTTTCTCTATCTTCTGCCGTGGTCGGGCATTGAGCTGTGCTCAATATCACACCTTGCAATACAGGCAAGAACCCCTTCTTGGACTGATCCATATTGAACTTCTTCAATATCTTGTCAAGGTATGTACTTTGTGAAAGACCAATGAGGCGTCTCGATCTATCTCTATAGATCTTGATGCCTAATATATAAGCAGCTTCTCCAAGGTCCTTCATTGAAAAACACTTGTTCAAGTAGGCCTTTATGCTATCCAAGAATTCTATATCATTTCCCATCAATAGTATGTCATCCACATACAATATGAGAAAAGCTACGGAGCTCCCACTCACTTTCTTGTAAACGCAGGCTTCTCCATAAGTCTGCGTAAACCCAAACGCTTTGATCATCTCATCAAAACGAATATTCCAACTCCGAGATGCTTGCACCAGCCCATAGATTGAGCGTTGGAGCTTGCACACCTTGTCAGCATTCTTAGGATCGACAAAACCTTCTGGCTGCATCATATACAATTCTTCCTTAAGGAAACCATTAAGGAATGCCGTTTTGACGTCCATTTGCCATATCTCATAATCATAGAATGCGGCAATTGCTAACATGATTCGGACGGACTTCAGCTTCGCTACGGGTGAGAAAGTCTCATCGTAGTCAACCCCTTGAACTTGTCAATAACCCTTAGCGACAAGCCGAGCTTTACAGATGGTCACATTACCATCCGCGTCTGTCTTCTTCTTAAAAATCCATTTATTTTCTATGGCTCGCCAATCAACGGGCAAGTCAGTCAAAGTCCATACTTCTTTTTCATACATGGATCCTATCTCGGATTTCATGGCTTCCAGCCATTTGTCGGAATCTGGGCCTGCCATCGCTTCTTCATAGTTCGAAGGTTCACCATTGTCCAACAACATGATTTCCAGGACAGGGTTGCCGTACCACTCTGGTGCGGAACGCGTCCTTGTGGACCTTCGAAGTTCAGTAGCAACTTGATCTGAAGTTTCATGATCATCATCATTAACTTCCTCCCTAGTCGGTGCAGACACCTCAGGAACAATTTCTTGAGCTGCGCCACTCTCCGGTTCAAGAAGCAATACTTCATCAAGTTCTACTTTCCTCCCACTTACTTCTTTCGAGAGAAACTCTTTCTCTAGAAAGGATCCATTCTTGGCAACAAATGTCTTGCCTTCGGATCTAAAATAGAAGGTATACCCAATAGTTTCTTTAGGGTATCCTATGAAGACGCATTTTTCCGATTTGGGTTCGAGCTTTTCAGGTTGAAGTTTCTTGACATAAGCATCGCATCCCCAAACTTTCAGAAACGACATCTTAGGTTTCTTGCCAAACCACAATTCATACGGTGTCGTCTCAACGGATTTCGACGGAGCCCTATTTAAAGTGAATGCGGCAGTCTCTATAGCATAACCCCAAAAAGATAGCGGTAGATCGGTAAGAGACATCATAGATCGTACCATATCCAATAGGGTGCGATTACGACGTTCGGACACACCATTATGCTGTGGTGTTCCAGGCGGCGTGAGTTGTGAAACTATTCCACATTTCCTTAAGTGCGTGCCAAATTCATGACTCAAATATTCTCCCCCATGATCTGATCGTAAGAACTTGATTTTCCTGTCATGTTGATTCTCAACCTCACTCTGAAATTCCTTGAACTTTTCAAAGGTCTCATACTTGTGTTTCATTAAGTAGACATACCCATATCTACTTAAGTCATCAGTGTGGGTGAGGACATAACGATAGCCACCGCGAGCCTCCACGCTCATTGGACCGCACACATCAGTATGTATGATTTCCAATAAGTCGGTTTCTCGCTCCATTGTTCCGGAGAATGGAGTCTTGGTCATTTTACCCATGAGGCATGGTTCGCACGTGTCAAATGATTCATAATCAAGAGACTCCAAAAGTCCATCTGCATGGAGTTTCTTCATGCGTTTGACCCCAATGTGACCAAGGTGGCAGTGCCACAAGTATGTGGGACTATCATTATCAACCTTACATCTTTTGGCATTCACACTATGAATGTGTGTAACATCACGTTCGAGATTAAATAAGAATAAACCATTGACCAGCAGGGCATGACCATAAAACATGTCTCTCATATAAATAGAACAACCATTATTCTCAGATTTAAATGAGTAGGCATCTCGCATTAAACAAGATCCAGATACAATTCTCATGCTCAAAGATGGTACTAAATAACAATTATTGAGGTTTAAAACTAATCCCATAGGTAAATGCAGAGGTAGCATGCCGACGGTGATCACAACGACCTTGGAACCATTCCTGACGCGCATCGTCACCTCGTCCTTCGCCAGTCTCCGTTTATTCCGCAGTTCCTGTTTTGAGTTACAAATATGAGCAACTGCACCGGTATCAAATACCTAGGAGCTACTACGAGCGCTGGTAAGGTACACATCAATAACATGTATATCACATATACCTTTGGTATTGCCGGCCTTCTTTTCCGCTAAGTACTTGGGGCAATTCCGCTTCCAGTGACCGTTTCCCTTGCAATAAAAGCACTTAGTCTCAGGCTTGGGTCCATTCTTTGACTTCTTCCCGGCAGCTTGCTTACCGGGCGCGGCAACTCCCTTGCCGTCCTTCTTGAAGTTCTTTTTACCCTTGCCTTTCTTAAACTTAGTGGTTTTATTCACCATCAACACTTGATGTTCCTTTTTGATTTCCACCTCCGCTGATTTCAGCATTGAATATACCTCAGGAATGGTCTTTTCCATCCCCTGCATATTGAAGTTCATCACAAAGCTCTTGTAGCTAGGTGGGAGTGACTGAAGGATTGTATCAACGACCGCATCATCCGGGAGATTAACTCCTAGCTGAGACAAGCGGCTATGCAGCCCAGACATTTTGAGTATGTGCTCGCTGACAGAACTGTTCTCCTCCATCTTACAACTGTAGAACTTGTCGGAGACTTCATATCTCTCGACCCGGGCGTGAGCTTGGAAAACCATTTTCAGCTCTTGGAACATCTCATATGCTCCGTGTTGCTCAAAACGCTTTTGGAGCCCCGGTTCTAAGCTGTAAAGCATGCCGCACTGAACCAGGGAGTAATCATCACTACGTGGCTGCCAAGCGTTCATAACGTCTTGTTCTGCATGGAAAACAGGTGCTTCACCTAGCAGTGCATCAAGGACATATGCTTTCCTGGCAGCTATGAGGATAATCCTCAGGTTACGGACCCAGTCTGTGCAATTGCTGCCATCGTCTTTCAGCTTGGTTTTCTCTAGGAACGCGTTGAAGTTGAGGGCAACATTAGCGTGGGCCATTTGATCTACAAGACATATTGCAAAGATTTTAGACTAAGTTCATGATAATTAAGTTCATCTAATCAAATTATTTAATGAACTCCCACTCAGATAGACATCCCTCTAGTCATCTAAGTGATAAATGATCCGATTCAACTAGGCCGTGTCCGATCATCACGTGAGACGGACTAGTCATCATCGGTGAACATCTTCATGTTGATCGTATCTTCTATATGACTCATGTTCGACCTTTCGGTCTTCCGTGTTCCGAGGCCATGTCTGTACATGCTAGGCTCGTCAAGTAAACCTAAGTGTATTGCGTGTGTAAATCTGGCTTACACCCGTTGTATGCGAACGTTAGAGCCTATCACACCCGATCATCACGTAGTGCTTCGGAACAACGGACCTTAGCAATGGTGCACAGTTAGGGGGAACACCTTCTTGAAATTATTGTGAGGGATCATCTTATTTACTACCGTTGTTCTAAGCAAATAAGAAGCAAAAACATGATAAACATCACATGCAATCAAATAGTGACATGATATGGCCAATATCATTAGCTCCTTTTGATCTCCATCTTCGGGGCGCCATGATCATCATCGTCACCGGTATGACACCATGATCTCCATCGTCGTGTCTTCATGAAGTTATCTCGTCATCTATTACTTGTACTACTATGGCTAACGGTTTAGCAATAAAGTAAAGTAATTACATGGCGTTTATGTTGACACGCAGGTCATAAATAAATTAAGACAACTATTATGGCTCCTGCCGGTTGTCATACTCATCGACATGCAAGTCGTGATTCCTATTACAAGAACATGATCAATCTCATACATCACATATATCATTCATCACATCCTTTTGGCCATATCACATCACATAGCACATGCTGCAAAAACAAGTTAGACGTCCTCTAATTGTTTTTGCAAGTTTTTACGTGGCTGCTATAGGCTTCTAGCAAGAATGTTTCTTACCTACGCCAAAACCACAACATGATATGCCAATTTCTATTTACCCTTCATAAGGACCCTTCTCATTGTATCTGATCCGACTAAAGTGGGAGAGACAGACACCCGCTAGCCACCTTATGCAACTAGTGCATGTCAGTCAGTCTCACGTAAGCGTACGTGTAAGGTCGGTCCGGGCCGCTTCATCCCACGATGCCGCCGAATCAAGATAAGACTACTAACGGCAAGTAAATTGATAAAATCAACACCCACAACAACTTGTGTTCTACTCATGCATAGAAACTACGCATAGACCTAGCTCTGATACCACTGTTGAGGAACGTAGCAGAATTTTAAAATTTTCTACGCATTACCAAGATCAATCTATGGAGTAATCTAGCAACGAGGGAGAGGGGAGTGCATCTACATACCCTTTTAGATCGTGAGCAGAAGCGTTCAAGAGAACGGCGTTGATGGAGTCGTACTCGTCGTGATCCAAATCACCGATGACCTAGCGCCGAACGGATGGCACCTCCGCGTTCAACACACGTACGGTTGGGAAGACGTCTCCTCCTTCTTGATCCAGCAAGGGGAAGGAGAGGTTGATGGAGATCCAGCAGCACGACGGCGTGGTGGTGGAAGCAACGGTGATCTCGGCAGGGCTTCGCCAAGCTCCAACGAGAGAGAGAGAGAGAGAGAGAGAGAGAGAGAGAGGTGTTACGTGGGGAGAGGGAGGCACCAGAGACTTGGTGCGGCTGTCCTCCCTCCCCCCACTATATATAGGGCCCCTAGGGGGGCGCTGGCCCTAGGAGATGGGATCTCCAAGGGGGGCGGCGGCCAAGGGGGGGGACTTGCCCCCCAAGCCAAGTGGGGCGCCCCCCACCCCTAGGTTTTCCAACCCTAGGCGCAGGGGGAGGCCCATGGGGGGCGCACCAGCCCACCAGGGGCTGGTTCCCCTCCCACTTCAGCCCATGGGGCCCTCCGGGATAGGTGGCCCCACCCGGTGGACCCCCGAGACCCTTCCGGTGGTCCCGGTACAATACCAATTACCCCCAAAACTTTCCCGATGGCCGAAACTGGACTTCCTATATATAAATCTTCACCTCCGGACCATTCCGGAACTCCTCGTGGCGTCCAGGATCTCATCCGGGACTCCGAAAAACTTTCAGGTTACCGCATACTAATATCTCTACAACCCTAGCGTCACCGAACCTTAAGTGTGTAGACCCTACGGGTTCGGGAGACACGTAGACATGACCGAGACGACTCTCCGGTCAATAACCAACAGCGGGATCTGGATACCCATGTTGGCTCCCACATGTTCCACGATGATCTCATCGGATGAACCACGATGTCGAGGATTCAATCAATCCCGTATACAGTTCCCTTTGTCAATCGGTACGTTACTTGCCCGAGATACGATCGTCGGTATCCCAATACCTCGTTCAATCTTGTTACCGGTAAGTCACTTTACTCGTACCGTAATGCATGATCCCGTGACCAAACACTTGGTCACATTGAGCTCATTATGATGATGCATTACCGAGTGGGCCCAGAGATACCTCTCCGTCATACGGAGTGACAAATTCCAGTCTCGATCCGTGTCAACCCAACAGATACTTTCGGGGATACCTGTAGTATACCTTTATAGTCACCTAGTTACCTTGTGACGTTTGGTACACCCAAAGCACTCCTACGGCATCCGGGAGTTACACGATCTCATGGTCTAAGGAAATGATACTTGACACTGGAAAAGCTCTAGCAAACGAACTACACGATCTTGTGCTATGCTTAGGATTGGATCTTGTCCATCACATCATTCTCCTAATGATGTGATCCCGTTATCAATGACATCCAATGTCCATAGTCAGGAAACCATGACTATCTATTGATCAACGAGCTAGTTAACTAGAGGCTTACTAGGGACATGTTATGGTCTATGTATTCACACATGCATTATGATTTCCGGATAACACAATTATAGCATGAACAATAGACAATTATCATGAACAAGGAAATATAATAATAATCATTTTATTATTGCCTCTAGGGCATTTTTCCAACATGTCAGCCATCCATGGCCACGCCTGGAGGCGTGGAGGCCATCCAGCCCCCTCAACCCCCCTACAAGCGGACCCCGCGGCCACCCCCAAAACCCTAGACCGCCACATCCATCTCCCCTCGATCCCCTGTCTTCCCCCATCCCCTTCTACTCGATCTGAAACTCAAGGACTCACGCGGTGACCGTGCTCATCACCATCGTTGCCGCGGCCACCGTTGTCGCCGTCGCTCGGGAGTACGTCCACGAAGTCTACCACGGTCGACATCATCCGTTCTGCATGTCGCGTCAAGTCGGGGAGCCGCGTAACCGACATCGTCTTCGTCTTCTTCGTCGGGCCGCCGCCGTCTCGCCGTCGATTCGCACCATCCCGACTATCCTCGACCTCCCCGACCACATCCCTGGCTCCATGGTGAGCTCCTCTCTGTATCCCCCTTGCCCCCCCCTCGATTTAGTCGTCGTATGCTGCTGTCACTGCCGTGCCCGAAGTTTTCTGTGCGTGTGCGCTCGTCGCGCTCCGCCGAATCCTGGCTGCCCCAGGGGCATTCCCTCGTCGCGCCACACGTACGCTTACGTGCCCTGGGCCTCCTGGCATCGTCCGCGCACGCATCAAGCCCTGCCCGACTCACCCGCTGCTCCCTCTCAGACCTCTCGCCGCCCGTGTAGCCCTCCCGCTGTCGGGCTGCTGCTGCTACGGCCGGCTACCGCGTCGGCCCGCACCCGCCTGCGCCCCGCACCGCGCGCGCCTCGCGAGCCACGCCCCGCTGCCTCCCGCTCCCCCCCTGTGCGCCCGGCGGAGCTCCCTGCCGGAGCTCTCCACCGCTCCTGGATGGGGACGCCGGTGGCCAGCACTACCGTGCGTGCCCAGTCGCACGGGTGGTCGCTGGCTTTATGTCGCGTGGGGCCCGACCAATGTTAATTAAGGGGCTAATCCCCTTTTAGTGCTAACCCCCCTGTAGACAATGACAATGGGCCCAAGGCCATTAGGATTAAATAAAAAAAGGTTTTAGTTTAAAATATACACCGAGTCACTTACAGGTGGGGCCAACGGCACTGTTCATAGTCTGACTAGTCAAACCTTGACTGCTGACTCAGCAGTCAACGGGCCCGCATGTCAGCCTCTGGGGCTAGACTGCCACTGGGTACACATAGCTTTTTCTTATTTAATTCGAGTTAATAAATAATTTCAAAAAAACTTTAAAGCTTTGAAAAATCATATAAAATAAACCGTAGCTCGGATGGGAGAACTTTGTACATGAAAGTTGCTCAGCCCGTTCGTCTGGCACGCGTCCCTAGCATAGCGAACACGCAACTTTCCCCCTCCAGTTCATCTGTCCGAAAACGCGAAACACCGGGGATACTTTCCCGGATGTCCCCCCCTTTCGTCGGTATCACCTCCTACCGCGTTAGGGCATACCTAGCACCGCGTATTGCCTTGTTATATTTTGTGATGCTTTGTTTGCTCCGTATTTACTGTTTCTTCCCTCCTCTTCTTCTCCGATAGACCTCGAGGCCGGCGTTGATGCCACTGAGTATGACTACGTCACCGACAACCCCCTCCTTGCTAGAGCAACCAGGCAAGCCCCCCCTTTTGATCACCAGATATCGCCTTTTCTTCTCTATACTGCTTGCATTAGAGTAGTGTAGCATTTACTGCTTTCCGTTATCCTATCCTGATGCATAGCCTGTCCTTGCTACTATTGTTGTTACCTTTACCTGCAATCCTAAATGCTTAGTATAGGATGCTAGTGTTCCATCAGTGGCCCTATACTCTTGTCCGTCTGCCATGCTATACTACTGGGCCGTGATCACTTCGGGAGGTGATCACGGGCATATGATATAAACTTATACTGTTACATTACTTATGATACTGTTCGGAGATGGGGGCTGAAGGGGAAGGTGGCTCCATCCCGGTAGAGGTGCGCCTGGGTTCCCGATGGCCCCCGACTGTTGCTTTGTGGCGGAGCGACAGGGCAGGTTGAGACCACCTAGGAGAGAGGTGGGCCTGGCCCTGGTCGGTGTCCGTGGTTATTTCAAGATAACACATTTAAAGAGATCTTGGTATTTGATCTGAGTCTGGCTACTGGCCTATACGCACTAACCATCTACGCGGGGACAGTTATGGGCACTCGACGTGGTGGTATCAGCCGAAGCCTTCGTGACGTCAGCGACTGAGCGGCGCGCGCCGGGTTGGACCGCGTAACGCAACTTCCTTTGTAATGGAGGTTGCTAGGTCTGCTCTCCGGCCGCCCTCGCAACGTGCAAGTGTGCAATGGGCGATGGGCCCAGACCCCTGCGCCATAGGATTTAGACCGGCGTGCTGACCTCTCTGTTGTGCCTAGGTAGGGCTGCGACATGTTGATCTTTCGAGGCCGGGCATGACCCGGGAAAGTGTGTCCGGCCAAATGGGATCGAGCGTGTTGGGTTATGTGGTGCACCCCTGTAGGGAAGTTAATCTATTCGAATAGTCGTGATCTTCGGTAACAGGATGACTTGGAGTTGTACCTTGACCTTATGACAACTAGAATCGGATACTTATTAAAACACACCCTTCCAAGTGCCAGATACAACCGGTGGTCGCTCTCTCACAGGGCGACGAGGGGAGGATCATCAGTTAGGGTTATGCTATGTGATGCTACTTGGTGATCTTACCATCTACTCTCTTCTACATTCTGCAAGACGGAGGTGGCCAGAAGTGTAGTCTTCAATAAGACTAGCTATCCCCCTCTTATTCGGGCATTCTGCAGTTTAGTCCACATATGATAGCCTTTCCATTTGATACCAATGCATACATATGTAGTGTAGCTCCTTGCTTGCGAGTACTTTGGATGAGTACTCACGGTTGCTTTGCTCCCTCTTTTCCCCCTTTCTATACTCGATTGTTGCGACTAGACGTTGGAGCCCAGGAGCCAGACGCCACCGTCGACGACGACTACTACTACTCGGGAGGTGCCTACTACTATGTGCAGCCCGCTGACGACGACCAGGAGTAGTTTAGGAGGATCCCAGGCAGGAGGCCTGCGCCTCTTTCGATCTGTACCCCAGTTTGTGCTAGCCTTCTTAAGGCAAACTTGTTTAACTTATGTCTGCTCTCAGATATTGTTGCTTCCGCTGACTCGTCTATGATCAAGCTCTTGTATTCGAGCCCTCGAGGCCCCTGGCTTGTAATATGATGCTTGTATGACTTATTTTATTTGTAGAGTTGTGTTGTGATATCTTCCCGTGAGTCCCTGATCTTGATTGTACACGTTTGCGTGTATGATTAGTGTACGGCCAAATCGGGGGCGTCACAAGTTGGTATCAGAGCCGGCTGCCTGTAGGAATCCCCCTTCCACACTCCTTGGCCGAAGTTGAGTCTAGACATTACAAAACTTTTTACTAACATGGCTGTGTGTCTTATGGGCCCATGTCGCCATTTGGGTGGTATTAGGATATTTTACTTCTCGATCTTTACTCCGGGACTCTGAACTCTCTTCTACTCGGGTTAAACGAATTTGCTAACTCTAACTTTAGGTTCTCGTAATTGCTTCCTTCTGGAGAGCCCCTTATTAGAGATGATCGCCTGCTGCACCAGTAGATTCAGAAGATACTCTCCGATGTTATCCTGAGAGCTTGTGCTCATTGTGTTTGCAATTCCCTTCCACCGTCAAACCCTATGGATAACTACCTACACTTGCCATTCATACAATCATTCCCCGTTGATCTTGTTATTACAAGATACCCCAAAGTTCTCTCTATTGTTCCGAGAATACTTGTGCCTACTGCCTTGCAGTTCCTTGCCACCTCAATAGCCCTACGGATAATTCCTCACACTTACCAAGTATCGCTCATCCCTAGTTGTTCATGTGTTTCACTAAGATCTTCAAAATACTATTCGATCTTTCAGAAATCCTTAGCAGCTTATTGCTCTTGAAATTCTTGCTTGCCTGCATTATGGTTAATCCCATAAGTATAGTAATCCTATTGACATCCCTTGTCATTATCATGTTGATTCCGTTGATTCAATATGTTGCGAATGCTCGCAATCCTTAATCAGATCCGAGAATTCATCCTTCCGGCTCAGGCGTCATTTTAAACATGAGTTGGATCTCGACCAACCCAATTGTCGTCGATTGTACCCCTAAGCTTACTCGACTTATCCATCCTTAATCAGAGCATTTGCTTCTGACCCCTTGATTTGGAAATCATAATTCCTTTGCAATTGAGCTTTGAGTTAGTCAGGTTTTTCTATAATCCAATGCCTTTGCATGGTTTCTTCCTCTGATAGAGTATCGATACTCAAAACAGCTCCGTTGTAGACCACAAACCCCTTGTTGGATTATTATCCGACAGTGTCCTTCATATTCAACAACCTTGTGAGCCTTTCCATGGGTATATAATGCCTTTGGTAATTGTATCCTCTGCCTTGATAACCATACTCTATTTTCGAGCTTGTATTATTTACTCCGAAGTTTGTGGTATATGTTCCTAAGATGCCCCGATGAGTTGAACCAACGCCTTCCCTAACCTGTTTGAACCCATAAGATTTCACGGGTCATACTTATATGGTATTGCACCAGGTAAAACTTTCAACAACTAATGTCATTTTTGAAACAGGAGAAGTGAATGGAAGGTTATGCATTGAAGAAGTGGGAGTCGACCTTGAACTTAGTGTTCATGCCCATGGACCCGATGTGGAACTTATCATGGAAGCTTCTTGCAAAACTTTTAATCAGTTGGTTAATTCTTTCGGTGTCTTTAAATTGGATCCCTTGCGGCTATGGTTTCGGTCATATTGATATTCCTTGATTCCTTTTCTTGGACAAGTTAAAGTACTTGTCTTTTGTAGATCAATACACTTGACAACCCTCTATTTTGCTCTACCTCCGAGTATTACCCTCTGGTATCTCGAGTATATCACCAAACCATGTTGCTTATTATGAGCCTTCATCAAGTATTATTCCTCACCAATTCCAATTTTTCCTGGTTCCGAGTTGTTAGTCACTCGAGGACACCGATAACTAAATCGGGTCCGCACCATGATTAAACAACTCTTAGTAATCTCCTTTACTCACGAGTTTGTACTCAACCATGTCATTCCTGGCCTACTCGGCTATATCATTATCGTGCCGATTTTAACTGTGCTACTTGTTCCTTACTTTTGGAGCACAACTTTCAACGATGATCTAAGCTTACGTCGATTTCCTCGTCTTACCGTTTTACCTCGAACAGCAAACTTGATTTCGAGTTTATGTCGTACCCTTGGTTCCCATAACCTTTCTCTTCATCATCATTTGATTTGATGTCATCTCCGATCGATTACACCTTCATGAAATCTCTCGATAATTGTGTGATGATCATCATTAACATTCTGAGCTCTTCTAGGATATCGATTGAATTCATGATGAGAAGTACCATCCTTGCCCTTGATGATTTGTGTTATCATCGACCACTTTGTTGCCTTCCGTTCAACACAAACTTGTTCGTGTTTCGTGATATACCTTGAGATCCTTGCTATCCAGCATTTGTTCTTTACCTTGGAGTATTACCATGTTTTATGTGAAGAATGTCGTGAGAATTTCACCACCTCTTAAGAATTCTTGATACATGTGATACTCCTTGCCATATCCGTTCGCTCCTTGGTCCCCGTGTTGTTTCTAACCAGAAAACCAACAATCGAACTATGATGTGTGTCGTGGGTTTGTCACGGCAGATGTCCTTGTGAAAGGACTTAGTCGTGGAGCCATCGCTACGGGTTAGCTTAAGGGGTTAAACCGGACAAGGGACACGGGGAATTTTATACTAGTTCGGCCCCTTCGAGGAAGGTAAAAGCCTACATCTAGTTGTGATTGGTATTGCTAGGGTTTCGAAGGCCAGGGAGCGAATCCGCTTTGTCTGGCTCTCGAGTTGTTGTTGTCCGTCCCTAAACCGCTGCCGGGTCGTCCCTTTATATACATAGGTTGACGCCCGTCGGTTTACAGAGTCCCGAGCCGGATCATAAACGTATCCAGTTCGGTCTCTATCCTTCCTATCTTACAATACAAGTTACATGACTAAGCCGGTTTACATTTACAGGCTTTAACCCGCCTTTGGGCCTTGGGCCTCCATGAAGCACCATCATCCTTGCATCTTTATGGGCTTCTAATCTTCAAGGAGTCAACCCGGCTACATAAGGCCGATTTACCTCCAGTAGTAATATCCCCAACATTAGGCCCCAGATTGGTTTGAACTTGTTCATGTCAATCTTCCACACTTATAAAAAATCTTCTCCTATCTTCACTTTTGATCTTGTAAACCGCCGTGATGTCATACTTTAAAATTATGATAAACCGCCCTGATGTCATCCATCCATTGATGTCGGAGATTACCTTCATTTAATATATATTCAGTCATCGAGACGACACCTTTATTAACTTATCCATTTTTTGGGCTCCTCGATTCCCGTGCTTGCCGTTTTATTGCTTCGCCTTATAAATAGGACCGAGGGGTCATTTTCACCTTTCCCCCCGTGTCTCTTCGCGTCGTCTTCCTCGCGCCGCTCAGCTTCTGGAGCTCCGCCGCCACCGTCGATCGTCGCCTCTGCTCCGACCCTGGCCACTGCATCACCCTGAACGCACCAGAATACTGCGGCGCCTTTCCGCTTCCTCACCAGCTCCGGTAAGTTCTCCACTTTTTTCGCCATAGATCTGTTCTAGGGTTTCGACGTTCTTCGCAGTTCTTCTGAAGTTCATCAGTGATGTTCTTCCCTTAGTACGTAGATGGATACTTCATGCTTGACGCATCTCTTGCCGTAGCTAATCTACCATGGTCACCACAAATCCTTATGTGCAAAGAACTAATCTAGTCTGTCATAAATTGCTTTAGTTCTGCACCCCTTCAAGATCCAATTATTTTTTCTTTTCTGTCTTATCTTAGATCCGAAAGTTTTATCTGTCACTGTGAGATCTGTTTTTATGTTCCTGTGAGATCCGTTTCTCCTCGCACCAATATAGGCGGTTTGACCTTGTATAAACAGTCTATGCCATTAGCCCTCTGATAAACCGGAGGAGCATTTTACCTTCATAATTATGCTCCGGTTTAACAGTGTCTGAGCCATCCTGTGCTAGTATACCCTTTTTCTCTTATTGTATTAGTCTCCGGGTTGTACCATTTCACATATCAGTATGTTTCTTACTCCCTTGTCTCTTGTATATAATCATACGTAATTTATAAACCGGCCTTTCATTTTCAGTTTTTTTGCTTTGCAATGGCCAAACAATTCACTGCCTGCAACTGGGCTCGTATCTGGGTTACTGAGGCTCAGCTGAATGAGATGGTTGGCATCGGCTCTCTGCCTAAGAAAACTGAGATCAAATGGCGAGTACCAGGAACAGAAAATGCTCCAACCCCAAGGCAGGGCGAGGTGGTGGTCTTTGTTGACCATATAGGCCGTGGTTTCAAACCGCCAGGGTCAAAGTTTTATCGAGATGTGCTTGCCAGCTTCCAACTGCATCCACAAGATATTGGTCCCAACTCAGTTTCCAACTTATGCAACTTCCAGGTCTTCTGTGAAGTATATTTACAAGAAGAACCAACTGCCGAACTATTCCGGGATTTCTTTCACTTAAACTGGCGCACAGAGTTTGTAAATGGCCCGAACACAGAGCTTGGTGGTGTATCAATTCAAAAGAGGAAAGAAGTGGAATTTCCTCATGCCAAACATCATAGCCACCCAAAGGAATGGAACCAAACATGGTTTTATTGCAGAGACACTTCGCCTGAGGATGAAAATCCCCTCCCCGATTTTCGTGATCACAGACTATCCAATACTCACCCAATGCCACAACGTCTGAGGTCTTCAGAAAGGACAAAATACGCTCCTCAACTCGCCAAGCTCCGGGCCTTTATGGCAAACGGTTTAACAGGAGTGGACTTTGTGCGCTGCTGGATATCCTGGAGTATCTTGCCGCTAAGCCGGCGTCCCGGTTTAATGTGCGAATATACCGGTGAGGTAGACGACCCTCAACGCGATGGCAACATCCAATTATCTGAGGAAGAAGTTACTGAAGGTGTAAAGAAGATTCTGAATGAATCGGAAATGTTCTGCAGTCAAACCGGTCTGAGTCCCTTCTATGCTAAGAACAAGACACCTGCTGTAAGCATTACACTTCCTCTTCATCTCAAATATCTTTAACTTATACAATCTATAACCCTTCTTCTTTATATATATAGGGTGATGACCCCTTCTGGAAACGGAAATCCATAGAGAAAGCGGCAAAGCCAACTGGAGACAAAGCGGTCAAGCCAACCCGCCCAAAGACCAAAGCCGTAAAACGGACGTCAAAGCGGATAACAGCTAACCGAATTAATATGGAGCTTGATGATGATACTGATGATCCAGAAGTTGAGGTAGAACTTGACTCACTTGGCTCTCTTTTTATGCATCCTGTTAACAATGATCTTCCTCAGGAGGAGGCAGAAGCTAGTCAAGCTGATGACGTAGAGGTAATTACCCTTTCCTCCGGTTCAGACTCTATTCCAACACAAAAAACTCGCCAAGCAATCCGGAAAGTAAGCTTTTCTCATCCTCTTGCTCACTTGGATCCAACATTTATTTTGAAGACTCAACAGCATGAAGCTCGCCGGACAACCCGGCACAGTGGCCAACAGGTCACCTCTGCCGGTCTACCTGACACTCCGGTTCGGAAGCGCTGATCTGAGGTCTCTCCTACTTCTGACCATTCTTACCCCAAGGCAGGTTATTTCAGACAGCCTTTTAATCCGTCCGATTCAAATTATCAGGTGACACCTCCTTCCTCTTCTGGTGAATCGACAGCAACTCAACTCCCCCCTTTGAAAACTGTGGCCGGGTGAGTTATAAAAAACCTTTCCTTTCAATGCGTCCTAAATCCTTTGAATAGGATGTTAATCCTTTTTTATTCTGTTTGCAGGGCCAAAGCCAGACCCAGCAAGAAAGCTCGGGTCACCAATCCGCCAGAAGACCCTGTCATTGAAGAAGAAGAACCAAGAGGTGAACCGGAACAGACTGATGAACCGGAAGGCCCCCATCCTGAAGCTACTTTTGATGATCCGCCCCTTGAAGGCCAACATACAATTGAACCAACAGATGCTGAGCCTGCCGCACCCGATACTGAACCGGTTGAACCAAACCGGGCTAGTCCAATGAAAAAACCTGAAATTCCATCATCATCCACCAAAAATCCTGAAGGCCAAGGTGACGACGTTATTATTACTGGAATAGGCCACAGCTCTCCTGGCCATCCCGTTGTTTTAGCTTAGCATAGTGCCAAAGAAGAGCAAATTGCCAGGGATAAAGGTAAATGGAGCAGTGACTTATCAAACTATGCTCATCTTAACGCTGATGAGCTTCATTCAGGCTTCTTGAACCGTCTGCACTCAAACTGGGATTATGAAGCCGGTTTGGTGAACTTGATGAAAGAGCGATATGAGGTAAATTCTTCTATCTTTGTATATTGATTCATAGCTGAAACACTATCCCATGTAGCCCCCAAGGGCCGTTTTATGATTGTTAATCACAAACCGGGTCTTTGTAACACTTCAAGCATCCCATCATTGATCCGTGCAAAGGCGTGTCGCCATTAATAGATAAGACTCATATGTGAAAAAATTAGATAACTTTCTGCAGCATAGCCCCCAAAGGCCGGTTTAACTTGGCAAGTTAATCCAGTTTTTAATCCACACAGCCGTTTTTTAGAACAAACGTACATTAGCCCCCAAGTGTCAAGCATAATGCTTGCATTGTTCTAGAGACTTGTATAGAGTGTAGTATTTGAGAGCAAATAGGCATTATCCCCCAAGTATGAAGTGGATAACTTGTTATATGCTTTATACTTAGTGCATAAATATGTTGTTTGTTCAATATACCTTCAATATTGCAGGCTGAACTGAGAAGCAAAGATGCCCGAAACTCCGAATTGCAAGAAAATGTGAAGTCTCAACAAGCTAAAGCTGCAAAAGCCAAAGAGGAGCTGACCCAGGCCCTGGCCGGAATGGAAAAGCTGAAAGAATCCTTCAACCAAGATCGTGCTGAATGGGAAACCGGAAAGTCCGTTTAACCAAAAGAGCTGTAGACATTATTTTATCTGCCATGCCTTCAGGATATATTTTATGCATAGGCTATGATGACTTATCTTCCTGGGTACAAAAAACTTAAAAGTGTCTAGCGGTTTACCGCTAGACATGTCATAATATCCAAGAAGTATATAGTACTTTAGCTGAATAATCAAGTGTTTGTACAAAAAATAATGTACAGAACATACCTCATTGATTGACCAAACGTGTATAGAACAAAGGTGTTTAACACCAACTCGATACGTTTGATAACTTCATCTTCATAATGCTGGTCTATATATTAAACCGGACCGGTATAACTACCGGATTTTCTTTATAACACTGGCGATTTAGTCAAACCAGACTGGTTCAATGACCACCGGTTTATAATTGATCATGTGCCAACAACTGGTAGTTGGAAAGCAAGCCGGGTCAAGGACGCCGGTTTATCGAAAAATACTTATGATTTTCAACAAACAAAATTCAAATAGGAAAATGTGTGAGGCTTTTTACGAGCTGCCAAGCTCCAAATCGAGGCTTTGCATGGGCTGCCAGGCCTCTGAGTTAAAACATTTAACAAAGCCTTTTAAGATGTGCCTCTAATTAACCAGTCATCGTTTTAACTGTGACAAGTTTAGGGTCTGTAAAAGATTGACTTGTCAAACGTTCGATGGGTCATACCAGGATTACCTGGATAGGAGTGGCTTACTTGATGAAGGCAGGCTAACCCGGGGTTTTAGGTGAATACACCAGGCTTCCAAGCCGTGGCTTGATAGCCAATTACGAGGGTCCTTTCAAACTCTTCGTTGCTTTGCAAAAAAGAGCCTCCAAGTAACTTTGTGAGCAATGCTCGGTGTGTGCCTATGTTTGAGTCTGTACTGTGTACAACACTCTCTTTGGCTCCACAAATTTTTCCTTGTGTGGCTTGAAATGTCTATCAAGAGGTGTAGCTGTGGTTCGAACATGATCAAGCCCCCTAGTGATTTTCCTTATCTCTATGCAGCTGCTGAAGCCGGTTTAACAAAGACTCCGCTTTGTTAGTTAACTTGTAAAAGCGCACACATGATATAAGAAAGAGCAGATACCCCGCTTATAACAGAGGCTCCGGTTTATTATATGATATATACACTATCATAAATATGTACAGATGAAGAGCCTATGGCTTCAAGTATAATAAGGCCGAAGGAGAGCTATATTCCATGGCCGCTTTGTCTCCTTCTCCGATTGACATGAGTCTTCATGCTCTCGAACATCAATGAGGTAGTAAGATCCGTTGTGCAGGTTTTTGCTGACCACAAAAGGTCCTTCCCAAGGGGGGGATAACTTGTGCATATCATTCTGATCCTGGATGAGCCGGAGCACCAAATCACCTTCTTGAAAGGTTCTAGTTTTAACACGGCGGCTGTGATAACGTCGAAGATCTTGTTGATAAATCGCCGAACGTGCTGCTGCAAGATCACGCTCTTCATCCAACAGGTCCAGAGAATCCTGACGTGCCTTCTCATTATCAGCCTCAACATAAGCTGCAACACGGGGCGAATCATGACGGATGTCACTAGGAAGAACTGCCTCTGCTCCATAAACCATGAAGAAAGGTGTGTAACCCGTAGACCTATTGGGTGTGGTGTTGATACTCCATAAGACAGCAGGTAGCTCCTCAACCCAACAACCCGGCGTCCGCTTTAAGGGAACCATAAGCCTTGGTTTGATACCCCGTAGAATTTCTTGATTTGCCCTTTCCGCTTGACCATTAGATTGGGGGTGAGCCACTAATGCTAGATCAAGCCGGATGTGCTCATGTTGACAGAATTCTTCCATCTCCCCTTTTGACAGATTAGTACCATTATCTGTTATAATGCTGTGTGGAAAGCCAAACCGGAATATCACCTTTTTAATGAATTGAACCGCCGTGGCTGCATCACACTTGCTGACTGGCTCTGCCTCCACCCATTTAGTGAATTTATCAACTGCTACTAATAGGTGGGTCTTCTTGTCCTTAGAGCGCTTGAAGGGTCCAACCATATCAAGCCCCCAAGTTGCAAACGGCCACGTAATTGGAATCATCCATAGCTCTTGAGCCGGAACGTGTGCTCGGCGGTCAAATTTTTGACATCCATCACATCTCTTGACTAAATCCTCCGCATCAGCATGCGCCGTCAACCAGTAAAAACCATGGCGAAAAGCTTTGGCAACCAACAACTTTGAACCGACGTGGTGACCACAATCCCCTTCATGGATTTCTCGCAAAATCTCACGACCTTCTTGAGGAGAAACACAGCGCTGAATTGCTCCTGAAACACTGTAACGATGTAACTCCCCGTTGAGGATGGTCATGGACTTGGAACGCCGGATTATCTGTCGAGCCAACGTTTCCTCCTCTGGTAACTCGCCCCGGTTCATGTAATCCAGATATGGGATCGTCCAATCCGGTATGGCATGCAGAGCTGCCACCAACTGAGCCTCCGGATCAGGAATAGCCAAATCCTCTTCAGTTGGTATTTTGACTGACGGATTGTGCAACACATCAAGAAAGACATTGGGCGGAACCGGTTTACGTTGGGAACCAAGACGACTTAAAGCGTCCACCGCTTCATTCTTCCGCCGGTCTATATGGTCCACCTGATAACCTTTAAAGTGACCAGCCACTGCGTCCACCTCTCGCTGATATGCAGCCATGAGTGGGTCCTTAGAATCCAAAGTGCCAGACACCTGCTGGGCCACTAGATCTAAATCACCAAAGCACTTAACCCGGCTCAAATTCATCTCTTTAGCCATCCGAAGCCTGTGCAGTAAAGCCTCATATTCAGTTGCATTGTTAGTACAAGGGAACATTAAACGGAGGGCATAACAAAACTTGTCACCTCGTGGGGAAGTTAATACGACTCCAGCCCCCGAGCCCTCCAACTGTCTGGACCCATCAAAATGAATAGTCCAGTATGTATTATCTGGTTTCTCTTCAGGTGCCTGTAACTCCGTCCAATCATTGATGAAATCCACGAGTGTCTGGGACTTGATCGCCGTGCGGGGTATATATTTGAGCCCATGAGGCCCAAGCTCAATGGCCCACTTGGCAACCCGGCCAGTTGCCTCTCTGTTTTGAATGATGTCGCCGAGAGGAGCTGAACTAACCATTGTGATGGGATGGCCCTGAAAATAGTGTTTAAGCTTCCGGCTTGCCATAAACACCCCATACACCAATTTCTGCCAATGTGGATACTTTTGTTTTGACTCAATGAGCACCTCACTGATATAATAAACCGGCCGTTGAACCAGATACTCCTTGCCAGGCTCCTTGCGCTCTACCACAATGGCTACGCTAACAGCCCGGGCATTAGTAGCCACATATAGTAATAATGGCTCTTTATCGATTGGCGCTGCAAGCACGGGCGGTTCAACTAGCTGCCTCTTCAGATCCTCGAACGCTTTATCAGCTGCCTCACTCCAGACAAAGTTATCTGTTTTCTTGAGCATCCGATATAAAGGGATGGCCTTTTCTCCAAGGCGGCTGATAAACCGGCTCAAGGCTGTAATCCAGCCGGCCAGACACTGAACATCGTTAATACACACCGGTTTAGCCAAGGATGTAATTGCTGCAATCTTTTCCGGATTACGTCAATGCCTTTGTTTGAAACCAGAAAGCCTAAGAGTTTGCCGGCCGGGACACCGAAGACACATTTCTCCAGATTGAGCATCATCTTGTAAACCCGGAGATTGTCAAAGGTTTCTCGTAGATCATCTATCAATATCCCCTCCTTTCTGGATTTGACCACAGTATCATCCACATACGCATGAACATTGCGCCCAATTTCTTTATGAAGGCAATTCTGAACACATCGCTGGTAAGTTGCCTGAGCACTCTTGAGTCCAAAGG
Source organism: Triticum urartu (assembly GCF_056163025.1). Lineage (NCBI taxonomy): Eukaryota > Viridiplantae > Streptophyta > Magnoliopsida > Poales > Poaceae > Triticum > Triticum urartu. The sequence continues at coordinate 658,390,118 of NC_141874.1, forward strand.
GCATGGAAACGTAGCAGAAGGCTCCAAGGGAGTTATAAAGGCTGTCTTCTCCTGGTCCTTAACTGCCATTTTGATCTGATGATAACCAGAGTAAGCATCCAGAAAACACAAACGGTCACAACCCGTTGTAGCATCAATTATCTGATCGATGCGAGGGAGATCAAAGGGGTCTGCAGGGCAAGCCTTGTTTAAATCTGTGTAGTCCACACACATGCGCCAAGTGCCTTTTTTCTTAAGAACCAGCACCGGATTGGCCAACCACTCTGGATGAAAAACTTCAACAATAAACCCAGCAGCCAACAGACGGGCTACTTCTTCACCTATAGCCTTGTGTCTCTCCTCGTTGAAACGGCGGAGGAACTACCGGACCGGTTTGAACTTAGGATCAATGTTGAGTGTGTGCTCAGCAAATTCCCTCGGTACACCTGGCATGTCAGAAGGTTTCCATGCGAAGATGTCCCGATTCTCACGGATGAACTCGATGAGCGCGCTTTCCTATTTGGGATCCAGGTTAGCGCTGATGCTGAACTGTTTGGATGAATCGCTAGGAACAAAGTCAACCATCTTAGTGTCTGTAGACGATTTGAACTTCAACGTTGGATCATGTTCCGTAGTTGGCTTTTTTAAAGAGGTCATGTCTGTCGGATCAACTTGCTCCTTATAGAACTTTAACTCCTCCGAGGCACAAACCGACTCAGCATAAGCCGCATCGCCTTCTTCACACTCCAAAGCAATCTTTCTACTTCCATGTACTGTGATAGTCCCTTTATGACCTGGCATTTTAAGCTGTAGATAAACATAACATGGCCTTGCCATAAACTTAGCATAAACCGGCCGCCCAAACAAGGCGTGGTACGGACTTTTGATCTTTACCACCTCAAATGTCAATGTTTCTAACCATGAATCATAGTCATCTCCAAAATCTACCTCCAAAGCTATCTTACCAACAGGATATGCAGACTTACCAGGCACCACACCATGAAAGACCATATTTGACGGCTTAAGATCCTTATCTGTCAACCTCATACGGCGGAATGTATCATAATACAAAATATTGATACTACTTCCCCCATCCATGAGCACTTTAGTGATTTGTACCCCCCCAACTTGAGGGGCTACCACCAAGGCCAAATGACCTGGATTATCAACCCAGGGCGGGTGATCATCTCTACTCCACAAAATAGGTTGCTCCGACCAGCGTAAATACCGAGGTACTGCCGGCTCAACAGAGTTGACTGCCCTTTTGTGAAGCTTCTGATCACATTTGCACAAACTAGTAGTCAAGACATGATATTGCCCGTTGTTCAGCTGTTTGGGCTTGCTCTGATAACCCGACTGTTGTTGCTGCTGCTGACTCCCCTGATGGTTGTAACCTCCCTGGTTGCCTTGGTGTCCTTGATTGACGTGTCCGGTTTGTTTACCTGGAAACCCTGAACCGGAACCACCACCTCCGTAACCCGGCCCGTGGAAACCTCCTCCTGAACCGCCGGGCGGGCCGTTGTCATATTGGAACATATTGGAATTCTTGAAGTCCCGCATGATATAGCAATCTTTCCAAAGGTGTGACGCCGGCTTCTCCTTCGATCCATGCTTTGGACAGGGCTGATTTAATAGGCGCTCCAAATTGTTGCTTGAACCTCCACCCCTCTGGGGCTGCTTGCCCTTACGGCGCTGGCCATTCTCTTGCACGTTGGTGTTTGCAACAAAGTCCAAGCTACTGTCGGCCTTGCGCTTACCACCGCTTCCATGGCCTGCCGGATTATGTTGCTGACCTTTGGCATTGTCGTTCTTCTTACCTTTCTCCGGTTTGTCCTCCTCTGAATCCGGATCCTTGGTATTATCTGAATCGGCGTATTTAACCAAAGCGGCCATGAGTGTTGACATGTCATTGCAGTGACGTTTGAGCCTTCCCAACTTTTGTTTTAACGGTTTGAAACGACAATTGCCCTCTAATGTTAACACTGCCATGTCTGCATTGATACGATCTGATGAATGCAAAATTGCTGAAACTTGTTTGACCCAATGGGTCGTGGACTCCCCTTCCTCTTGGACACAAGCGGCCAGATCTACGATTGACATCGGCTGCTTACACGTATCCTTGAAGTTCTGGATAAACCGGTGCTTCAATTCGGCCCATGATCCAACAGAGTTGGTTGGCAAGCTCTTCAACCAAGTGCGAGTTGTTCCTTCCAACATCATGGTGAAATATTTAGCACACACTGCCTCATCCACATCTAACATCTCCATTGCCATCTCATAGCTTTCCACCCACACCTCTGGTTGCAAATCAGTGGTGTAATTTGGTACCTTACGAGGTCCCTTGAAATCCTTGGGCAGTCTCACATTACGTAAAGCGGGAGTCAAACATGGCACCCCTAAGGAGCTGAACATCACCCTTGGCTCCACGGAGGCCGTGGGGTGAACCGGAGTATGCTGTCGTGCTCCGTGCCGAGCTGTCAACTCGTCCTCCCGACGTGCACGGCCATGGTCCACAACATCTTGTGCATTAGCGCCTCCCCCGGCCGGGTTGTTCCCTCTTGGTGAATTTTGGCGATGTGCGCTACTGGACACGGCCGGTTCATCCTCCACGTGTCTTCTATAACTCCGGCTTGGATGGGGAGTGGAATGGATCCTCTCACGACTGTGTGAATACGCCTGCTGTTGATTTAGCGCTGTTTGAAGGAGATCCCTGGCCCGACGTGCTTCCACTGCAACTGGTGACTCGCCGTCGGTTGGGAGGGCCGCCAGGCGTGAAGCGGCGGCCACAATGTTGTCCAATGGGTTGGAATAATGCCCAGGCGGCGTCGATGGCACAACGTTGTTCTGGCGAGGCAGGTCCGTCGTGCGCGGCTGAACCGGCGCCCCCGCACGGTTTAGTGTGGGTTGGTTACCAGCTCCTAAACCTGGCGTGTTGAAAAGATTCTGCGGCTCATAAACCGACGGGAGACGTGATCGATACCTTCTTCTTATGACTTCCTCTGAAGCATTCTGGTCCAGCCTAATCCGGTAGGCCTGTGCTTCCAACTCGGCCCGCTCCGTAGCCATCCTGGCATTCTCTGTTGCCAGGTCTGCTTTAGCCTGGGCTATCTGATCCTTCACTTTTGCAATCTCCGCACTGTGCTGATCCCTGGCTGCTGTGTCCACCTCCGCGGACATCAATGTTGCCAGAGCGTCGAACAAATCAGACAAGACTTGGGCCGGAGGTGGCGCCGAGCTTCCTGCCCCTGCTGGTGCGGCCGTCGTTGAATCGGAGAGCATTGCTGCGGCGGTAGATGAATGAGGCGCCGATTGTGTGCCAGCCATGAAGATGGCAGCCCGGTTTGGCAGACCGGGGGAATCCAGAATACTGTTGCCCTCGGATCCTCCCTCAATCCGGCCGTCCTGCAACTGGTAAAGCGATTCGGTCTCTCCAGAAGACTCGTCATCAGAGCAGACTACGGTTTCTCCATCGGACACCGGTCCATCCTCGTACCCCAACCCTTGGACGACACCTACGAAAACATGCCTTGCCTCAGGCTGAACCGGCGAAGAACTTGCACGCCGAGCCATTTCGATGATGTCGGTGCAGATGTCCGGCTCGGGGGCCGGTTCGCCGATCTTGCCGATGAAGACGTGAATCCAACCAAAGGGGACCCGGTACCCGTATTCGATTGAATCGGCCTCGGGACCCCATCCCACGTTGTCGATGTAGAGCTTGCCGCGACGACTCTTCGTCATCCAGCCCACAGCGTATCCCTTAAGTCCTTCGAAGCTGCCCTTTAAGAACTCAAAACCATCGTCTGATAGCCCCACGGTGGGCGCCAACTGTCGTGGATTTGTCACGGCAGATGTCCTTGTGTAAGGACTTAGTCGTGGAGCCATCGCTACGGGTTAGCTTAAGGGGTTAAACCGGACAAGGGACACGGGGAATTTTATACTAGTTCGGCCCCTTCGAGGAAGGTAAAAGCCTACGTCTAGTTGTGATTGGTATTGCTAGGGTTTCGAAGGCCAGGGAGCGAATCCGCTTTGTCTGGCACTCGAGTTGTTGTTGTCCATCCCTAAACCGCTGTCGGGTCGTCCCTTTATATACATAGGTTGACGCCCGTCGGTTTACAGAGTCCCGAGCCGGATCATAAACGTATCTAGTTCGGTCTCTATCCTTCCTATCTTACAACACAAGTTACATGACTAAGCCGGTTTACATTTACAGGCTTTAACCCGCCTTTGGGCCTTGGGCCTCCATGAAGCACCATCATCCTTGCATCTTTATGGGCTTCTAATCTTCAAGGAGTCAACCCGGCTACATAAGGCCGGTTTACCTCCAGTAGTAATATCCCCAACAATGTGCGACTTCAAAACTTCTAGCAACCCTATTGCTTTCAAGTTAATGGTCGATATTTCATTCTTAGACCATTGGTTATCGAATCACCATTCTAGCATTGAGCATGCTACCTAAGCCCATGTTTCAGGTACACCTTTCAATCAATTTTTAATTGTGTATGTTTTCCTCAAGCATACATCATTATATCATTTGGTCTGACAAGTGTTACCTCCTTGTTCAGATAATTGTGGAAATCCATATTTTGTTAATCTCAATGAAATGTCGCTGAGTCCATCAGCCACCATAATCTCCTTGGTTTAACGATGAACTCATGATTCAGAACATGCTTCCATAATTCATTTCCTGGGAATCTTACAATGTCATCTCATCAATTTGTGTTGCACCTTTTCTTCTTAGGCATCCTGAGTCTGAGGTAATTTGACACCAATCGGATCTGAATCTCGGTCAGATATGATGGTTGGGACATATTTCCAAGAGTTATAACATTGGTATTCATGTGACCCGGTAAGGTGATGTCATGCCTAGCACACCGGGCCAGACGACCTGCTGTTATAGTTTCCTTTTAGCAAGGTTAACCATTCTTCCATGAGGAAATTGAATGACTTGTTTAATAAGTTGTTCCTGATGGATCCTTTGTGTATCCAAAGTCTGATCTATGCCCAGTGACCATGTCAATCCTATCTTGAAGCATGTCTATGGTACTCCAATTTTCAACAAAGAACATTTGAAGCCCAATGCTAAATGTTTCTTGCCCAATTATCCAAACACCATTGTATGGGTAATGTCATGAAATTTCGCTCATCTTACCTAAAGAGTTTTCTACCTTATATCCTTTCATGGATATCATGCTCTGCTTGTCCTTGGGAAGGTTATACCCCTGAAATATGTGTTTAAACACATTTTTCCTTTCCATCGTTCTGTTTAACCTGGTGATCACATTTTCCTTTCCATTGGTTTGTTTGACCTTCCTGGTGTTCTATATGATCTAAGTAGTAATATTCTCCTGCTTAGGTAAACTCCTTGGTGTACAATTCTGTCAGCAAGACCCTATTACTATTGTTGATGACATTCCGGTAACCACCAATGGACGAGAACTTTGCCTATAGGTCAGCCTCGTTTCAACGAGCATGAAAATGGTTCTCTTTGTCCCTCGCCCTTGGTACCAACGTTGTTGCCAACATAACCGACAGTCTCTTCTCTAACATGCCTGGCTATCATGATGCCTTGCTAACATGACCGTGCAAGATGTCAGTGACCTCCTACTTTAACCCACATGGTGGGACCATAACCCACAGTTCCACAGGATCGAAGCCTGACTCTCCTGTACACTCCTGTTCCCAAGTTACTCTTCACGCGTGGCCTCGTACGTAATTCACGAGCCACCTTTCTACAGATGATCTATTCTGGTATTAGACACAATACTTATTCCCATTGCTTTGAACCCTTTCACACTCTGTTATAGGCAATGAACGATTGCCTATCTGCTTGAGATTTCTTATTGCACCTTCTTACCTTGCTCTCGATGAATTTCTGGAATTTCAACTCGAGAGATGCCTCTATACCTCGTTCACTGAGATAGCCCCAGGTACCTAACATGTGTTGAGCTCCGTCCTTCCCAAGTCTCCCCCCTTATATTTTCCATAAGTGCAATGGAGATCCTGAAGAAAGGATATCGGCTTCACCATGATGAACTAAAGCAGAGAAATGAAGACACCAATGAAAGGGATTAACTTCTTCAAGAAGATCCTTTAGAATATCGTAACCAGACCTTTCCCCCTTACTCTACCTCTTAAATCTCGGGACGAGATTTCTTGTAGTGGAGGAGAATTGTGACGCCTGGATATTTAAGCTACAGTGACCTCACACTAATGGTGCCAGGTCATCAAGATTGACTAAGCCAATTTGCCCCTTAAAAAATCAAAGTCATTTTTTAAATTAAATTGCAAGTTGAAATAATATTTCTTCAAACTGCAAAACAATAATGTTGTTCATCTCCCATAAATCTCCAATGAATTTTCATGAAGAAATCAACCCTGTTTGGATTACTAAAATGCTCGTAGAAATATTTAAAGCGGTCCAACAATAATTATATTGGCATTTTCGAAAATAAACAAATATTTAGACCTTCCCCAAATGGCCTAAAACATTTTGTGGAGCTTTGATTGTATTGCAATACATATATGTGGCACTTTTCACATTTAACAAAATTCAAGTTCTAGCAGAGAGAATTTAGAAACATGAGGAAATAAAAAGAAAACGGGATATAAAAAAAGGAAAAGGAAACAGCCCACCCCCTATCCCCCTGGGCCTTGGCCCACTACATCGATCCAGCCCACCCTGCCTCCTCCTACCTCTCGCTACAGTGAGGTAGGGAGGCGTGTCAGCCATCCATGGCCACGCCTGGAGGCATGGAGGCCATCCAGCCCCCTCAACCCCCCTACAAGCGGACCCCGCGGCCACCCCCAAAACCCTAGACCGCCACATCCGTCTCCCCTCAATCCCCCGTCTCCCCACATCCCCTTCTGCTCGATCTGAAACTCAAGGACTCGCGCGGTGACCGTGATCATCGCCGTCGTTGCCGCGGCCACCGTTGTCGCCGTCACTCAGGAGTACCTCCACGAAGTCTACCACGGTCGACGTCATCCGTTCTGCCTGTCGCGTCAAGTCGGGGAGCCGCGTAACCGACATCGTCTTCGTCTTCTTCGTCGGGCCGCCGCTGTCTCGCCGTCGATTCGCACCATCCCGACTATCCCCGACCTCCCCGACCACATCCCCGACTCCATGGTGAGCTCCTCTCTGTATCCCCCTTGCCCTCCCCCCTCGATTTAGTCGTCCTATGCTGATGTCACTGCCGTGCTTGAAGTTTTCTGCATGTGTGCGCTCGTCGCGCTCTGCCGAATCCTGGCCGCCCCGGGGGCATTCCCTCGTCGCGCCCCACGTACGCTTACGTGCCCTAGGCCTCCTAGCGTCGTCCGCGCGCGCATCAAGCCCTGCCCGGCTCACCCGCTGCTCCCTCTCAGACCTCTCGCCGTCTGTGTAGCCCTCCCGCTGCTGGGCTGCTGCTGCTACGGCCGGCTACCGCGTCGGCCCGCGCCCGCCTGCGCCCCGCGAGCCACGCCCCGCAGCCTCCCGCTCCCCCCCCCCCCCCGTGTGCGCCCGGTGGAGCTCCCTGCCGGAGCTCGCCGCCGCTCCTGGATGGGGCCGCCAATGGACTGCACTACCGTGCGTGTGGGGACCCCGACTCATAAGTCGTGATCACCGAATGCACGTGTACAGTGATCCCAGAGATCAATGCTCACTGAACACACAAAAGCTGAATAACAAGAGTCTTACATCCATACATACCGTCTTACATAAATTATGACCGTTATGGTCGAGTCTCGAGTATAACTTCGCAGCGGAAATCTTCGTTGATAACTTGGACCCATGCCATCTGCCTTAACCCTACAGGCATTCTGACTGGGAAGCGTCCTAGCTCGCATATTCGTCACCGAAGTATTCTTCATCATATCCTATTTTTTCATGCCTGGCCAATAAAATAACCAGTGGCAAGCCAATGAGTACTTTGAATGTACTTGCAAGCAACCCATGTTTTGGCTCAAGATACAACAATGCATGACATAGGCAAATTTTTGCAGAAAGCTAATTTTGTTGCGTTATGACATGTTCAATAACTGGTAAATCATGCATCAGGAGAATTCAAGTAAGCATGAGGACAGGTTACAGATATCAACATAAATAGAGTGGGCATCAACCCAACTCAATCATGTCAAGTCCTTTGACTTGACCCAAGTAGTTCTTCCCACTTATCCGAACACATACACTGGTTTGTAAACATGTGGACGTAGCCCAAGAGTGGTTACCCAACTGTCCTTGACCGTGGACACGGCTATTCGAATAGTTTTACACTCTGCAGAGGTTGCACACTTTACCCACAAGATCCAGGGAACTTCCGTGTCATCCACCACCCGCGGTACCTCAAGTACCCGGGGTAAGCACCCGATCACTATCTTTTCCTAGACGACACTAACATGGAGTCCACTCGATTGGTAGTAACCCCCGTGCCCAACATTTCACAACTTAAAATTGTGGAGCCTCGCTCCCATATTCATCACATACCACTGGCACGGGGTACCAACGGTGTGTCCGGTGCCCCATAAAAATGTTCTTGGCCGCCCTACCTGGCACGACCCCGTCCCGAGAGAGATCACCAACTCTCCCCTATCACTAGTAATGCGGGCTCCAAGCTAGTATCGGCCTAGGTAATCAATAATGCCCTTTCCCATATAAGGGTAGAGTGGTTGCGCATGTAAGGTTGGAATAACGGTCGCAACTTAAACCAATCTGCTTTTGAAAGCAACACACACACTTGCCTCGGTACACCACTTCGTCATCAAGTGGTTACCCATCTCATTATCTCCCTCGGGCATAAGTGGCACCCGACGGGGTTTTCGAAAAGTCCTTTGAAAATACTTTGTCTCCATCACCATGCATATTCCTGTCCCTTTTGCGTAGCAACTACTTTAGCATCCTATCTACTCCCACCGGCATAACCCTCATAAGGAGGTAGGGTCATGCGCAATGCAAGTATCAACGAGGAAGTAACAGAGGCAAACCATCAAAGTGGTTCCACCTCATCATGATTCTGTTGCAACAACAATATGGTGCTATATGTCATGCATAAAAAGGGTTTCATAGACATGGTCAAAGGGCTGCTTGCCTGGTTCATCAGATTCTTCAAATCTTCTGGTCCATCTCCGAGTATCTCGTCTACTTTGTCAACTAACGTCGGAAACAATCATAGTAAGCAACACAACAAGGCAGAAAATAAAAGTGCTCTAAAAATATTAATTTGACTTTTCTAGGACATCTCTGGTTATATGAGAACTAACCAGAGTGGTTTCATTGGGGTTGGGTCAGTGGATATTCCTGAACATTTCAATATGATGGAATCAAGGGATTTGTGGATTTGCAAGAAGTGGACTGAAATATATTTTTGAAAAATGAGCAAAGGCACCCATTTAACAAACCATGATTTTAGAAATATCTAGGAGTTGGTTTCACTGGATTTGGAGTTCAGATGATTTTCCTATGAATTTGCAAAGTTTACAAATATGAAGAAATGGCTCATTATTTTGTGTGGTACAGAAAGTATTGAGAAAAATGTTCATAAACTAAGTTATGAACTTAGAAGCATCTAGGAATTTGAATCATGGCATTTGGATCAATTTTGAGCTCTTTGTGATTTTCTAAAGTTTATCACAGAAATGGAAAAAGGGGATGTCATAAATATTTGTGAAGGAAATGTTTCTGGAAAAATGTGCTAATTGAGCCATATGATAGATCATGATTTATGGAGTCACTAGAAATTTGAATCACCAAATTTGGATATAATATGAATATTTGGGAGATTTTACAAATTTCTGGAAAACAAAAAGACAAAGGAAGTGGGGGTTATACCTATACCGCGCACCGAGCGCAGCATAGCGCCGCAGCGCATTGGGCCGGCCCAGCTGCACGGCCACGCGGCTAAGGAGGGCCACGCCGAAGGCGGACTAGCGTAGTACGCTTCTCTGCGGTGGAGACTGTTAAACGGGATCCCGCCTCCACTTAAATGCCGGGGCCCGCCGGCTGAGTCGCCGACCCGCGGGGCCCACCCGCAGGGTCGTCTCCTTCCTCCCGCGCCCACGACAGAGGGGATCGAGGCCGCGGTTGAGCGCCGGCCAGCGCTTGCCCCCGGCGGCACAGGCCACCCCGGCCAAGCTCTGGACACCGGAGGGGTCACCGGGGAGAGGCGCGTCAGGGGGATCCCTCGGAGACGGCAGGGGATGGCCGGAGCGCATCCGGCGACGGTCGTGGCGGACGGCCCCATCAGGCATTGGCGGCACCGGCACCACGAGGGACAGGACGAGGCAGAGAGGAGCAGGGAAGCTCCGTAGCCTAGCGGAGGCTCTCCTGGAGGTCGAAGGAGAGGGGGAGGGGCTCTGGTTAGCCGGAGCAAAGTGGAGGTCGATGGCGAACATGGTGGCCATGGAGAGGGCAGGAGGGCACGAGGGGTAGTGAGGGGGTGTCTGAGAGGTGCACGGGTGAGAGGAGCTTTGAACCGAGGCAAGAGAAAGAGTCAGGGTGGCTTAAATGGGTGTGGCCGTGGAGCACCGTGGGCAGCGCCCACGGACGCGCTCAGGTGAGGTCGTGGAGGGGAGAGGAGAGAGGTTTAGGAGGGGGCCGGCAGCTTGTCGTGTCCCAGACGACGAGGCGGACTCGTGAGACACGCTGGGGAGGCCCGAGGTGGCTGGAGGCGGTTGGCAGGGGGCGACTACAGTGCGGGAGCGCACTGTAGCGCGCTCCAGAGCGCCCAAATGGCCGGCATGGCCATTTTCTATGCAAGGTGGGTGCGGCCAAATATGTCTGGTAGCTCTAGGGTGTAGTAAAGAAAGGGGGAGGGGCTTTGGATGCCCTGGGTGGCCACTGGAGTGAGGAGGCAGGTTGAGGGAGAGAGAGAAGCTGCTATCCAAGGAGGTAAATGGGGGTGTTTCACCCCTCAATCATTGAGAAATGGCCAGGGGAAAGTTACTGGAGGTAGAAGAGGGTTAGTAGTAGCTGTGATAAAAAGTTGAGGCCATGGAGATTAGTGGAAGAGGTCAAAATGGAATTTTGGTAAAGTGGCAGAAGGTGTTTGATGCTTGTTTGGGTAAGCAAATAAACTCCATTTGGCATGAGACTCCACAGGGTAAAATTGCACATATAATTAGGTCTTTCCACCAATTTTGAGCTCATTTGGGCAAAGTTGCCAATGCAACTTTTGTAAACCCTAGAAATCAACAGAAATGCATTTACCAAGATCTAGTCATGCAAAACCATTCCCCTTGATGCACCACTTGGAGTAGTGTCATAATTTGGGCTTTTTAGCAGACCACAAAGTTTGGGGGTATTTGGAATAATTTGGCAATGTAAAGTTGTTCAAACTTGAATCTGGACAGAGAAGGTTTTTGGGCACTTTGGTGAACCAAAACAGTTTTGATTGAGCTGAAACATTTCAAGGTCATCATATTATGCATATGTGACTTTCTAGAATTTTCCTGGATTTATTGGAAAATATTTCTTGTAGAAAATTTTCAAATACTTAAAATGGACAGAAATGGTTTTGGAGGGTTTTGCCCACTATTTTTAACATGACCATGTGTTTAAACTCTTATATATGGACAATATATGTCCACTGAGCTTCCCTAAATTTTCTAAAATATTTTTGAAACATTAAAATAATTTTAACCTATTAAAGACCATTTCTGGCCTTAAGAAAAAGCCTTTAAATAAAATAGGAAAATAACTTTTAAAATTGTATTTTTGTGGTTTATGGGAGCCCTATACCTAATAGGTTTCAAATATACTTTTTGAAAGAGTTTTCACACCCTTAATTAAGTATCTGTAGTTCAAGTCTCAATTCAGGGGTTTTTGGAAAACCTAATTTATAAAATTCTTTTTGGCCAAAATATTTCTGCAAGAAATTGTTTTTATGTCCTACACACATGGCATGATCATTGAGCAAGGTTTTGGATCAAGGAGAAGGAGTATAAGAGTTGGAGGATTTATTTGATTTTTAGAGCACTTGCAAACAACAAACAAAATCCAATCAAGGCAAGGTCCAAAAAACTCAAAAGTTTTTTGTCAGACCACATTTTATCATGATTGTTAGCTTAAGTGTAGTGGCCTGAAAATCAGGGTGTGACAGACCTACCCCCCTTACAAGAATCTCGTCCCCGAGATTCCCAAACTAGGCGTGGAAAGGAATATGGAAACTTGGATATGGGGTATTCTTCACATCCCCATACTGCTTCTGCTTCCGAATGGTGCTCCATTGAACCTTGAAGTACTTGATGGTGTGGCTTCGTGTATGACGTTCTGCTTGATCCAGATTGCAATTGGGGTCTCTCGCGTTGGTCATATTGGGCTGGAGGTCAATGGCTCGATGATCGATGTCCTCGTAGAGATCGGGCTTATCAGGAAGTTGGAAACACTTCTAGGGTTGTGATGTGTGGGAAAACGTTGTGCATAGTGGGTAACTCAGGTGGTAACTCCAGCTGGCAACTGTCTTCTCTTTCATCTCGTAGCAATCTCGGCGGGGGTTGTTAAATCTTGGAGTGAGCTTCCCTTTGACATGTAAATGCTTGGTCCTTCTGAGAGGAGTGGTTTGCAGATACGCACGGTCTTCGACGAGTAAGTTCACTTCTTGACGATGGTGGTTAGTATAGTTCTTCCTCCTTGACTTGGCGGTCTTCAGATGTTCCCTAACCAGCTGAACGGTTCTTCTTCCGTCTTCGGGTAGGCAAGTAGGTCACCAAATAAAGATGACAACCAACTTGTCCAAGTACTCCATGAAGTTTCTGTTCATGGGGTACATAAGGTAGGCTGGGGAATTGGTGGTGGTAACGGTTGAGTATGGCCCAAGGTGTTCTCGATCTAGAGTCAAGACCCATGGTCATGATACGACCATGTTGTAGCTTAGTAGGGCTTAAGGGTTTCAAGGATTCTAGTGCACGAGTGAACATTGATCATCTTATCTTTAAGCACGGTTTTCGAGATGCCAATATTCTATCTAGTCCTTCAAACAAATAACCTTATACCACCGAAAACATCATCTGGTATAGGCCAAATCCAATCATCACTCCTGTGATCCATATTCTCGTGACTCCCGAGAGGAGGCCTAACAAAATCATATATGTCTACGATCCCCAAACTCATATGTATGGCTACCCCTAAAAATCCATGGGTAGAGCATACAAGCTTCCAAGTGGGAATGAAACACGACAATCCAAGTGCCCATCCTATTCTTCCAAGGTCCATGTTAGTGTATCTCTATCCTAAGGAAACACGTCGTAAGCCACTCCAAAATCTTGTTTCCTTCCTATGAATCAACTCCAACAACCCATTAACTTCCATCAATCACTACATAACCCATTAATTGTACAAATCCAATGTCTATGGTGTTCCACACAATCTTCTAAAGTCCATATAATCCCCAAATACTTGAAAGGGCTGTCTCTACTATAGTAAGTCCACCAACTTCCATGGTCAAGCTTATATCAACTCCGACAATTAATCCAATCTCCTAGTTTATCGTCCACCGAGAAACATGGTATCATGATCGAGATCATCAGTCTAAATCCAATTTACTCCAAACCATGTAGACTTACTCACCACCTATACTCCACTAGGATCACATATTTAAATCCAAATCTCATGTCCAACGAGAATTCCTACATGTTCCCCCAAAGTCATTATCGTAATGTCTACAATCTCCTTATCATCTGATCAAGTCAAATTCTTATCCCCCCAAGAATCTCAGCTTGCGATCTTAATTGTCCCACTAAATCCAATTTATCCAGGGGTAATGAAAGCTATGCTACTCTATAATAATGATCCCACCAAGAATCTACCAACATGAAAGCCTCATAATCCACCAAATAGTCTCATATAATTCCTCAAGGTCACTGATATAAACTCATCAAGTCATTTTTCCTCTATTCCTATATCCTCAAATTGGTCTTCCCTATGGCATCATAGTTCTTGTGCTGTATTAGAATGACAATGTGCTCGTTCACTACGTCCACTAGTTCCATAATGAACCTAGTGTAGTGCAAAGTTATGGGGCTTAACAGGTTCTCTTGCAATTCCGTGGGTTAAGCACATGGTTAAGGATTCGAGCTGGTGTGTCTTGTGAAATATCAAAGGGTCAAGGGATGGGTTCACAGTCTTGAGGGGTAAACATAATTCTATGGGGTTACACTTGGTCGAGGAGGCTGTAGCAAAAGTCTTCAGTGCTAGCTGGTTGCCAAAGTAGAATCCTTGGTGTATCTTGTCTTGTCGGTCTTCAGTTGAGGAGAGAGATGAGAGGGAAAAGTAGCATAGAGGAGGGGAGTGCCTAAAGGGGGTTCTATAGTGCAAGTGCAAACAAACAGGTGCAAAAAGGGCCAAACAAAAGAAACAAGGTAAGGAAGGTGATATAGTCGCGTACTTGTTGCCTAGGGCAAAAGTGTGACCTATATCAAAACACAACCAAATAAAAACAAGCAACACACAATCATGGTTCTATTCGAACCATCATACGGACTCGACTGCGCATAAGGGGGTACACGACTCATCCTACCCTAGGGGTTCTCAGACTCAGTAGTCGTGCTTTGCTTCGTGCCTCGTGCAGTCTTCTGGGTTTTCCTCAGGTGTTGCTATGTCTCTTGTAGTTGTTTGATGAAACGATCTGGGTTAGGCCTGAAGATTCTTCAACAACTTCTCGCCTGTTGAAGTGATGGGGTGAAGGTGGCTCCTCGTAGCAGGCATTGACTCGGTCTTCTGTTGTCTTCTTAATCATGATGATCCCTTTTTGTCTTCTAAGGCGTCGATGGTACCAAGTAGGTAATCCTTTATGCAATGACATTAACAAGGCATAGTAGAGGTCCAACATGTCGGTTACGTTGATGACAACATCGACACCAAGAGCGGGGGATGAGGAGACCCATTTCCTGCTCACTATAGTGAGACGGACCAAATGGCTAGGTTCTCATCCACTGGTGGTTGCTGATGCAACAACGGTAACGACATGGTTACTCTATTAGTGAGGTATATCATGATCTTGCATTTCCTATGCCCTGATCATCATAGGCTAAGGTCGCATCATCTTGGGGCAGTGTCAAGGGTGTCACCATCTTATGGGTCTTCATGTCCTCATTCCTCAAGGATGTATCCTCTGTTGGTATCGTCTTGTTGTGGTGTCGCCAATCTTGTGTTCGGAAGATGTGGGTGAATGTCTGACAAGGCATCCTCCTTCTAGACTATCCAAGAGGGTTTCAAGGAATCCAGTGCTCAGGGGCATAAGGGTTCTAGCGACCAAAAGTTTTGAAGGGGAAGAGATCAATAAGGAAAGTATACCTTGAAGAAAAATTGAGAAGGGGAAGAGAAGTATAGACAGTTTTTGAAAACTAGCAATAGTTTTGAAAATAGTTTTACCCTAACTAACGGCCATGCTAACTAAGGCTTCCTACAGTCAGGATGGCTCTGATACCAGCTCTGTGGGGACCCCGACTCATAAGTCGTGATCACCGAATGCACGTGTATAGTGATCCCAGAGATCAATGCTCACTGAACACACAGAAGCTGAATAACAAGAGTCTTACATCCATACATACCATCTTACATAAATTATGACCGTTATGGTCGAGTCTCGAGTATAACTTCGCAGCGGAAATCTTCATCGATAACTTGGACCCATGCCATCTGCCTTAACCCTACAGGCATTCTGACTGGGAAGCGTCCTAGCTCGCATGTTCATCACCGAAGTATTCTTCATCATATCCTATTTTTTCATGCCTGGCCAATAAAATAACCAGTGGCAAGCCAATGAGTACTTTGAATGTACTCGCAAGCAACCCATGTTTTGGCTCAAGATACAACAATGCATGACATAGGCAAATTTTTGCAGAAAGCTAATTTTGTTGTGTTATGACATGTTCAATAACTGGTAAATCATGCATCAGGAGAATTCAAGTAAGCATGAGGACAGGTTACAGATATCAACATAAATAGAGTGGGCATCAACCCAACTCAATCATGTCAAGTCCTTTGACTTGACCCAAGTAGTTCTTCCCACTTATCCAAACACATACACTGCTTTGTAAACATGTGGACGTAGCCCAAGAGCGGTTACCCAACTGTCCTTGACCGTGGACACGGCTATTCGAATAGTTTTACACTCTACAGAGGTTGCACACTTTACCCACAAGATCTGGGGAACTTCCGTGTCATCCACGACCCGCGGTACCTCAAGTACCCGGGGTAAGCACCCGATCACTATCTTTCCCTAGACGACACTAACATGGAGTCCACTCGATTGGTAGTAACCCCCGTGCCCGAAATTTCACAACTTAAAATTGTGGAGCCTCGCTCCCATATTCATCACATACCACTGGCACGGGGTACCAACGGTGTGTCCGGTGCCCCATAAAAATGTTCTTGGTCGCCCTACCTGGCACGACCCCGTCCCGAGAGAGAGCACCAACTCTCCCCCGTCACTAGTAATGCGGGCTCCAAGCTAGTATCGTCCTAGGTAATCAATAATGCCCTTTCCCGTATAAGGGTAGAGTGGTTGCGCATGTAAGGTTGGAATAACGGTCGCAACTTAAACCAATCCATTTTTGAAAGCAACACACACACTTGCCTCGGTACACCACTTCGTCATCAAGCGGTTACCCATCTCATTATCTCCCTCGGGAATAAGTGGCACCCGACGGGGTTTTCAAAAAGTCCTTTGAAAATACTTTGTCTCCATCACCATGCATATTCCCGTCCCTTTTGCGTAGCAACTACTTTAGCATCCTATCTACTCCCACCGGCATAACCCTCATAAGGAGGTAGGGTCATGCACAATGCAAGTATCAACGAGGAAGTAACGAAAGCAAACCATCAAAGTGGTTCCACCTCATCATGATTCCGTTGCAACAACAATATGGTGCTATATGTCATGCATAAAAAGGGTTTCATAAACATGGTCAAAGGGCTGCTTGCCTGGTTCATCAGATTCTTCAAATCTTCTGGTCCATCTCCGAGTATCTCGTCTACTTCGTCAACTAACGTCGAAACAATCATAGTAAGCAACACAACAAGGCAGAAAATAAAAGTGCTCTAAAAATATTAATTTGACTTTTCTAGAACATCTCTGGTTATATGAAAACTAACCAGAGTGGTTTCATTGGGATTGGGTCAGTGGATATTCCTGAACATTTCAATATGATGGAATCAAGGGATTTGTGGATTTGCAAGAAGTGGACAGAAATATGTTTTTTGAAAAATGAGCAAAGGCACCCATTTAACAAACCATGATTTTAGAAGTATCTAGGAGTTGGTTTCACTGGATTTGGAGTTCAAATGATTTTCCTATGAATTTGCAAAGTTTACAAATATGAAGAAATGGCTCATTATTTTGTGTGGTACAAAAAGTATTGAGAAAAATGTTCATAAACTAAGTTATGAACTTAGAAGCATCTAGGAATTTGAATCATGGCATTTGGATCAATTTTGAGCTCTCTGTGATTTTCTAAAGTTTATCACAGAAATGGAAAAAGGGGATGTCATAAATATTTGTGAAGGAAATGTTTCTGGAAAAATGTGCTAATTGAGCCATATGATAGATCATGATTTATGGAGTCACTAGAAATTTGAATCACCAAATTTGGATATAATATGAATATTTGGGAGATTTTACAAATTTCTGGAAAACAAAAAGACAAAGGAAGTGGGGGTTATACCTATACCGCGCACCGAGCGCAGCATAGCGCCGCAGTGCATTGGGCCGGCCCAGCTGCACGGCCACGCGGCTAAGGAGGGCCACGCCGAAGGCGGACTAGCGTAGTACGCTTCTCTGCGGTGGAGACGGTTAAACGGGATCCCGCCTCCACTTAAACGCCGGGGACCGCCGGCTGAGTCGCTGACCCGCGGGGCCCACCCGTAGGGTCGTCTCCTTCCTCCCGCGCCCGCGACAGAGGGGATCGAGGCCGCGGTTGAGCGCCGGCCGGCGCTTGCCCCGGCGGCACAGGCCACCCCCGGCCAAGCTTTGGACACCTGAGGGGTCGCCGGGGAGAGGCACGTCAGGGGGATCCCTCGGAGACGGCAGGGGATGGCCGGAGCGCATCCGGCGACGGTCGTGGCGGACGGCCCCATCAGGCATTGGCGGCACCGGCACCACGAGGGACAGGACGAGGCAGAGAGGAGCGGGGAAGCTCCATAGCCTAGCGGAGGCTCTCCTGGAGGTCGAAGGAGAGGGGGAGGGGCTCTGGTTCGCCGGAGCAAAGTGGAGGCCGACGGCGAACATGGTGGCCATGGAGAGGGCAGGAGGGCATGAGGGGGGGTGAGGGGGTGTCTAAGAGGTGCATGGGAGAGAGGAGGTTCGAACCGAGGCGAGAGAAAGAGTCAGGGTGGCTTAAATGGGCGTGGCCGCAGAGCACCGTGGGCAGCGCCCACGGACGCGCTCGGGTGAGGTTGTGGAGGGGAGAGGAGAGAGGTTTAGGAGGGGGCGGCAGCTTGCCAGGTCCCAGACGCCGAGGCGGACTCGTGAGACACGCTGGGGAGGCCCGAGGTGGCTGGAGGCGGTTGGCAGGGGCGACTACAGTGCGGGAGCGCACTGTAGCGCGCTCCAGAGCGCCCAAATGGCCAGCATGGCCATTTTCTATGCAAGGTGGGCGCGGCCGAATATGTCTGTTAGCTCTAGGGTGTAGTAAAGAAAGGGCGCGGGGCTTTGGATGCCCTGGGTGGCCACTGGAGTGAGGAGGCAGGTTGAGGGAGAGAGAGAAGCTGTTGTCTAGGAAGGTAAATGGGGGTGTTTCACCCCTCAATCATTGAGCAATGGCCAGGGGAAAGTTACTGGAGGTAGAAGAGGGTCAGTAGTAGCTATGGTAAAAAGTTGAGGCCATGGAGATTAGTGGAAGAGGTCAAAAATGGAATTTTGGTAAAGTGGCAGAAGGTGTTTGATGCTTGTTTGGGTAAGCAAATAAACTCCATTTGGCATGAGACTCCACAGGGTAAAATTGCACATATAATTAGGGCTTTCCACAAATTTTGAGCTCATTTGGGCATGGTTGCCAATGCAGCTTTTGTAAACCCTGGAAATCAAGAGAAATGCATTTACCAAGATCTAGTCATGAAAAACCATTCCCCTTGATGCACCACTTTGTGTAGTGTCATAATTTGGGCTTTTTAGCATGACCACAAAGTTTGGGAGTATATGGAATAATTTGGCAACGTAAAGTTGTTCAAACTTGAATCTGGACAGAGAAGGTTTTTGGGCACTTTGGTGAACCAAAACAGTTTTGATTGAGCTGAAACATTTCAAGGTCATCATATTATGCATATGTGACTTTCTAGAATTTTCCTGGATTTATTGGAAAATATTTCTTGTAGAAAATTTTCAAATACTTAAAATGTACAGAATTGGTTTTGGAGGGTTTTGCCCACTATTTTTAACATGACCATGTGTTTAAACTCTTATATATGGACAATATATGTCCACTGAGCTTCCCTAAATTTTCTCAAATATTTTTGAAACATTAAAATAATTTTAACCTATTAAAGACCATTTATGGCCTTAAGAAAAAGCCTTTAAATAAAATAGGAAAATAACTTTTAAGATTGTATTTTTGTGGTTTATGGGAGCCCTATACCTAATAGGTTTCAAATATACTTTTTGAAAGATTTTTCACACCCTTAATTAAGTACTTGTAGTTCAAGTCTCAATTCAGGGGGTTTTGGAAAACCTAATTTATAAAATTCTTTTTGGCCAAAATATTTTTGCAAGAAATTGTTATTATGTCCTACACACATGGCATGATCATTGGGCAAGGTTTTGGATCAAGGCGAAGGAGTATAAGAGTTGGAGGATTTATTTGATTTTTAGAGCACTTGCAAACAACAAACAAAATCCAATCAAGGCAAGGTCCAAAACACTCAAAAGTTTTTGTCAAACCACATTTTATCATGATTGTTAGCTTAAGTGTAGTGGCCTGAAAATCAGGGTGTGACAGTGCGTGCCTAGTCGCACGGGTGGTCGCTAGCTTTATGCCGCGTGGGGCCCGACCAACCTTAATTAAGGGGCTAATCCCCTTTTAGTGCTAACCCCCCTGTAGACAATGGCAATGAGCCCAAGGCCATTAGGATTAAATAAAATAAGGTTTTAGTTTAAAATATACACTGAGTCACTTACAGGTGGGGCCAACGGCACTGTTCATAGTCTGACTAGTCAAACCTTGACTGCTCACTCAGCAGTCAACGAGCCCGTATGTCAGCCTCTGGGGCTAGACTGCCACTGGGTACACATAGCTTTTTCTTATTTAATTTGAATTAATAAATAATTTCAGAAAAACTTTAAAGCTTTGAAAAATCATATAAAATAAACCATAGCTCGGATGGGAAAACTTTGTACATGAAAGTTGCTCAGAATGACGAGACGAATCCGAATACGCAGCCCGTTCATCTGCCACGCGTCCCTAGCATAGCGAACATGCAACTTTCCCCCTCCGGTTCATCTGTCTGAAAACACGAAACACCGGGGATACTTTCCCGGATGTCCCCCCCTTTCGTCGGTATCACCTCCTACCGCGTTAGGGCATACCTAGCACCGCGTATTGCCTTGTTATATTTTGTGATGCTTTGTTTGCTCTGTATTTACTGTTTCTTCTCCCCTCTTCTTCTCCGGTAGACCTCGAGACCGGCGTTGATGCCACTGAGTACGACTACGTCACGGACGACCCCCTCCTTGCCAGAGCAACCAGGCAAGCCCCCCCTTTTGATCACCAGATATCGCCTTTTCTTCTCTATACTGCTTGCATTAGAGTAGTTTAGCATTTACTGCTTTCCGTTATCCTATCCGGATGCATAGCCTGTCCTTGCTACTACTGTTGTTACCTTTACCTGCAATCCTAAATGCTTAGTATAGGATGCTAGTGTTCAATCAGTGGCCCTATACTCTTGTCCGTCTGCCATGCTATACTACTGGGCCATGATCACTTCGGGAGGTGATCACGGGCATATGATATATACTTATACTGTTACATTACTTGTGATACTGTTTGGAGATGGGGGCTGAAGGGGCAGGTGGCTCCATCCCGGTAGAGGTGGGCCTGGGTTCCCGACGGCCCCCGACTGTTGCTTTGTGGCGGAGCGACAGGGCAGGTTGAGATCACCTAGGAGAGAGGTGGGCCTGGCCCTGGTCGGTGTCCGTGGTTATTTCAAGATAACATGTTTAATGAGACCTTGGTATTTGATCTAAGTCTGGCTACTGGCCTATACACACTAACCATCTACGCGGGGACAGTTATGAGCACTCGACATCGTGGTATCAGCCGAAGCCTTCATGACATCAGCGACTGAGCGGCGCGCGCCGGGTTGGATCGCGTAACGCAACTTCCTTTGTAATGGAGGTTGCTAGGTCTGCTCTCCGGCCACCCTCGCAACATCCAGGTGTGCAATGGGCGATGGGCCCAGACCCCTGCACCATAGGATTTAGACCGGCGTGCTGACCTCTCTGTTGTGCCTAGGTAGGGCTGCGACGTGTTGATCTTCCGAGGCCGGGCATGACCCAGGAAAGTGTGTCCGGCCAAATGGGATCGAGCGTGTTGGGTTATGTGGTGCATCCCTGCAGGGAAGTTAATCTATTCGAATAGCCGTGATCTTCGGTAACAGGACGACTTGGAGTTGTACCTTGACCTTATGACAACAAGAACCGTATACTTATTAAAACACACCCTTCCAAGTGCCAGATACAACCGGTGGTCGCTCTCTCACAGGGCGACGAGGGGAGGATCATCGGTTAGGGTTATGCTATGCGATGCTACTTGGTGATCTTACCATCTACTCTCTTCTACATTCTGCAAGATGGAGGTGGCCAGAAGCGTAGTCTTGGATAAGACTAGCTATCCCCCTCTTATTCCGGCATTCTGCAGTTCAGTCCACATATGATAGCCTTTCCATTTGATACCAATGCATACATATGTAGTGTAGCTCCTTGCTTGCGAGTACTTTGGATGAGTACTCACGGTTGCTTTGCTCCCTCTTTTCCCCCTTTCTATACTCGATTGCTGCGACCAGACGTTGGAGCCCAGGAGCCAGACGCCACCGTCGATGACGACTACTACTACTCGGGAGGTGCCTACTACTACGTGCAGCCCGCTGACGACGACCAGGAGTAGTTTAGGAGGATCCCAGGCAGGAGGCCTGCGCCTCTTTCGATCTGTACCCCAGTTTGTGCTAGCCTTCTTAAGGCAAACTTGTTTAACTTATGTCTGTTCTCATATATTGTTGCTTCCGCTGACTCGTCTATGATCGAGCTCTTGTATTCGAGCCCTCAAGGCCCTTGGTTTGTAATATGATGCTTGTATGACTTATTTTATTTGTCGAGTTGTGTTGTGATATCTTCCCATGAGTCCCTGATCTTGATCGTACACGTTTGCGTGTATGATTAGTGTACGGTCAAATCAGGGGCGTCACATGCCCTGGGGGATACCCTGGCCATACTATGCCCTCAAGGGGACGAGCCCTCCATCGAGCTGTAAGTAAAAAGGTACTTAATAATGAAAATATCTTGCTTTACTTCTGAGGAAAATAATCGAAGCATTTGTCTCGTAGTTCGGATCTTAGCCCTTCTCAGCAGAGCTCATCTTCGGGGGATCTTCTTCCAGAGATGATGGAGAGCGAAACGCCTCCCCCTGCCACACCGCCTCACGAAGCGGGCGACCCCGAGTGTCGTTGCGGAGGGTTTCTCCAGATCCGGCAAGGCCAGAAGGTAATCCTATGGCCACCCGAAGTCCTCAGCATCGGGCTCTCGAAGAGAGCAATCAAAAGAGTCTGGCACCGTCTGGCGTGCGGTCGGTCGTACTGAGGGATCTGCTGGAGCAAGCGGCTATCTCAGAAGAGCACTGCATGTTGATGGGTACGGTGATTGAAAGGATTTCGTCCGCCGAAAGCGGGTTGCATGAAGCCTTTATGAGTCTACTAACGGGTTTTGAGGTACGTGAAATTATGTGCATTTTTGACAGTACCGCGCATTTTTAGATGTGCCCTGTGTAGATAGTAGCCCCTGAGACTCTGGTTGCCGTCGAAAACGGCAGCAAACAGAGCATCATAGTCCCAGGTAATAACCAGTCTGCCTTTATGTGCAGGTGGTGGAAGCTCCGGTGGCTAGCCGGATTGATGGGTTTGCCAAACTGAAGCGGCAGCTGGATGCGGCAGATGCCGACATCATGCTTGTCAACAAGCGGCTTGACGAGGCACAGGGTCAGTGATTTTTCTGGTGATCATCACATAGTAAGAGCAGCATGATGCCAGTATCTTTAATGTGTTGTGACTGCAGATGGAGCTGCCACCGTGGAGACCCTTCGGGCGGAGCTTGCCTGAGCCAAGGAGCACGCAAGGAGCAGCAATGCGGCCGCTTTAAAGGCGGACGAGGGTTTAAGGGCCAAACAGGAGCAAAGAAAAAATTGCCAAGATGGACATGGAGTTAAAAGATGTTGCTGACCGTTACCGGCTTCTTCAAGAAGAAAACCGGGCGAAGGTGACGAACCTGGAGAAGGCCCGGGTGGCTGCCAAGGAAGCCCGCTCCAAAATTAGAGCGACGAAGGAGGAGCTGAATCAAGCTGCGGATATCGTTTCTGGGAAGCCCTTCTTGTTACGGACTAAGTTCGGAGATCCAAAATATGCTCCTCTAGACCGGCTATGGAGTTCTGCGGACGAGTACATGGATTTGGCTGCAAGTGTTGCTGATGCGGCCAAGTACTTCAAGGATCAGAAGGGTCCTGAAGTGGAGAAGTTGTTCTGGTCACAGTTTCACACTCCAGTCCATCCGCTGTTGCTGAATGAGCGATTGACCGGTTGGGCCGAGCTCCATAGATTATCCGTACTTGCCATGAGGTCCATAGTGGATCATCTGTGGCCAGGAGGGCCAAGGCCGAATAGCTACTTTAGCTTGGTGCAACAATTCATTGGTGTTGTGCCACGCATCGATGATGTACAGAGGTCGGCGTGCATAGAGGGCTCGCGGATGGCCCTTGCCCGTGTCAAAACATACTGGGCGGAGATGGATGCCAGCACTGTTGCGGCACAGGGTTCGGCCATAGGCCGAGTGGCTGCCGAGCACTACTTTGAAGAAGTTCTTGAAGGCGCTCGTTTGATAGAGGCTCAGTGCTCGAAGAATATTATGTTTAAGTGACATGTATTCTCATTGTAAGAACAATGTTTTATTGAATTTAT
The DNA here is from genome assembly GCF_056163025.1 of Triticum urartu. Lineage (NCBI taxonomy): Eukaryota > Viridiplantae > Streptophyta > Magnoliopsida > Poales > Poaceae > Triticum > Triticum urartu. The sequence goes on from NC_141874.1 coordinate 658,414,218, forward strand.
CAAGGCTGTATTTATACTTTTGCCCGAAAGTGCTATGATGCCTCCTGTGCAGCCGTTTATGTATATATGTATATAACCTGAAAGATGGCATTCGTCGGCTTAAGCCCCCACGCATATAATGCGGGGGTGTTTGCAGAAGACGCATGTTCACACTTGATCCAACGTCTTGGTCCATTAAGGAGGTGATAGCGCAGCGAACTAGGCAATCGGACTATAATGCTTTAACACTTTCACTTAGCCAGAGGAGTTTGATAGTGGGGCTACTATATAGCCCCTGGTGGCTCCGCGCTCATCTGGATTCGTGGCGCGTACATGCCTGGCCGGGAAACGGCCCTTTGTTAAGGCGGAGGAATCCCGAAGATTCTGCTAGGTCATCGAGTGGTTGACCAGTCTCACGCTATATCATGACAGTCAGTTTTCGGCTTTCTCTACTGAGGTGCTTGTCCGTATGAACCAGGGCAAAATCGCAGTAGTTCTCCTGGTGCCACCTTAGCCGATAGAGCGGAACATAAGGCAGCAAAACACAGGAGCCGGGCAAACCCAACATTTGACCAAAGACATGATTCAGAGCTGATGCATATAAGGCCAAACTCGCGACGCCGAACACTCCCTAGGGTGTTCGGTCTTTATGTTGTAAACCGGGTCGAAACAGTGCCCTTTGTAATGAGCCCCTGGTGTCTAGGTATGTGCAATATTCTGACGTGGCCACATGCCAATACGTCAGCATCCTTCTCGATTGTACTGGGAATCCGAGGGGTTTGTATCAACAAGAGACAGTAAAAAAGGTTTATGCAGGGTCTTAATCTAAAAAGAATCCTCGTAACAGGTCCCTGCTACACGTCTGCGCATGTGTCTCCGTTGTGCCGTATTCTGGACGGGTGTAGCATGATGGTCATCTGAAAAAGAAAGGAACTTAATTGAAAAGTTGTCGTGCAAAAGGTAGGTTATACTAAATAAACCATGTATAGTTCAAGATGAGTAAAGTTGAGCCTAATTGCCACTTGTTTGCGCGCGTTGAGCCCCTTGTATTGTAATAGGGGTATAGCCATTAAACCTGTATCAATTACATATAGCTACACCGGACTCGTCCAACCGCGTCTGTGGTCTTAACGACCTGTCAGATGCCTTAGTTGGTGAGGCCGTTTAGTGTGCGGCTGCCAAGGCAGCCGCACGGTCTTCCGCGCGCAAGGAGCGCTCAATATTTCCATTTACTGTAATGATGCCACGTGGACCGGGCATCTTAAGCATGAGAGAAGCGTAATGCGGTATTGCGTTAAAGCGAGCGAAAGCTTCGCGTCCGAGCAGTGCTTGATAACCACTTTGGAACGGAGCGATGTGGAACGTTAAATTTTCGTTGCGGAAGTTATCGGGAAAGCCGAATATAAACTCTAGTAGCAGGGAGCCCGTGCAATGGGCCTCTGGGCCTGGCATTACTCCTTTAAAGGTAGTATTGTTGCGGCTAATTTTTGTTGGGTCTATCCCCATTTTGTGGACTGTGTCCTGATATATCAGGTTTAAACTGTTGCCGCCGTCCATCAGGACTCGTGTGAAGTGGTATCCGTCAATTATTGGGTCTAATACCAAGGCGGCCCATCCTGCACGCCGGATACTTGCCGAGTAATCCCGATGGTCAAAGGTGATCGGTTGGGACGACTAGTGGCAGAACTCCGCGGTGATAGGCCCTGGGGCATGTGTCTCTAGGAGTGCCGCTTCGTTTCTCCCCTTTGTCACGTGTAACACGTTTACTGTTTTGACTTTTGGTGGGAATTTCTTCTGTTCCCCAGTGCTTTGCTTGCGAGGCTCGTCCTCGTCTTTGCTTGGTGTATCCTTCTCCTTATGTTCGGCGTTGAGCTTGCCGGACTGCTTGAAGACCCAACATTCTCTATGGGTATGATTTGCAGGCTTATCGGGGGTGCTGTGGATCTGACATATTTTATCCAGAATCTTGTTTAGGCTGGACAGTTCGTCTCTGTTGCCTTTGGAGGGCAGCTTTTGTTGACCTGGCCGAGAGCTTCTAAATCCGGCGTTTACCGCCGTGCTCTTCGGGCTGTCTTCTTTATTTCGGCGCTTGTTTTTGTTGTGTCGTGGTTTCCCGTTTCCGTCCCTGACTTCGGATGTACTTGGGTCGCTGGTGCTGCATTGGGCTAACCAGCTATCCTCGCCCGCGCAAAAGCGGGTCATGAGGCTTGTTAATGCTGCCATTGTTCTCGGCTTTACTTGGCCGAGGTGTCTGGCAAGCCATTCGTCTCGAACGCTATGCTTAAAAGCTGCTAAGGCTTCGGCGTCCGGGCAGTCGACTATTTGGTTCTTTTTAGTGAGAAACCTGTTCCAAAGCTTTCGGGCTGACTTGCCGGGCTGTTGAGTTATATGACTCAAATCTTCTACATCCGGTGCTCGGACATAGGTCCCTTGAAAATTTGCCCGAAAAGCGTCTTCGAGCTCTTCCCAGCTTCCAATGGAGTTTTTGGGGAGGCTTTTAAGCCAGCTTCCAATGGAGCTCAATCCAGACCCTAGGGTCTGTCATTCTGTCATACGCCTCTATGTTTACGGGTTTGAATCCCTCTGGAAATTCATGGTCCAGCACCTCATCGGTGAAACATAGGGGGTGTGCGGCACCCCTGTATTTGGGTGTACCATGGTGTTGGGATGTTTGTTGTGTTGCATTGCATTGCATGCTGGAGCGCGCTTGCGTGGCCCGTAGATGGATCTGGTTGCGCCGTCCTTTTGATGCGAGCCCTCACGCGGATCGCGTACTAGCTTATGTGCGACGTCGTTTGCCGCTCTATGTTGGCCACGAGGTCGTCTATCCGACCGGATGGCCATTTTGTTTTTTGATTGCGGGGGATCTAAGGCCTCCTCATCGAATTCAGGTAGCAACTTTCGCTTCGGGTAGCTCTTGGTATGGCGATTACCGTCGTACTTCGCTGCAGTGTTGAGTACTTCACTCCATCTGATTCTGAGTGTGTCTTGTGCAGCCCTGAGACTTTGCTTCTGCTTTTTCAGACTCCTCGCAATGGCAACAAGCCTTTGATGGGTATTATGTTGCTCTGGGTGCCTGTCCGGTGTGATGTTATCCAGACTGTTATCTTCGACGGAGTCGGGTTGTTCGGTTTGATTCTCCGTGTTGTCGTGGTCGGACGATGGTTCAATGCTGTGTTTGTCGTCCGCTGGCTCGTCTTGCTCTATCGCTAGGTTTATATGATCGTTGCTTCTGCCGAGGCGGGATTTGGAGCGGCACTTACGCCGCTGCTTTGACTGCTTCTCGAGGGAATAACCCTTTGATGCGTCCTTCTGTTCTTCGTCGTCGTTTTCTTTGGGTGTGTCCACCATGTATACATCATATGATGAAGTGGGTGTCCGGTGCCCTGTGGGCAGTGGATCCTGTTCATCTCCTGCATCGTCGTCCATACCATAGATGCCTTCGGAGTCAAAGTCGAGCATGTCGGTCAAATCGTCGACAGTGGCTACTAAGTGGGTGGTGGGTGGGCGGCGAATTTCTTCGTCATTCGCATCCCAATTCTGCCGGACATAGTTCAGCCAGGGCTCTCCTGACAGAGAGAGAGACCTTAATGAGTTCAGTATGTCGCCGAAAGGCGAGTGCTGAAAGATATCCGCGGAGGTGAACTCCATGATCGGTGCCCAGCCGGATTCGATGGGCACGGGCGCAGGCGGTTCAGAGTCCGTGGCCGGGGAAGAATCTGGCAGTTTTGCGTCACGGCTCTCGTGAAGGGTAAGGTCGATACTTGGCTCGATCGCCGATGAGAGTGCGGCCTTCGTGGCGGGGTCTATCCACCTGTCACTGGATGGTGCAATTGGCTCCGATTTGAGGGCCGGAGCGGTCGCCAGTGCGATCTCCCGAACACTGTCCGATGGTGGAGCTAAGTCATGCTCATCGTGACCATGTGGCGCACTTGGCAAGGGCTCGAATCCGTCAAAGATCAAGTCTCTGTGGATGTCGGTTGTGTAGTTCAAGTTTCCAAATCTGACCTGATAGCCAGGGGCGTAGCTCTCGATCTGCTCCAGATGGCCAAGCGAGTTGGCCCGCAGTGCGGAGCCGCTGAATACAAAGATCTGTCCAGGGAGAAAAGTCTCACCCTGGACTGCATCGCTATCGATGATCGAAGGAGCCATCAAGCCTAATGATGATGACACAGAGGAACTCTCAATGAAAGCACCAATGTCGGTGTCAAAACCGGCGGATCTCGGGTAGGGGGTCCCGAACTGTGCGTCTAAGGCAGATGGTAACAGGAGGCAGGGGACACGATGTTTTACCCAGGTTCGGGCCCTCTTGATGGAGGTAAAACCCTACGTCCTGCTTGATTATTCTTGATAATATGAGTAGTACAAGAGTTGATCTACCACGAGATCATAGAGGCTAAACCCTAGAGGCTAGCCTATGGTATGATTGTATGTTGTCCTACGAACTAAAACCCAGCGGTTTATATAGACACCGGAGGGGGCTAGGGTTACACAGAGTCGGTTACAAGGAAGGAGATCTACATATCCGTATTGCCAAGCTTGCCTTCCACGCCAAGGAGAGTCCCATCCGGACACGGGACGAAGTCTTCAATCTTGTATTTTCATAGTCCAACAGTTCGGCCAAAGGATATAATCCGGCTATCCAGATACCCCCTAATCCAGGACTCCCTCATGGATGCTGATACGTCTCCAACGTATCTATAATTTTTGATTGCTCCATGCTATATTATCTTCTGTTTTGGACATTATTGGGCTTTATTATCCACCTTTATATGATTTTTGGGAATAACCTATTAACCCAGAGCCCAGTGCCAGTTTCTATTTTTTTCCTTGTTTTAGAGTATTGCAGAAAAGGAAAATCAAATGGAGTCCAATTGACCTGAAACTTCACGGAACTTATTTTTGGAAGGAAAGCAACCCGGGAGACTTGGAGTCCACGTAAGGGAAGCAACGAGGAAGCCACGAGGCAGGGGGCGCGCCCACCCCCCTGGGCGCGCCCTCCACCCTCGTGGGCCCCTCATGCCCCCCTGACGTACTTCTTCCGCCTATATATCTCCATATACCCTAAAACGATCGGGGAGCACAATAGATCGGGAGTTCCGCCGCTATAAGCCTCCGTAGCCACCGAAAGCCAATCTAGACCCGTTCCGGCACCCTGCCGGAGGGGGAATCCCTCTCGGGTGGCCATCTTCATCATCCCGGTGCTCTCCATGACGAGGAGGGAGTAGTTCTCCCTCGGGGCTGAGGGTATGTACCAGTAACTATGTGTTTGATCTCTCTCTCTCTCTCGTGTTCTTGAGATGGTACGATCTTGATGTATCGCGAGCTTTGCTATTATATTTGGATCTTATGTTGCTTCTCCCCCTCTACTCTCTTGTAATGGATTGAGTTTCCCCTTTGAAGTTATCTTATCGGATTGAGTCTTTAAAGATTTGAGAACACTTGATGTATGTCTTGCCGTGCGTATCTATGGTGACAATGGGATATCACGTGATTCACTTGATGTATGTTTTGGTGATCAACTTGTGGGTTCCGCCCATGAACCTATGCATAGGGGTTGGCACACGTTTTCGTCGTGATTCTCCGGTAGAAACTTTGGGCACTCTTTGAGGTTCTATGTGTTGGTTGAATAGATGAATCTGAGATTGTGTGATGCATATCGTATAATCATACCCACGGATACTTGAGGTGACATTGGAGTATCTAGGTGACATTAGGGTTTTGGTTGATTTGTGTCTTAAGGTGTTATTCTAGTACGAACTCTAGGGATGTTTGTGACACTTATAGGAATAGCCCAACAGATTGATTGGAAAGAATAACTTTGAGGTGGTTTCGTACCCTACCATAATCTCTTCGTTTGTTCTCCGCTATTAGTGACTTTGGAGTGACTCTTTGTTGCATGTCGAGGGATAGTTATGTGATCCAATTATGTTATTATTGTTGAGAGGACTTGCACTAGTGAAAGTATGAACCCTAGGCCTTGTTTCAACACATTGCAATACCATTTACTCTCACTTTTATCATTCGTTACCTTGCCGTTTTTATATTTTCAGATTACAAAAACCTATATCTCATCCATATACCACTTGTATCACCATCTCTTCGCCGAACTAGTGCACCTATACAATTTACCATTGTATTGGGTGTGTTGGGGACACAAGAGAATCTTTGTTATTTGGTTGCAGGGTTGCTTAAGAGAGACCATCTTCATCCTACGCCTCCTACGGATTGATAAACCTTAGGTCATCCACTTGAGGGAAATTTGCTACTGTCCTACAAACCTCTGCACTTGGAGGCCCAACAACGTCTACAAGAAGAAGGTTGTGTAGTAGACATCACACATGGACATGAGATCGCGAGAAGAAAATGTTGAAGAACACATCTTGAAGATTGATTGATTGCAAATATGTCTTGCAATGGATGCCTTGCGTGATGCATGATTAGAAGTATGAACTAGATGAGGAAGCACTATGGTGGTGATGGTGGCCATGAAGATGGAGATGGTGGCGGCTAGGATTTGTGGATGAAGATGATGATGGTGTTCTGGCTACTATCGACACTCTCCTGTGGCCTCCTCTATTGATATTTGGATGGGGTCCCTTTTATAAAAGTTGTTCAGGTGGACGATCTGCCTCGGTTTCCATGCCATATGGGTGCTCTATCTTCATAGAAACTCCTCATGCTGATTCCTTTCTTCCTCCATTTTCTTTCCTTTCCATTTCCACACGTGATTTCTTCCCCTTTTAGCCCATTTCCTATGGAAACACATCAAAGAGAATGTTTGTGGAATCCTTTGCATTCATTAGTCACTAGTAGAAATATTGGAGTGAATATCTCTTTGTAAATGACATCTCTTGGTTTAAACAAGGGTGAATGAGTGTAAAAATATCACTTATCAACTTCCCAAGCTTAAATTTGACCGTCCTCGAGCAACTTAAAGAGAAATCCGAATCATAAGGAACTCAGTTGTTTAAACCAAAATAAAGAAGGTTTTGGTTGACTTACAATCGGTACACCTAGATAGCCCTCAACTTCTTGACCTAAAAACTTAGCATTGCTGTAATGGTGGCATGGTTATTGTGCAAGTGTTAGTTAAGCAAAGATAATCAATACAAAGTTCCTGGTCTACTACATAAAACAACTTTGCAACACTTTATTCTATTTATTCTAGACAACACTTACTTGTTGGGAATGCACGAAAGAGTTCACTTTTGATAGACCCATAAGAACATATGTTAAGGAGTGAAAGGCATGTAGAGAAATATGATTCTCTAGTTCTCATAGGCACACCCACAATTGTTTCATCCTCACAGCTCTTAAGCACTTCATTCAATCATTGTTTCCTGGAACTTTGGTTGTCACGTGAAGGGATTATGCCAAATAAGTGATCATGCATAGTGTTTCATTGTGGCTTAATGTTTGGGAAGTATGGACCTTTGGTATATGTCTCTTTCGAGCTCATTTGATCATTCCCCTTTATTTACCACATACACACGTATTCAAGAGAAAGTCAAATATTACATTCTCCTCAAACACATCTATCACTGCATTGATAGTCCTTAAAAAAGGGTCTACTAAGAATTATAGGAGCAATACGATCTTCAGGCATATCTACTATCACAAGATCAATCAGGACATGGCAATCATTAATTTGAACTATAACTCCATGCTTAATGCCTACTGCCTGAGTACGATTAGAAATAGCCATATTCAATATAATATTAGTAGTAGCATAAGGACTTAGATTGAAACTATCGTAAACAGATTTGGGGATAGTGGAAACACTAGCCCCTAGACAACATAAAGCACTGAATTTATTCAATCCAATCCCAATCTCTATAGTAGGTTCAGAAGCTTCTTCTTGCTTAATTAGCTGGTAACTTACTGTCAAACTTCTTCCTTTCATCATCAAGTTCACATACCTTAGCTGCAATTTGCTAAACAAAGACATTACATGCCTTGTTATTAGTTACCTCTGCAGGTAGTGGATACTTCATTGATATCAACTTCACAAAATCAACAACGGTACAATTGTACTCTTGCACATGGCTCGTGTCCAGCACTTTGGTCTTCTCTTCGTTGCTTCTCACCATCTTAACATCTTCAACCGGATTAGACTCCGGTTTACCTGCAAACTTTGATAAGATTAATGTTTGGCTCTCTACAACTTTAGCCACTTGAGATCTTCTTCAAGTATCTGCACACCATTTGTTAGTCCAACGACCTTACTAGTTAGTTCACCAAGTAAGTTATAATGATTCTTCAAGATATTCTTTAAGTTTTTATTTTGCTCAGTTTGACTAGCAACTATAAATAGAAAAGTGGAAACAAAAATTGAAACTTAACTTTAACAAAAACTCTAACCACAAAGACTAGGAATACTAAACTCCTCCTCGGCAACGACACCGGAAATAGAGCTTGATACTTCCTTTTATTGATCCGGTAATGGAACAGAAATGTGTATCCCGCACCTATTTCCCTATAGGTGACCCTGGGTTATCAAACCCACAAGAGGAAGTTTCCCTTGAAGTGATGGTCTCTAGAGAGCTTATGTTGAAGTATCAGTTCCAGCCTTTGACCGGATCAAGCAAGCAAATAGCGATTCAAATACCTTAATGCTTACAACCATGTATTTGTGTTGGGACCAAATATGATCTTAATTTGTGCACTGGAAGTCACCCATCGAGATGTGCTTGTTACGAATCGATGTGGGGGTGTCCAAATAACATCTTGACCGGCACGAGTCCCGCATCAAGAATCAGTTGTCCTACCACAGCCCTATCAGTCGCGTGGCATTGCCTCGATAATTAAGATGATGAAATTAGATAAGAGCTTTGGGCGTTTAATAACTACACCTCATGTATCCCCAAGGATATGATCCATGTAAGGATGGCAATTTTACCCATGGACATGGATATCCGACCCGCATGGACAAGGTTTGGATATGCTTTTGTGCCCATGGGAGGCACCCAAACCCGACCCAATTACTTGCGGGTAGGGCATGGACATAATATTGTATCCATGGATATACCCAAACCGGATTCCATAGTCTGACTTAGTGGGCAATATTCTGCTAACCTACCGCAGAGTCACATGTCCCACTGTAATTTTACCTATTATTATCTAAATCATGCAATACAAATTGCACAGTCCACACCCTAACTTTTATTAGTTCACATTCAATCCCCACCTTAATATTACTTCAGCCCCCTTCTTATCCTTTTATCTCATCGTTAAGTGAATCACCATTAAGTATCAGCCCCGTCTCCTCTTCTTACTCCTCCTGCATACCGAGAGATGGCCGGTGTTGTTAGCCTCTACCTCCATGTATGGTGGAGCACCGCAACAACTAGCACCACTTTCCTACGACAACGCAACTCTGTATCCCCTTGACCCCTCCGTCTTTGCTTTTTCACACACACATTGAAGCATGGGTGCAACAGCTTATGTGCACATTGTGTTATGTCTTATGTATATGTCTTGAGAGTACCCGATGGATATCCAATGGGTATGGATATCCATCGGGTTTGGATATGGACACAATTATTTGCCCATGGGTTTTTTCATGGGTGGGCAGAGATTGTCTTCATGGATATGGATTTGATATTTTTTAAGCCGATCCAAACCTGACCCATTGCCATCCTTAGATCCATGTTACCCTACTCAACCTTACTGTCACCGATGTTCGGTATAACACTTCACGGTCTCCTTACTCCCAGCCTCACCGGTGCTCGATCTCCATGATCCTAGGTACCTGCAGTGATGAAGATCGTGGACAAGACAAGAGACATCTACGGAACAATTTATTTCACACATACGAGAAGTTAATTCAAAGCCCTTTCATTGATCCCCACAACAAATACAGAGGGTTGCAAGGCTCATGCCTCAACCCATACCTTGCCGAACTACCCACACATGGAGATTAGATCACGAGAAGAAAACATTGAAGAACACATCTTGAAGATTGATTGATTGCAAATATGTCTTACAATGGATGCCTTGTGCGATGCATGATTACAAGTATGAACTAGATGAGGAAGCACTATGGTGGTGATGGTGGCTATGGAGATGAAGATGGCGGCTGCTAGGGTTTGTGGATGAAGATGATGATGGTGTTCTGGCTGCTGTTGACGCTCTCCTCTCGCCACCTCTGTTGACATTTCAATGGGGCTCCTTTATAAAAGTTGTTCAGGTGGACGACCTGCCTCGGTTTCCATGCCATACGGGTGCACGTGCCATATGGAACATCGTCTTTTGCTCTGTCTTCGCAAAAACACGTCATGTTGATTCCTTCTTCCCCCATTCTCCTTCCTTTCCATTTCCACACATGATTTCTTCCTCTTTTAGCTCATTTCCTGTGGAAATACATCAAAGAGAGGATTTGTGGAATTCTTTGCATTCATTACTCATTAGTAGCAATATCGGAGTGAATATCACTTTTAAATGAAATATCACAGTTTACACAAGGGTGAATAAGTGTAAAAATAGCACTCATCAGCGGTCAAGAACGATGGACAAAGTAGAACAATGACCATATTCTCACCAACCATCTCTTGAAATCACAAGAACAACGAGATTTTTCAACAGCAACGTCTTCAAGAAAGAAACAACTCACAAGTGTCTTCTTCACCGAAACCCAACCACCAAAGGCCAGATTCTAGGTTTTCATCTTGGATGACAAGTCCGAGCATATTCGTGCAATGCCTTCAACAAGGTAACAACACAAAACATTGCCATTGCCGGTTATAACCAACTCGAGAAGGAAGGTTTTCTAGCGCAGGGCTGAGATGCCGCACGAGTCACCCTAGCGAGCGACACAGGGGCCATTTCTTAAATAGATCATACTACCTCTGTCCGGAAAAGCTGGTCACAAGCTGGTGCTAGATACATCCATTTAAGGAACAAACTTTTTCAGATGGACGGAGTATGATCTAGCAAAAAATGCTACACTTACGAAACCTTTGATCGTTCACTCGAAAGATAGCTATGCAAGTGTGAGTGCGGATATTAAGCTACGAAACGCTCAACAATGAGATACGTCCGCGGCTATGTTTAGCATCACCACGTTAATTGAGCGGCCAAATCTAACCTGTGACGGCCCTGCACCCCTCAAAAAATGGCGCGACGGCGCATGTGCCCACCAACCCAAGAGTTGCATTTTCAAGTTGGCCTTTGTTTGGAACGTGCGGTTCCCCCTCGAACCTCCGTTCCAAGCAGGCCGGCCGTCCGCGCGGCGGAGCGATGGAGCCGTCGACGCCGCCGGCCGCCACCCACGACCTCTCGGGGATGGAGGACGAGCACCCGTCCACGGAGCGGGTGTTCGAGGGGGAGTCCGTCCCGTCGCGGTCGGAGACGATCACGGTGCGGTCCGTGGCGGTGAGCATCGTGCTCGGGTGCGCGCTCAGCATCGTGGCCATGAAGCTGGCCCTCACCTCCGGCTTCGCGCCCTCGCTCGCCATGCCCGCCGGCCTCCTGGGGTTCTTCCTCCCGCGCCTGTGGATGCAGCTGATGGACAGCCTCGAGGCGTCCCAGCTGCCCTTCACCCGCCAGGAGAACACCGTCGTCCAGACGTGCGTCGTCGCCTGCACCAGCATCGCCTACAGCGGTACGTACGCGGCGCGCTCTGAGCATGCATGCATGTACATGCTCACTGGTTGGCGGGCTGACTGATCATGTGTATGTGCAGGTGGGTTTGGGACGTACATTCTGGGGATGAGCAAGCACTCGGCGGAGGGCGGCGTCGGGAGCGACGGCCTGAACGTGGAGGAGCCGGAGATCGGCCGGATGATCGTCTTCCTCCTCCTCACCAGCTTCGCCGGCCTGTTCGCCATCATGCCGTTCAGGGACAGCCTCATCGTCCACCGCCGGCTGACGTTCCCCAGCGGCACGGCCACGGCGCACCTTATCAACACCATGCACACTCCCCAGGGCGCCAAGCAAGCCGGCCAGCAACTGGCGATGTTGTCGAAGACCTTATTTGGGACCGTTGCATGGTCGATCTTCGAGTGGTTCTTCGGCGTCCGCAAGGGCTGTGGCTTGCAGGCGTTCCCGGTGTTTGGCCTCAGCGCTTTTCAACGAGGGTTCTACTTCGATTTCTCCATGACCAACGTCGGCGTCGGGATGTTCTGCCCGTACAAGATCACCATCTCGATGCTGGCGGGATCCTTGGTCTCGTGGGGGCTCATCTGGCCCTACATCCAGACGAAGGAGGGGGACTGGTACCCGCAGGGCCTCGACCGCGACAACATCAGCGGCATCAATGGCTACCGGGTGTTCATCGGGGTATCCATGATCCTCGCCGACGGGCTCCTACACATGCTCTGCATCCTGGTTCAGACGCTCTACACCATGTACAAGCAACAGGAGAACCATCAGCCGAGGCAGAGCAGCAACGGGCAGCCGTTCCGGTGCCTTAGCGTCGTCCTCGACCGGTCGGCGTCCAGCTTCGACGACCGCCGGAGGACGCAGGTGTTCCTCCGGGACCGGGTCCCAGCCATGGCGCCCGTCGTCGGGTACGTGGTCCTGTCAGTCATCTCCACCGTCGTCATACCGCAGCTCTACCCCCAGCTGAGGTACCACCACGTGGCCTTAGCCTACATCATCGCGCCGGTGTTCGCCTTCTGCAACGCCTACGGCAACGGCATCACGGACATGAACATCGCGACCACCTACGGGAAGGTTTCGCTACTCATCTTCAGCTCGTGGGTGGGGCTCAAGGACGGCGGCGTGGTGGCCGGGCTGGCCGCCTGCGCCATCGTCGTGTCCAACGTGTCCACCGCGTCCGACCTGGTGCAGGACCACAAGACGGGCTACATCACCCTCACCTCGCCGCACACCATCACCATCTGCCAGGTCGCCGGCACGGCGCTCGGCTGCGTGGTGAACCCCGTCATCTTCTCCATCTTCTACAGCGTGTACAACAGCGGCGCCCACGACGACAGCAACAGCATTGGCCCGTACGCCAAGGTGTACCGGGGGATCGCCATGCTCGCCATGACCGAGAAGAACGGGCTGCCCAGGCACACCATGCTGCTCTGCAAGGTCTTCCTGGCGCTGGCGCTGTCCATCAGCGTGCTCCGGGGGGTGTCGACGCACAAGAAGTGGCGCGTCCTGAGGTACATCCCGAGCACCATCGGCATGGCCGTGGCCTTCTTCGTGCCGCCCACGATCCCCGTGGGCATGGCGCTGGGCAGCGCCGTGATCTACCTGTGGGGGAGGTTCGACCGCGACGACATGCGGCTCATGTCGCCGGCGGCGGCGTGCGGGCTGATCTGCGGGGACGGGTTCGGGTCGCTGCTGTCGTCGGCGCTCACGCTGCTCAAGGCCACCCCGCCGATCTGCATCATGTTCGTGGCTCGAGGAGTGAACCAGAGCCTTGACGCTTTCCTAGCAGCGAAAGGCATGCCAACGTAGTTATGGGGATTCGACGTGCGTGTTTTTTTTTTGAGGGGTATTCGACGTGCGTGTTGTACTGTAGTTAAACGCAAGTTTGGTCACATCGTGAGTACTCCGTAAGTCCGTATCCTGTATAACGTCGGGTTTTTTAAGGTCTTGGAACGAACGCATGGTAGCCGTCCCATGGCGAACATGGATCTTGCAAGGCTGGTCGCCATGTCACGTTCCTGGAACCGTTCACACCCGATGCGAACAGCCCGAACGTTGTTCTTTTTTTTTTGATCCGGAACAATTCATTCCATTACTAAACTGGCTCAGCAATGTCGCTGGCGACCAGAACAGAAACAAAGTCTGGGGCATACTCGATCCACGACAGATTAGCAGCTCCCGATCTGAAGCCAAAAGCAGCTAACTCATATGCTACCTTATTACAATTTCGGTTACAGAAACTGAAACTAAATGATTCAAAGTTCGCATGGCAGATACTTCGCGTCTCCCGTAGGAGGACACCGATCAGCGCTCGTTCATATTCATCAGAATTGAGTGCATGGACAAGTACTTGGGAATCAGACTCAAGAATCATCCTGTGGATGCCCAGTTCCGCACTTACTTCAGTAGTTAACACACATGCCAAAGCTTCTACGTAGAGGCCCTGTAAGATGCTCAAATGTGCCGGCCTTTGCTGTCAGAAATTCACCTTGGTCACTACGAGCAACACACCCCCATGCTTCTCTCCCTGTGTCCGCATGATAGGATGACGAACGTTGTTCTTTAACCCAACGCCCCTCACGCACTAGCCTGGGCGGTTGAGATAGAGAGATAGAGAGGGAGGAGGCCACAACCATGGTAAGGGTTACGGCGGCCTCGGGGTGTTGGGCTCGCAACGGCGTGCAGCGGGGGTTGGGCGAAGTTCCGGCGGCTGCTCCACGCCTCGCATTCAAGAATACCCACGCTCCGCCGAGGAGGCCATGGTGCTTCCCGATCTGCAACGGTGCCTCTCGATCTATCGAGGGAGCGCCGAGAGAGGGGCCCTCCATGTGGTTTTGCGCCAAGGTCGTCCACCGCAGTCGTCATCCTCATCCTCATACTCATACTCTGTTCCACAATCTCCATTGTGCTCATTCCAGACGGTACCGCCTCTCCCGTTGCTAATCCCACCCCAAAGGCAAATCTCCAGGGCTAATGTGTTTGCTCCTACTCTAGTTGTTGCAGGTGAGGTGTTGTTGCTGCTCTACCTAGCCCTCAATGCCACGATTGGGCGGAGGTTAGGCAGCTGGCTCCCCGTCTCGCCACATCGCTGCCGCCCTCGTGGGTGACATTGAGCCTCTTCGCCTTCTCCTATGTGCTCTTCCTCGACCGACCTTGCTACCGAACCAAGGAACCACGAGCTGCTCATCCCTTAGGATTTAATAAATGACTAGCTGAGTGCCCGTGCGTTGCCACGGAATAATAAATAAAAGCTATATACAGAGATTGATTATCTACATTTTCTATTTTACAAATGTCTTTATCAAGGGTAATGTGTATGCGATGTCTGACAATCTAACAAATTTTTTTATTTTCCCCTTGTTTTACATTAATCTTATTGTGTGTTTCTCATAAAATGACTCATGTTGTATCATATAAAAAGAAATGTTATAACCATGATAGTCCCAATACACAAAATCCACTATTTCTCATAGTACCACACATAAAAATACACCATTAATTGAACAAGGATTATAAAGTACCATGTAATCATATTTGAAAGGGGATAAACAAAGTACCTCAGGCACATCTTTCCTTTGACTGAACCCGAGATTTTATACAGTGTTATGTTTGCATCAAATACTTCTTGCCAAAAAAATGTTTGCATCAAAAACATTGTAAAACTAAAACACTTCACCAATCCAAAGAAAAATAATATAAATCTGAAAAATGTTCTCGTTGAGAACAAGAGGAAGTTGTGTTGCCTTCCCAGAATCATATAGCACACGTCGGATTTTAGCAATCCAACTGTACAGATTTTTTTATAAGCAATCCAACTTCGGTACCTAGGACTCCTGCTGACAAAGCATATATTAATATCATCTCCTAAGTGGATTCATAAAGTTGCAAATGAGTGCCAATGACATCGGTCATGCAGCTGTAATCTCTCACATTCTTAATTAATAGTTAAATATGTAACAGTTAGATGCAAAGTTCAGAGAAAACCCGTAATGATCTATGACTGCAGTTTCAGTTTAGTGAAACTAACTTAGAATAACTAAAGCACAGGGAGGGAAGGAGAGTCGCTGCATTGGTATTCGATTCGATGTAAGTTCTTCCCTCAAGTATGCTCGTGTTGTAATGTCAAGGGCTTTGTATTCCAATTTCTAAATACATATTAGATAATATAAAGTTTAAAGAAATATGACCTGCTCATTCTATTTCTCAAAGTTGAAGCACAAATGAAGAGAGTACAATTCATGATTGCCATAAGCCAAAGAGTACAATTCAAGATTGCTGCAAAATTCCTTAGCATTGCCATCACCTCATTTCTGTTACTTTTCTTGACAATATACTCCTAAAATCTTGTGAAACAAAACCTTCATTATTACCCCCCCCCCCCCCGTGCATACAGTTCCATTTTATACAATTAAGGGATCAAAGTGTTGGCATGGGAGATGTCATTGATACCTCGGTAACATTGACAGTGCAAAGCTAGGCCCCGGCCCCCAACAATGACAAAAATATCACCTTTCAAGGGGCTAAGTCCTTCTGCAAGGCATTAAAAAAATGTAATGTGAGAATAGGAAGGACACCCATTTTAGAAAAATTGATATGATTCTGATATGCAAAGTTCAGAGCAATTGGTATCTGCTTTCCATGTTCCGTCGGAGCTTGGTGTGTGGAAAATCAAATGTACATGCTATTAAGACTACAAAAAAACTCATGTAGTAACACATTACAAAGCATAGAAAAACAGAATAAATATTGTGATTGCCAAATTAGTTGAAGGAAATAAAGGGGTTATAGAATTGTGATATACTTGTGTGAGGACTCCCATAGGAAATAATGTTCTAACTCGATGGACGTACAAACAGAGGCGTGCACATCGGAGGATACCACCAGTACGACGAGCCTCGCCGATTCCAACATCAAACAACTTAATCAACCCATACTTTGTCTTTGGGAACATGGAAATGACACAGGGAATCACCTAGCAATCCGTGTGCGGCTGCTACGACAGTGGCCGGGGTTTGGGTTTTCTCCGGAAGGAAACTCGGGTGCAACTGCTACGCATTTTCTACTGATTGCAAGAACCACAATGACCAGACGATGACTGAAGTGAGCAAGCACGTTCAGGTTCTTTCGGCATAGTGAGTGGTATCCTATTCCTAGCTACAAACAGTTTGAGGCCAAACAGACGGCAGCATCACAAGTAGAGAACTGAAATAAATTACAATAGCAGAAGAACAATTTGATATAATCCAATAGATCAAGCAAAAATAATTAAAACAAACTTTATGTCTGTTCTTCCACTGAACAGTTGGAGTGCTTTAGTAGCAGTATCGAACTATCGATAGATTAGATAGAGTTGTCAGTTCTGAACTTATGATAGTATAAGCGGCCTCTCTTGGGTTTTGTCACACAAGCAGAAACAAAGAGAAGATGAAAACACGACAAGCAGCAGCGAGAATGAAAGGCTGGAGTGTAGCATCACTCGCTTGAGCCTGCTATGAGCCTGTAACTGTGGTTGTGCCTAGGCCGCCCGTACCCCCACCTGGCGTCCGGTTCCTCCATGGCTCCATCACATGGGACGGCTACATGTACGTCCATGCCAAAATATAGATGCACTACAGCCATTGAGTCTCCACCGCCAATGCACTACAGCCATTGAGTCTCCACTGCCACTCCAGTAGACTAACACAGAGACCAACAGAGGAGAGGGCTGCTATGAATGGATTCTTCACAATACCAGAAGATGCGACAAAAGGAATGATTTGTCAATCTTAGTCCAAAGCATATAACTGGAACATAACCAAAGATTTGAGATATCATGAGAGGAAGAATGCTTACAGAAGAAAATAAGAACTTCTTCATGGCACATGTGCTGAGCTTGGTAAACTCTGACGCCGCTGCATTCACGCCCAAGGACCTGCTGGCACACCCTCTACATGTTCAACCCTGCTGCCTCTCTGCTCCCTCCCACCAATGAGAGCCACGTCCCCGTCCTCCAAAGGTCACCGGTAGAAGCAGCGAGGGAGACCTAGAGGATGACGAGACATCACTAATGTTACCCATGTAGCCTTTCCCATGCTGTTTTATTCCTTCTCTATGGGGCGGAGAAACCGGAGCTCGCCTGGCGACAGGAGTGGCCGAGGAGAAGGGGGTCGTCCGCGTCGAGGTCGGGCTTCTCCGACACGTACTCCACCTACAATAAACCATGGAGTTAGGCGCGGCTCGAGCGGATTACGGGGCGGCGGAACCAGAATCACCTGGGGGGCGGGGGTCGGGTTTGGGGCGGACGCTCTCCTTGGAGCCCTCGCCGGCTCACGCGGCCCTGTTCTTCCTGTCCCAGTGTCGGCAGCGGGGATGGCCAACCCCGGTGTCCCGTGGCTTGGGGCTCGCTACATCCGCCACGACGGCGTCAGCAGAAGCGAGCGAGGCGACCCCTTCCTCCTTGGTGCCTACGTTGCGCTCCTTCCTCTCTCTGGCAGCAGTAAATATTTGGCAGGGAGAGAGACGAGATCGGGAGCGAGGGCTCGGGGAGAGGTGGGGGCGGGGAGTGGGTGGGATTGTGGGCTGGTTTTCGGGTTTCTGGTGTGTGCGGGGCCCGGCATTTTGTTTACCGCATCGAGGGGGAGGGACGAGGTCGAACCATCACGACGTTCGATCCCTCTTTAATAGTAGAGATAAGTGCCACGTGTCAAGTGTGTGGCTCTCCGGCCCAGACGTTTTTCGATGGCAATTCCTGTCACGGAATGATGGCAAATTCTAGTGGCACGTGACAAGTTTCTGTCAAAAATAAACTGAAGCACGAAAGTTGACATGCTTGCCAACTGAAGTTGCCATCCTCGCGTAGCTAAACTTGCCACTGAAAACGTTCGAAGTTGCTGTTGGGGACGTAGTAATTTCAAAAAAAATCCTATGCACACGCAAGATCATGGTGATGCATAGCAACGAGAGGGGAGAGTGTAATCTACGTACCCTCGTAGACCGACAGTGGAAGCGTTATGACAACGCGGTTGATGTAGTCGTACGTCTTCACGGTCCGACCGATCAAGCACCGAAACTACGGCACCTCCGAGTTTTAGCACACGTTCAGCTCGATGACGATCCCCGGACTCCGATCTAGCAAAGTGTCGGGGAAGAGTTCCGTCAGCACGACGGCGTGGTGACGATCTTGATGTTCTACCGTCGCAGGGCTTCGCCTAAGCACCGCTATAATATTATCGAGGAGTATGGTGGAAGGGGGCACCGCACACGGCTAAGAGAACGATCTTGAAGATCAACTTGTGTGTCTAGAGGTGCCCCCTGCCTCCGTATATAAAGGAGCAAAGGGGGGGTGCGGCCGGCCCTAGCAGGAGGCGCGCCGGAGGAGTCCTACTCCTACCGGGAGTAGGACTCCCCCCTTTCCCTAGTTGGATTAGGACTTGGGGGGAAGGAGGAGAGGGAAGAAAGGAAAAGGGGGGGCGCCGCCCCCCTCCTTGTCCAATTCGGACTTGGGGGGGAGGGGCGCGCGGCAGCCCCTAGGCCTCCTCTCCTCTTCCTCCACTAGGCCCATTAAGGCCCATTAGGTTACCGGGGGGTTCCGGTAACCTTCCGGTACTCCGATAAAATGCCGATTTCACCCGGAACACTTCCGATGTCCAAACATAGGCTTCCAATATATCAATCTTTATGTCTCGACCATTTCGAGACTCCTCGTCATGTCTGTGATCTCATCCGGGACTCCGAACAAACTTCGGTACATCAAAATATATAAACTCATAATGAAACTGTCATCGTAACATTAAGCGTGCGGACCCTACGGGTTCGAGAATAATGTAGACATGACCGAGACATGTCTCCGGTCAATAACCAATAGCGGAACCTAGATGCTCATATTGGCTCCCACATATTCTACGAAGATCTTTTATCGGTCAGACCGCATAACAACATACTTTGTTCCCTTTGTCATCGGTATGTTACTTGCCCGAGATTCGATCGTCGGTATCTCAATACCTAGTTCAATCTCGTTACCGGCAAGTCTCTTTACTCATTTCATAATACATCATCTCGCAACTAACTCATTAGTTGCAATGCTTGCAAGGCTTATGTGATGTGCATTACCGAGAGGGCCTAGAGATACCTCTCCGACAATCGGAGTGACAAATCCTAATCTCGAAATACGCCAACCCAACATGTACCTTTGGAGACACCTGTAGAGCTCCTTTATAATCACCCAGTTACGTTGTGACGTTTGGTAGCACACAAAGTGTTCCTCCGGCAAACGGGAGTTGCATAATCTCATAGTCATAGGAACATGTATAAGTCATGAAGAAAGCAATAGCAACATACTAAACGATCGGGTGCTAAGCTAATGGAATGGGTCATGTCAATCACATCATTCTCCTAATGATGTAATCCCGTTAATCAAATGACAACACATGTCTATGGTTAGGAAACATAACCATCTTTGATTAACGAGCTAGTCAAGTAGAGGCACACTAGTGACGTTTAGTTTGTCTATGTATTCACACAAGTATTATGTTTCCAGTTAATACAATTCTAGCATGAATAATAAACATTTATCATGATATAAGGAAATAAATAATAATTTTATTATTGCCTCTAGGGCATATTTCCTTCAGTCTCCCACTTGCACTAGAGTCAATATCTAGATTACACAGTAATGATTCTAACACCCATGGAGCTTTGGTGTTGATCATGTTTTGCTCGTGGAAGAGGCTTAGTCAACGGGTCTGCTACATTCAGATCCGTATGTATCTTGCAAATCTCTATGTCTCCCATCTGGACTAGATCCCGGATGGAATTGAAGCGTCTCTTGATGTGCTTGGTTCTCTTGTGAAATCTGGATTCCTTTGCCAAGGCAATTGCACCAGTATTGTCACAAAAGATTTTCATTGGACCCGATGCACTAGGTATGACACCTAGATCAGATATGAACTCTTTCATCCAGACTCCTTCGTTTGCTGCTTCCGATGCAGCTATGTACTCCGCTTCACATGTAGATCCCGCCACAACGCTTTGTTTAGAACTGCACCAACTGACAGCTCCACCGTTTAATGTAAACACGTATCCGGTTTGCGATTTAGAATCGTCCGGATTAGTGTCAAAGCTTGCATCAACGTAACCATTTACGATGAGCTCTTTGTCACCTCCATAAACGAGAAACATATCCTTAGTCCTTTTCAGGTATTTCAGGATGGTCTTGACCGCTGTCCAGTGATCCACTCCTGGATTACTTTGGTACCTCCCTGCTAGACTTATAGCAAGGCACACATTAGGTCTGGTACACAGCATTGCATACATGATAGAGCCTATGGCTGAAGCATAGGGAACATCTTTCATTTTCTCTCTATCTTCTGCAGTGGTCGGGCATTGAGTCTTACTCAACTTCACACCTTGTAACACAGGCAAGAACCCTTTCTTTGCTTGATCCATTTTGAACTTCTTCAAAACTTTGTCAAGGTATGTGCTTTGTGAAAGTCCAATTAAGCGTCTTGATCTATCTCTATAGATCTTAATGCCTAATATGTAAGCAGCTTCACCGAGGTCTTTCATTGAAAAACTCTTATTCAAGTATCCCTTTATGCTATCCAGAAATTCTATATCATTTCCAATTAGTAATATGTCATCCACATATAATATCAGAAATGCTACAGAGCTCCCACTCACTTTCTTGTAAATACAGGCTTCTCCAAAAGTCTGTATAAAACCAAATGCTTTGATCACACTATCAAAGCGTTTATTCCAACTCCGAGAGGCTTGCACCAGTCCATAAATGGATCGCTGGAGCTTGCACACTTTGTTAGCTCCTTTTGGATCGACAAAACCTTCTGGTTGCATCATATACAACTCTTCTTCCAGAAATCCATTGAGGAATGCAGTTTTGACATCCATTTGCCAAATTTCATAATCATAAAATGCGGAAATTGCTAACATGATTCGGACAGACTTAAGCATTGCTACGGGTGAGAAGGTCTCATCGTAGTCAATCCCTTGAACTTGTCGAAAACCTTTTGCAACAAGTCGAGATTTGTAGACAGTAACATTACCGTCAGCGTCAGTCTTCTTCTTGAAGATCCATTTATTCTCAATTGCTTGCCGATCATCGGGCAAGTCAACCAAAGTCCACACTTTGTTCTCATACATGGATCCCATATCAGATTTCATGGCTTCAAGCCATTTCGCGGAATCTGGGCTCACCATCGCTTCTTCATAGTTCGTAGGTTCATCATGATCTAGTAGCATGACTTCCAGAACAGGATTACCGTACCACTCTGGTGCGGATCTTACTCTGTTTGATCTACGAGGTTCAGTAGCAACTTGATCTGAAGTTCTATGATCATCATCATTAACTTCCTCACTAATTGGTTTAGGTGTCACAGAAACCGGTTTCTGTGATGTACTACTTTTCAATAAGGGAGCAGGTATAGTTACCTCATCAAGTTCTACTTTCCTCCCACTCACTTCTTTCGAGAGAAACTCCTTCTCTAGAAAGGATCCATTTTTAGCAATGAATGTCTTGCCTTCGGATCTGTGATAGAAGGTGTACCCAACAGTCTCCTTTGGGTATCCTATGAAGACACATTTCTCCGATTTGGGTTCGAGCTTATCAGGTTGAAGCTTTTTCACATAAGCATCAGAGCCCCAAACTTTAAGAAACGACAACTTTGGTTTCTTGCCAAGCCATAGTTCATAAGGCGTCGTCTCAATGGATTTTGATGGTGCCCTATTTAACGTGAATGCGGCCGTCTCTAAAGCATAACCCCAAAATGATAGCGGTAAATCTGTAAGAGACATCATAGATCGCACCATATCTAGTAAAGTACGATTACGACGTTCGGACACACCATTACGTTGTGGTGTTCCGGGTGGCGTGAGCTGCGAAACTATTCCGCATTGTTTCAAATGTAGACCAAACTCGTAACTCAAATATTCTCCTCCACGATCAGATTGTAGAAACTTTATTTTCTTGTTACGATGATTCTCAACTTCACTCTGAAATTCTTTGAACTTTTCAAATGTTTCAGACTTATGCTTCATTAAGTAGATATACCCATATCTGCTTAAGTCATCTGTGAAGGTGAGAAAATAACGATATCCGCCACGAGCCTCAACATTCATCGGACCACATACATCTGTATGTATGATTTCCAACAAATCTGTTGCTCTCTCCATAGTACCGGAGAACGGTGTTTTGGTCATCTTGCCCATAAGGCACGGTTCACAAGTACCAAGTGATTCATAATCAAGTGGTTCCAAAAGTCCATCAGTATGGAGTTTCTTCATGCGCTTTACACCGATATGATGTAAACGGCAGTGACACAAATAAGTTGCACTATCATTATCAACTCTGCATCTTTTGACTTCAACATTATGAATATGTGTGTCACTACTATCAAGATTTAATAAGAATAGACCACTCTTCAAGGGTGCATGACCATAAAAGATATTACTCATATAAATAGAACAACCATTATTCTCTGATTTAAATGAATAACCGTCTCGCATCAAACAAGATCCAGTTATAATGTTCATGCTCAACGCTGGCACCAAATAACAATTATTTAGGTCTAATACTAATCCCGAAGGTAGATGTAGAGGTAGCGTGCCGACCGCGATCACATCCACTTTGGAACCATTTCCCACGCGCATCGTCACCTCGTCCTTAGCCAATCTTCGCTTAATCCGTAGTCCCTGTTTTGAGTTGCAAATATTAGCAACAGAACCAGTATCAAATACCCAGGTGCTACTGCGAGCATTAGTAAGGTACACATCAATAACATGTATATCACATATACCTTTGTTCACCTTGTCATCCTTCTTATCCGCCAAATACTTGGGGCAGTTCCGCTTCCAGTGACCAGTCTGCTTGCAGTAGAAGCACTCAGTTTCAGGCTTAGGTCCAGATTTGGGTTTCTTCTCCTGAGCAGCAACTTGCTTGCTGTTCTTTTTGAAGTTCCCCTTCTTCTTCCCTTTGCCTTTTTTCTTGAAACTAGTGGTCTTGTTGACCATCAACACTTGATGCTCCTTCTTGATTTCTACCTCAGCAGCTTTCAGCATTGCGAAGAGCTCGGGAATTGTCTTATTTATCCCTTGCATATTATAGTTCATCACAAAGCTCTTGTAGCTAGGTGGAAGTGATTGGAGAATTCTGTCAATGACGCAATCATCTGGAAGATTAACTCCCAATTTATCAAGTGATTATTATACCCAGACATTTTGAGTATATGCTCACTGACAGAACTGTTCTCCTCCATCTTGTAGCTATAGAACTTATTGGAGACTTCATATCTCTCAATCTGGGCATTTGCTTGAAATATTAACTTCAACTCCTGGAACATCTCATATGCTCCATGACGTTCAAAACGTCGTTGAAGTCCCGATTCTAAGCCGTAAAGCATGGCACATTGAACTATCGAGTAGTCATCAGCTTTGCTCTGCCAGACGTTCATAACATCTGGTGTTGCACTAGCAGCAGGCCTGGCACCCAGCGGTGCTTCCAGAACATAATTCTTCTGTGCAGCAATGAGGATAATCCTCAAGTTACGGACCCAGTCCGTGTAATTGCTACCATCATCTTTCAAGTTTGCTTTCTCAAGGAACGCATTAAAATTCAACGGAACAACAGCACGGGCCATCTATCTACAATTAAACATAAACAAGCAAGATACTATCAGGTACTAAGTTCATGATAAATTTAAGTTCAATTAATCATATTACTAAAGAACTCCCACTTAGATAGACATACCTCGAATCCTCTAAGTGATCACGTGATCCAAATCAACTAAACCATGTCCGATCATCATGTGAGATGGAGTAGTTTCATTGGTGAACATCACTATGTTGATCATATCTACTATATGATTCACGCTCGACCTTTCGGTCTCCATGTTCCGAGGCCATATCTGTATATGCTTGGCTTGTCAAGTATAACCTGAGTATTCCGCGTGTGCAACTGTTTTGCACCCGTTGTATTTGAACGTAGAGCCTATCACACCCGATCATCACGTGGTGTCTGGGCACGACGAACTTTCGCAACGGTGCATACTTAGGGAGAACACTTCTTGATAATTAGCGAGAGATCATCTTAAAATGCTACCGTCAATCAAAGCAAGATAAGATGCATAAAAGATAAACATCACATGCAATCAAAAGAAGTGATATGATATGGCCATCATCATCTTGTGCTTGTGATCTCCATCTTCGAAGCACCGTCATGATCACCATCGTCACCGGCGCGACACCTTGATCACCATCGTAGCATCGTTGTTGTCTTGCCAATCTTATGCTTCCACGACTATCGCTCCCGCTTAGTGATAAAGTAAAGCATTACAGCGCAATTGCATTGCATACAATAAAGCGACAACTATATGGCTCCTG
Source organism: Triticum urartu (assembly GCF_056163025.1). Lineage (NCBI taxonomy): Eukaryota > Viridiplantae > Streptophyta > Magnoliopsida > Poales > Poaceae > Triticum > Triticum urartu. The sequence goes on from NC_141874.1 coordinate 658,439,169, forward strand.
CCAGTTGCCGATAACTCGGTTACAAAACACGATCATCTCATACAATAAAATTTAGCATCATGTCTTGACCATATCACATCACAACATGCCCTGCAAAAAAAAGTTAGACGTCCTCTACTTTGTTGTTGCAAGTTTTACGTGGCTGCTACGGGCTTAAGCAAGAACCAATCTTACCTACGCATCAAAACCACAACCATAGTTTGTCAAGTTGGTGTTGTTTTAACCTTCGCAAGGACCGGGCATAGCCACACTAAAGTTGGAGAAACTGACACCCGCCAGCCACCTGTGTGCAAAGCACGGCGGTAGAACCAGTCTCGCGTAAGCGTATGCGTAATGTCGGTCCGGGCCGCTTCATCCAATAATACCGCCGAACCAAAGTATGACATGCTGGTAAGCAGTATGACTTATATCACCCACAACTCACTTGTGTTCTACTCGTGCATATAACATCAACACATAAAACCTAGGCTCGGATGCCACTGTTGGGGAACGTAGTAATTTCAAAAAAATTCCTACGCACACGCAAGATCATGGTGATGTTGGAAATATGCCCTAGAGGCAATAATAAATTGGTTATTATTATATTTCCTTGTTCATGATAATCGTTTATTATCCATGCTAGAATTGTATTGATAGGAAACTCAGATGCATGTGTGGATACATAGACAACACCATGTCCCTAGTAAGCCTCTAGTTGACTGGCTCGTTGATCAATAGATGGTTACGGTTTCCTGACCATGGACATTGGATGTCGTTGATAACGGGATCACATCATTAGGAGAATGATGTGATGGACAAGACCCAATCCTAAGCCTAGCACAAGATCGTGTAGTTCGTTTGCTAAAGCTTTTCTAATGACAAGTATCATTTCCTTAGACCATGAGATTGTGCAACTCCCGGATACCGTAGGAGTGCTTTGGGTGTGCCAAACGTCACAACGTAACTGGGTGGCTATAAAGGTACACTACAGGTATCTCCGAAAGTGTCTGTTGGGTTGGCACGAATCGAGACTGGGATTTGTCACTCCGTGTAAACGGAGAGGTATCTCTGGGCCCACTCAGTAGGACATCATCATAATGTGCACAATGTGATCAAGGAGTTGATCACGGGATGATGTGTTACGGAACGAGTAAAGAGACTTGCCGGTAACGAGATTGAACAAGGTATCGGGATACCGACGATCAAATCTCGGGCAAGTATCGTACCGATAGACAAAGGGAATTGTATACGGGATTGATTGAATCCACGACATCGTGGTTCATCCGATGAGATCATCGTGGAACATGTGGGAGCCAATATGGGTATCCAGATCCCGCTATTGGTTATTGACCGGAGAGTTCTCTCGGTCATGTCTGCATGGTTCCCGAACCCGTAGGGTCTACACACTTAAGGTTCGATGACGCTAGGGTTATAGGGAATAGATATACGTGGTTACCGAACGTTGTTGGGAGTCCCGGATGAGATCTCGGACGTCACGAGGAGTTCCGGAATGGTCCGGAGGTAAAGATTTATACATGGGAAGTCATGTTTTGGTCGCCGGAAAAGTTTTGGGTTTTATCGGTAATGTACCGGGACCACCGGGAGGGTCCCGGTGGTCCACCAAGTGGGGCCACCAGCCCCGGAGGGCTACATGGGCCAAGTGTGGGAGGGGACCAGCCCCTGGTGGGCTGGTGCGCCCCCCCACCAAGGCCCAAGGCGCAAGGGAGAGTGGAAGGGGGCAAACCCTAGGCTCAGATGGGCCTAAGGCCCACCTAGTGGTGCGCCCCCTCTCTCCCCCCTTGGCCGCCCCCCTAGATGGGATCTAGGGCTGGCCGCCACCCCTAGGGGTGGAAACCTAGGTGGGGGTGCAGCCCCTCCCCTCCCCCTATATATACTTGAGGTTTTGGGCTGCCATAGACACAATTCAATCTCCTTCTTGGCGCAGCCCTACCCCTCTCCCTCCTCGTCTCTTGCGGTGCTTGGCGAAGCCCTGCTGGAGTACCATGCTCCTCCACCACCACCACGCCGTCGTGCTGCTGCTGGATGGAGTCTACCCCAACCTCTCCTTCTCCCCTTGCTGGATCAAGGCGTAGGAGACTTCACCGGGCTGTACGTGTGTTGAACACGGAGGTGCCGTCCGTTCGGCACTAGGATCATCGGTGATTTGGATCACGACGAGTACGACTCCATCAACCCCGTTCACTTGAATGCTTCCGCTTAGCGATCTACAAGGGTATGTAGATGCACTCTCCTTCCCCTCGTTGCTAGATTACTCCATAGATTGATCTTGGTGATGCGTAGAAAATTTTGAATTTCTGCTACGTTACCCAACAGTGGCATCATGAGCTAGGTCTATGCGTAGTTACTATGCACGAGTAGAACACAAAGTAGTTGTGGGCGTCGATATTGTCAATTATCTTGCCGTTACTAGTCTTATCTTGATTCGGCGGCATCGTGGGATGAAGCGGCCCGGACCAACCTTACACGTACACTTACGTGAGACCGGTTCCACCGACTGACATGCACTAGTTGCATAAGGTGGCTGGCGGGTGTCTGTCTCTCCCACTTTAGTCGGATCAGATTCGATGAACAGGGTCCTTATGAAGGGTAAATAGAAATTGGCAATTCACGTTGTGGTTTTGGCGTAGGTAAGAAACGTTCTTGCTAGAAACCTATAGCAGCCAAGTAAAAACTTGCAACAACAATTAGAGGACGTCTAACTTGTTTTTGCAGCAAGTGTTTTGTGATGTGATATGGCCAAAGGATGTGATGAATGATATATATGTGATGTATGAGATCATGTTCTTGTAATAGGAATCACGACTTGCATGTCGATGAGTATGACAACCGGCAGGAGCCATAGGAGTTGTCTTTATTTTTTGTATGACCTGCGTGTCATTGAGAAACGCCATGTAAATTACTTTACTTTATTGCTAAACGTGTTAGCCATAGTAGTAGAAGTAATAGTTGGCGAGCAACTTCATGGAGACACGATGATGGAGATCATGATGATGGAGATCATGGTGTCATGTCGGTGACAAGATGATCATGGAGCCCCAAGATGGAGATCAAAGGAGCTATATGATATTGGCCATATCATGTCACTATTATTTGATTGCATGTGATGTTTATCATGTTTTTACATCTTGTTTACTTAGAACGACGGTAGTAAATAAGATGATCCCTCATAATAATTTCAAGAAAGTGTTCCCCCTAACTGTGCACCGTTGCGACAGTTCGTTGTTTCGAAGCACCACGTGATGATCGGGTGTGATAGATTCCAACGTTCACATACATCGGGTGTAAGACAGATTTACACATGCAAACACTTAGGTTGACTTGACGAGCCTAGCATGTACAGACATGGCCTCGGAACACAGAAGACCGAAAGGTCGAACATGAGTCGTATAGAAGATACGATCAACATGAAGATGTTCACCGATGTTGACTAGTCCGTCTCACGTGATGATCGGACACGGCCTAGTTGACTCGGATCATGTAATCACTTAGATGACTAGAGGGATGTCTATCTGAGTGGGAGTTCATAAGATGAACTTAATTATCCTGAACATAGTCAAAAGGTCTTTGCAAATTATGTCGTGGCTCGCGCTTCAGTTCTACTGTTTAGATATGTTCCTGGAGAAAATTTAGTTGAAAGTTGATAGTAGCAATTATGCGGACTAGGTCCGTAAACTGAGGATTGTCCTCATTGCTTCATAGAAGGCTTGTGTCCTTAATGCACCGCTCAGTGTGCTGAACCTCGAACGTCGTCTGTGGATGTTGCGAACATCTGACATACATATTTTGATAACTACGTGATAGTTCAGTTAAACGGTTTAGAGTTGAGGCACCGAAGACGTTTTGAAATGTCGCGAAACATATGAGATGTTTCGAGGGCTGAAATTGGGATTTCAGGCTCGTGCCCACGTCAAGAGGTATAAGACCTCCGACGATTTTCTTAGCCTGCAAACTAAGGGAGAAAAGCTCAATTATTGAGCTTGTGCTCAGATTGTCTGAGTACAACAATCATTTGAATCGAGTGGGAGTTGATCTTCCAGATGAGATAGTGATGTTTCTCCGAACTCATTACCACCAAGCTGCTAGAGCTTCGTGATGAACTATAATATACCAGGGACATATATGATGATCCTTGAGATATTCGCGATGTTTGACACCACAAAACTAGAAATCAAGAAGGAGCATCAATTGTTGATGGTTGGTGAAACCACTAGTTTCAAGAAGGGCAAGGGCGAGAAGGGATACTTCATGAAACGGCAAATCAGCTGCTGCTCTAGTGAAGAAACCCAAGGTTGAACCCAAACCCGAGACTAAGTGCTTCTGTAATAAGGGGAACAGCCACTGGAGCAGAATTACCCTAGATACTTGGTAGATGAGAAGGCTGGCAAGGTCGATAGAAGTATATTGGATATGCATTGTGTTAATGTGTACTTTACTAGTACTCCTAGTAGCACCATGGTATTAGATACCGGTTCGGTTGCTAAGTGTTAGTAAACTCGAAATAAAAGGCTGCGGAGTAAACGGAGACTAGCTAAAGGTGAGCTGGCGATATGTGTTGGAAGTTTTTCCCAAGCTTGATGTGATCAAGCATCGCACGCTCCCTCTACCATCGAGATTGGTGTTTGCGTTAAGCATAGACATGATTGGATTATGTCTATCGCAATACGGTTGTTCATTTAAGGAGAATAATGGTTACTCTGTTTATTTGAATAATACCTTCAATGGTCTTGCACCTAAAATGAATGGTTTATTGAATCTCGATCGTAGTGATACACATGTTCATGCCAAAAGATATAAGATAGTAATGATAGTACCACCTACTTGTGGCACTGCCACATAAGTCATATCGGTATAAAACGCATGAAGAAGCTCCATGTTGATGGATCTTTGGGCTCACTCATTTTTGAAAAGTTTGAGACATGCGAACCATGTCTATTGGTGTATATGCATGAAGAAACTCCATGCAAATGGACCGTTTGGACTCACTTGATTTTGAATCACTTGAGACATGCAAATCATACCACATGGGCAAGATGACTGAAAGCCTCGTTTTCAGTAAAATGGAACTAGAAAGCAACTTGTTGGAAGTAATACATTTCGATGTGTGCAGACCAATGAGTGCTGAGGCGTGTAGTGGATATCGTTATGTTCTTACTTCACAGATGATTTGAGTAGATGTTGAGTATATTTACTTGATGAATCACGAGTCTGAATTATTGAAAGGTTCAAGTAATTTCAGGGTGAAGGTGAGAGATCGTCGTGACAAGAGGATAAAATATCTATGATATGATCATAGAGATGAATATCTGAATTACGAGTTTGGCACAGAATTAAGACATTGTGGAAATTGTTTCACAACTGATACAGCCTGAAACACCATAGTATGATGGTGTCCGAACATCATAACTGCACCCTATTAGATATGATGCATACCATGATGTCTCTTATCGAATTACCACGATAGTTTATGGGTTAGGCATTAGAGACAACCACATTCACTTTAAATAGGGCACCACGTAATTCCTATGAGATGACACCGTATGAACTATGGTTTAGAGAAACCTAAGCTGTCATTTGTTAAAAGGTTTGGGGCTGCGACGCTTATGTGAAAAGTTTCAGGCTGACAAGCTCGAACCCAAAGCGGATAAATGCATCTTCATAGGACACCCAAAACAGTTGGGTGTACCTCCTGTCTCAAATCCGAAAGCAATAAGGGATTGTTTCTAGAATCGGGTCCTTTCCCGAGGAAAAGTTTCTCTCGAAAGAATTGAGTGGGAGGATGGTGGAGACTTGATGAGGTTATTGAACCGTCTCTTCAACTAGTGTGTGGCAGGGCACAGGGAGTTGTTCCTGCGGCACCTACACCAATTGAAGTGGAAGCTTATGATGGTGATCATGAAACTTCAGATCAAGTCACTACCAAACCTCGTGGGATGACAAGGATGCGTACTACTTCAGAATGGTACGTAATCCTGTCTTGGAAGTCATGTTGCTAGACAACAATGAACCTACGAGCTATGGAGAAGCGATGGTGGGCCTGGATTCCAAAATGGCTCGAGGCCATATAATCCGAGAGAGGATCCATATATGAAAACAGAGTGTAGAATTTGGAAGAACTACTTGATGGTCGTAAGGCTGTTAGGTACATATGGATTTTAAAAGGAAGACGGACAATGATGGTATGTATCACCATTAAGAAAGCTCGACTTGTCATTAAGATGTTTTCCGACAAGTTCAAGGAGTTGACTGCGATGAGACTTTATCACTCGTAGCGATGCTAAGAGTCTGTTGGAATTATATTAGCAATTACTGCATTATTTATGAAATCTTGCAGATGGGATGTCAAAACATTGTTTCCTCGACGATTTTCTTGAGGAAAGGTTGTATGTGATACAACCGGAAGGTTTTGTCAATCCTGAAAGATGCTAACAAGTATGCAAAGCTCCAGCAATCCTTCTAAGGACTGGAGTAAGCATCTCGGAGTTGGAATGTATGCTTTGATGAGATGATCAAAGTTTTTGGGTGTATACAAAGTTTATGAGAAACTTGTATTTCCAAAGAAGTGAGTGGGAGCACTATAGAATTTCTGATGAGTATATGTTGTTGATCAGAAATGACGTAGAATTTCTGGAAAGCATATAGGGTTATTTGGAAAGTATTTTTCAATGGAAAGCCTGGATTAAGCTACTTGAACATTGAGCATCAAGATCTATATGGATAGATCAAAACGCTTAATGGTACTTTCAAATGAGCACATACCTTGACATGATCTTGAAGGTGTTCAAGATGGATCAGTCAAAGAAGGAGTTCTTGCCTGAGTTGTAAGGTATGAAGTTAAGACTTAAAGCTCGACCACGACAGAAGAAAGAGGAAGGACGAAGGTCGTCCCCTATGCTTTTGCCATAGGCTCCATACGGTATGCCATGCTGAGTACCACACCTGATGTGTGCCTTGCCACATATTTGGCAAGAGGGTACAAAGGTGATCTAGGAGTAGATCACTAGATAGCGGTCTAAATTATCCCGAGAGGAATAAGGATATGTTTCTCGGTTATGGAGGTGATAAAGAGTTCGACGTAAAGAGTTACGTCGATGCAAGCTTAACACCTATCCGGATAGCTCTGAGTAGAGATACCGGATACGTATAATGGAGCAACAATTTAGAATAGCTCCAAGTAGAACAGTTATTTGAAATGGCTCCAAATGTAGCGTAGTAGTTGCATCTACAAGATGACATAGAAATTTGCGAAGTACATACGGATCTGAATGCTGCAGACCCGTTGACTGAAACCTCTGTCACAAGCATAACATGATCAAACCCAGAACTCTTGGGTGTTAGTCACATGGGGATGTGACCTTGAGTGTTAATCACATATCGATGTGAACTAGATTATTGACTCTAGTGCAAGTGGGAGACTGTTGGAAATATGCCCTAGAGGCAATAATAAATTGGTTATTATTATATTTCCTTGTTCATGATAATCGTTTATTATCCATGCTAGAATTGTATTGATAGGAAACTTAGATACATGTGTGGATACATAGACAACACCATGTCCCTAGTAAGCCTCTAGTTGACTGGCTCGTTGATCAATAGATGGTTACGGTTTCCTGACCATGGACATTGGATGTCGTTGATAACGGGATCACATCATTAGGAGAATGATGTGATGGACAAGACCCAATCCTAAGCCTAGCACAAGATCGTGTAGTTCGTTTGCTAAAGCTTTTCTAATGACAAGTATCATTTCCTTAGACCATGAGATTGTGCAACTCCCGGATACCGTAGGAGTGCTTTGGGTGTGCCAAACGTCACAACGTAACTGGGTGGCTATAAAGGTACACTACAGGTATCTCCAAAAGTGTCTGTTGGGTTGGCACGAATCGAGACTGGGATTTGTCACTCCATGTAAACGGAGAGGTATCTCTGGGCCCACTTAGGACATCATCATAATGTGCACAATGTGATCAAGGAGTTGATCACGGGATGATGTGTTACGGAATGAGTAAAGAGACTTGTCGGTAACGAGATTGAACAAGGTATCGGGATACCGACGATCGAATCTCAGGCAAGTATCATACCGATAGACAAAGGGAATTGTATACGGGATTGATTGAATCCACGACATCGTGGTTCATCCGATGAGATCATCGTGGAACATGTGGGAGCCAATATGGGTATCCAGATCCCGCTGTTGGTTATTGACCGGAGAGTTATCTCGGTCATGTCTGCATGGTTCCCGAACCCATAGGGTCTACACACTTAAGGTTCGATGATGCTAGGGTTATAGGGAATAGATATACGTGGTTACCGAATGTTGTTCGGAGTACTGGATGAGATCCCGGACGTCACGAGGAGTTCCGGAATGGTCCGGAGGTAAAGATTTATATATGGGAAGTCCTGTTTTGGTCGCCGGAAAAGTTTCGGGTTTTATCGGTAATGTACCGGGACCACCGGGAGGGTCCCGGTGGTCCACCAAGTGGGGCCACCAGCCCCGGAGGGCTGCATGGGCCAAGTGTGGGAGGGGACCAGCCCCTGGTGGGCTGGTGCACCCCCCCCCCCACCAAGGCCCAAGGCGCAAGGGAGAGTGGAAGGGGGCAAACCCTAGGCTCAGATGGGCCTAAGGCCCACCTAGTGGTGCGCCCCCTCTCTCCCCCCTTGGCCGCCCCCCTAGATGGGATCTAGGGCTGGCCGCCACCCCTAGGGGTGGAAACCTAGGTGGGGGTGCAGCCCCTCCCCTCCCCCTATATATACTTGAGGTTTTGGGCTGCCATAGACACAATTCAATCTCCTTCTTGGCGCAGCCCTACCCCTCTCCCTCCTCGTCTCTTGCGGTGCTTGGCGAAGCCCTGCTGGAGTACCACGCTCCTCCACCACCACCACGCCGTCGTGCTGCTGCTGGATGGAGTCTACTGAAGGAAATATGCCCTAGAGGCAATAATAAAGTTATTATTTATTTCCTTATAATCATGATAAATGTTTATTATTCATGCTAGAATTGTATTAATCGGAAACATAATACATGTGTGAATACATAGACAAACAAAGTGTCACTAGTATGCCTCTACTTGACTAGCTCGTTAATCAAAGATGGTTATGTTTCCTAACCATGAACAATGAGTTGTTATTTGATTAACGAGGTCACATCATTAGTTGAATGATCTGATTGACATGACCCATTCCATTAGCTTAGCACCCGATCGTTTAGTATGTTGCTATTGCTTTTCTTCATGACTTATACATGTTCCTATGACTATGAGATTATGCAACTCCCGTTTGCCGGAGGAACACTTTGGGTGCTACCAAACGTCACAACGTAACTGGGTGATTATAAAGGAGCATTACAGGTGTCTCCAAAGGTAGATGTTGGGTTGGCGTATTTCGAGATTAGGATTTGTCACTCCGATTGTCGGAGAGGTATCTCTGGGCCCTCTCGGTAATACACATCACATAAGCCTTGCAAGCATTACAACTAATATGTTAGTTGTGAGATGATGTATTACGGAACGAGTAAAGAGACTTGCCGGTAACGAGATTGAACTAGGTATTGGATACCGACGATCGAATCTCGGGCAAGTAACATACCGATGACAAAGGGAACAACGTATGTTGTTATGCGGTCTGACCGATAAAGATCTTCGTAGAATATGTAGGAGCCAATATGGGCATCCAGGTCCCGCTATTGGTTATTGACCGGAGACATGTCTCGGTCATGTCTACATTGTTCTCGAACCCGTAGGGTCCGCACGCTTAAGGTTACGATGACAGTTACATTATGAGTTTATGCATTTTGATGTACCGAAGGTTGTTCGGAGTCCCGGATGTGATCACGGACATGACGAGGAGTCTCGAAATGGTCGAGACGTAAAGATTGATATATTGGAAGCCTATATTTGGATATCGGAAGTGTTCCGGGTGAAATCGGGATTTTACCGGGTTACCGGGAGGTTACCGGAACCCCCCGGGAGCCATATGGGCCTTCATGGGCCTTAGTGGAAAGGTGAAAGGGCTGCCCACAAGGACTGCGCGCCTCCCCCCTTCCCCTAGTCCTATTAGGACTAGGAGAGGTGGCCGGCCACCCTTCCCCCTCTTTCCCACTTGGGGAATCCTAGTTGGAATAGGATTGGAGGGGAGTCCTACTCCCGGAAGGAGTAGGACTCCTCCTGCGCCTCTCTCTCTTGGCCGGCGCCCCCTCCCCCCTTGGCTCCTTTATATACTGAGGTAGAGACACCCCAAACACACAAGTTGATCCACGTGATCTATTCCTTAGCCGTGTGCGGTGCCCCCTGCCACCATATACCTCGATAATACTGTAGCGGAGTTTAGGCGAAGCCCTGCTGCTGTAGTACATCAAGATCGTCACCACGCCGTCGTGCTGACGGAACTCTTCCCCGACACTTTGCTGGATCGGAGTCCGGGGATCGTCATCGAGCTGAACGTGTGCTCGAACTCGGAGGTGCCGTAGTTTCGGTGCTTGATCGGTTGGATCGTGAAGACGTACGACTACTTCCTCTACGTCGTGTCAGCGCTTCCGCAGTCGGTCTGCGTTGGGTACGTAGACAACACTCTCCCCCTCGTTGCTATGCATCACATGATCTTGCGTGTACGTATGAAATTTTTTGAAATTACTACGAAACCCAACAGTGGCATCCGAGCCTAGGTTATTTATGTTGATGTTATATGCACGAGTAGAACACAAGTGAGTTGTGGACGATACAAGTCATACTGCCTACCAGCATGTCATACTTTGGTTCGGCGGTATTGTTGGACGAGACGACCTGGACCAACCTTACGCGTACGCTTACGCGAGACCGGTTCCCTCGACGTGCTTTGCACAGAGATGGCTTGCGGGCGACTATCTCTCCAACTATAGTTGAACCAAGTATGGCTATGCCCGGTCCTTGCGAAGGTTAAAACGGAGTCTATTTGACAAACTATCGTTGTGGTTTTGATGCGTAGGTGAGATTGGTTCTTACTTAAGCCCGTAGCAGCCACGTAAAACTTGCAACAACAAAGTAGAGGACGTCTAACTTGTTTTTGCAGGGCATGTTGTGATGTGATATGGTCAAGACATGATGCTGAATTTTATTGTATGAGATGATCATGTTTTGTAACGGAGTTATCGGCAACTGGCAGGAGCCATATGGTTGTCGCTTTATTGTATGCAATGCAATCGCGATGTAATGCTTTACTTTATTACTAAACGGTAGTGATAGTCGTGGAAGCATAAGATTGGCGAGACGACAACGATGCTACGATGGAGATCAAGGTGTTGCACCGGTGACGATGGTGATCATGACGGTGCTTCGGAGATGGAGATCACAGGCACAAGATGATGATGGCCATATCATATCACTTATATTGATTGCATGTGATGTTTATCTTTTATGCATCTTATCTTGCTTTGATTGACGGTAGCATTATAAGATGATCTCTCACTAAATTATCAAGAAGTGTTCTCCCTGAGTATGCACCGTTGCGAAAGTTCTTCGTGCTGAGACACCACGTGATGATCGGGTGTGATAGGCTCTACGTTCAAATACAACGGGTGCAAAATAGTTGCGCACGCGGAATACTTAGGTTATACTTGACGAGCCAAGCATATACAGATATGGCCTCGGAACACGGAGACTGAAAGGTCGAGCGTGAATCATATAGTAGATATGATCAACATAATGATGTTCACCGATGAAACTACTCCATCTCACGTGATGATCGGACATGGTTTAGTTGATTTGGATCACGTGATCACTTAGAGGATTAGAGGGATGTCTATCTAAGTGGGAGTTCTTAAGTAATATGATTAATTGAACTTAAATTTATCATGAACTTAGTACCTGATAGTATCTTGCTTGTTTATGTTGATTGTAGATAGATGGCTCGTGCTGTTGTTCCGTTGAATTTTAATGCGTTCCTTGAGAAAGCAAAGTTGAAAGATGATGGTAGCAATTACACGGACTGGGTCCGTAACTTGAGGATTATCCTCATTGCTGCACAGAAGAATTACATCCTGGAAGCACCGCTGGGTGCCAGGCCTGCTGCTGGAGCAACACCAGATGTTATGAATGTCTGGCAGAGCAAAGCTGATGACTACTCGATAGTTCAGTGTGCCATGCTTTACGGCTTAGAATCTGGACTTCAACGACGTTTTGAACGTCATGGAGCATATGAGATGTTCCAGGAGTTGAAGTTAATATTTCAAGCAAATGCCCGAATTGAGAGATATGAAGTCTCCAATAAGTTCTATAGCTGCAAGATGGAGGAGAACAGTTCTGTTAGTGAGCATATACTCAAAATGTCTGGGTATAATAATCACTTGATTCAATTGGGAGTTAATCTTCCAGATGATTGCGTCATTGACAGAATTCTCCAATCACTGCCACCAAGCTACAAGAGCTTCGTGATGAACTATAATATGCAAGAGATGAACAAGACTATTCCCGAGCTCTTCGCAATGCTGAAAGCTGCGGAGGTAGAAATCAAGAAAGAGCATCAAGTGTTGATGGTCAACAAGACCACTGGTTTCAAGAAAAAGGGCAAAGGAAAGAAGAAGGGGAACTTCAAGAAGAACGGCAAGCCAGTTGCTGCTCAAGAGAAGAAACCCAAGTCTGGACCTAAGCCTGAAACTGAGTGCTTTTACTGCAAGCAGACTGGTCACTGGAAGCGGAATTGCCCCAAGTATTTGGCGGATAAGAAGGATGGCAAGGTGAACAAAGGTATATGTGATATACATGTTATTGATGTGTACCTTACTAATGCTCGCAGTAGCACCTGGGTATTTGATACTGGTTCTGTTGCTAATATTTGCAACTCGAAACAGGGGCTACGGATTAAGCGAAGATTGGCAAAGGACGAGGTGACGATGCGCGTGGGAAACGGTTCCAAAGTCGATGTGATCGCTGTCGGCACGCTACCTCTACATCTACCTTCGGGATTAATATTAGACCTAAATAATTGTTATTTGGTGCCAGCGTTGAGCATGAACATTATATCTGGATCTTGTTTAATGCGAGACGGTTATTCATTTAAATCAGAGAATAATGGTTGTTCTATTTATATGAGTAATATCTTTTATGGTCATGCACCCTTGAAGAGTGGTCTATTCTTATTGAATCTCGATAGTAGTAATACACATATTCATAATGTTGAAGCCAAAAGATGCAGAGTTGATAATGAAAGTGCAACTTATTTGTGGCACTGTCGTTTAGGTCATATCGGTGTAAAGCGCATGAAGAAACTCCATACTGATGGACTTTTGGAACCACTTGATTATGAATCACTTGGTACTTGCGAACCGTGCCTCATGGGCAAGATGACTAAAACACCGTTCTCCGGTACTATGGAGAGAGCAACAGATTTGTTGGAAATCATACATACCGATGTATGTGGTCCAATGAATATTGAGGCTCGTGGCGGATATCGTTATTTTCTCACCTTCACAGATGATTTAAGCAGATATGGGTATATCTACTTAATGAAACATAAATCTGAAACATTTGAAAAGTTCAAAGAATTTCAGAGTGAAGTTGAAAATCATCGTAACAAGAAAATAAAGTTTCTACGATCTGATCGTGGAGGAGAATATTTGAGTTACAAGTTTGGTGTACATTTGAAAAACTGTGGAATAGTTTCGCAACTCACGCCACCCGGAACACCACAGCGTAATGGTGTGTCCGAACGTCGTAATCGTACTTTACTAGATATGGTGCGATCTATGATGTCTCTTACTGATTTACCGCTATCATTTTGGGGTTACGCTCTAGAGACGGCCGCATTCACGTTAAACAGGGCACCATCAAAATCCGTTGAGACGACGCCTTATGAACTGTGGTTTGGCAAGAAACCAAAGTTGTCGTTTCTGAAAGTTTGGGGCTGCGATGCTTATGTGAAAAAGCTTCAACCTGATAAGCTCGAACCCAAATCGGAGAAATGTGTCTTCATAGGATATCCAAAGGAAACTATTGGATACACCTTCTATCACAGATCCGAAGGCAAGACTTTTGTTGCTAAATTCGGAAACTTTCTTGAGAAGGAGTTTCTCTCGAAAGAAGTGAGTGGGAGGAAAGTAGAACTTGACGAGGTAACTGTACCTGCTCCCTTGTTGGAAAGTAGTACATCACAGAAAACTGTTTCTGCGACACCTACACTAATAAGTGAGGAAGTTAATGATAATGATCATGAAGCTTCAGAACAAGATGCTACTGAACCTCGTAGATCAACCAGAGTAAGATCCGCACCAGAGTGGTACGGTAATCCAGTTCTGGAAGTCATGCTACTAGATCATGATGAACCTACGAACTATGAAGAAGCGATGGTGAGCCCAGATTCCGCAAAGTGGCTTGAAGCCATGAAATCTGAGATGGGATCCATGTATGAGAACAAAGTATGGACTTTGGTTGACTTGCCCGATGATCGGCAAGCAATTGAGAATAAATGGATCTTTAAGAAGAAGACTGACGCTGATGGTAATGTTACTGTCTATAAAGCTCGAATTGTCGCAAAAGGTTTTCGGCAAGTTCAAGGGATTGACTACGATGAGACCTTCTCACCCGTAGCGATGCTTAAGTCCGTCCGAATCATGTTAGCAATTGCCGCATTTTATGATTATGAAATTTGGCAGATGGATGTCAAAACTGCATTCCTGAATGGATTTCTGGAAGAAGAGTTGTATATGATGCAACCGGAAGGTTTTGTCGATCCAAAGGGAGCTAACAAAGTGTGCAAGCTCCAGCGATCCATTTATGGACTGGTGCAAGCCTCTCGGAGTTGGAATAAACGCTTTGATAGTGTGATCAAAGCATTTGGTTTTATATAGACTTTCGGAGAAGCCTGTATTTACAAGAAAGTGAGTGGGAGCTCTGTAGCATTTCTAATATTATATGTGGATGACATATTGCTGATTGGAAATGATATAGAATTTCTGGATAGCATAAAGGGATACTTGAATAAAAGTTTTTCAATGAAAGACCTCGGTGAAGCTGCTTACATATTAGGCATTAAGATCTATAGAGATAGATCAAGACGCTTAATTGGACTTTCACAAAGCACATACCTTGAGAAGATTTTGAAGAAATTCAAAATGGATCAAGCAAAGAAAGGATTCTTGCCTGTGTTACAAGGTGTGAAGTTGAGTAAGACTCAATGCCCGACCACTGTAGAAGATAGAGAGAATATGAAAGATGTTCCCTATGCATCAGCCATAGGCTCTATCATGTATGCAATGCTGTGTACCAGACCTGATGTGTGCCTTGCTATAAGTTTAGCAGGGAGGTACCAAAGTAATCCAGGAGTGGATCACTGGACAGCGGTCAAGAACATCCTGAAATACCTGAAAAGGACTAAGGATATGTTTCTCGTATATGGAGGTGACAAAGAGCTCACCGTAAAAGGTTACGTTGATGCAAGCTTTGACACTGATCCGGGCGATTCTAAATCGCAAACCGGATACGTGTTTACATTAAACGGTGGAGCTGTCAGTTGGTGCAGTTCTAAACAAAGCGTCGTAGCGGGATCTACATGTGAAGCGGAGTACATAGCTGCTTCAGAAGCAGCGAACGAAGGAGTCTGGATGAAGGAGTTCATATCCGATCTAGGTGTCATACCTAATGCATCGGGTCCAATGAAAATCTTTTGTGACAATACTGGTGCAATTGCCTTGGCAAAGGAATCCAGATTTCACAAAAGGACCAAACACATCAAGAGACGCTTCAATTCCATCCGGGATCTAGTCCAGGTGGGAGACATAGAGATTTGCAAGATACATACGGATCTGAATGTTGCAGACCCGTTGACTAAGCCTCTTCCACGAGCAAAACATGATCAGCACCAAGGCTCCATGGGTGTTAGAATCATTACAGTGTAAATCTAGATTATTGACTCTAGTGCAAGTGGGAGACTGAAGGAAATATGCCCTAGAGGCAATAATAAAGTTATTATTTATTTCCTTATAATCATGATAAATGTTTATTATTCATGCTAGAATTGTATTAATCGGAAACATAATACATGTGTGAATACATAGACAAACAAAGTGTCACTAGTATGCCTCTACTTGACTAGCTCGTTAATCAAAGATGGTTATGTTTCCTAACCATGAACAATGAGTTGTTATTTGATTAACGAGGTCACATCATTAGTTGAATGATCTGATTGACATGACCCATTCCATTAGCTTAGCACCCGATCGTTTAGTATGTTGCTATTGCTTTTCTTCATGACTTATACATGTTCCTATGACTATGAGATTATGCAACTCCCGTTTGCCGGAGGAACACTTTGGGTGCTACCAAACGTCACAACGTAACTGGGTGATTATAAAGGAGCATTACAGGTGTCTCCAAAGGTAGATGTTGGGTTGGCGTATTTCGAGATTAGGATTTGTCACTCCGATTGTCGGAGAGGTATCTCTGGGCCCTCTCGGTAATACACATCACATAAGCCTTGCAAGCATTACAACTAATATGTTAGTTGTGAGATGATGTATTAAGGAACGAGTAAAGAGACTTGCCGGTAACGAGATTGAACTAGGTATTGGATAACGACGATCGAATCTCGGGCAAGTAACATACCGATGACAAAGGGAACAACGTATGTTGTTATGCGGTCTAACCGATAAAGATCTTCGTAGAATATGTAGGAGCCAATATGGGCATCCAGGTCCCGCTATTGGTTATTGACCAGAGACATGTCTCGGTCATGTCTACATTGTTCTCGAACCCGTAGGGTCCGCACGCTTAAGGTTACGATGACAGTTACATTATGAGTTTATGCATTTTGATGTACCAAAGGTTGTTCGGAGTCCCGGATGTGATCACGGACATGACGAGGAGTCTTGAAATGGTCGAGGCGTAAAGATTGATATATTGGAAGCCTATATTTGGATATCAGAAGTGTTCCGGGTGAAATCGGGATTTTACCGGGTTACCGGGAGGTTACCGGAACCCCCCGGGAGCCATATGGGCCTTCATGGGCCTTAGTGGAAAGGTGAAAGGGCTGCCCACAAGGGCTGCACGCCTCCCCCCTTCCCCTAGTCCTATTAGGACTAGGAGAGGTGGCCGGCCACCCTTCCCCCTCTTTCCCACTTGGGGAATCCTAGTTGGAATAGGATTGGAGGGGAGTCCTACTCCCGGAAGGAGTAGGACTCCTCCTGCGCCTCTCTCTCTTGGCCGGCGCCCCCTCCCCCCTTGGCTCCTTTATATACTGAGGTAGAGACACCCCAAACACACAAGTTGATCCACGTGATCTATTCCTTAGCCGTGTGCGGTGCCCCCTGCCACCATATACCTCAATAATACTGTAGCGGAGTTTAGGCGAAGCCCTGCTGCTGTAGTACATCAAGATCGTCACCACGCCGTCGTGCTGACGGAACTCTTCCCTGACACTTTTCTGGATCGGAGTCCGGGGATCGTCATTGAGCTGAACGTGTGCTCGAACTCGGAGGTGCCGTAGTTTCGGTGCTTGATCGGTTGGATCGTGAAGACGTACGACTACTTCCTCTACGTCGTGTCAGCGCTTCCGCAGTCGGTCTGCGTTGGGTACGTAGACAACACTCTCCCCCTCGTTGCTATGCATCACATGATCTTGCGTGTACGTAGGAAATTTTTTGAAATTACTACGAAACCCAACATCTACCCCAACCTCTCCTTCTCCCCTTGCTGGATCAAGGCGTAGGAGACGTCACCGGGTTGTACATATGTTGAACACAGAGGTGCCGTCTGTTCGGCACTAGGATCATCGGTGATTTGGATGACGACGAGTACGACTCCATCAACCCTGTTCACTTGAACGCTTTCGCTTAGCAATCTACAAGGGTATGTAGATGCACGCTCCTTCCCCTCGTTGCTAGATTACTCCATAGATTGATCTTGGTGATGCGTAGAAAATTTTGAATTTTTGCTAGGTTACCCAACAGGTGATGCATAGCAACGAGAGGGGAGAGTGTAATCTACGTACCCTCGTAGACTGACAGCGGAAGCGTTATGACAACGCGGTACGTCTTCACGGTCCGACCGATCAAGCACCGAAACTACGGCACCTCCGAGTTTTAGCACACGTTCAGCTCGATGACGATCCCCGGACTCCGATCCAACAAAGTGTCGGGGAAGAGTTCTGTCAGCACGACGGCGTGGTGACGATCTTGATGTTCTACCATCGCAGGGCTTCGCCTAAGAACCGCTACAATATTATCGAGGAGTATGGTGGAAGGGGGCACCGCACACGGCTAAGAGAACGATCTTGAAGATCAACTTGTGTGTCTAGAGGTGCCCCCTGCCTCCGTATATAAAGGAGCAAAGGGGGGTGCGGCCGGCCCTAGGAGGAGGCGCGCCGGAGGAGTCCTACTCCTACCGGGAGTAGGACTCCCCCCCTTTCCCTAGTTGGATTAGGACTTGGGGGGAAGGAGAAGAGGGAGGAAAGGAAAAGGGGGGGCGCCGCCCCCCCTCCTTGTCCAATTCGGACTTGGGGAGGGAGGGGCGCGCGGCAGCCCCTAGGCCTCCTCTCCTCTTCCTCCACTAGGCCCATTAAGGCCCATTAGGTTACCGGGGGGGTTCCGGTAACCTCCCGGTACTCCGGTAAAATGCCGATTTCACCCGGAACACTTCCGATGTCCAAACATAGGCTTCCAATATATCAATCTTTATGTCTCGACCATTTCGAGACTCCTCGTCATGTCCGTGATCTCATCCGGGACTCCGAACAAACTTCGGTACATCAAAATATATAAACTCATAATGAAACTATCATCGTAACGTTAAGCGTGCGGACCCTACGGGTTCGAGAATAATGTAGACATGACCGAGACATGTCTCTGGTCAATAACCAATAGTGGAACCTGGATGCTCATATTGCCTCCCACATATTCTATGAAGATCTTTTATCGGTCAGACCGCATAACAACATACTTTGTTCCCTTTGTCATCGGTATGTTACTTGCCCGAGATTCGATCGTCGGTATCTCAATACCTAGTTCAATCTCGTTACCGGCAAGTCTCTTTACTCGTTTCGTAATACATCATCTCGCAACTAACTCATTAGTTGCAATGCTTGCAAGGCTTATGTGATGTGCATTACCGAGGGGGCCAGAGATACCTCTCCGACAATCGGAGTGACAAATCCTAATCTCGAAATACGCCAACCCAACATGTACCTTTGGAGACACATGTAGAGCTCCTTCATAATCACCCAGTTACGTTGTGATGTTTGGTAGCACACAAAGTGTTCCTCCGGCAAACGGGAGTTGCATAATCTCATAGTCATAGGAACATGTATAAGTCATGAAGAAAGCAATAGCAACATACTAAACGATCGGTGCTAAGCTAATGGAATGGGTCATGTCAATCACATCATTCTTCTAATGATGTGATCCCTTTAATCAAATGACAACACATGTCTATGGTTAGGAAACATAACCATCTTTGATTAACGAGCTAGTCAAGTAGAGGCACACTAGTGACGTTTAGTTTGTCTATGTATTCACACAAGTATTATGTTTCCGGTTAATACAATTCTAGCATGAATAATAAACATTTATCATGATATAAGGAAATAAATAATAACTTTATTATTGCCTCTAGGGCATATTTCCTTCAGTTGCCATGTGCTCATACCTGGCGTTTGACACTTATCAAGGTCCTATGATTTTCTTCCCCTTCTCGCTCCTGCCATACCTCTTTGTTCATCTGTGTTTGTGCTCCCCGTTGCTGCATGCTCACGGTTCTATGGTCATGGTGATAATTTTTTGGTCCTTGTTAGGTCTATGTGTAAATTAAGATGAAATCTTGTGCAGTCCATGGCAATTCCAAAACTTTGAAACATTAAAGCTTGGGTTGACCATTTTGTGTAATTTAAGATGTGATGTCTTGTTGTCAAATTTTTACATGGCAATTTTTTGGAAATAATCATTGTGGTGGTCAAGTGGCCAAAATATGAAAACAAATTGTACTATGAGCCATACATGGCGGCCCGTCCCTACAGAAGAAGAAGCATTGTCTAAACTATGAGCTTCACCATTACTAGACCTACCTTCATGCGCTAAAGAGACATTCTCCAGCTAGTTTTGCTTGATGATGAACTCCTTGACAATGGCACCGTAGGCACATGGATTCTCTTCTCTGACATTCCTCACCACCTCACAACAATTTGTAGCCACACGGACCTTTGAAAGATTCAAATCAAATGCCAACGATAAAGCCTCACTTCATGCCAGCACTTCCAGACTTGCTGGGCCCATTAGTCCATTGACCTCAATAGTCGAAGCTTCAAAAAAAAATCTCATGTATCATCACGGCACACGACACTTGCCAACGCTTCCAAACTTGCTGGGCCCGTTAGTCCATTGATCAGATTTCACCTCTGTTGGATGTCGAATAGTAGCGTAAGGAAACATAGAGCTCCACTCATTCGATTCCAGGACCTGGTCCAGCTAGAACTTTTAGAATTATCCCGCAACAATCTCCCTCTCAAATGTCTAGTTGAGGCCAATAGCAATATCCGCAAGTCCACAAAGATCCACCGTCTCATTGAATTATAAAATCTGAGCCCAAGGGTGGTCATTGAGGCCCATTTGTTCTTCTTTGCCTAGGACCTTATTAAAGTTACCAGTACACATCCAAGGTAAATCACAGTCTCCTTTTAAAAACTTCATCATGTCCCATGTCTTGTATTTAAGGCTTACATTAGCTTCACCATACCAACACGTCAATCTCCAATGATCGCTTCCGCTCTCCATCACCTTCATATCTGTGTGCTACCGTGAATAATCCCTCAACTCTAGTTGAACTCGATTTTTCCAATAGATACAAAGCACACTTCTCCCACTACCTCCCACACCAAAAGCACTAGTGTATCCAGAGTAGCAGCCAAACCCTTCCACACGGTTCTTCGCAATTTGTGTCTCCACCACACAAAGAATCGTGGGTGCACATTCATGCGCAATGCTACGCAATTCATGAACCATCGCAGGGTCGTCGGGCCCACGACAGTTCCAAAATAAAGTATACATTAGGCCCGACAGTCCTCCTCGCGGGAGGCTACCAATTTTGCCAAATGATCAGCTGAAGCACTAACCTTCCGTAAACTCCCCTTGTTACGCTTCAATGGTGATTCCCCTTTCTTCGAATTTTTCCTGCCACGAGGTTTAACATATGGGGCTGGAAGTGGTGGAGGTTCAACACTTTCCTGTTTGTTGCATTATTTTTGTACTTCAACATGCATCCCCGCGATGGCCGCATCCCCATATTCCCCTCTCAAGAGGTTTAACTTCTTATTTGTTGTCGGGGTGCTTTCCTTCTCTCCCTCTTCTTCTTTCTCCTCTGCATGGGGTTTCAATGGGCTTTCTGTTGTGTCATCAAGATCTTCCTCTTCCATCCCCGCATCAGCCGAATTCCTTTTCCTAGGAACATAGCGCGCCCCCAACTTGCACCCCTTCCTCTTCCACCCGTGCCCCTAGCCGGCGTCCTTCGAGATTGGAACTTTGAGCCATGTCTGAAACCCTGGCCAGGCAGAGTCCTTCGCGTGGCGATCATCCATGTCCCATACTCGATTTCCTCTGGTGCATGTACGTCATCCCCAATCTTCCTTAACATTACCCTAGAATGCCGCAAACCTCATAAAAGAACCCTATCTTCTCATACTTGATGGGTAGGAAGATCCTCTCCTTCCCATTAATGTTCAATTGTGCAAATCTCACTAGGGGTTCGGTAACATCAATCTTAGACCGGACACGTACATAGTTTCCTTCATACACCCTGCTACAGTTCATCTCAACACTTTTAACAAGTCCAAATCCGGTGACTTAACCAACCCGCAATGGGTTGGGAACGGTACAAATCTGGGAGGTCGTGGTTCTGCGCCCATACATGTGTGTGGTTCAGTTTTACCATTTCTGGTTTCTTCTTCCCATCATGCTCCTCAATCACCACCATGAGACCTCTAAAGATCCACGGGCCCTCATGCATGACGTGGTTCTAGTCGCCTAGACAAAAAAACTGGATTGCGAACAAGTTGTCGTCTACCTCACGGAACTCCGGATCATACGCCAGCCGCCACACGAACTTCATGGTGTCCTTAAACGCATCGCACTGGAAGGTTTTTTCTGGTATTAATACGAACCAATGCCGACCACCTTGTCTCCTTCGACAGTTCAGAAATTTCCTCCCCCGCTTCCCCGCGAATACATCATCAAGTTCAACATCCTTTAATTTCATGTTTCTCATCGTTGCTTCAAGATCAATCCCTCCTTTGCCCATCTTCGTGCCTCCTGCGAGGTACCTGACCCGATTGACGACGTCGCCATTGATATGATCTAACGCCGTCCGTCGTCACTAGCAGTGTTGCCTAGGCCAGGTGGATGGACCAGCCAACCCCTTTGATCAGCCCAAGCGCACGCTAGGTCGTGGAGAGGTTTGGGTTTCAGCAAGCCAGACCAAAGATCTCGAGATCACTCGACAACGAGAGAATCCCCATAGCGGAGAAAGAAAACCCTGGGGGTTATTTTTTAGACAAAGAAAAGACTAGGGTAAAGATCTTTCAATCACAATTTGCAGACTTCAAAATCTCCTATAGGTACAAGCAGGCCTTAATTTTAAAAAAAAAACAAGGACTAGTGGCCCAGCCCATCTCCCAGGAGGAAAATTGGAAAAGGAACAAAACAAAATCCGTTGCGTCCGTATTATCCTTGTTGCAGTGTCTGGCCCTCGCGCTCTCGCCGTCTCGCTGCGGCTGCCGGCTGCCCCTCTCCCTCGCCGCGCGCGATTTCTCCGCCCACTCCCATACCCAAGTTCTAGGGAAAGATACACTGCTCCGATGGCGGTCAGAGTTCCGTCCATGGAGCTGAACCGCTCCCCGCCGCTCCTCTCCGGCGGCCGAGGTACTCCCGCATCGTCGCATTTTGTTGGAAAATGACCAGATTCTAGGATTCTTGAAGTCTGTAGAAATTTACCCCCTTCGCCCGCTTCTGGTTTGTGGCCTCTGCTGCTCCATTCCAGCGTTCTCACCGCGGCGCCGTGTTTACTGTCCTGCTAATCAGTTAACCAGCGTGCAGCTTACAAGTAGCATAACTGACCATGTGAAATTCGTATGTGTAGTACGTACAAAACTAGCTTCACTCTCACTGTTCTGCGGTTCATTTGATGATTGAAAGTTGAAACTTTATCAGTATGTGGTTATGATGCTAGGGGCATACTGTTCAGGAAGATTTTAGTTCTTTTTTTTCAATGTAATAAGGGCCTTCCGCCCCAATTCATACAAACTGAATGGTAGATTTTCAATTCTTTATCTATTAGTACTATTGTGTGTTGACCATTTGTATGTTCCATCTACCTTTGAAGGAAAAACATGCCTTCAGAAGCCTTTCATTGTCCAAGCAAAGAGATCAGGTGGATTGGAGAAAGCAAATACTAGGTACAAAACACATCTTTACAGTTCAGACTCTTATCTGATTGGTTTCCTTAAGAAATTTAATGTGGCCACCGGTTGGTAGCTTAGGACATATAAGTGCCACTGAACTCAACACTCGTCTTTCATAATTTGTATAATATTCTAACGCTTACCAAAAAAACAAGCAGGCCACGAGGACCGCAAGCTTCTGAAAAACTCAAGAAAAGAGAACCCCTGACTCGTGGAACTGTTAGCGCGCCTCTTCCGGTACCAGGACACATACCTCGACCTCCTTATGTTGGATCAAACAAAATGCCCGAGATATCGAGTGAGAGACAAATGCAGGACAAAGAGACCATCATGCACATGAAAGCTGCATGTGCGCTTGCTGCTCGTGTTCTTGAAAATGCAGGGAAATTAGTCAAAGTAAGCACGCCCTTCAGCATTTTTCTGTAGTCTGTTTCTCTTAAATCTAACTAGCTTGCTATCCATGTGCCAGAGCCATGAGTTGGTTGCGAGATCTTATGGGTTTCACCTCTAGCCTACCCCAACTTGTTTGGGACTACACGCTTTGTTGTTGTTGTTGTTTCTCTTAAATCTAACTATGTCACTGATCACCAGTTATAGTGCTGAATTTGCTCACTGTTTGTATGATCCCTTTGTTTACAATACAGCATGCCTTTTTTTATGTATACTCCGCAATTAATTTCAGCTTCAGTGAGAAATCTATTGCATCTTTCTATCAGCCCTCTGTAACAACAGACGAAATTGATAAAGCAGTGCACAAGATGATCATCGATGCTGGAGCCTATCCATCCCCGCTTGGATACGGTGGGTTTCCAAAAAGTGTATGCACATCAGTGAACGAATGCATGTGCCACGGTATTCCTGATTCACGAGAACTAAAGGTTCAGAAAGAAGGCCTTTCTTAACATGCTTTTCGCCTACTTCAGAGCTTTTCCACAGCTCCATTTCTGACCTAAATATGTGTTTTCGTGGGGTTTTACAGGATGGAGACATAATTAACATTGATGTCACTGTCTACTTGAACGTACGTGTTTATGCTTTTGCTGTATAATTATTTCTTGCCATCACTTGGTAACATCGATGGGTTGTGCACTTCAGTTTGGGGATAATCACCAAGTTATATCCTTCTCCATTTCAGGGTTTTCATGGGGATACCTCTAAAACGTTTTTCTGTGGAGAAGTTGACGAAGCTGCTAAAAGACTTGTGAAGGTACATTACCTTTTCTTTAGAACACATGTACTGCATGTTCTTGGAACCATAGTTTTTATTCATCAATGGTGGCAGAGTTCTGTGTGGCTAAAATGATCCATGAGGCACTGAAATAAACCCTTGCTAGTTTCTAAACTTGAAAGTGTATTTTTCCTATGTGTTAATTCCGTCACTGCTTCCACCTTTTCAAATTTGCTATGTGTCTGTTTACACTTGGTCAATCCAACTCATCACTGCTAGTGTAACTATGAAATGGCAGAAGGGTATATCGAATTCTCCTCAAATATAAACCTTGATAACCATAATGGCTTATTATTGCTAAAATCAGGTTACTGAAGAGTGCATGCTTAGGGGAATATCAGCCTGCAAACATGGTGTGAGCTTTAAGAAAATCGGCAGAAGAATAAGGTATAGGTCTCTCACACCATATTGAAGTGAAGGAGTCACATTTATTGAGGATGCAAAGTATTGTTCGAGTGTTTGACCATACCTATCACTGTATATACTGGGTAAGGTACACCCAGACTGTATCCTCTCAGATTTTCAAACCCAAACATTGGAGAAGCCTGATGTGCCAAATACAGACAGTCACCTTGTCGTCTTTAGAAATGTCTTCTCCTATTTCCTAAATGGGTTAATATGTGCTTCCAGAGTGTTACATTAGAACACTTTTGACTATCAAACAGTGTCATTTCCATCATTTACAATCAACTCAACATTTATCTCACGTGACTTAATACATCTATATAATTTTTTGCTTTTTTTCATAAAAAATGCATATTTAATAGTTTCACTCATTGGTTTTGTTGGCTATTTCAGCGAGCATGCTGAGAGGCATGGATTTGGTGTCGTGGAGCAATTTGTTGGGCATGGAGTTGGCAGAGTATTCCATTCACAGCCAATTATATATCACCAGCGTAAGTGATTGCTAATAAACAACGAGGGTTTTTAACATGCTCCCTCTTACCTCTCCTTTTCACATGAAAGGTAAGAGTATAAAATAGATCTGAGCCGTTGATTGCATTAATTAGTGTGTTTTATTAACTCTTACCTTCTTACCTCCCATGTGAAAAGAGGGGGTAAGAGGGAGCATGTTAAAATTGCTCACAAACAACATCCATATTGTATCGAAAACTGAGGAATTTGCATGCGCCAACATTGCTATTGCTTATGGTAGTGTGCCCTATGATAATAGAATGAGAAATTAGCACATATTCTCAATTGTAGAGCAAACTCTAGTGAAGATTAGAGGATCACTGCAGAATCTACTGCAGCCCAGTGTACATCAAATTTTTGTCCAGGCTACAGACATTCTGTCTGGGTTCTCATGCCATGTCCGTCAAGTTACTTCAATTGGTCATAATGACAACAAAGAAACTGACAAAAACATGTGCCGAGCCACAAACATGTTAATGGAATTTGACGGTAGTCAGTGCCACCAACTAGCTGACAGATGATTATTGCGATATTGAAGCAGGCATTATGTCGGTAATAGCTTCTGAAGTCAAGTGCTATTGGTTTCGTTGCGCTGTTTCGGCACTAGATAGCTTGATCCGATCTGCTGCATTGTCCATGCTTGGACAATTATAGCTGACAGACACATTCTTTGTGCACTTGAACAGGCAACAACATGCCGGGGCAGATGGTAGAAGGGCAGACATTCACAATAGGTACGCACCGTTCATCCTGCCAATACCTTCTTGAGTAGTACTCCCTCCGTTCCAAATTACTCGTCTTAGAAATAGATGTATCTAGAACTAAAATACATCTAGATACATCCATTTCTGCGACGAGTAATTCGGAACGGAGGCAGTAGTACTAACCGAAGGCTGAAGCAGCCAGGTTTTGAGTATTTGACTTAACGCACGCTGTGGCAAACTCTGGGCAGAGCCGATCCTGACCATGGGAGGCAGCAGCATCGAGTGCGACATGTGGGAGGACGGCTGGACGGCGGTGACGACGGACGGCAGCCTGGCGGCGCAGTTCGAGCACACCATCCTCATCACCAGGACCGGCGCAGAGATCCTCACCAAATGCTAGCAAAGCCAGCGATGAAGGCGTACGAATCCTTACCCGCGTAGATCACGCGATTTCATCTTCTTCGTCTTCTTATCTTGTATACAAAGCATTATTGCTGAAACAGCTGCGTAGGTATAGCCGGTTATTTTTGGCAGCAGCAGAGAGCTTCCCCAATCTTTTCTCTGCCGGTTTCCCGCCTGTTTTTTTTTTCTTTGCCCTGTTTACTTTTCCTGTTTTTCTACAAAAAAAAATCGTTTTCTCATGTCTATGGCCGTGGCCGCCGAGCACCGGGCGTGGAAGCTCTGCGTGCCCGTGGCCGCCGAGCGAGACAGCGTCCTGGCGCGGCGGGGAACAAAAGTTTGGGTGGGAGTAGACGCCGCTGGTTGCTGGTAGTGGTTTTCGCGGGTGCGGCGCCGAAACGTGGAGCCGAAGCGAGATCGCCGGCGGACGCCTTGATGGCTCCCGGGGCGCCGCACGGGTGGTCGCGTCGCCCCGCCGTGCGCGCGAGGAAATCGCAGCTCCGTCGCCGTGGCATATCTTAACGTTGCCGTGAGTACGTACGTACGTGGAATCGCCCGTGCGCCTTCCACGTGTGGTTCATCCCCGATGGAAGAAGGAAAAACCTGTCGGTAACCACGCAGAAATATTATCCCTCAGAAAAAAAAAGAACACGCACACATATTTTCTTCCCGCAAAAAACAAACGCACACGCACGGATATTCGAGCGAATCTGCATGGCGTGCACTGCTGACCCGCCGTCGCGTGCACCACTGTTTCGTCGGCCTGGGTAGGGGGCACGACAGCACACGGACCACCACAACGCGACGCGACGCACCTTGTTTCCACCGTAGAGGCGTGGGGGCAAGCAAAGCGACGAGCAGGTTCGGCGCCGCCGCGCGCAGCTGCTCGATCCGATCCACCGGGCCTGCGTGCTTTTGCCAGCAAGCTCGTGGTCCGGCGGTTAATTTATTCTGCCCGGCGCCGCCTGATCCAAAGCCGCCGGCGCCTGCCCTCTATGGGCCCGTGACGACGCGTGTCCGTCCCTGTATGGCCGGACGGCTCTCGCTCGGGTTCAGAGCCGGAAAAAAGGCAGCGTTATTCGCCGAGGCACTTGAGTTGATGCCTTGACTCACGCGCGGTAAAGAGATTCCCCCCTCCCCTCCCTCGCGCTGCCCTCCCCAGAGTGGCTCGAGGGCGCCTAGGGTTTCCCCGGCGCCGCCCCTCTCCATCCTTCCTCCCTCCCTTGCCGCCACCCGAGGCGGTCGCCGGGCAGCTGCCGATGACGGTGGCGGTGAGGTCTTCGTCGCTTCATTCTTGCGAAGGACTCCGGATCCAGGGCGGCGGCCCTGGTTGGCAAGGCAGTGTCGTCTCTTCGGCCGGCGGCGTGCGCGGGAGATGCGGGCTGGCTTCCTCGGCTGCTCGGGCGGCGAGGAGCAGGCGGGTAGCGGGCGCGACGCAACAAGGTTTCCCTTTCTCCGTTTCAGATCTAAAGGTCAGGCTCCCCTTCTCTGCTCTCACTCCGCTGGTCCGCCCGATTTGGGGCCTCTGGCTGCCGGATTCGGTGCCGGCGGGGTGCTCCCCGAACTGGTGGTGCGGGACGAGCCCGGGGGAAACCCATGTTTGGTTTTTCCAGTGCAGCGGCGGCGCCGCCATCTTGCGTCGTACTACTCCCTGGAGTCACCGCTGTGGGCTCCCCTCCCCACCCCGGCCAAACTTCCCGGGTGAAAGCTCGAATCCCGGCTGGATGGGCGACGGCGGCGCCAGGTGTGTCGTGTCCTCCTTGGAGGCGCCGCCTGGGGAAGATTGGTGCTTTGGGTTGTGTGCAGCAGCTTGCAGGTGGGCGGCTGGTGACTGTCGAGTCTCTGTGGCTCGGTAGCTCCTTCATTTCGGCGACTCTTCCGGCGGTTTACCCTCTACTATCTGTCTCCTTCGGTGTCTACGGTGTTGCCGATGTGTGTGTGCTCCGACTTGTGGTCGTGCTCCGTGGCTGCCTCAGACTCGAGACCAACCATTGCTCTAGCTCTCGGGTGAGCGTCTCTGCATTCGACGGTGCAGCGCCTTCGAGCCTAGGTGAGGGGAAGGGATCCCCTTCGATGTTAGAGGAGGCAGGTGTTGGGTCATCTCCAGCCCCTGGTTTTCAGCCCCTGAGTTCGACTCCTCTACCGTTTGCTGATCCTTGATGCTTCATTTATAGTCGTTTTAGGTGCCTTTCTGTAGTGGGCTTCTCCTCAACTAGCAGTTCTTCATTAGTTATCTTTTGTTTGCTGGTTGTAGGTGTAGTGTTGTAAGCTGTTCTTGCAGCCCCCTTGTATCGTTTGGCCAATGTTGTGTGGTGGTCTCGCTCTTGTACTCCTGGCTGGTTGATGGCTTTGTTAATTCAAAGTCAGGGTCTTCTTGAGCCTTCGTTTTAAGAAAAAAACTGACGCGCGGTGGAGGCTGACCCGAGGCGAGGCTAGAGCCGCTCGCCGTTTCCATTTCGCCACTGCTTTTCCGCTCAAAAAAAGCCGCCGTGCTTTTGCGGGGTGCTGTGGAAGCAAGCAATATCGGCAAACTGACTGCGAAATGTACGTAGAACGCTGTTTTCGTGGAATATTCGGCGCCCACAGGATAAAAAAAACCTCCAAAATGGCCTGGTTTCCAAAAGAAAGACAGACCTCTAAACAATGCTCCAGTACAAGTAGCTTTATGTGTGCACCTTGACTTGGTGAGCATCGACCGAAGTAAGCAAGGCTCCTCCGGAGAGAAGAAGAAAAGCAAAGCTAACCACTAGTAGATTCCTGGGCAAAGCCGATCGAGGCTGCAAGCAAGTCCGTCAACAGCTAGTGCTGCCGGTTTCTCATCGAATCAACTCAAGTAAGTAGGAGTGGTCAAGCTGATACGATATGGATATGCTCGCTTGCTTCCTTGCTTGCAAGAGAATCCATCCAGCCGTAGCAAAACAGTCGTCGTCGGAGCAGGGTTTGCAAAAATCCAACCGTGAACCGGCAACTGCTCCCCGGTGCCGCCACGACCACGAGTATACACACAAGCACACGGGGACGCACGCGTGGACCATGTGTAACTCGGTGGAGTGCGGGGTCAGATTTGCCGCGTTCCGAAGGAAGCTGGAGTAGCTAGCTGGTAGGACGTTGCTGTCCGCTCCGTCCGTGCGACGTGTGTACGTACTACTCCTTCCGTTCGGAATTATTTATCGCAAAAATGAATGTATCTAGACGTATTTTAGTTCTAGATACATCCATTTTTGAGACAAGTAATTTCAAACAGAGAGTACATAGTTGGACGTTGACGGACCCTCCCTTCTCCACGCGCGTCGTTGTGGCCTCCAAGTCGTTGCCGCGGCCGCGTCCCCTCCACGCAGGATCTCCCGCGTGCGGGCGTCGGTCGCCGGAGAGAGCATCCGCCCTACGCGTTGCGAGCCCGGCGGTGGTTTCGCATTACGAAACGTCGAGCAGACATGGATAGCTGGCCACCGAATCTAGCGAATCCGCCGTGTAGGCAGACGGCGGCGGCGCGGCGCGCATTGTTGACTTGCCGTTGCGTGCAAAATTTCGACGGCGGCGGCTGGCTGGCTGGGTGGGTGAGGGGCACGACCACGGGACTCGCCTTGCTTCCACTGTAGAAGCGTGCGTGGGCCACCGTGCTGGCTCGGCGCCGCCTCAGCTGGCGGCACGGCGCTACTCCATCGGTTCTACGCACCTGCCTGCCATGCCATGCCATGCCAGCAGCCAGACCACGGCTCGTGATCCGCTGGCCCTGAACCCATGCCAAAGCCGCCGACGCCCGCCAGCTGTGGTCCCTTGCTGACGCGTGCTGACTCCTCATTGGCCGGCCGGCCGGATCGCTCGGGTTCAGGGCCGAAAAGGACAGCGTTATTCCTGAACGAAGTGCTCCGTGCTCGAACCGGTGCTTTGACGATGAAGAGAAAGAAGACCTACTCCAGTAGAGGGGAGACCAGTGCTTCCATCGTTGTCTCATTCGCTCCAGCTTTTCTGCAGAAAAGGAAAGTTGTTCTCTCCGCCGAGGTGGGATATTAGCAATTTGACTGCGAGGTAAACGTTATTTTCACACAATATTCAGAGCTATTCGTTGGTAAGAACGTTGGTAAGAACCACCTGGTTTCCCAAAGAAGGGCAAAACCCTGAAGTATAACTACTCCCTCCGTTCCAAAATATATTGCGCCCGTGCTTTTCGAAGTTTAACTTTGACCAAAAATTTAACCAGCGAGACCGACTGTGACGGGAGCAAAAAT
Source organism: Triticum urartu (assembly GCF_056163025.1). Lineage (NCBI taxonomy): Eukaryota > Viridiplantae > Streptophyta > Magnoliopsida > Poales > Poaceae > Triticum > Triticum urartu. The sequence continues at coordinate 658,470,044 of NC_141874.1, forward strand.
TATATAATTGAAAACTTCTTTTGAATACGAATTCACTGGTATAATTTTTGCTCCCGTCGCAGTCGGTCTCGTTGGTTAAATTTATGGTCAAAGTTGAACTTCGGAAACCGACGACGCACTATATTTTGAAATAGAGGGAGTACCTTTTTCTGCACCTTGACCTGGTCAGTTTCGAAGCTTAACAAAAAACAAAGCTCCTCATAATGTTTGACCAAGTTTATAAAAAAATATGAACATTTACAATAGCAAATCTATATGATGTGAAAGTGTATTCAACAATGAATCTAATGGTATTGATTTGTTAATGTATATGTTAATATTTTTGTTCATAAACTTTGTCAAAGTTTACAAAGTTTAACTTTGACCAAAGCTAATATGTGGAGTAAATAAAAACAAAGGGAGTGTTGGATTATAGATGGGGTTTGGCCCATATAAGACAATAATATCTGGTTAATCTCTAAGGCTCATTTAGGTGCATGGCAAGTAGTGGAAAGTTTAATACCATAATGCTACAATAAGAAGGCTGAGACCACTTTATAAGGGTTGCTTTACCACATGTCATTGGAAGCTTGGGAGCTCCACATACACCATCGGTTGTCTAAACATAGAGCAACTAGGATTGCTTGCAAACCTCATGTACACCCCCCACGAGTTTTCATCTGTGACCGGCCACGGACCCCAACGGGCAAGTGTACTATCATTACCTCCGACAACAACAAAGGCCTCCATGGTCATTTTCCTTCCGCGCATCTCAGGGCCAAACGCCGCTCAGGTGCATCTTTTGCCTGCCGCATAACCTACTTTGACCATGTCTCTCACTACCACTGTCGTTGACCCACACTTGGACACATTAACCCTGGGAGGACCGTTGTGTACGACGTCCCCATCGAACACTAACAAATTTTCCATAATAGCTAAGGAACATCCATATTTACATTTCAAATAATTAGTAACCGAATATTTTAGTATTAGTCGTTAAAACTTTAAATATAATAATAAGGAAAAAATATTTTAATATTTGTATTTACATTTGAAATACTAAGTGTTTTTTAATATCATTCGTTTCGACTCTAAACATAATAATACGATCATAACATTTTAATAAGATACGATTAAAACTCTTAATATATTTCGATTTTAATAACATTTCATTATGAAACGGCTAATACATTTTAATATGCATATTTTCTTTAGAAATTAGTCAATTCTTTTTAGTATCATTTGGTTGGACCTTAAACATAATAGTACGATGATAACATCATTCACGGTAGTATATCAATATAAAAAATGTTCGCAAGAGCAGTAACATCATTCACAACAGTACATCAATATAAAAAATATTCACAAAATTACACGTTGTCATTTATACAACAACTTCAATATGGATGTCGTTCCGAATAAAATTAAGCCTCACAATAGTATGAAAAAATGTCCGTCGGCATGAACATATCACCAGTAATATATCAACGGAGTCAACCTATTATCACATGCACATAAATATTAGACACGGAAAAAATAGCATTTACATGTATGTGGTCATCACCTCAAAAGGGACATCGAAGATCGAGACATAATTTCTTCAATCACATCATCTCCTCCTTTTTGATGATGATATTTTTTACCTAATTACATATATCATTAAGGATATTAGCATCTAATCTTAATATACAAAACTTAGATTATTGCGAGGTAACCAAATAGACCTACGGTTTCCTAACTATACAACTTATTAATAAACATGCCACATGAAATAACATCACATTTAATCAGGAAATGACCAATTATAGTACAAACTTTTCGTTAATTACCATATTAAGAACTTCTTGCATACCAAACTAAATTGATGCATTTGAAAGGCCTAACGTTGATCTACAATACCGTCAAATATTTGTTGTCCAAATTTCAACTCTAACCCAACCTAAACGTTCAATAGAAGTACTAATTATGACTTAATGACAAAAGTAGCAACATTGTGCATGTCAAGAAAATTACTAGTAATGGACATGGCTAACATTGATCTACAACATCTTCTTTTTTTGCGAAGAGATCTACAACATCTTCAACTTACTCTTCTAAAAAAATACTATAAATGCAACATATCTCGTCTAAAAACTTTTGTAACTTCCAAGCATAGCTAATGACGAGCTAAAAAACTAACCAATTTCCACCGTGCATGCCAAAAAAAAAACATGTATTGCAAAGCTCATACATCAATCTTAAACTTTGTAGTTCACTTCGCACGACAAATCCTACTTTAGAAGCTCCAAATGACTCCACAAAGTGATGAAATAGTAATGCCTAAAACAACAAAGAATACATACTTATGAACTAATCAAACAGAGTAAAAACATCATGCATGCGAACGAAACCAACAAAGATGGATATATCTTACCTCGGCCTATCTTTTCTTCAACTTCAAAATCCAACTGTAAATCGCCCAAAGTCGCGAGTGAAAGTGGCTACTGAGCTTTTCTTTCTCTGCGTTCTTGGAGACTTGGAGAGAGCAGAGAGGCACTGAAGGCAACCAGAGAGTGAGAGGGAGTGTGTTTGCACTTGGAGCAGCGGCATTGCATATAAAAAGAAGAGGAGCGCCGGAGTGTCGGGACAACAGGTTAGAACTCACCTACCGCAGTCTCCGCAGTCTCGGATTCCAACCTGAGTGGTGCCGCATCGGCCGCAGCAACAACAAGGTTGTCGGCTCGCGCGCAGCAGTAGGACTGATGCCGCCTCGCGCCAAGGCAGCAGGGCTCACCTGCCCCTGCCCTGTTCCATCTTGGCTCGCCGCTAGTCGAGGAATCCTATTACCTGCCACATGTCGCCTCGTTGTCTCCCCCGCGTGTGGTGGCACCACGGCTAGACCGGTCTGTTCTGGCAATTCGTATGAGAGGTGGTCTTTTTCGTCAATTCCGTTTGGCAGGTGGTTCTTTTGGAAAAAAAATCTGGCGCGGCAGGGAACAAAAAGTTCGGTGGGACTTGCCGCGTTGGAAGCTAGACTAGATAGAAAACGCAGGCGCGATCCGGCGCGCGGCGCAACCTTGAGCCGAAGCGAGATCGCCGGGCAACGACCCGATGGCACCGGCACCGCCGCACGAGTGGTCGCGTCACCTCGCCCCGCGTGCAAGGAAACCATAGCGCCGTCGGCCGTCGCCACGCCATAGCTTAACGTTGACATAGTACGTACGTGGAATCGCCTCGTGCGCCTTCGACGTGCCATTCATTCTCGGTGGAAGAAGGAAAAGCCCCACCGCCGTGTGCACCACTGTCTCGTCGGCCTTGGTGGGGGGCACGACCACGACACGGGCCACCACCACGTGACGCGACGCGACGCACCTCATTTCCACCGTAGAGGCATCAGGCATGGGGGCAAGCGACGAGCAGGTTCGGCGCCGCCGCATGCAGCTGCTCGATCCGATCCACGGGGCCTACGTGCTTTTGCCAGCAAGCTCGTGGTCCGGCGGTCGCCGCCTGATCCAAAGCCGCCGGCGCCTGCCCATTGTGGGCCCGCGGCGACGCGTGAACCGGAAAAAAGCCACTGCACTTGAGTTGATGCCTTGACTGACGCGCGGCGGAGGCTGACCCGAGGCAAGGCGAGGCGAGGGCCGCTCGCCGTTTCCATTTCGCCACTGCTTCTCCGCTCAAAAAAAACCGCCGTGCTTTTGCGGGGTGCTCAGGGTGGAAGCAAGCAATATCGTCAAACCGAATGCGAAATGCCGGCTGTTTTCGTGGAATATTCGGCGCCAACAGGATAAAAAAACATCCAAACTGGTCGGTTTCCAAAAGAAAGACAACCCAGTAAACTAGTACTACCGGCTTCATGTATGCAGCTTGACTTGGTTAGCGCCGATCGAACTAACGTGAGAAAGCAAGGCTCCTCCGGAAAGGAGAAAAACGTAGAGCTAGCCACTTCGTTCCTGGGCAAAGCCGATCGAAACTGCAATTCCGTCAACAACTACTGCTGCCGTTTTTTCATCGAATCAACTCAAGTAAGTAGGAGTAGTAAAGCTGATACGATACGCTGGCTCGCTTGCTTGCTTGCAAGAGAATCCATCCAGCCGCAGCAAGACAGTCGTCGTCGGAGCAGGCTTTGCAAATTCCAACTGCGAACTGCTCCCCGGTACCGGCCGGGCAATGGCGCCGGCAGCACCGCACGTCCACGAGTATATACACAAGCACACGAGTCCCCACTGCACTGCCTGCCTGGCGACGCGATTGCTCTCCGCTCCGTCCGGGCGTCGTGTGTACGTACGTGCGGACTCGTTCCTACCTCTACCGGACCCTCCCTCCTCCACGCGCGTCGTCGTGGCCTCCAAGTCGTTGCCGCGGCCGCGTCCTCCCGCCCCTCCTCACTCAGCATCTCCCGCGTGTCAGTGCGTGTGGGTGTCGGTCGCCGGAGAGGAGAGGAGCACCCGTGCTACGCGTTGCGAGCGAGACGCCGGTGCCTGGGGGCTTGGCGGTGGCGGTGGTTCCGGCTTCCGCGGGTGCCGAAACGTGGAACGGAGGCGAGATCGTGCTGCACCGCGCCTTGGTGGCAGCACCAGCCGGCACAGCTGGTCGGGGCGGAACGCCAAGGCGAGCGTGGATGGGTGCGTGTCGCTCCTTGAGCAGGAGCAGGAGCTACGTACGTGCGCACGACGAGGCCACACACCGCGTCAGAGCACCCCAAATTCTGCCGTGCGTGCGGGCTCGACGTGTCGTTCTTGGGCATCTCCCCCGGACGGACGGAAGAAGGAGAGAAACCATGCGCTGCACGGCGGGTTAACCGCGCGGATCGCACTACGATGGGTAGCTGGCCGTCGAGTCTAGCGAATCCGTCGTGTAGGTACTAGACGGCGGCGCTCATTATTGACTTGCCGTTGCGTGCACAATTTCGACGTCGGCGGCTGGCTGGGTGGGTGGGGGCACCACAACGGGACGCGCCTTGTTTCGACCGTAGAAGCGCGCGTGGGCCACCGGGCTGGCAACTAGGTTCTACGCACCTGCCTGCCATGCCATGCCATGCCATGCCAGCAGGCAGCGCGCGGCTCGTGATCCGCCGGTTGCTTAGGCTAACTCCATCACGCGACCCCAAACAACGTCCGTTTTGTCCTGTTTTTTTCTTTTGGATAGATTTGGGGTCGTGTCCGGGCCTGTCTTGGGATGCGGTGGTCCCATCCTGTTCGCGTCTATTTAAAAAAAAGGGACGTTTCAAATGCCACGACCCGAGTTCATCACGCCGGCAACAAAGCCAGCGGCCTACACGGCCATCGTCGGCAACACAGCCAGCGGCCGACAACACAGTCAGCCTCCAAAATGAATAGTTGTCCTTACCGGCAACACAGCCGGCCTCCAAAATGAATGTTTTTTCGCCGGCACACTGTCAGCGGCCCAGCGGGCGAGCGGCACCTATGCCAGCCTCCAAAAAGAACGGCCACGCCGATCGGACGACCTAGTTCAGGCCTTCGGCGTCGAGCATCTCCTTCTGCTTGGCCTCAAACCAGGCCCTCGTCTTGTCGCTCATCTTCGACAAGTCCACGCTCATGATCGCAATGGCCACCTCCTTCGCTTTGGTGGCGGCATTGGTGGCCTCGATGTCGAGCTGCCTCTGCCTGGCCTTGACGTTGTCGGCCTCGATGTCGAGCTGCCTTTGCCGGGCGGCCTCTTCCATGTCGAGCTGCCTTTGCCGGGCCGCTCCTCCATGTCTATCTTCCTCTTCTTGGCCGCCTCCTCCATCTCAAGCTTTTGTCGTTGGAGGTCTAGGTATTGGTTCATTTGCTCGTCCTTGCTTTGCCGCTTCTTCTCGTCCCTCGCATCCTTATGTGACATCATGCCATGCAAAGTCTCATGCAAGGCCATGGATGAGGCGTCACGTATGTTGTCCACCTTTGAGTTGGTCTTGCCCCTCGGCCTCTTCAACGCCTCGCCATCCCCACCTCCGGCAAACTTGGCCGTCTTCTTGCCTCTCTTCCTTTGAAGTTCACGGTATTGATCCTTGAACTTAGGGCAATTGTTGATGATCGTCCAACAATGCGTAAGAGTGAATGGCTTGTCATTGTGCCGGGCCTTGAATGCCTCCAAATATTGAAATGCCTACACCACATGATCAACAACAAGTGAACATGCAAACATATACACGGCCGAAGTCTCATGGCCGTAGCAAGGGCTAGAAAGAGAAGAGCATACCATGTCTCCAACACCGAGACCACTCACGGGCCGTGCTTCAACGCTCTCAAGTGCGGCACAATAGCACTCTTGTTGGATGAACAACCATCTTTTTTGAATCGAACCGATGCCACGGTTGCTTGTAATTTGGTAGGGCTCAAACATCTTCCTTTCATGGAATGTTTTGTGGACTCTCGTCCAAAATACAATGCCCTTTTGTTGCGCGCCGGTCCTTGGATCTTGGCTAATCTCCATCCAACATTGGCAAATCAACTTGTCCTCATCTTGTGTATATGAACCGGTGCGAATGCTCTTCCGCTTCTTTTGTGCTTCCGCTCTTTGGGTGAGCTCGTCTATGAACAATGGAGCACCACTAATATCAACATCATTGGCTTCATCTTCATCTTCACCTTCGACATAGATGTCATCGTCTTCATGCCACGAATCACCATGGTCGTAGTCAGCACGGTCGTCCGCCTCTTCATCGGGCACGTACTGGACGCGGCCATCCTGACTTTGGGTCTCATCGGGGTCGTAGGCACGGCCATGCCCAGCCTGGAAGATCACGCCCTCCATGTACTGGTTGTAGAAGGGGTCCTCCACCGTCGGCGTTGAGGTTGGCATTTCGTCAAACAACACGCGGGGGGCCGGCATGGTGCCCGTGAACGGTGCAAGCGCCTGCTTTCTTTGCATCTCGACGGAAGGCCGCCCGCCGCTGCTGGACTCAGGCGTCACGTTGAGGTCGATGACGGCCGCGGGGCGTGGTGTGGACGGCGCGAACAAGCCCACGTCCGACGACGCCGAGAAACGGGTCTGGCCGTCGTGCCTGGGTGGAGAAAAGCCGGGCGACATGGGCGAGGCGCTCGACGTCGGCGACTGGCAGTGCGTAGGCCGGGCGACGGACGAGCCTGTGCTCGTCGGGCCGACGGCCGCTGCATGGAACCCCGCCGGACGGCCCATGCCAAGCATGAGGATGGCGTGCGCTTTGGTGACGAGGTCCTCCTTCTCGTCGGCAGCGGCCTTGCGCCGCGCGGCCTCCAGCTCCTCACGCTGAGCGGCGAACTTGGTCGCGGCGGCATTCATCTTGACGGCCGCTCTCCGTTCCCTCCTCTTCGCCGATTCCGCGTCCAACTTGGCGATCTCCTCCGGCGTGTACTCCGACCGCGGCTTCCTTGGCGCCTTCTTCTTCACCTTTGCGGTCGGGTCGACGGCCAGGCCGCCGGAACTCGGTGGGGCGTCGGCCATGGACGGGGGAGAGAGGGGGGGCGGCGGGAGGGACGTGGGAGGGTTTGGGGGAAATGGCGCCAAATGGCCGTCGGGGGGTTTTTAGTTTCTCCTACCGACAGGCGGGCCAGGGGAGGACAAGCGCGCGCGTCCCGCCCGTCCGCGCGCTGTCCGTTTCACCCCAAAACCGGCGCAAGTTTGGGCCGGGGATGGGTCGAAAGTGGACACAAAGCGGACAAAAGTCTGTTTGCTCCCGCGCGCTGGTCCGCTTTTTTTGTCCCTTTTACCCCAAACGAACGAGGCCGAACAGAATAGGGTCACGTGATGGAGTTGGCCTTATTTTATTCTGCCGGGCGCCGTCGCATCCAACCCAAAGCCGCCGACGTCTGACGTGTGCTGATTCCCCGTTGGCCGGCCGGCCGGCCGGATCGCTCGGGTTCAGGGCCGAAAAAGACAGCGCTATTCCTGAACGAACTACTACGTGCTGGCGGTGCCTTACGGTGAAGACACAGAAGACCAGCTCCAGTCGAGGAGAGACTAGTGTTTCCGTCGTCCCATTCCGCTCCAGCTTTTCGCTTTTCTGCTGTTCCTCCGTCCGGGGTGCAGTATTGGCAACTTGACTGCGAGGTAAACGTTGTTTTCACACAATACTAAAAGGTTAGGCCAACTCCACCGCGCAACCCAAACGAACGTTCGTTTTGTCTGGATTTTGTCTTTTTGGGGCGTCGATGGATTCGACCATGTCCGTGTTTGTCCGATGGGCCGTGAGTGCGCCCAACGCGCGGCCGCACTCCAAAACCTATCCGTGGTGGACGTGAATAAAAAAATTAAAAACTTAAATGAAATAACTAAAAAAGTAAATAAACACAGTTAAAAAAGCACAAAACATATATATAGGGCTTACGGCCACAAAACGGCCCAGTTTATCAGTCCACTCTTAAACGGCCCAATTCATAATTAACATAAAACAAAAAGAACGCCTCCCGCGCGCTCCTGCCGCGCTCGTCAATGCCGTGGCCGTCGCCGTCTTCAGTGGCCGCCGGTATCGTCGTCGTCGCTGACGAGGTCGATGTATTCCGGCGGCGTCCACAGATGGGCCGGCGGTCTATGGTGCACGGGGGCGGTGGGCTGCAAGGTGGCCGGTGGTGCCTGCACCACTTCCTCCCGAGGCGAGGCCTCCCGCTCCGGCGACCGCGGCGGCGTGGGGCACCAGTTCACGGCCCCAGGGCGGCCGCCATCTGCTCAGCGGAGCACGACCAGCTCCACCCCTGACCCACCAGGTCAGGGTGGAACGCGGCCACCGGCGGCTCCTCCACCACCTCCTCCCGAGGCGCCATCTCCGGCTCGGGGATGGCGACGTCGCCGGCCGCCGAGAGGGCCATCGTCGCCTCGAGGTCCGCCCATTGGCGCTCGTCGTGCGTGTGCATAGAGTTCTCCATCACACGCGCCATGAGCCGGGCCTGCTCCTCCGCCATCATGCGAGGAGGTGGGGGTGGCGATGGAGATGGCGACGGCGACGGCGTGGGCGTTAGGCCGCGGACCCGCGTACGCCCGCGCGCCTGGGGAGCCGCTCGGGGCTCACGTGGCCGTCGCGGCCCCGTCGACGTGCCGGCGAAGAACGACGCCCGCCGCACGTCGTGTTCATCGCGGAGCCATGTGTCCCACAATGGCGAGTCGGGGGCGTACCTCTCGTCGTAGTAGAGGTCGTCCGGGAGGAGGCGGTGGCGGCACTCGATCTCCTGGCGGTGCGCACGGCCGCTCTACGGGACGGGCGGATCGGCACGCGGTCGGCCGACAGGTGCCAGTTATTGGGGAGGTGGACGACGCTCCAGGGCAGCGGCGTCCTCGTCTTCCAATAACGGCGGCAGACGGCCGTCTCGATGTAGTGCCGGTGGCGCTCGCCGGCGGCCGTGGGCGCGATGGAGAAGGCGGGCGGCGCGGGGGCTCGACGTGGTGGCGATAACGACGCGGGCTCCTCTTTCTTCACCGAGTCGCGGCGGCGTCCCGACAAGGAACCAGCCTCACGGTCGTGCTTGCCTTTGCGGCCGTAGTTCCAGAGGCCCATGGCTGCAGGTGGCCGGCCGGCGAGTTCTTCGCTAGGGTTTGGGTTAGGCACTGTCGGGGTTCGAGGAGGCCGCGGGGTGGCGTGGGGCAATGTGGACGACGACCCGTCCACGCTTCCTACTTAAAAAAGGACGGCGACCGTTCGACGTGCGGATGACAGGTGGGGCCGCCCGCTCGTGCGCATTGATGTGGGTGGGTGGAAGGTAGGTGGCCGCCTGCCACGCGGCCCGATGCGGACGAGGCACTCGTTTATTTGATGTCCGTTACGATCCAAACCCGACGTAAGTTTGCGCTTAAAATGGATTGGACTGAATACGAAATGGACAAGATGGATACGAACCGTCGCGCGCTGGGCCGCCAATGAAGTTGGCCTTATTCGATAGACAAGGGAAACTTGCTGGTTTCCCAAAGAAGAGCAACCCCCTAAGCTATAACTACCTTTTCACGCACCTTAACCTAGTTAGTTTCTAAACCGATGATTGACAACGACCAAAGCTCCTCTCGAAAAGGGAAATCAAACTGACAAGTAAGGCTAACCAACCACTAGCATGCCGTATTTCGGAAAAAAAAAAACACTAGCATGCCGTTTGGTTCTATGGGCAAAGTTAGTTTTTTTCTGAAAGTACGCCTAGGCATACCATAGCTTTATAGTACCAGGCAGAAATAAAACTACAAAAAATTACCACACACTACGAACAACGAGCGTAGGAAAGCAAAGATACAACACAAAAGAGCTTATCCTCAGCAAACACACAACACCGCGTTTCGACCGACGCCAGACGCCTCCGAGACCACCAACTACCGTAGAACTTCGCTTGTCGACGCACCATCCACGCTACACGTCTAAGAAAAAGTGGCAAGTGAATGGCAAGACTATCCGATCTAAAGGAAACACCAGCGACGAGTGTACGCAGCGCCGTAGGGGAGCAAAAAAGGACAGAGGTGAGCAATGAGGACCCAGCCATGTCTCTAAATACAAACAGAAATATAACGTCGAGAACGCTGTCATTGTGTCGCTCCAACACCGAATCGAGGCTTTCATCTATAGACAGCCACCAACTCCAATCAAGCGAGGGACACAACGAACCTGCCTCAGCGATGCTTTCAAGAAGGGGATGACGTCCACGGATGCCATCGCTATCGGTCCGATGAAAGCTGAGCAAGATATTCATCCGTGTGTCGCACATCACCACGCCTCCTAAAAATGGGCAACACCATCCAATTAGCCTCACACGGCCGATGCCATAGCACTTTGCCGATGTAGCCGCAAAGCCAAGGACCGACGACCAGCTGCACGGCAAAGTGAAACCTGGCCACAAGCCCACAACACCAACTCCCGACCTGGACAAGGAACCGCCGCCGCCCCGCACCTCCAGCAAGGTCCAGGGCCGTTTACAACAGTCGACGCCCACTCCAAAGGCCGACCTTGCGACCGTCGGATCCGCTCCTCCATGAAGAACCAAGGTGCACTAGAGCATCGCGCTCGCGACACTGCACAGAGCTTGACCGGCCACTGGCTGCTCGCGTAAGACACCATCTTGGTCGATCCATCACAACGCCCTCACCAAACCATGTCCAGGGGTTCGCACCGCTGCCCCCAGATGGCGCCGCCATGGCCCGAGCCACCGCACTGCTGCCAGCTCTCTGCAGGTCCGCTGCCCACCTAGGCTTCCTGTCGCGCATCGTACGCCCTCCCCACAGGCCGACGAAGATGAGCCCAGGTCGAGCCCCTGGCACGCGCGCTCCGCCGCGGCGCACGAGCGCGAGGAAATCGCAACGCCGTCGCCGCGGCATAGCTCAAGGTTGCCGTACGTACTTACGTGGAATCGCCAGTGCGCCGTCGACGTGTCGCTCATCCACGCAGAAATGTTCTTCCCGTAAAAAGCACACGCACGCACGCACAAGCACACATATTCGAGCGAATCTGCATGGCGTGCACCGCTGACCCGCCGTCGCGTGCACCACTGTTTCGCCAGCCTGGGTTGGGAGCACGACAGGACACGGACCGCCACCACGCGACGCATGCCCGACAGAAGCGTGGGGGCAAGCAAAGCGACGAGCAGGTTCGGCGCCGCCGCAGCTGCTCGATCCAATCCACCGAACCTACACCAAGCTGGCTGCGGCTCGTGGTCCGGCGGTTAATTTATTCCGCCGGGCGCCGCCTGATCCAAAGCCGCCGGCGCCTGTCATCAGTGGGCCCGCGCCGACGCATGCCCGTCCCTGTATGGCCGGACGGCTGGCTCAGGTTCAGAACCGGAAAAAAAACGCAGCGTTCTTCCCCGAAGCGCTTGAATTGAGTATGACCCGAGGCGAGGTGACAGCGTGTTTCCATTTCTCCACTGATTTTTTCGCTCAAATGCCACCGTGCTTTTGCGGGGTGCTGTGCAAGCAAGCAATATCGGTGAACTGACCGCGAAATGTACGTGCGCTGTTTTCGTGGAATATTCGGCGCCCACAGGATAGAAAACCCCGCTCTAACCTGGATTGGTTTCCAAAAGAAAGACAACCATCTAATCAGTACTCCTACTTGAGTTGATTTCTCTACTCTTATAAAAAATCAAGTTGATGATGATGATGTGTCTATCATCTTGCAATATAGACCGTCCGATCTATATCTGATGGATAGAAAACAAATTATAACAATTTTATAAAAAATACCTGCACCTCTCTCCACATTTGTAGATAAGGCTTTCCCTCGTTCATCTTTATCTCCCACAACCTCATTGTTGAGCAATTAAAAAAGAAAGTCTCTGAAACAATCTGGCATGGTGGCCGTTGCCAGCGTCATCCATCCCCATGCTGCCACTTAGTCCAACCACCAATCAGCACCACGCCCCACTCCTCCTCACCTTATTTCTCCCCTTTCTCGGCAAATCATTAGTTTTTACACATGAGATTACTTCCACATGGGTCAGTCACAAGTCACAACAGGTGTTTTGTAAAAAAAATACATCTTGATGTTCTGTGCAATGCACGGGCATCTTGCTAGTCAATGAAAAAACGGCAGCAGTAGTTGTTTGACGGAATTGCAACTTCGATCGACTTTCCCCAGGAATCAGGAATCAAGTGGCAAGCTAGTGATTAGCTTTGCATTAGTTCGATCGATGCTAAAAGCATCTCCAATAGACGGTTCATATGTAAAAATATCTAATTTTTGAATCTTCGAGAGCAAAAAACACTGCTTCAACAGATGGTACATATGTAAAAACAGTTACATCACCGCCTCCTGTAGATGTAAAATACAACACTTCGTGATATAAATTTACATCACGAGATACAACTGATATAAAATCGTGACCACCCGCGAAACGACCAACCGCCAGTTCATTTCCTTTCCCGCTTGCGACAGCCCGCCCGCCCGTGCACCAGGCGCTGGAAATCGCCGCCGGCACCGCCCAAATCGTCGTCGTCGCCACCACCACCCCAAATCGTTGCCGCCTCCCTAGCCCGCGTTGCCTCCCCTCCGGAGGGCATCTCGCAGTCACCCCGGTGCCGCCGATTCGGGAAGCAGCCGCGGCGGGATTCGCCGACTCCGGCGGTCCGGCAGCCTGTATAGCTCCTCATCGCGGCGGCCCGACCTCCCTTCTCCTCTGCGCCGCCGTCCGCAACATCGACCGACTACCAATCCAACCACTGGCCATCTTCTTCCACCCCGCGCACAAGGTGTTCGACGGAATTCCCCAAGGTAAAAAAATGACGAAACTTTGAAAGTGCTAGTGATCGACTAGAGGGGGGTGAATAGGCGATTTTTATGAAAGTCTTCAAAACATGGAAGTTTCGAAGACAAAGACTAATAGCAGCTAGGTAGTATGGATCAGGATGGAAGACAGTATGAAGCCAATCAGAACAAGCAGTCACAAAGTGAAGACAAATAAATAGTGCAAACAGGCACTGACTTCACAAGGACCAACTGTAAATAAAGAGATGGAAAGGATAGAACCAATTGCTCGTTGAAGACAATGATTTGTTGGACCAGTTCTAGTTGCTGTGACAACTATACGTCTGGTTAGGGAGGCTGAGATTTAACTCAGAAGACCGTGTCTTCACCTTATTCCCCTTGAGCTAAGGACACCCAGTCCTCGCCCAATCACTCTAGTAAGTCTTCAAGGGAGACTTCCAAACCTTCACAGACTTCGTTCACCGGCGATCCACAATGACTCTTCGATGCTCAGAATGCGACGCCTAACCGGCTGGAGGATTCACAGTCCACAAGTGTAACAAGTCTTCAGATCACACAGACAGGAATACTTCAGTGATGCCTAACATTCTTTGGCTCTGGGTGTTTAGGGCTTTGTCCTCGCAAGGATTTCTCTCTTAAAGGCTTCGAGGTGGGTTGCTCTCAAACGACAAAAGTCGTGCACTAACTCTAAGCAGCCAACCAATTTATGGTGTAGGGGTGGGCTATTTATAGCCACTAGGCAACCCGACCTGATTTGTCTGAAATGACCCTAGGTCACTAAGGAACTGACACGTGTTCCAACGGTCAGATTTCAAACACACGCGGCAACTTTACTTGGGCTACAAGTAAAGCTGACTCATCCAGCTCTGGATAAGATTTGCTCTCATTGTCTTCGCTCGAAGACATAGGATTTTGGTTAAGCATCACTTCAGTCACTCTGACTTTGTTCACTGGGACCCCACTTAACAGTACGGTGGTTCCTATGACTCAACAAAGAAGAAAAGAAAACGACGAAACAGCTAAGTCTTCACGCTCCATAGTCTTCACTCAATGTCTTCTCTTGTCATAGTCTTCAATGTGAATATCTTCACATACCACCTTTGTCTTCAATGTCTTCATACATTTTTAGGAGTCATCTCCGGTAGGAAAACCGAATCAATGAGGGACTACTACCTGTGTTATCCTGCAATTCTCACAAACACATTAGTCCCTCAACCAGGTTTGTCGTTAATACTCTAAAACCAACTAGGGGTGGCACTAGATGCACTTACGATCTCCCCCTTTTTGGTGATTGATGACAAACTGGTTGAAGTTTTCAACGGGGATAAAAGTATGTGAAATTGTAAAGGATTTAGGTATTGTCTTCGTAAGTAGCAGGAAGGCTCCCCCTGAAGATGTGCATATAAGTATTTTGCTTTTGCATGCAAATGCACATGGCAGGTTGTACTTGCGGAGCTCCTCTTCTACTTATGAAGACAATTCATCATGCATGAAAGGATATAACGAAGATAATGACATGCATAATGAGAAATGGACGTCTGCAAAATGACTTCGTGCGGAATTTATCATCGCACATGCGGAATTTATCACCGCATCACATAGTGTCAAAAAGGTAGCAGACGACCAACAAGTTTAAGTGTTACAACTCAAAACGAACCAAATGTTTCAAAAGCAAGAGTTGTAAGTGAAGGAAATATGCCCTAGAGGCAATAATAAAGTTATTATTTATTTCCTTATATCATGATAAATGTTTATTATTCATGCTAGAATTGTATTAACCGGAAACATAATACATGTGTGAATACATAGACAAACAGAGTGTCACTAGTATGCCTCTACTTGACTAGCTCGTTGATCAAAGATGGTTATGTTTCCTAGCCATAGACAAAGAGTTGTCATTTGATTAACGGGGTCACATCATTAAGAGAATGATTTGATTGACTTGACCCATTTCATTAGCATAGCACTTGATCGTTTAGTTTGTTGCTATTGCTTTTATCATGACTTATACATGTTCCTATGACTATGAGATTATGCAACTCCCGTTTACCGGAGGAACACTTTGTGTGCTACCAAACGTCACAACGTAACTGGGTGATTATAAAGGTGCTCTATAGGTGTCTCCGAAGGTACTTGTTGGATTGGCGTATTTCGAGATTAGGATTTGTCACTCCGATTGTCGGAGAGGTATCTCTGGGCCCACTCGGTAATGCACATCACTATAAGCCTTGCAAGCATTGCAACTAATGAGTTAGTTGCGGGATGATGTATTACGGAACGAGTAAAGAGACTTGTCGATAATGAGATTGAACTAGGTATTAAGATACCGACGATCCAATCTCGGGCAAGTAACATACCGATGACAAAGGGAACAACGTATGTTGTTATGCGGTCTGACCGATAAAGATCTTCGTAGAATATGTGGGAGCCAATATGAGCATCCAGGTTACGCTATTGGTCATTGACCGGAGACGTGTCTCGGTCATGTCTACATTGTTCTCGAACCCGTAGGGTCCGCACGCTTAAGGTTTCGATAACAGTTATATTATGAGTTTATGAGTTTTGATGTACCGAAGGAGTTCAGAGTCCCGGATGAGATCGGGGACATGACGAGGAGTCTCGAAATGCTCGAGACGTAAAGATCGATATATTGGACGACTATATTCGGACATCGGAAAGGTTCCGAGTGATTCGGGTATTTTTCGGAGTACCGGAGAGTTACGGGAATACGTATTGGGCCTTATTGGGCCATACGGGAAAGAAGGAAAAGGGCCTCAAGGGTGGCCGCACCCCTCCCCTTGGTCTGGTCTGAATTGGACTAGGGAAGGGGAGCGCCCCCTTCCTTCCTTCTCCTTTCCCTTCCTCTTTTCCTATTCCATATGGGAGGTGGAATCCTACTAGGACTAGGGAGTCCTAGTAGGACTCCACACTTGGTGCGCCCCCTCCTAGGGCCGGCCTCCTCCTCCCTTGCTCCTTTATATACGGGTGCAGGGGGGCACCCCAAAGACACAACAATTGATCCTTGAGATCTATTAGCCGTGTGCGGTGCCCTCCTCCACCATAATCCTCGATAATATTGTAGCGGTGCTTAGGCAAAGCCCTGCGACGGTAGAACATCAAGATCGTCACTACGCCGTCGTGCTGACGGAACTCTTCCCGGACATTCTGCTGGATCGGAGTCCGGGGATCGTCATCGAGCTGAACGTGTGCTAGAACTCGGAGGTGCCGTAGTTTCAGTGCTTGATCGGTCGGGCCGTGAAGACGTACGACTACATCAACCGCGTTGTGCTAACGCTTCCGCTTTCGGTCTACGAGGGTACATAGACAACACTCTCCTCTCTCGTTGCTATGCATCAGCATGATCTTGCATGTGCGTAGGAAATTTTTGAAATTACTACGTTCCCCAACAGTGGCATCAGAGCCTAGGTTTTATTCGTTGATGTAATATGCACGAGTAGAACACAAGTGAGTTGTGGGCGATATAAGTCATACTGCTCACCAACATGTCACACTTTGGTTCGGCGGTATTGTTGGATGAAACGGCCCGGACCGACATTACGCGTACGCTTACGCGAGACTGGTTTTACTGCCGTGCCATGCACACAGGTGACTAACGGGTGCCAGTTTCTCCAACTTTAGTTGAACCGAGTGTGGCTACGCCTGGTCCTTGCGAAGGTTAAAACAACACCAACTTGAAAAACTATCGTTGTGGTTTTGATGCGTAGGTAAGAACGGTTGTTGCTCAGCCCATAGCAGCCACGTAAAACTTGCAACTACAAAGTAGAGGATGTCTAACTTGTTTTTGCAGGGCATGTTGTGATATGATATGGTCAAGACGTGATGAGATATAAGTTGTTGTATGAGGTGATCATGTTTTGTTGAAGTTATCGGCAACTGGCAAAAGCCTTATGGTTATCTCGCTATTGCATAAGATGCAAGCGCCAAATAATTGATTTACTTTATCGCTATGCGATAGCAATAGTTGCAAGAGTAATTGTTGGCGAGACGACCATGTGACGACACATTGATATAGATCAAGATGATGGAGATCATGGTGTCATGCCGATGATGATGGAGATCATGACGATGCTTTGGAGATGGAGATTAAAGGCACAAGATGATGATGGCCATATCATGTCACATATTTTGATTGCATGTGATGTTTATCTTTTATACATCTTATTTTGCTTAGTTCGACGGTAGCTTTATAAGATGATCTCTCACTAATTATCAAGGTACAAGTGTTCTCCCTGAATATGCACCGTTGCGAAAGTTCTTCGTGCTGAGACACCACGTGATGATCGGGTGTGATTGACTCTACGTTCAAATACAACGGGTGCAAAACAGTTGCACACGCGGAATACTCAGGTTAAACTTGACGAGCCTAGCATATAACAGATATGGCCTCGAAACACGGAGACCGAAAGGTCGAGCGTTAATCATATAGTAGATATGATCAACATAGTGATGTTCATGATTGAAACTACTTCATCTCACGTGATGATCGAACATGGTTTAGTTGATATGGATCACGTGATCACTTAGAAGATTAGAGGGATGTCTGTCTAAGTGGGAGTTCTTAAGTAATATGATTAATTGAACTTTAATTTATCATGAACTTAGTCCTGGTAGTATTAGCATATCTATGTTGTAGATCAATAGCTCGCGTTTAGCTCCCCTGTTTTATTCCTAGAGAAAATTAAGTTGAAAGATGTTAGTAGCAATGATGCGGATTGGATCCGTGATCTGAGGATTATCCTCATTGCTGCACAGAAGAATTATGTCCTTAATGCACCACTAGATGACAGACCTATTGTAGGAGCAGATGCAGACTTTCTGAACGTTTGGCTAGCTCAATATGATGACTACTTGATAGTTTAGTGCACCATGCTTAAACGGCTTAGAATCAGGACTTCAAAGACGTTTTGAACGTCATGGACCATATGAGATGTTCCAGGAGTTGAAGTTAATATTTCAAGCAAATACCCGAGTTGAGAGATATGAAGTCTCCAACAAGTTCTATAGCTAAAAGATGGAGGAGAATAGCTCAAGCAGTGAGCATGTGCTCAGATTGTCTGGGTACTACAATCGCTTGAATCAAGTGGGAGTTAATCTTCCAGATAAGATAGTGATTGACAGAATTCTCTAGTCACCATCACCAAAGTTAGTAGAACTTCGTGATGAACTATGATATGCAAGGAATAACAGAAACGATTCCCAAGCTCTTTGGAATGTTGAAATCAACGGAGGTAGAAATCAAGAAAAATATCAAGTGTTGATGGTAGACAAGACCACTAGTTTCAAGAAAAGGGCAAAGGGAAGAAGGGGAACTTCAAGAAGAACGGCAAGCAAGTTGCTGCTCAAGTGAAGAAGCCCAAGTCTGGTCCTAAGCCTGAGACTAAGTGCTTCTACTGCAAAGGAACTGGTCACTGGAAGCGGAACTGCCCCAAGTATTTGGCGGATAAGAAGGATGGCAAAGTGAACAAAGGTATATTTGATATACGGATTATTGATGTGTATTTTACTAGTGTTCGTAGCAACCCCCCAGTATTTGATACTGGTTCAGTTGCTAAGAGTAGTAACTCGAAACGGGAGTTGCAAAATGAACAGAGACTAGTTAAGGGTGAAGTGATGATGTGTGTTGGAAGTGGTTCCAAGATTGATATGATCATCATCGCACACTCCCTATACTTTCGGGATTAGTATTGAACCTAAATAAGTGTTATTTGGTGTTTGCATTGAGCATGAATATGATTTGATCATGTTTATTGCAATACAGTTATTCATTTAAGTAAGAGAATAAATTGTTATTCTGTTTACATATATGGTTACACACCCAATGAAAATGGTTCGTTGGATCTCGATCGTAGTGATACACATATTCATATTATTGAAACCAAAAGATGCAAAGTTAATAATGATAGTGCAACTTATTTGTGGCACTGCCGTTTAGGTCATATTGGTGTAAAGCGCATGAAGAAACTCCAGGCTGATGGACTTTTGGAATCACTTGATTATGAATTAGTTGATGCTTGCGAACCATGCCTCATGGGCAAGATGACTAAGACTCCGTTCTCCAGAACAATGCAGCAAGCAGCAGATTTGTTGGAAATCATGCATACTGATGTATGTGGTCCGATGAATATTGAAGCTCGCGGTAGGTATCATTATTTTCTGATCTTCACAGATGATTTGAGCAGATATGAGTATATCTACTTGATGAAACACAAGTCTGAAACATTTGAAAAGTTCAAAGAATTTCAGAGTGAAGTGGAGAATCATCGTAACAAAATAAAAGTTTCTACGATATGATCACAGAAGTAAAATATTTGAGTTACGAGTTTGGCCTTCAGTTAAAACAAATGTGAAATAGTTTCACTACTCACGCCACCTGGAACACCATAGTGTAATGGTGTGTCCGAACGTCATAACCGTACTTTATTAGATATGGTGCGATCTATGATGTCTCTTACCGATCTACCACTATCGTTTTGGGGTTATGCATTAGAGACAACTGGATTCACGTTAAATAGGGCACCATCTAAATCCGTTGAGACGACACGGTATGAACTATGGTTTGGCAAGAAACCTAAGCTGTCGTTTCTTAAAGTTTGAGGTCGCAATGCTTATGTGAAAAAGTTTCAACCTGATAAGCTCTAACCCAAATCGGAGAAATGCGTCTTCATAGGATACCCAAAAGAAAATGTTGGGTACACCTTCTAACACAGATCCGAAGGCAATATATTCGTTGCTTTGAATGGATCCTTTCTAGAAAAGGAGTTTCTCTTGAAAGAAGTGAGTGGGAGGAAAGTAGAAGTTGATGAGGTAACTGTACCTGCTCCCTTAATGGAAAGTAGTTCATCACAGAAATCTGTTCCTGCGACTACTACACCGATTAGTGAGGAAGCTAATGATGATGATCATGTAACTTCAGATCAAGTTACTACCGAACCTCGTAGGTAAACCAGAGTGAGATCCGCACCAGAGTGGTACGGTAATCCTGTTCTGGAGGTCATGTTACTTGACCATGACGAGCCTACGAACTATGAGGAAGCGATGATGAGCCCAGATTCCGCGAAATGGCTTGAGGCCATGAAATCTGAGATGAGATCCATGTATGAGAACAAAGTATGGACTTTGATTGACTTGCCCAATGATCGGCAAGCCATTGAGATTAAATGGATCTTCAAGAGGAAGACGGACGCTGATAGTAGTGTTCCTATCTATAAAGAGAGAATTGTCGCAAAAAGGTTTTCGACAAGTTCAAGGTGTTGACTACGATGAGAGTTTCTCACTCGTATCTATGCTTAAGTCTGTTCGAATCATGTTAGCAATTGCCGCATTTTATGAAATCTGGCAAATGGATAAACAAAACTGCATTCCTTAATGGATTTATTAAAGAAGAGTTGTATATGATGCAACCAGAAGGTTTTGTCAATCCTAAAGGTACTAACAAAATATGCAAGCTCCAGCGATCCATCTATGGACTGGTGCAAGCATCTCGGAGATGGAATATACGCTTTGATAAGTTGATCAAAGCATATAGTTTTATACAGACTTGCGGGTGAAGCCTGTATTTACAAGAAAGTGAGTGGGAGCACTACATCATTTCTGATAAGTATATGTGAATGACATATTGTTGATTGGAAATAATGTAGAATTATTCTGCAATGCAAAAAGGAGTGTTTGAAAGGAGTTTTTCAAAGAAAATCCTCGGTGAAGCTACTTACATATTAAGCATCAAGATCTATAGAGATAGATCAAGACGCTTGATAAGTTTTTTCAATGAGTACATACCTTGACAAGATTTTGAAGTAGTTCAAAATGGAACAGTCAAAGAAGGAGTTCTTTCCTGTGTTACAAGGTGTGAAGTTGAGTAAAGACTCAAAACCTGACCACGGCAGAAGATAGAGAGAGAATGAAAGTCATTCCCTATGCCTCAGCCATAGGTTCTATAAAGTATGCCATGCTGTGTACCAGACCTATTGTATACCCTGCCCTGAGTTTGGCAAGGGAGTACAATAGTGATCTAGGAGTAGATCACTGGACATTGGTCAAAATTATCCTTAGTGGAGTAAGGATATGTTTCTCGATTATGGAGGTGACAAAAGGTTCGTCGTAAAGGGTTACATCAATGCAAGTTTTGACACTGGTCCAGATGACTCTAAGTCTCAATCTGGATACATATTGAAAGTGGGAGAAATTAGCTAGAGTAGCTCCGTGCAGAGCATTGTTGACATAGCAATTTGCCAAATACATATGGATCTGAATGTGGCAGACCCGTAGACTAAACTTCTCTCACAAGCAAAACATGATCACACCTTAGTAATCATTGGGTATTAATCACATAACGATGTGAACTAGATTATTGACTCTAGTAAACCCTTTGGGTGTTGGTCACATGACGATGTGAACTATGGGTGTTAATCACATGGTGATGTGAACTATTGATGTTAAATCACATGGCGATGTGAACTAGATTATTGACTCTAGTGCAAGTGGGGGACTGAAGGAAATATGCCCTAGAGGCAATAATAAAGTTATTATTTATTTCCTTATATCATGATAAATGTTTATTATTCATGCTAGAATTGTATTAACCGGAAACATAATACATGTGTGAATACATAGAAAAACAGAGTGTCACTAGTATGCCTCTACTTGACTAGCTCGTTGATCAAAGATGGTTATGTTTCCTAGCCGTAGACAAAGAGTTTTCATTTGATTAACGGGATCACATCATTAGGAGAATGATGTGATTGACTTGACCCATTTCGTTAGCATAGCACTCGATCGTTTAGTTTGTTGCTATTGCTTTCTTCATGACTTACACATGTTCCTATGACTATGGGATTTTGCAACTCCTGTTTACCGGAGGAACACTTTGTGTGCTACCAAACGTCACAATGTAACTGGGTGATTATAAAGGTGCTCTACAGGTGTCTCCGAAGGTACTTGTTGGGTTGGCATATTTCGAGATTAGGATTTGTCACTCCGATTGTCGGAGAGGTATCTCTGGGCCCACTCGGTAATGCACATCACTATAAGCCTTGCAAGCATTGCAACTAATGAGTTAGTTGTGGGATGATGTATTACGGAACGAGTAAAGAGACTTGCCGGTAACGAGATTGAACTAGGTATTGAGATACCGACGATCGAATCTCGGGCAAGTAACATACCGATGACAAAGGTAACAACGTATGTTGTTATGCGGTCTGACCGATAAAGATCTTCGTAGAATATGTGGGAGCCAATATGAGCATCTAGGTTCCGCACGCTTAAGGTTTCGATAGCAGTTATATTATGAGTTTATGAGTTTTGATGTACCGAAGGAGTTCGGAGTCCCGGATGAGATTGGGGACATGACGAGGAGTCTCGAAATGGTCGAGATGTAAAGATCGATATATTGGACGACTATATTCGGACATCGGAAAGATTCCGAGTGATTTGAGTATTTTCCGGAGTACCGGAGAGTTACGGGAATACGTATTGGGCCTTATTGGGCCATACGGGAAAGAAGGAAAAGGGCCTCAAGGGTGGCCGCACCCCTCCCCTTGGTCTGGTCCGAATTGGACTAGGGAAGGGCAGCGCCCCCTTCCTTCCTTCTCCTTTTCCCTTCCTCTTTTCCTATTCCATATGGGAGGTGGAATCCTACTTGGACTAGGGAGTCCTAGTAGGACTCCACACTTGGCGCGCCCCCTCCTAGGGCCGGCCTCCTCCTCCCTTGCTCCTTTATATACGGGTGCATGGGGGCACCCCAAAGACACAACAATTGATCCTTGAGATCTATTAGCCGTGTGCGGTGCCCTCCTCCACCATAATCCTCGATAATATTGTAGCGGTGCTTAGGCGAAGCCCTGCGACGGTAGAACATCAAGATCATCACCACGCCGTCGTGCTGACGGAACTCTTCCCCGACATTCTGCTAGATCAGAGTCCGGGGATCGTCATCGAGCTGAACGTGTGCTAGAACTCGGAGGTGCCGTAGTTTCGGTGCTTGATCGGTCGGGTCGTGAAGACGTATGACTACATCAACCGCGTTGTGCTAACGCTTCCGCTTTCGGTCTATGAGGGTACGTAGACAACACTCTCCTCTCTCGTTGCTATGCATCACCATGATCTTGCGTGTGCGTAGGAAATTTTTGAAATTACTACGTTCCCCAACAGTAAGCACTTGGCAAATGTAGCAAAAGTAAAGCAACCACCCATATGGACCCGCTTGAAGACTATCAACTCATATGCTTCTCCCCCTTTTGTCAGTAATGACAAAAAGGTTTGAAGACATAGAGGTTCTACTCGTTCCCATGAGGAGTAGGTGAAGCAGCAGGGTCGTCGTTGAGGTTCGGTGGTGCAGAAGAACTTGGTGCAGTGTCGACACGCGCTGAAGTTGGAGGTGGTGAAGTAGCGTCATCTTGATCATTTATGACTCTGGCATTCACCGTTGCAGCTGAGGAGGAATAGTCAGAATCTTCGAGTGAGGGAGTCCGACGTAAGTGAGCATTCCTTGGAGAAGTTGAGTCAAACTTGAATCTCTCTGTGAAGCCATCGTCTTGCATATCAGCTTCAACACTAAGCAATGTCAAGCTCTTCCAAGACCTCCGACAGGTTTCATGTGTCACAAAGGCATGCTTGGTGGCAAGATTTCGAATGCGATTGACGTCCACCAAGAGGCTTTGTATTTGACGCTTAAGCCAGTCATGATGCTTATCATGTTTCTGATGTAGAGTGACGAGAAGCTCTCGGTCATTGAGAACACGAGATCGCTTCTGAGGCCTTTGGGCAATGGTGCTTGCAGTGGCTTCAGTTTGGGTGCGAGGGGCACGTGTGTTGCCAGCCAAGGGGTAAACACGAGAAACGGCCTGAACTCCTTCAATGGGCTGGGTGAAGCTTTGGCGATCAACATTGTGAAGATAAACTGGCTCCTTTGAAGGCTCTGGGTAAATAGCTTCAACAGACAGATCAACCTCTGGCAAAAATACGAGATGATTGCACGCAGACGGCTGATAGTTGAAGGCGGAGTGAAGCTTGATAAGACGCATTACCCATGGAGCATAGAACTTCAGACCAAAGATGTCGGAGCCAGATGCAGCCAACTGCTTGATGAAGAAGTCTTGAGCATTGAAGCTGATGCCATTGAAGATATAGAAAACCATAGTCTTCACTGCTCCTTCAAGCTTCGCTGCAGATGAATGTCCTTTGATAGGCCATAGAGTTTTCCTGGTGATATGGTAAAGGGTGCGGGGCAGATACTCTAGGTCTTCGACAAAGAATTCTGTTGGGTATTTAGCGTCGCGTGGCAGAGGCTTCATCATGCTCAGCATTTGGCTCATGTTAGGCTCTGGCTTCTGGAAAATGCTCTCCAAAGCATTCTGGTGTTGCTGACAACCTGGTTCATAATATTCGACAGGAGTGGGCAGGGCTGTAAGCTCAATGATGTCTTGGGCTTTAGCTTCATGATGGACATCGCCTGTCATCCACTCAAGGATCCAAGTCTTCGGATCCCTGTTGTATCCACGAATGTGGAGGGTAGCATAGAATTGAAGCAGAAGTTCTTCATTCCAGCGTTCCTTGGCAGTCACAAAGTTGAGCAGACCCGCATCACGGAAGCAGTCAAGAGCTTCTTCAAGGCAAGGCAATCCAGCAATGGCTTCGCAGTCTAGACGCATATGGGGGAAGATGCGCCCCTGATTGTACAAGATGCAAGAATAGTAGCTGCGCTGCTGATAACTCCAGAATTGATCTGAGGAGATTCTTGGCCTTGTGTAGGGGTTTTTGTCACTGTTAAAGAATGTGTTGTGTGCCTTGAATCCATTCAGATGAAACGATCCTACTGACATTGTAGTACCTGGAAACCGTGGTAACCTTGGCTTTGGCTTCTGGACCTGAGGCCTGTGCTCCACATGATAGTCAAATTGAGGTCCAGGAGCAGGCGGAGGAACCAGAATTGGCCAGCGGATGGTAACAAGCTGACCACGATCATATGCTTGCTCGATGGTGTGTGGCCTGGGAAGTGGTACAGGAGCAGAGGCATTGGCTTCAAGCTGCAGATTTGCATTAGGTGCAGCATTAGCTTCAGGTGCAGTGACATCTCGCACCACATTAGCTTCAGACGCCACATTAGCTTTAGCCATGACAACGTCATTGGCTTCAGTGTTGATGTTGGTGGCCGCCTCAGTATTGGTAACCGCCACTTCAGGAGCTGGAGGGTCATACACATTCTCCTCGAGAACAACTTCAGGGTTGGACGGGGGTGTAGCAACATGTTCTTCTTCTCTTGGTCATCGGCTGATGCAGCCGAAATATCTTCAGCCGTTTTGGCTTCAGATTTAGGGATGTTCGCAGTAGGAGAGGCTTCAGGAAAGACTTCGCGTGAAATGGATTGGTGCTCTTCTTCTTATAGAACACTTGACAAAGTGACCTGTGGCCTTGGTCCTTTGCAAAGCCTGCGAAACGCTGGCGACGCCTGTGGAGATGGAGTTGGTTGGGCCTCAAGGTCTTCATTGTCAATAACCGGAGTGGTGACCTGGGTTGGGGGAGTAACTGGTGTTTCTTCATCACGACGGGATTCTTGAGGGTGATCAGCCCATGAGTCATCCTGAGCAATTGGTGTCAATGGACGACCAATGCTGATGAGTTCGATGTTCGTGAGAACAGGCGATGATACCAAACTGTGCTCGATCTGAGGAAGGACTTCATCATCTTCAACATTGTCTTGATGACCAATGTCTTCAACTGTGGTGGGGTCAACAGTTGGAATGTCTTCAACTACTGGAGCCTCTGTGGAAGCAGGCTCATGAACGATCAACTGGCGCTCACGATGTTCAGACGCAGGATGAGCCACTGAGATTGGCTCGACAACAAGGGGCTCTGTGGGAGCAGCCCGGTCTCTCATCTTTGTCTTTCGCTTCTTGATTGGTGGAGCATCACCAGTGGTGGCTTTGGACTTGCGCTTTCTGGCTTCGGCTTCAGCTGCTCTAGTTTTCTGGTACTCTGAAGCCACTGTGGGGACCTTAGGCTTTGAGCCTATCATACTGGCCGGGAAGACAATGCGATGTTCTTCCTGCCTTGATGCTTCTGATTGGGCCACAGCAGGCTTCTTCTTCTTCTTGACAGCCATTCTGGGGTCGATGCTTGGTCGCCCCAAAGCCTTGCGCTTTTCAGCTTCATTGTAGCCTTGAACACATTTGGCAGCAAGATTCTTCATGCGCTCACGAGAACCTTTTGCTTCTTCTCGTTTCTTGTGGAACGCCTCCTTGAGCTCATGCATCATGACCTTGAAGTTTTGAATGTCTTCAACATTGAGCTTGGCCATGTGCTTCTTGAACTGAGCCTTTTCATATCAATCTTGCGCTTCAGTTCAACAATGTTCTGTGCAAGAGCCAGCTCAGGAGCAATGGCTCCATGGAAAGAGACGCTGAGGCCAATTGGGAGTTGAAGGTCATCAAAACTGAGATCTGGGCTATCAAACTACTCATCAATAAACTTTTACAGGATTTACACATCAAAGAGGGGAAGATCATTGAAGATTTCTGCCTCTTGCTCACTCTTTATCAATTGCTCAAGAGCATCATCACCAAGATCGTCATCGCTAGACAGATCAATGGCGTCATTCTCATTTCTCAAAACAGCAGCAGGGGTCAATGCTTGACCAGTTGGTTGCATGGGCTTCTTCAACTTGTCAGACTTGGAGATGCGAGAGAGATCTTCAGACTGCACACTGGCTTCAGGAGGTGCAGTGGCCAGAGGCTTCTCCCGTGAGACCTTTGGTGTGGAGGAGGGCTTTGAATCCTTTGGTTTCTTTTGCTTCACTGGCTTCGGTGGTGCAGGCGCTTCGTCAGATTCAGCGTCATCTGCAGAGTGATCCACAGCTGCCCCTTGAACCTGAATGTGAGTGATGAGACCTTCTAAATTGTAGAAGGGCCCAACAAGATTGGGGTCAGCTTCGGGTGTGCCATCGGCACGTAGCGCAGAGGGGCCTGGGTTGAAGTCTAATCCCAAAGACTTCTTGTTTTCCTTGGCCGAGTTCTTTGCAAACTGATAGTTGCTCTTGAACAGATTGTCTTCTCGACACCATAGCAATGACGATGGGTTGGCATCAGTAGGCTGTGGCCCTCGGACCATGCAAGGGTAAAATCCTTGAGCAATGGCTTCAGTTCTGGTCTTGGGTTGAAGATTTTTATAGAGAATATCTCCCCAAGGACGCGTGATAGCATTCTTTTCAGCATACTCCTTGGTGACGAATCTGTACTTGAACCATTGCTCGGCCCAGTATCTTAGAATCCATTGGATTCGTGTCTTGTGCTGACCATAGCTTTCTTCGGGATCAGTTTTGTATAATTCATAGAGATCTTCGGGCAGGTCCATTGATGTACCCCCACGGAGCTGTCTGCCACCCTTCCTTGCTGATTTCTCTGTTGCCATGAAGTTTAGACTGAAAGGCTTCAACACTGTCAAAGTCTTCCGTCTGCTGGTCAGACAGGAACTGGCTTCAGCAGAATTTATGTGATGCTGTAAGAACTCTGCAAATGAATGCAGACTATGAGAACCAAGGGATTCTCCCACGGACATGTACCTGTGACAGCATTAGAGATGCGAGGGAAGGGGAAGATGTCATATGCATTCTTAGAAGACTTTGAAGATAAATCAGTTTAGAAGACATTGACCTCATAGTGCGAAGACATTCACTCATATGTAGAGAGTTGGTTCCAGATTTGTACGAATCCACGAATAAGTACAAGTGAGGAATCTAACTACTTTGTGAAGCATAAGTGAACATACTATGCATGCTATGAGATGCAGAACGGGATAGATCCAACTTTGTAGCAACAGAAACCACTTGTGGTTGAAAAGGATGAATCTATCGGATCAAAAAGACTGTAAAAAGAGTTTTTATTTACCACCCGAGGAACTGCTAGACGGAGTAGGAGATGAGGCCGAGTAGTTCAATCTTCCGTGCCCTAACTTGGCGACAGAGGAAACCTACAGCGACGGCGGAGAAGACAATGTCCGCGGCCGGCGTGATGATGGCGTCAGTGAGGTCGCAGCAGCCAAGCGCTTCGTTGCCAACCTCGTCGAGGGCTAGCGGTGGCGCTAGGGTTTGTGCGAGGAAGTGAAGTGGAAGAAGACATAATGACTTGGGTGTGGTGAGTATTTATAAGGACAGGGACGGTGCAGCATTATTACGCAGGTGCCCCTGGCGATTCACATCTGAAGGACACGTGACGATCATGCAACTTATTAGAGGTTGTTCCACGTTCCCACGTACGCCTGGGTTGTCGGGTGGTCGTTCCCGCTTCTCCTGGTTTCAGGCAAAAAGGATTGAGCATTTAAAACAGATTTGATGTTTGTCTCTGTATCTTCTACTGACAAGGACGCAGCGAAGATATTCGACAGTTTCAATAGAATGCATATGATTTGGATAGATATATTTGAGACGGGAGCATAGAAAGGTTAGGGTCCGATCACATTCACTTAGTTCAAAAGATTCAACGAGAAGACATAGCTATAAGTGAATGCTGTAGAGGACAGAACGCAATCATATGAGTATATGCGAATAAGACCAAATCGATATAGTGAAGATAAACATGAAACCATGTTAATATTGAAGACACTCCAAATGCGAAGACTTTGCAAATGTAACGCCAATAGAAAATACTCCAAACAAAGGTTTGGTGGTGGCGTTACCCACCGTATAGGAAGTATTAGACCCAGACACGATGCACAATATCGTGGCGCTCCAAAGTCAAATTCCGTGTTAATGTATTCACACTTAGAGTGTAAGTCTTCATTAGTTGAAGATATACGTTGCTTCGTGTGTTGCACATCTAAGACATCAACATGCATAAGTATTAGGATGTGTGCGTGATCACGGGACATTTGAGGATTCCAAGATATTTAGCTCACACCGCAACTTGCAAAACCTTTTCTCATCCAAGGGCTTTGTGAAGATTTCTTCCAGTTGCTCTTCAGTGTTGACGTGAATGATATCAATATCTTCCTTCATGACATGATCTCTGAGAAAGTGATGACGGATCTGAATGCGCTTTGTCTTCGAGTGCTGAATTGGGTTGTTGGCGATCTTGATGGCGCTTTCATTGTCGAAGTAGAGTGGCACTTGCTTCAGATGAATGCCATAGTCTTTGAGTGCTTACTTCATCCATAGAAGCTGAGCGCAACAAGATCCAGCAGCAATGTATTCAGATTCAACAGTGAAGAGAGATACACAGTTCTGCTTCTTTGAAGACCAACACACAAGTGATCGTCCCAGAAAGTGACATGTGCCTGATGTAGACTTGCGATCCACTTCGTCACCAGCATAATCAGCATCCAAGAATCCAACTAGATCAAACTCTGAACCCTTTGGATACCATAATCCTAGTGTTGGGGTGTAAGCCAAATATCGAAGAATTGACTTCACAGCTAAGTGATGTGATTCCTTTGTGCCGCTTGGAATCGGGCACACATGCAAACACTAAGCATGATATCTGGCCTAGATGCACATAAATAAAGTAAAGAACCAATCGTGGAGCGGTATACCTTTTGATCGAACTCTTTACCATTGGCGTCAGAATCCAGATGACTCTTGGTAGGCATTGGCGTCATATAACCTTTGCAGTCTTGCATTCCAAACTTCTTCAGGCAATCTTTGAGGTATTTCTCTTGAGATATGAAGATGTCGTCCCGTGGCTGCCGTATTTGAAGACAAAGGAAGAACTTCAGCTCACCCATCATGGACATCTGATATTGCTCTTGCATCATGTATCCAAACTCATCACTGTATTTCTGATTAGTGCAGCCGAAGATAATGTCATCCACATATATTTGGCACACAAACAGTTCACCATCATATGTCTTCGTGAAGAGTGTGGGATCCAAGGAACCAGGTTTGAAGCCTTTGCTCTTCAGGAAGTCTTTGAGTGTATCATACCAAGCACGAGGGGCTTGTTTGAGGCCATACAGTGCCTTGTTGAGCTTGTAAACTATGTCAGGATGTTTTGGATCTTCAAAACCAGGCGGTTGTGCAACATACACTTCTTCTTCAATCTTGCCATTGAGAAAGGCGCTCTTCACATCCATTTGATACAGAAGGATGTTATGATGATTTGCATAGGCTAGCAGTATGCGTATAGCTTCAAGCCTAGCCACAGGAGCAAATGTTTCATCGAAGTCAATTCCATCAACTTGAGTGTATCCTTGAGCAACGAGACGAGCCTTGTTTCATGTGGCTGCTACGGGCTTAAGCAAGAACCAGGTGTTGCTAGTTGTGTTGCCCTTGAACGAGTGAGTGGACTAGGTGCATTGATGCTATCAATTATCTTCTCAATCTGTACTTCATTTGCAACACGAGGATGAACTGGACGAAGATTTTGCTCTTGCTGATCATTGTCATCGTTTTAAGGATTGTCTTCAGGCTGAGCATTGTATTCAGGTTGATTAGGTGCAGAGATGATAATTTCTTCTTCAGGTTATACTTCAGTGTTAGGTTTCGTAGTAATTTCAAAAAAATTCCTACGCACACGCAAGATCATGGTGATGCATAACAACGAGAGGGGGAGAGTATGATCTACGTACCCTTGTAGATCGACAACGGAAGCGTTAACTTGGTTGATGTAGTCGTACGTCTTCACGGCCCGACCGATCAAGCACCGAAACTACGGCACCTCCGAGTTCTAGCACACGTTCAGCTCGATGACGATCCCCGGACTCCGATCCAGCAAAGTGTCGGGGAAGAGTTCCGTCAGCACGACGGCATGGTGACAATCTTGATGTACTACTGTCGCAGGGCTTCGTCTAAGCACCGCTACAATATTATCGAGGACAATGGTGGAAGGGGGCACCGCACACGGCTAAGAATATGATCACGTGGATCAACTTGTGTGTCTATGGGGTGCCTCCTGCCCCCGTATATAAATGAGTGTAGGAGGGGAGGGCCGGCCCTCTCTATGGCGCGCCCTAGGGGAGTCCTACTCCCACTGGGAGTAGGATTCCTCCTTTCCTAGTCCAACTAGGAGTCCTTCGAAGGAAGGGGAAGGGAGAAGGAAAGGAAGGAGGGGGCGCAGCCCCTCCCCCTAGTCCAATTCGGACTAGGCCTTGGGGAGGCGCGCGGCCTGCCCTAGGCAGCCCCTCTCTCTTTCCCATATGGCCCAATAAGGCCCAATACTTCTCCCCCGTATTCCCGTAACTCCCCGGTACTCCGAAAAATACCCGAATCACTCGGAACCTTTCCGATGTTCGAATATAGTCATCCAATATATCGATTTTTATGTCTCGACCATTTTGAGACTCCTCGTCATGTCCCCGATCCCATCCGGGACTCCGAACTCCTTCGGTACATCAAAACTCATAAACTCATAATATAACTGTCATCGAAACCTTAAGCGTGCGGACCCTACGGTTTGAGAACAATGTAGACATGACCGAGACACGTCTCCGGTCAATAACCAATAGCGGGACCTGGATGCCCATATTGGCTCCTACATATTCTACGAAGATCTTTATCGGTCAGACCGCATAACAACATACGTTGTTCCCTTTGTCATCGGTATGTTACTTGCCCGAGATTCGATCGTCGGTATCCAATACCTAGTTCAATCTCGTTACCGGCAAGTCTCTTTACTCGTTCCGTAATACATCATCTCGCAACTAACTCATTAGTTGCAATGCTTGCAAGGCTTATGTGATGTGCATTACCGAGAGGGCCCAGAGATACCTCTCCGACAATCGGAGTGACAAATCCTAATCTCGAAATACGCCAACTCAACATGTACCTTTGGAGACACCTGTAGAGCACCTTTATAATCACCCAGTTACGTTGTGACGTTTGGTAGCACACAAAGTGTTCCTCCGGCAAACGGGAGTTGCATAATCTCATAGTCATAGGAACATGTATATGTCATGAAGAAAGCAATAGCAACATACTAAACGATCGGGTGCTAAGCTAATGGAATGGGTCATGTCAATCAGATCATTCACCTAATGATGTGATCCCGTTAATCAAATGAAAACTCTTTGTCTACGGCTAGGAAACATAACCATCTTTGATCAACGAGCTAGTCAAGTAGAGGCATACTAGTGACACTCTGTTTTTCTATGTATTCACACATGTATTATGTTTCCGGTTAATACAATTCTAGCATGAATAATAAACATTTATCATGATATAAGGAAATAAATAATAACTTTATTATTGCCTCTAGGGCATATTTCCTTCATTCAGACGGTATGATTTCTCCAGTTCCCATAAGCTTGATGGATTCACTAGGTGGAATTTCATCTAGCACATTTGGCAGGTGCTCTCTTTGCGAGCTGTTAGTCTCATTGAACCACACATCCACAGTTTCAACCACTTTATAGTGAGAGAGGTTGAAGACCCTGTAGGAGTGCGAATCCTTTCCGTAACCAAGCATAAAACCTTCATGTGCTTTCGGTGCAAATTTTGAAGTGTGATGTGGATCCTTGATCCAGCACCTAGCACCAAATACTCTGAAATAACTCACATTTGGCTTCTTACCAGTGAGGAGTTCATAGGATGTTTTCTTCAGAAGCTTGTGAAGATAAACACGGTTGATGACATGGCATGCAGTATCAATAGCTTCAGGCCAGAACTTTCTTGGTGTCTTGTATTCATCGAGCATCGTCTGAGCCATCTCAATGAGTGTTCTGCTCTTGCGTTCCACGATGCCATTCTGCTGCGGCGTGCACGGAGCTGAGAACTCATGAATGATGCCCAATGTATCAAGATAAGTGTCGAGGCCGGTGTTCTTGAATTCAGTGCCATTGTCACTTCTGATGTGCTTGATCTTGATGCCATAGTTGTTCATGGCTCGATTGACGAAGCGTCTGAAGACATCCTGCACTTCAGTCTTGTAGAGGATTATATGCACCCATGTATATCTTGAATAATCATCAACAATGACGAAGCCATACAGACAAGTAGTAGTAGTAAGGGTAGAGTAGTGAGTAGGGCCGAAGAGGTCCATATGCAGCAGTTCGAAGGGTTGAGTCGGTTTCATGATTGTCTTCCAGGGATGCTTGGCCCTCGTCATCTTTCCAGCTTGGCAGGCACCGCACAAGTGATCCTTCTTGAACTTGACGCCCTCGATGCCTATGACGTGCTTCTTCTTTGCAAGAGTATGCAAGTTCCTCATGCCAGCATGCCCTAGCCTCCGATGCCAGAGCCTACATTCTGGAACTTTTGCAAGAAGACATACTGCAAGCTGTGGTCCTGCTAAGAAATCTACCATGTAAAAATCATCTTTCTGATACCCTCCAAAGACTAGAGACTTGTCAGATTCCATTAGAACAAGGCAACGATATTTTCCAAATATCACAATCATGTTGAAAATCGCAAAGCATTGAGACAGACATTAAGTTGAAACCAAGGGATTCAACAAGCATCACTTTATCCGTGTGCTAATCCTTTGAGATTGCAACTCTACCTAGACCCAATACCTTGCTTTTACCAGTATCAGCAAATGTGATGTGACTTTTGTCAGATGGACATAGGGTTGAGTCCATGAGAAGACTTCGTTTGCCAGTCATGTGATTAGTACATCCACTCTCAATAATCCATTCTGAAGCAGCTGGTGTCATACCCTATAGTGCAGTTAGGGGATAGGCTTCACGAAGAGCATTGTGAAGCATAAACATTTGACGAGCACGAGGATTATTAAAGCGTAGATCGAGGTTAGGACTGATAGGACAAGTAGCAAATGACTCAGGAACAAAATACATAATAAGATCATTTAGGCATTTGATCTTGCGCCCTACAAGATGTTTTAGGTCCCCAGCAATAGCTTCAAACACATTTGATTTTCGGCTGGAGACCTTTCCCTGCAAAAGAGAGTTAAGCTTTCTTAGCCACCCACATCTTCAAGGGTGGCTTCGAAGCAATGAGTCTAAGTGCAGCATCTGAGAACTTTGGCTTTGGAGCCCTA
Organism: Triticum urartu; assembly: GCF_056163025.1. NCBI lineage: Eukaryota > Viridiplantae > Streptophyta > Magnoliopsida > Poales > Poaceae > Triticum > Triticum urartu. The sequence goes on from NC_141874.1 coordinate 658,504,085, forward strand.
GCAAATAGCCTTGCAGGTGGAGAATAGTACTCATAAGAATAAGCAGAGTAGTTTTGGGTCTTATGAACATGGCGGTTTGATGAAACACGCTCATATTCATAGGCATGAGTATGGTTTCCCTGCAAAACATTTGTGTTAGTGCGACTCAGGTGAGTCCTTTGTCTGTATGAAGCCTTTGGACCAAATGAAGCCTGTGGTCTGGGGTTTGTCTTCTTCCCTTGTGGTGTCATGACGACATTCACAGGAAGATTTTCCAGACACCTTTTCGGCACCCAGACTTTCTTCATAGGTGGCCCATTCCTGCAGTTAGTACCAATATACCTGGCAAACACTTCACCATTTTGATTCTTAAACAGTTTATAGTTTGCATCAAAGGATTCATCAATGACTATGGGATTAGCACAAGTGAAGCCAGATAGGGTGGATGGATCCACTGAAGGTTCCTTTGCAGCAACCCATGTGGTTTTGGGGTACTGCTCAGGTTTCCAGTAAGAGCCATCAACATTCATTTTCCTTTCGAACCCAACACCCTCTTTCCTAGGGTTTTGGTTCAGAATATGCGTTTTGAGGACATCACATAGTGTCTGATGCCCTTTGAGACTTCTGTACATCCCTATTTCAAGCAATGTCTTCAACCTAGCATTTTTATCAGCAATAGCAGTGGCATCCTCAGCAGAGGGGTTAGTTACCACATCAACAGTTGAAGATATTGCAACAGTAGCAACAGTAGAACATCCAGCAACAGAAGTAGCGTTATCACGCTCAATGCATTTAAGAAATGGCGGTTCAAATCCTTCCTGAGCGGGACTGATCTGTTCGGCACGAAGTGACTTGTTTTCCTTTTGAATATCTTCATGAGCCGCTCTCAATTTCTCAAGTTCTTACTTCCTTTGAAGATAATCGTAGGAAAGCTTTTCATGAGTTGTTGAGAGTGTTTCATGACGACTTTCAAGTTCCTCATACTTAACATGAAGATTTTTTATGTCTTCAATTAAGGACTAAGATCGAGTCATTTCAGGGTCCAACGGGTCATCGGTTTTGTCTAACAGTTTTTGAATATGTCCCATAGCTTTCTGTTGTTCAGTTGCAATTTTAGCAAGTGTTTTGTAGCTGGGTTTGGAATTACAATCAGAGTCATCTTCACTGGATGTTTGATAGTGAGTATTGCGTGAGTTTACCTTGGCACCATGTGCCATGAAGCAATAGGTGGGAGCGGAGTTGTCCTTGTCATTAGCATCGGCGTCGGTGATGAAGTCATTGTCTTCAGTGTTGAAGATGGACTTGGCAACGTAGGCTATAGCTAGACTTGCAATGCCAGAATAGGACTTCTCCTCAGACTCCACCTCTGCCTCCTCAGAAGCAGACTCCTCCTCTGAATCCATTTCCTTGCCAACAAACGCACATGCCTTGCCAGATGAGCTCTTCTTGTGTGATGAAGACTTTGAGGAAGACTTGGAAGAAGACTTTGAGTATTTCTTCTTCCTCTTGTCGTCAGAATCATATTCTTTGCTCTTCTTCTTCTTCTTGTTCTCATTGTCCCACTTCGGACACTCAGAAATGTAGTGACCAGGTTTCTTGCACTTGTGGCATGTTCTCTTCTTGTAGTCATGAGCAGAAGCTTCACCATTCCTTGAGCTGGATCGTGAAGACTTTCTGAAGCCTTTCTTCTTGGTGAATTTTTGGACCTTCTTCACAAGCATAGCAAGCTCCTTTCCAATGTCTTCAGGATCATTAGAACTGCAGTCAGATTCATCTTCAGATGAGGAAACAGCTTTTGCCTTCAAGGCACGAGTTCGGCCATAGTTGGGACCGTAGATATATCTTTTCTCAGAAAGCTGAAACTCATGTGTGTTGAGCCTTTCAAGTATGTGAAGGAAATATGCCCTAGAGGCAATAATAAAGTTATTATTTATTTCCTTATATCATGATAAATGTCTATTATTCATGCTAGAATTGTATTAACCGGAAACATAATACATGTGTGAATACATAGACAAACAGATTGTCACTAGTATGCCTCTACTTGATTAGCTCGTTGATCTCAGATGGTTATGTTTCCTAACAATAGACATGAGTTGTCATTTGATTAACGGGCTCACATCATTAGGAGAATGATGTGATTGACATGACCCATTCCCTTTAGCTTAGCACCCGATCGTTTAGTATGTTGCTATTGCTTTCTTCATGACTTATACATGTTCCTATGACTATGGGATTATGCAACTCCCGTTTACCGGAGGAACACTTTGTGTGCTACCAAACGTCACAACATAACTGGGTGATTATAAAGGTGCTCTACAGGTGTCTCCAAAGGTACTTGTTGGGTTGGCGTATTTCAAGATTAGGATTTGTCACTCCGATTGTCGGAGAGGTATCTCTGGGCCCTCTCGGTAATGCACATCACTTAAGCCATGCAAGCATTGCAACTAATGAGTTAGTTGCGGGATGATGTATTACGGAACGAGTAAAGAGACTTGCTGGTAACGAGATTGAACTAGGTATTGAGATACCCACGATCGAATCTCGGGCAAGTAACATACCGATGACAAAGGGAACAACGTATGTTGTTGTGCGGTTTGACCGACAAAGATCTTCGTAGAATATGTGGGAGCCAATATGAGCATCTAGGTTCCGCTATTGGTTATTGACCGGAGACGTGTCTCGGTCATATCTACATAGTTCTCGAACCCGTAGGGTCCACACGCTTAACGTTACGATGATAGTTATATTATGAGTTTATATGTTTTGATGTACCGAAGGTTGTTCGGAGTCCCGGATGTGATCACGGACATGACGAGGAGTCTCGAAATGGTCGAGACATGAAGATTGATATATTGGAAGCCTATATTTGGATGTCGAAAGTGTTCCAGGTGAAATCGGGATTTTACCGGAGTACCGGGAGGTTACCGGAACCCCCCGGGGGCTTAATGGGCCTACATGGGCCTTAGTGGAAATAGAGGGAAGCAAGGGGAGTGTGGGGCGCGCGCCCCCAAGGCCCAAACCGAATTGGTTTAGGGCAAGGGGGGTCGGCCCCCTCTTTCCTTCTTCCCCTCTCTCTTTCCTTCTCCCGAATCCTATTCCAACTAGGAAAGGGGGGAGTCCTATTCCCGGTGGGAGTAGGACTACTCCTGGCGCGCCCTCTCCCTGGCCGGCCGCACCCCCCCTTGCTCCTTTATATAGTGGGGCAGGGGGGCACCCCATAGACACAACAATTGATCGTCTGATCTTTTAGCCGTGTGCGGTGCCCCCCTCCACCATAGTCCACCTCGATATTACTGTAGCGGTGCTTAGGCGAAGCCCTGCGTCGGTAGAACATAAACATCGTCACCACGCCGTTGTGCTGACGAAACTCTCTCTCAACACTTGGCTGGATCGGAGTTTGAGGGACGTCATCGGGCTGAACGTGTGCTGAACTCGGAGGTGCCGTACGTTCGGTTCTTGACCGGTCGGATCATGAAGACGTACGACTACATCAACCGCGTTGTGCTAACGCTTACGCTTTCGGTCTACAAGGGTACGTGGACAACACTCTCCCCTCTCGTTGCTATGCATCATCATGATCTTGCGTGTGCATAGGATTTTTTTTGAAATTACTACGTTCCCCAACAGTGGAATCCGAGCCAGGTTTTATGCGTAGATGTCATATGCACGAGTAGAACACAAGTGAGTTGTGGGCGATATAAGTCATACTGCTTACCAGCATGTCATACTTTGGTTCGGCGGTATTGTTGGATGAAGCAGCCTGGACCGACATTACGCGTACGCTTACGCGAGACTGGTTCTACTGACATGCTTTGCACACAGGTGGTTGGCGGGTGTCAGTTTCTCCAACTTTAGTTGAACCGAGTGTGGCTACGCCCGGTCCTTGCGAAGGTTAAAACAACACCAACTTGACAAACTATCGTTGTGGTTTTGATGCGTAGGTAAGAACGGTTCTTGCTAAGCCCGTAGCAGCCACGTAAAACTTGCAACAACAAAGTAGATGACGTCTAACTTGTTTTTGCAGGGAATGTTGTGATGTGATATGGTCAAGACATGATACTAAATTTTATTGTATGAGATGATCATGTTTTGTAACCGAGTTATCGGCAACTGGCAGGAGCCATATGGTTGTCGCTTTATTGTATGCAATGCAATAGCCCTATAATGCTTTACTTTATTACTAAGCGGTAGCGATAGTCGTGGAAGCATAAGATTGGCGAGACGACAACGATGTTACGATGGAGATCAAGGTGTCGCACCGGTGACAATGGTGATCATGACGGTGCTTCAGAGATGGAGATCACAAGCACAAGATGATGATGGCCATATCATATCACTTATATTGATTGCATGTGATGTTTATCTTTTATGCATCTTATCTTGCTTTGATTGACGGTAGCATTATAAGATTATCTCTCACTAAATTTCAAGATAAAAAGTGTTCTCCCAGAGTATGCACCGTTGCCAAAGTTCGTCGTGCGCAGACACCACGTGATGATCGGGTGTGATAAGCTCTACGTCCATCTACACTAGGTGCAAGCCACTTTTGCACACGCAGAATACTCAGGTTAAAACTTGACGAGCCTAGCATATGCAGATATGGCCTCGGAACACTGAGGCCGAAAGGTCGAGCGTGAATCATATAGTAGATATGATCAACATAGTGATGTTCACCATTGAAAACTACTCTTCACGTGATGATCGGTTATGGTTTAGTTGATTTGGATCACGTGATGATGTCTTTCTAAGTGGGAGTTCTTAAGTAATATGATTAATTGGACTTAAATTTATCATGAACTTAGTACCTGATAGTATCTTGCTTGTCTATGTTTGATTGTAGATAGATGGCCCGTGTTGTTGTTCCATTCAATTTTAATGCGTTCCTTGAGAAAGCAAAGTTGAAAGATGATGGTAGCAATTACACGGACTGGGTTCGTAACTTGAGGATTATCCTCATTGTTGCTTAGAAGAATTACGTCCTGGAAGCACCGCTGAGTGCCAGGCCTGCTGCTGATGCAATTGCAGACGTTAAGAACGCCTGGCAGAGCAAAGCTGATGACTACTCGATAGTTCAGTGTGCCATGCTTTACGGCTTAGAACCGGGACTTCAACGACGTTTTGAACGTCATGGAGCATATGAGATGTTCCAGGAGTTGAAGTTAATATTTCAAGCAAATGCCCGGATTGAGAGATATGAAGTCTCCAATAAGTTCTACAGCTGCAAGATGGAGGAGAATAGTTCTGTCAGTGAACATATACTCAGAATGTCTTGGTACCATAATCACTTGACTCAGCTGGGAGTTAATCTTCCGGTTGATAGTGTCATTGACATAGTTCTTCAATCACTGCCACCAAGCTACAAATGCTTCGTGATGAACTATAATATGCAAGGGATGGATAAGACAATTCTCGAGCTCTTCGCAATGCTAAAGGTTGCGGAGGTAGAAATAAAGAAGGAGCATCAAGTGTTGATGGTCAGTAAGACCACCAGTTTAAAGAAGGGCAAAGGAAAGAAGAAGGGGAACTTCAAGAAGAACAGCAAGCAAGTTGCTGCTCAAGAGAAGAAACCCAAGTCTGGACCTAAGCCTAAAACTAAGTGCTTCTACTACAAGCAGACTGGTCACTTGAAGCGGAACTACCCCAAGTATTTGGCGGATAACAAGGATGGCAAGGTGAACAAAGGTATATGTGATATACATGTTATTGATGTGTACCTTACTAGAGCTTGCAGTAGCACCTCGATATTTGATACTGGTTCTATTGCTAATATTTGCAACTCGAAACATGGACTGTGGATTAAGTGAACACTAGCAAAGGACGAGGTGACGATGCGCGTGGGAAATGGTTCCAAAGTCGATGTGATCGCGGTCGGCACGCTACCTCTACATCTGCCTTCGGGATTAGTATTAGACCTAAATAATTGTTATTTGGTGCCAGCGTTGAGCATGAACATTATATCTGGATCTTGTTTAATGCGAGACGGTTATTCATTTAAATCAGAGAATAATGATTGTTCTATTTATATGAGTAATATCTTTTATGGTAATGCACCCTTGAAGAGTGGTCTATTTTTGATGAATCTCGATAGTAGTGATACACATATTCATAATGTTGAAACCAAAAGATGCAGAGTTGATAATGATAGTGCAACTTATTTGTGACACTGCCGTTTAGGTCATATCGGTGTAAAGCGCATGAAGAAACTCCATACTGATGGACTTTTGGAACCACTTGATTATGAATCACTTGGTACTTGCGAACCGTGCCTCATGGGCAAGATGACTAAAATGCCGTTCTCCGGAACTACGGAGAGAGCAACAGATTTGCTGGAAATCATACATACAGATGTATGTGGTCCGATGAATGTTGAGGCTCGTGGCGGATATCGTTATTTTCTCACCTTCACAGATGATTTAAGCAGATATGGGTATATCTACTTGATGAAGCATAAGTCTGAAACATTTGAAAAGTTCAAAGAATTTCAGAGTGAAGTTGAAAATCATCGTAACAAGAAAATAAAGTTTCTATGATCTGATCGTGGAGGAGAATATTTGAGTTACGAGTTTGGTCTACATTTGAAACAATGCGGAATAGTTTCGCAACTCACGCCACCCGGAACACCACAATGTAATGGTGTGTCCAAACGTTGTAATCGTACTTTAATAGATATGGTACGATCTATGATGTCTCTTACAGATTACCGCTAGCATTTTGGGGTGATGCTTTAGAGACGACCGCATTCACGTTAAATAGGGCACCATCGAAATCCGTTGAGACAACGCCTTATGAACTGTGGTTTGGCAAGAAACTAAAGTTGTCATTTCTGAAAGTTTGGGGCTGTGATTCTTATGTGAAAAAGCTTCAACCTGATAAGCTCAAACCCAAAATTGGAGAAATGTGTCTTCATAGGATACCCAAAGTAAACTGTTGGGTTCACCTTCTATCACAGATCTGAAGGCAAGACATTCGTTGCTAAGAATGGATCCTTTCTAGAGAAGGAGTTTCTCTCGAAAGAAGTGAGTGGGAGGAAATTGGAACTTGATGAGGTAACTATACTTGCTCCTCTATTGGAAAGTAGTTCATCACAGAAACCAGTTTCTGTGACGCCTACACCAATTGGTGAGGAAGTTAATGATAATGATCATGGAACTTGAGATCAAGTTACTACTGAACCTCGTAGATCAAACAGAGTAAGATCCGCACCAGAGTGGTACGGTAATCCTGTTCTAGAAATCATGCTACTAGATCATGATGAACCTACGAACTATGAAGAAGCGATGGTGAGCCCAGATTCCGCAAAATGGCTTGAGGCCATGAAATCTGAGATGGGATCCATGTATGAGAACACGCTATGGACTTTGGTTGACTTGCCTGATGATCGGCAAGCAATTGAGAATAAATGGATCTTCAAGAACAAGACTGACGCTGACGGTAATGTTACTGTCTATAAAGCTCGACTTGTTGCAAAAGGTTTTCGACAAGTTCAAGGGATTGACTACGATGAGACCTTCTCACCCGTAGCGATGCTTAAGTCTGTCTGAATCATGTTAGCAATTGCCGAATTTTATGATTATGAAATTTGGCAAATGGATGTCAAAACTGCATTCCTGAATGGATTTCTGGAAGAAGAGTTGTATATGATGCAACCAGAAGGTTTTGTCGATCCAAAGGTAGCTAACAAAGCGTGCAAGCTCCAGGGATCCATTTATGGACTGGTGCAAGCCTCTCGGAGTTGGAATGAACGCTTTGATAGTGTGATCAAAGCATTTGGTTTTATACAAACTTTTGGAGAAGCCTGTATTTACAAGAAAGTGAGTGGGAGCTCTGTAGCATTTCTGATATTATATGTGGATGACATATTGCTGATTGGAAATGATATAGAATTTCTGGATAGCATAAAAGGATACTTGAATAAGAGTTTTTCAATGAAAGACCTCGGTGAAGCTGCTTACGTATTGGGCATCAAGATCTATAGATATAGATCAAGACGCTTAATTGGACTTTCACAAAGCACATACCTTGACAAAGTTTTGAAGAAGTTCAAAATGGATCAAGCAAAGAAAGGTTTCTTGCCTGTGTTACAAGGTGTGAAGTTGAGTAAGACTCAATGCCCGACCACTGCAGAAGATAGAGAGAAATTGAAAGATGTTCCCTATGCTTCAGCCATATGCTCTATCATGTATGCAATGCTGTGTACCAGACCTGATGTGTGCCTTGCTATAAGTCTAGCAGGGAGGTACCAAAGTAATCCAGGAGTGGATCACTAGACAACGGTCAAGAACATCCTGAAATACCTGAAAAGGACTAAGGATATGTTTCTCGTTTATGGAGGTGACAAAGAGCTCATCATAAACGGTTACGTTGATGCAAGTTTTGACACTGACCCGGACGATTCTAAATCGCAAACCGGATACGTTTTTACATTGAACGGTGGAGCTGTCAGTTGGTGTAGTTCTAAATAAAGCGTTGTGGCGGGATCTACATGTGAAGCGGAATACATAGCTGCTTCGGAAGCAGCAAATGAAGGAGTCTCGATGAAGGAGTTCATATCCGATCTAGGTGTCATACCTAGTGCATCCGGTCCAATGAAAATCTTTTGTGACAATACTGGTGCAATTGCCTTGGCGAAGGAATCTAGATTTCACAAGAGAACCAAGCACATCAAAAGACGCTTCAATTCCATCCGGGATTTAGTCCAGGTGGGAGACATAGAAATTTGCAAGATACATACGGATCTGAATGTTGCAGACCCGTTGACTAAGCCTCTTCCACGAGCAAAACATGATCAGCACCAAGACTCCATGGGTGTTAGAATCATTACTGTGTAATCTAGATTATTGACTCTAGTGCAAGTGGGAGACTGAAGGAAATATGACCTAGAGGCAATAATAAAGTTATTATTTATTTCCTTATATCATGATAAATGTTTATTAATCATGCTAGAATTGTATTAACCGGAAACATAATACATGTGTGAATACATAGACAAACAGATTGTCACTAGTATGCCTCTACTTGACTAGCTCGTTGATCAAAGATGGTTATGTTTCCTAACCATAGACATGAGTTGTCATTTGATTAACGGGGTCACATCATTAGGAGAATTATGTGATTGACATGACCTATTCCGTTAGCTTAGCACCCGATCGTTTAGTATGTTGCTATTGCTTTCTTCATGACTTATACATGTTCCTATGACTATGAGGTTATGCAACTCCCGTTTACCAGAGGAACACTTTGTGTGCTACCAAACGTCACAACGTAACTGGGTGATTATAAAGGTGCTCTACAGGTGTCTCCAAAGGTACTTGTTGGGTTGGCGTATTTCGAGATTAGGATTTGTCACTCTGATTGTCGGAGAGGTATCTCTGGGCCCTCTCGGTAATGCACATCACTTAAGCCTTGCAAGCATTGCAACTATTGAGTTAGTCGCGGGATGATGTATTACGGAACGAGTAAAGAGACTTGCCGGTAACGAGATTGAGATACCGACGATCGAATCTCGGGCAAGTAACATACTGATGACAAAGGGAACAACGTATGTTGTTGTGCGGTTTGACTGATAAAGATCTTCATAGAATATGTGGGAGCCAATATGAGCATCCAGGTTCCGCTATTGGTTATTGACCGGAGATATGTCTCGGCCATGTATACATAGTTCTCTTACCCGTAGGGTCCGCACGCTTAAGGTTTCGATGACAGTTATATTATGAGTTTATGAGTTTTGATGTACCGAAGTTAGTTCGGAGTCCCGGATGTGATCACAGACATAACGAGGAGTCTTGAAATGGTCGAGACATAAAGATTGATATATTAGACGGCTATATTCGGACACCGGAAGTGTTCCGGACGATGACAGTTATATTATGAGTTTATATGTTTTGATGTACCAAAGGTTGTTCGGAGTCCCGGATGTGATCAAGCACATGACGAGGAGTCTCGAAATGGTCGAGACATGAAGATTGATATATTGGAAGCCTATGTTTGGATGTCGGAAGTGTTCCGGGTGAAATCAGGATTTTACCGGAGTACAGGGAGGTTACCGGAACCCCCCGGGGGCTTAATGGGCCTACATGGGCCTTAGTGGAAATATAGGGAAGCAAGGGGAGTGTGGGGCGCGCCCCCAAGTCCCAAACCGAATTGATTTAGGGAAAGGGGGGCCGACCCCCTCTTTCCTTCTTCCCCTCTCTCTTTCCTTCTCCTGAATCCTATTCCAACTAGGAAAGGGGGGGAGTCCTACTCCCGGTGGGAGTAGGACTCCTCCTGGCACGCCCTCTCCCTGGACGGCCGCACCCCCCTTGCTCCTTTATATACGGGGGGCAGGGGCACCCCATAGACACAACAATTGATCGTTTGATCTTTTAGCCGTGTGCGGTGCCCCCCTCCACCATAGTTCACCTCGATATTACTGTAGCGGTGCTTAGGCGAAGCCCTGCGTCAGTAGAACATTGATACGTCTCCAACGTATCTATAATTTTTGATTGCTCCATGCTAAATTATCTACTGTTTTGGACATTATTGGGCTTTATTTTCCACTTTTATATTATTTTTGGGACTAACCTATTAACCGGAGGCCCAGCACAGAATTGTTGTTTTTTTGCCTGTTTAGGGTTTCGAAGAAAAGGAATATCAAACAGAGTCCAAACGGAATGAAACCTTCGGAAACGTGATTTTCTCATCAGATAAGATCCAGGAGACTTGGACCCTCTGTCAAGAAAGCCACGAGGCGGTCATGAGGGTGGAGGGCCCCCCCTAGGGCGCGCCCCCTGCCTCGTAGGCCCCTCGAAGCTCCACCGACGTACTTCTTCCTCCTATATATATCCACATACCCCCAAATGATCGGGGACGGAGCCAAAAACCTAATTCCACCGCCGCAATTTTCTGTATCCACGAGATCCCATCTTGGGGCCTGTTCCGGAGCTCCGCCGGAGGGGGCATCGATCACGGAGGGCTTCTACATCATCATCCAAGCCCCTCCGATGAAGTGTGAGTAGTTTACTTCAGACCTACGGGTCCATAGTTAGTAGCTAGATGGCTTCTTATCTCTTTTTGGATCTCAATACAATGTTCTCCCCCTCTCTTGTGGAGATCTATTCGATGTAATCTTCTTTTTGCGGTGTGTTTGTTGAGACCGATGAATTGTGGGTTTATGATCAAGTCTATCTATGAATAATATTTGAATCTTCTCTGAATTCTTTTATTTATGATTGGTTATCTTTGGAAGTCTCTTCGAATTATCAGTTTGGTTTGGCCTACTAGATTGGTTTTTCTTGCCATGGGAGAAGTGCTTAGCTTTGGGTTCGATCTTGCGGTGTCCTTTCCCAGTGACAGAAGGGGCAGCAAGGCACGTATTGTATCGTTGCCATCGAGGATAACAAGATGGGTTTTTTATCATATTGCATGAAACTATCCCTCTACACCATGTCATCTTGCTTAAGGCGTTACTCTGTTTTTAACTTTATACTCTAGATGCATGCTGGATAGCGGTCGATGAGTGGAGTAATAGTAGTAGATGCAGGCAGGAGTCGGTCTACTTGTCTCGGACGTGATGCCTATATACATGATCATACCTAGATATTCTCATAACTATGCTCAGTTTTGTCAATTTCTCAACAGTAATTTGTTCACCCACCGTAGAATACTTATGCTCTTGAGAGAAGCCACTAGTGAAACCTATGGCCCCCGGGTCTCTTTCTCATCTTATCAATCTCCATCACTTTATTATTCCTTTGCTTTTACTTTTTACTTTGCATCTCTATACCAAAAATACCAAAAATATTATTTGTCATCTCTATCAGATCTCACTTCCGTAAGTGACCGTGAAGGGATTGACAACCCCTAAGCGTGTTGGTTGTGTTGAGCTATTGTTTTTGTGTAGGTACGAGGGACTCGCACGTAGCCTCCTACTGGATTGATACCTTGATTCTCAAAAACTGAGGGAAATACTTACGCTACTTTGCTGCATCATCCTCTCCTCTTCGGGGAAATCCAACGCAGTGCTCAAGAGGTAGCAAGAAGGATTTCTGGCGCCGTTGCCGGGGAGTCTGCGCAAAAGTCAACATACCAAGTACCCATCACAATCCCTATCTCCCGCATTACAGTATTTGCCATTTACCTCTCGTTTTCCTCTCCCCCCAATTCACCCTTTCCGTTTTATTCGCCCTCTCTCTCTATCCTCCCTCTCTTTCTCTATTTGCCTCTTCTGCCCGTTTGCCTTTTGTTTGCTTGTGTGTTATCATGGTTAGTCTCATATCTTCTCCGTTGTCTCCCGAGAATGAAGTTCTAAATTTTAAAAAAGGGAGGGAGAAAATCTAAAAGATGCTTGGTATAGAATTTTCAATGCTCAAAATAGATCTACCAGGAAGCAATCTACTTCAGTTCTTCTCCTCAATTTTTATGTTGGTGCTAGTCCTTGGTATAGATATATCCTTGATACCATTACCGGGGGAATTTCTTGGGTAGCCATACTTTTGATTCTTATAATGCTATGTTAGATTTATTTGGCTCACCACCTCTTTTGGTTAATGGAACTATGTTAACTTTGGAGCATGTTATGCAAAGACTTGAAATTATTGAAAATAAAGTTTCTACTATTGAATTAATTGAAAATCTAGATAAAAATATTCACAATCAAATTACCCAATATGGATCTAAGGTAGGAATGACTTTGAAAAATATTAAGGAAAAGGAACCCATAGTTAATGAGAAAATAAACTTAGATTCTACTAGAATCGATAAACTTGAGGGTATCATTACGAACATGGGAACCGCTTTTTCTTCCGTAAAGAATACTCCAAGTCCTCCTACTAAAATTTCCAAGCTTATGTATGTTCCTAAAAATAAGGTTTAATCATCTAGTAAGGAAACTGCGGATCTTAAATCTATAAGTATTCATCCCAATCTTTTTGCTATCATTAAGGAACCAATTGCTACAAATGAATTTTTAGATCTTGTGCTAAGAGTTTGATAATCACTAGAAAGATATAAGTTCCTAAGGGAGATAGATGCCTCATTGAAGAATTGCCTACCAAAGATGCCAATACCTAGATCTATTCTTGCTTGTTATGCCTAGCTAGGGGCGTTAAACGATAGCGCTTGTTGGGAGGCAACCCAATTTTATTTTTATTCCTTGCTTTTTGTTCCTTTTTAGTAATAAATAAATTATTTAGCCTCTGTTTTGGTTGTGTTTTTTGTGTTTAATTAGTGTTTGTGCCAAGTAGAACCGTTGGGAAGACTTGGGGAAAGTCTTGTTGAACTTGTTGTAAAAAACAGAAACTTTAGCGCTCACGAGAACTGCTGTCATTTTTATTTGGATAGTGCTATTTAGTTAATTATTTTTGAAGATGATTAATACATAAATTCCTCACGTCCATCAATTTATTTTAGAATTTTTGGGGTTCCAGATCTTGCGCTAGCTACAGATTACTACAGACTGTTCTGTTTTTGACAGATTCTGTTTTTCGTGTGTTGTTTGCTTATTTTGATGAATCTATGGCTAATAAAATAGTTTATAATCCATAGAGAAGTTGGAATAAATTAAGTATAACACCCATATAAATAAATAATGAGTTCATTACAGTACCTTGAAGTGGTTTTTTGTTTTCTTTCGCTAACGGAGCTCATGAGATTTTCTACTTTAAGTTTTGTGTTGTGAAGTTTTCAAGTTTTGGGTAAAGATTTGATGGATTATGGAACAAGGAGTGGCAAGAGACTAAGCTTGAGGATGCTCATGGCACCCCCAAGATAATCTAAGGACACCTAAAAGCCAAAGCTTGGGGATGCCCCAGAAGGCATCCCCTCTTTCGTCTACTTCTATCGGTAACTTTACTTGGAGCTATATTTTTATTCACCACATGATATGTGTTTTGCTTGGAGCGTCTTTTATGATTTGAGTCTTTGCTTGTTAGTCTACCACAATCATGCTTGCTGTACACACCTTTTGAGAGAGCCATACATGATTTGGAATTTGATAGAATACTCTATGTGCTTCACTTATATCTTTTGAGCTTTATAGTTTTGCTCTAGTGCTTCACTTATATCTTTTAGAGCACAGTGGTGGATTTGTTTTATATAAACTATTGATCTCTCATGCTTCACTTAGATTATTTTGAGAGTCTGAATAGCATGATAATTTGCTTAAAATCCTAATATGCTTGGGATGCAAGATTAATAATAAAACTTTCGTATGAGTTTGTTGAATACTAATAAAAGTTTGATGCTTGATGATTGTTTTGAGATATAGAGGTAATAATATCAAAGTCATGCTAGTTGAGTAGTTGTGAAATTGAAAAATACTTGTGTTGAAGTTTGCAAGCCCCGTAGCATGCACGTATGGTAAACGTTATGCAACAAATTTGAAACATGAGGTGTTATTTGATTGTCTTCCTTATGAGTGGCGGTCGGGGACGAGCGATGGTCTTTTCCTACCAATCTATCCCCCTAGGAGCATGCGCGTAGTGCCGAGGTTTTTGATTGCTTGTAGAGTTTTTCAATAAGTATGTGAGTTCTTTATGACTAATGTTGAGTCCATGGATTATACGCACTCTCACCCTTCCATCCTTGCTATCCTCTTCGGTACCGTGCATTGCCCTTTCTCACATTGAGAGTTGGCGCAAACTTCGCCGGTACATCCAAACCCCATGATATGATACGCTCTTTCACACATAAACCTCCTTACATCTTCCTCAAAACAGCACCATACCTACCTATTATGGCATTTCCATAGCCATTCCGAGATATATTGCCATGCAACTTTCGATCATTCCGTTCATCATGACACATTCATCATTGTCATATTGCTTAGCATGATCATGTAGTTGACATAGTATTTGTGGCAAAGCCACCGTTCATAATTCTTTCATACATGTCACTCTTGGTTCATTGCATATCCCGGTACACCGCCGGAGGCATTCATATAGAATCATCTTTGTTCTAGTATCGAGTTGTAATCATTGAGTTGTAAATAAATAGAAGTGTGATGATCATCATTATTAGAGCATTGTCCCAAGTGAGGAATAAATAAAAAAAGGCCATAAAAAAGAGAGAAGGCCCCTCAAAAAAGAAAGGCCATAAAAAAGGCCCAAAAAATGAGAGAAAAATAGAGAAGGGACAATGTTACTATCCTTTTACCACACTTGTGCTTCAAAGTAGCACCATGATCTTCATAGTAGAGAGTCTCTCATGTTATCACTTTCATATACTAGTGGGAATTTTTCATTATAGAACTTGGCTTGTATATTCCAACAATGGGCCTCCTCAAGTGCCCTAGGTCTTCGTGAGCAAGCAAGTTGGATGCACACCCACTAGTTTCTTTTGTTGAGATTTCATACATTTATAGCTCTAGTGCATTCGTTGCATGGCAATCCCTACTCCTTGCATTAACATCAATCGGTGGGCATCTCCATAGCCCATTGATTAGCCTCGTTGATGTGAGACTTTCTCTTTTTTTTTGTCTTCTCCACATAACCCCTCATTATATTCTATTCCACCCATAGTGCTATGTCCATGGCTCACGCTCATATATTGCGTGAAAGTTTATAGGTTTGAGATTACTAAAGTATGACACAATTGCATGGCTTGTCATCCGGGTTGTGCATGATGAGAGCATTCTTGTGTGACAAAAATGAAACATGACTAAACTATATGATTTTGTAGGGATGAACTTTCTTTGGCCATGTTATTTTGAGAAGACATAATTGCTTAGTTAGTATGCTTGAAGTATTATCATTTTATGTCAATATGAACTTTTGTCTTGAATCTTTCAGATCTGAATATTCATACGACAATTAAGAAGAATTACATTAAAATTATTCCAAGTAGCACTCCGCATCAAAAATTCAGTTTTTATCATTTACCTACTCGAGGACGAGCAGGACTTAAGCTTGGGAATGCTTGATACGTCTCCAACGTATCTATAATTTTTTATTGCTCCATGCTATATTATCTACTGTTTTGGACATTATTGGGCTTTTTTTTCCACTTTTATATTATTTTTGGGACTAACCTATTAACAGGAGGTCCAGCCCAGAACTGTTGTTTTTTTTGCATGTTTTAGGGTTTCGAAGAAAAGGAATATCAAACGGGTCCAAACGGAATG
The DNA here is from genome assembly GCF_056163025.1 of Triticum urartu. Lineage (NCBI taxonomy): Eukaryota > Viridiplantae > Streptophyta > Magnoliopsida > Poales > Poaceae > Triticum > Triticum urartu. The sequence goes on from NC_141874.1 coordinate 658,520,163, forward strand.
AAACCTTCGGAAACATGATTTTCTCATCAGATAAGATCCAGGAGACTTGGACCCTCATCAGATAAGCCACGAGGCGGTCACGAGGGTGGAGGGCGTGCCCCCTACCTCGTGGGCCCCTTGAAGCTCCACCGACGTACTTCTTCCTCCTATATATATCCACGTACCCCAAAACGATCGGGGACGGAGCCAAAAACCTAATTCCACCGCCGCAACTTTCTGTATCCACGAGATCCCATCTTGGGGCTTGTTCCGGAGCTCCGCCGGAGGGGGCATCGATCACGGAGGGCTTCTACATCATCATCCAAGCCCCTCCGATGAAGTGTGAGTAGTTTACTTCAGACCTACGGGTCCATAGTTAGTAGCTAGATGGCTTCTTCTCTCTTTTTGGATCTCAATACAATGTCCTCCCCCTCTCTTGTGGAGATCTATTCGATGTAATCTTCTTTTTGTGGTGTGTTTGTTGAGACCGATGAATTGTGGGTTTATGATCAAGTCTATCTATGAATAATATTTGAATCTTCTCTGAATTCTTTTATGTATGATTGGTTATCTTTGCAAGTCTCTTCGAATTATCAGTTTGGTTTGGCCTACTAGATTGGTTTTTCTTGCCATGGGAGAAGTGCTTAGCTTTGGGTTCGATCTTGCGGTGTCCTTTCCCAGTGACAGAAGGGGCAGCAAGGCACGTATTGTATTGTTGCCATCGAGGATAACAAGATGGGTTTTTTTATCATATTGCATGAAACTATCCTTCTACATCATGTCATCTTGCTTAAGGCGTTACTCTGTTTTTAACTTAATACTCTAGATGCATGCTGGATAGCGGTCGATGATTGGAGTAATAGTAGTAGATGCAGGCAGGAGTCGGTCTACTTGTCTCGGACGTGATGCCTATATACATGATCATACCTAGATATTATCATAACTATGCTCAATTCTGTCAATAGCTCAACAGTAATTTGTTCACCCACCGTAGAATACTTATGCTCTTGAGAGAAGCCACTAGTGAAACCTATGGCCCCGGGTCTCTTTCTCATCATATCAATCTCCATCACTTTATTATTGCTTTGGTTTTACTTTTTACTTTGCATCTCTATACCAAAAATACCAAAAAATATTATTTGTCATCTCTATCAGATCTCACTTTCGTAAGTGACCGTGAAGGGATTGACAACCCCTAAGAGCGTTGGTTGCGTTGAGCTATTGTTTTTGTGTAGGTACGAGGGACTCGCGCGTAGCCTCCTACTGGATTGATACCTTGGTTCTCAAAAACTGAGGGTAATACTTACGCTACTTTGCTGCATCATCCTCTCCTCTTCGGGGAAATCCAACGCAGTGCTCAAGAGGTAGCAAACATCAACATCGTCACCACGTCGTCTTGTTGACGAAACTCTCCCTCAACACTTGGCTGGATCGGAGTTCAAGGGACGTCATCAGGCTGAACGTGTGCTGAACTCGGAGGTGCCGTACGTTCGGTACTTGATCGGTCGGATCATGAAGACGTACGACTACATCAACCGCGTTGTGCTAACGCTTCCGCTTTCGGTCTATGAGGGTATGTGGACAACACTCTCCCCTCTCGTTGCTATGCATCACCATGATCTTGCATGTGCATAGGAATTTTTTTGAAATTACTACGTTTCCCAACAGTATGTCAGACGGATCGAGTGTCTTGAAGTCAGGGCGTTCTTGAATCATCAGGGCTAGGGTGTCAAATGAGCTGTCAAGTGATCTCAGGAGTCTCTTGACGATTTCATGCTTGGTGATCTCAGTAGCGCTGTGAGCTTGGAGCTCATTTGTGATGTCAGTGAGGCGATCAAATGTAAGCTGAACATTCTCATTGTCGTTTCTCTTGAAGCGGTTGAAGAGGTTGCGAAGGATACCGATCCTTTGATCTCACTAGGTTGAGACGCCTTCGTTGACCTTGGAGAGCCAGTCCCAGACTAGCTTAGATGTTTCCAAAGCACTCACACGGCCATACTGCCCTTTGGTCAGATGACCACAGATGATGTTCTTGGCAGTGGAATCCAGTTGAACGAACTTCTTGACATCAGCAGCGGTGACACGTTCACCAGCCTTGGCGACGCCATTCTTGACGACATACCAGAGGTCGACATCAATGGCTTCAAGATGCATGCACATCTTATTCTTCCAGTAGGGATATTCAGTTCCATCGAAGACGGGGCAAGCAGCGGAGACTTTGATTA